>NW_027271156.1:62500-783199 GCF_040938485.1 Diadema antillarum | reverse complement strand
CGTTATATGTAATCTTAGATAATTTCAAATGAACGGTAACTCACACTACTGTCATCATTTTAAATTTGCAGGCGATATTACTTCCAGGAACTCAAATCATACTTTCCTTTCTTCTTCTTTTTTTTTTCTCAAATTGTTAATGTTCCTTGTCTTCAATTTTTTCTTATGAAACACGCCCCAAAGTAATGATCAAATCATGAGGATTTTTTTTTCTTCGTTTAGTACTATTGAACATAACATTCTTAACGTGAGTGCCAAGTTCTGGAGTATATGGCAGCAAAATATAGAAATTACGCACAACCAGGGTGCTTCTGAGGGGCATAACGTACCTTGGGGTCATGGGGTTAGCGTCAATCCCCATGAGGTGAAGAAGGAGTCTAAGATTTGAACCCATCATTTTCTAATTGGCAGGTTTCTTCTGAGCAAGAAACAGCCAATACAATATAATATATAAGTATATAAATGTATGAATATAGATATCATGCAGCCTACGGGATCACAATATCGCATTAACAGAGTTTGACGCCACAGAATTCACACTTTGTTTTTAAACATTTTACTGACCCTTCATGCCCTTAGCCTCTTGTCTTAATCCGTTCTTAGTTCTTGAAATTTCTTGGAAAGACTTACGGAGCATTACTTGCTTGTCCCCGCCCCTTCATTTTTGTTTATGCTTGTTTGGCAGACTTTCATAATCAACAGCCTGATCTTCGCCAATTATTGAACAATAAAAGAAAGAAAAAAGTGGGGTACTTCCTGTGTGTGTCAAACCCACTGCGGTGCTGCATTGATCCCGGGATGAATCAACACACATTCCATATCGACGATATACAATAGGTGAGCAAACTCAAAGAGCCATGGGTGATCTAGCCCATCGAAACTTTACCTCTGCGGAATAAAAGAACAAACTTATTTTTTCTTTAGATTGCATTCAAGCAGCAAATCATGAAAAAGAAAAATGACAGGATACGCAGAAAATAGAGAGGGAGAGAGAAAAATAGAAGGTATAGAATTAAAGAGAGGGTGAGAGAAAGAGAGAGAGAGACGCGCAAACACACACAAATATGCAAAGAGGGTGAAAGAGGCGGAGGAGGTTTTTTATTATCCAAGCTTAACCATGCCGAACATCACACACTGCCATGGGTATACATTGAACCAACTTCGCTTCGCTCTTTCTTTTTGATGAGTGAATGCTATGTGCTTCTCCCGGGGGGTAATAGAACCTGTGGTGTAACTGGTCGTGTCTTCTGCAAGCGCCAATATGGCGTGGAGTGAAAATCCGTGGAGTCGGATCCTAATCCTTGGATTAATGGTTTACGCCAACATCGCAACGGTCAATCTGCTGGAAGGTAAGTGGTGTCAGTCAGTGGCGCTCTTGTAGGAAACTCTCCAAGTAAATTAACAGAAGGATACTCTTCGGATGAGTTTGAGCGGAGGAGTCGGGGTGTGTGTGCATACAGCCCCGCCCGGAATAACGTTAGACCATTATACATGGGTACAGCGGTTCTGCTTTATAGTCCAGAATAGAGTCTTTGGTCTTCACAGCGTTACGTAACACATTATAGGGGGAAAATCTTAAGGTCACACCAGGTGACTTAGGTAAATCCACCATTTGCACAAGTTTCACTACACATTATGCTTTACATTGTTGTGTTTTTTTTTACATATTTCATTTCATTAATAAGTTATAGTGTACTCTTACTATATAGTTTTGAGTTGTAATTCAAGGTTGTTATGGAGCTAAAAAATTATTCAGAAATACTATGACAAGACATGATTGTGTTATGGCTATCGAGTGTTCTTACAGCATCAGTGGTAAAGCTCTTTGGAACAGGATATAAACAGTTCAGAAATAATCACTTCCTTTTGCATCGTCTTTAAGTTATCCAAAGTGATGAAAAGTGCTCATCGTATTTTGATACAAACCTAAATCACAACCCTTATAAGCCAGTGCGGACGTTCATTCAGCTCATATTATACACTGTATATATATATATATATATATATATATATATATATATATATATATATATATATATATATATATATATATATAGTGCGAGAGATATAGTTCCCTTCCCAAACGTGCGCGGTGCCTCATTGTTGGTTGCATATCTTATGCTAAAAGAAATTAGACTAAGGCAGACGTTGCTGTCTGGCTTGGTCATAGCATAACACTCAGCCATGACCAGACAGGACGTAATATAGCCCAACACGGAAGATGAGCACACGGTGCTGTGATGCAGGACATCACGTCAAATGATACACGTCTCACGCAGATCCTGAGGAAGGCCTGATGACTGGCCGAAAGCTTGACTGAATAAAATGGAGACTCAAGATCGAGAGCAACGTCCGCCTCAGTCTAATTTCTTTCATCATATATATATATATATATATATATATATATATATATATATATATAGAGAGAGAGAGAGAGAGAGAGAGAGAGAGAGAGAGAGAGAGAAAGAGAGAGAGAGAGAGAGAGAGAGAAGAAGAAGAAGAAGAAGAATAATAAGAAGAAGAAGGCTGTGTGTAAGCGCATGCATAGTTCCAAATAGGACGGACAGATGGTTTGAGGTTCGGGGTGACATTGTCAAGGGAAAATTTCGAGGGGATAATCATGTCGGGTGCAGAAATATCAGGGATAACAATATCAGGGGTAAAAAAAAAAAAAAACCCAAACTAACATATCAACCATCTTCTACAGTTTGTTTAGCAAAGGGGTCGTGTTCGCGAAGTTCGATCTGTCTCTTCATTAGTTTGACATTGCTAACGACTTATGTGTTAATGATTTTTACGTAGAAGGTGCATATATCAATAAAAATACCATCTTAGCAAGGAAATCACGACTAGGAAAGTTCTAAGTCTGTGAGTGAGACTATGAACCATCGGTTTCTCTCTCTCTCTCTCTCTCTCTCTCTCTCTGCTTTTCCTCATGAATTATTCATAAACATGTTCAATGAGCTCAGGAGCCTTGCTTATTTAAATACATTCCAAACTTTTGTCCTGTAAAACTAACACTAACTACTCGACTTGTGTACTACATGTACTTCTGGAATTAAAAGGTCTTTTTTTTGGGGGGGGGGGGGAGGATTTGAAATCGGTCATGGGAGATATTACGGAATTACGAAACTTAGACCGATAAATATGTCATATGTGTGCATTCCAGAAAATCTCACTCTTTATTACACCATGTAATCAAGTTTCTTTTTTCTTTCTGCGCACAGTATACATGATGAATGTAGATTGCATATTAGTAAAGCATTCAAGCTTCAATATTTGCGTACTTTCTGAGAAATGACGTATATTTGGTTACATTTAAGCGTTATTTTTTAACAAAGGTTACTTGGATTGCCATTAATAATGAAAATGGAAAGAAAAAATAAAATCATTAAGTAGGAAAAAGTATTGTTGTAATTACAATGGTACAATGTTGTCATATCCATGTATCTCTGTGAGAATACATGATACAACATGCATGGAAGTCGTGACCCAACAATATATTGATAATTATCAACAACAACAAAAAGAAGAAGAAGAAAAACCCACCAGATTTAACGTTACTTCACAAATCTCACATGCCAGATGAAGAGAGCATCAAATACAGTGGGAAATAATTAGACTCACTTTGTCCTTTACTTTGTTTATTATCTGCATTAAATCTGATATTCTTGTTTATCATATCAATATGTTTCATTCAACTCCCTATTTTTGTGAATCTGCGTAAGAAAATTATAGGCTTACCCTGCGCCATTCTTCTCTCAGCGCTTTTATAAGTTTTGAAATTGCCAAAATATTGGTCGACAACCTACCTATGACACTTTTGCCTACCCGAAATAGATTTAAGAATCAGATAACTTGATTCTGCCTGTGTATTAGTTTTTGGGCTAGTTTCCACACTATCACGGTGTGATTGAATACTCAAGGTTCACTTGCAAATATGATGTGCGAGCTATATGTTTTTAAACTTCTTAATAAAGCCCCTAAACTTTTTATTTATGCTCAATCAAATCGATTGCAATTGACATGCGCGACTTGCGTGATTTGCTTTAAAAAGTCAGCAAACAACGGAGCGTAAACACCCCCTCATCGGATCACATATTTGTTATAGTTTTCTTTCCCATATAGTTTTGAAACCTACCTTTTTTCCCTATTTGTATACTACTCTTACTACAGAGAAGGTTACCTTCCAATTTTACTCTTGCTAAAATATCAACGCGCAGGGTGAAACAGATACATAAATAACCAGTTGATGAACTTAAACCCTTGACATTTTTACCCCTGACATTTTTACTTGGCACCGAATTCAAGCAACAATATAGTAGACGCTTATTACATGTATGGGCATGCATACATTATTATTAAGAGGTTTTTATTGATACTCTGTCAATGAAAACATGATTTTCATATTCTCATACTTGATATATACACACACACATATATACGTATTTATTTATTCATTTATTTTTAATTATAGAATGTATGTGTATATTTGTACAAACCAAAATAGAGAGATATAAAGTGTTTACGTAATCTCCCTATCTCATTGACATCATAAAATTGCACATGAATTGTTGTGACTATTAACCGTGAAAAAAAAAAATTGCGTAAAACATCACGTGTTTTGTAAATCTATGTTGAACCCCTCAAAATTATATGGAAATCTTTGCTGCCGCAATTATGCTTTATCAGTCGGAAGAGTTCCAAATATTTTGCCGAGTCTTTCCTTTGATACACACTCGTTGTCATCATTATCTGTCCTGATGTTCGTTACAGTGCACTCCCGTCATAACGAACACGGTTATAACGAAATTCCGGTTACAACGAAGTAAAATTTCAGGCCGCAAAATTGCCCGCTCTTTGTTCTTTATTGTTTATTTGTTCGGTTATAACGAAATGTAAATACTGTTGTATAACGAAAGAAAATCGCTGGTCCCGAGGACTTCGGTATAACTGGAGTCCACTGTACACGTACTAGTTTCACCACTACCTGATAAGCAGGAAATAATTTGAACATTAGTCCTAAACAAAAAGAGTGTTGACAAAGTAAATACGTATTGCTATACGTCATAAGGATCGGAAACATTGATAATCTTCTGTATCATCCAAGCGTCCCGATTTCTAAGAAAGAGAATGTATCGTGTGAAGTCGTCACACAGCAGCAGCTGACGGCAATGGAATATTCTAGATACTCTTCGAAATTGCACAGGGGATGTGAGGTCGCGTCCCTGCCTGATTCTCGTGCCAAACAGTATCATTCATTATTTCTTTGTAAAAAGGAAAGCTCAGAACCAGTGACAATTTGCGAATGACAACCTCTGAAAGAAGACAATAAGGCTTGTTTGGCGGACACATTAGAAAGATTTCTATTTTTGTTGAATGCCTTCAACTTCCGTGTTGCTGCTTTTTTTTCCAATCGTCTGCAATGTGAATGAGACGTGAATCAGTTGTTGTATTACTACGTATATAGAGTAGGTGAAATATCCGTCACAGAGGCCTCAAACTATTCAACGCTATTTGTTGAGAGCGTCCTTGACCTAACCCTGCATTTTTCGTTACAATTGAATTTTGGTTTCCTAATACACCTGAAAGCGACATGATTAACCCTATAAAGCCGGGAAGGGGGGGGGGGGGGAGGCACGTTGTGGCCCCTACCATAAATTATTTTCATTGGCCACTCCAACGCCCTTAAGTCAATTTCAGCAAAATTTGGTGCCTTTTCCTATAATTTTAATACGAACATCTTAATATATATATTTAGACATGTCCGATTAATCTGACAACCATGTCAGTCAGATTGTAGGTGTTTTTCTATTTAATTTCAGTTAATAGTGACATAGTGGATGAAGCGGGATTTTCTAGCTATAATTTGCTGAAAGAACCAAAATATGAAGTAATTGTGAATATGAATGACCCATGATCTTCTTTTTATTTCCTTCCACTTTCATGTGATATAGGAATCATATATTAGATAATTAGAAAATAGTATTTTCAAAAGATTATCCTTTTATTTTGTATCACATTTGATCTTTCACACAAGTTTTGCCTTTAGTATTATTTGTTTATCATATAATCAATCTGCAAACTAAAATTTCCATTATCATGGAAATATGAAATGTAATATGCCTACAGATGCACCTTTCTCAAACAATACACCACCATAGTCTCTTATATGTCTTTATATAGTAACGAATAGCCCCCGCCCCCCTCCCATTGGCAACCTTGAGAAAGTAAAAACAAAAGAGTTCACGTAGTGTTCGATTTGTTCTACTTATGTGCCAAATATAAAAGTAATAGATCAAAGATAAAGACCTAAATTAAACAGTAAAACCATGATTTTAGCATAATTATCCTACGTATTTCTCTATATTGTGGTGAATCGCGCCCTCAATGGCTGACCTTGAGAAAGTTTAAATATAGAGTCATGTAGAGTTTGAGTTACTCTATACCCATGCATCAAATGTGACCGTGATACATAAAATAATAAAGAAGATACACAGGGGGAACACTCATTGTGTCCTGGAAGAGTCAAAATAGCTTGGGCTTTATAGGGTAAAGAACCCTGTATCTTCAAAAAGTATCGCAGCGTTGTTATAGGCCTACGCGTCCCCCAGGCATTTCGTATAATTTTCAGAGCGTGATTCTGAATCGTGCTTCTGAATTCATTTGGCTTTTCACCATTTTGCATACTCGTTGAGGTGAAAAATTCCGTTCATTTGTCCGAAATGAATTCCTCTTCTTGATATAAATGCTTTTCAATCATTGTTTGATTTGACAAATTAGCTGCAATGTGTTAGATTCACGGGGAACCCACGCATTGAAGGCACACGTGTACATGCACACAAACACTCACAGCAACTCGATGCAAAAGTTTTATCAATCATTTTCCCAGCTTTCCTCACTTCCTAAACATTTCTAAGCGGTGACTTCTGCATCATTGATCAAGTATGGCAAAGTACTTTTGATGCTTCGATATCTGAATAGTAGTAATTAAAAATGCGAAACCACACGTTTCTCTTGTCAAGATCGGAAAAGCTATAGAAGCGTTTTGGGTACGCTAAGTCTACAAACACACATACACACACACGCACACACACATACACATGCATACACACATACACACACACATCAACACACACACACATGCAAACGATGATTTGCCTTTAGTATCAAAGTCCACCTTTTAAGATAACATGTACCGGATATTACCGCAATACCGTGACATTGACAAAAAACGAGAGAAAAAACAATCTACTTGGTATCAGACATGTCAGATATCTGCCACATTACATCCATCATGCATAACGCCATGGAAGAATTCTCTTGCAAAATATCTTGACTTTATTCACACTTACCTCTTGTGTAGAACAAAAACATTTTTTACCCCCGTATAAGCACCAATGCTCTACTGAATTTCCAAAACGTTTTGCAAATCAGAACATAGATTGTTCGTTTACTTTTTGTCACGAAACAAACATGTGATCGTCATGTCAATGCAACATTCCTCGTTTGCTTGTGAGGAAACTTGTAGGAAAGTGTCCCATTTACATCAGTTTCTAATTAATTACTTTTTACGAAGGAATCGACAAGACAGACGCAGGGAGGCAAATGATTAAACCATGGAACTTTGTAGCTCCATGATTAGACTAATAAAAAGAGAAGAGAGAATGAAAAGTTAGGAGAAAGAAAAAGGACAAAGATGGAAGAATTTAATACATAGTTGGTTAGTGAGCACGAAGATGAAGATATAGAGAGAGATAGAGAGAGGGTGGCAGTGAAAAGGAGGGAGAGAGATGAAGATAAAGAAAGAGAGGATGTATGAGAGAGAGAGAGAGAGAGTCACAGAGAGAGAACAAGTAAATGTATATGTTTGCTTCTTGCGTATTGAACAGGTAAAATGATAGAGAGGTATATGATTTATTGGTGGCAAAAAAGGATAGACGAATATAGACAATCAGGTAGAGAACGGGATAATTATGATTTAGTTATAGAAATGTATAACAGATATGGTGCAAAAAGATTGTATGTAATGTTGGTGAAAATTTATTGCGACGGCGTGGTGGACACTTCGCATACCAGCATGTACCATATATATATATATATATATTCTCATGGTCGGACATCCGGGTATTTTGCGTGTCACGGGGTCATGGATAGCGGTGGAGTGAAAACAACCGTCTTATAGTCGCGTGAGCCTGGAGGGGTAACGCTGTACGTGTTTTCTGCCGGGGCGCCCCGCGAGCATAGCGCTAGCACAAGCTGTACTACTGTAGCTGTGCGGGCAGCAGGATTAAGCCGTAGGCCTACCCTAAATTAGGCCCTACCCTAAGCCTACTACAGTACTAACGTTAGGCCTATAGACCTACCTGAAATTTCTATGAGGTAGGCCTACTAAGTAAACGTAGATATCGGGGTAGGGCCTACTCAATGAGGTTCTACTGCACATCTGGCCATTTTCGGGTCGTTGATCCAGAGTCCTGCCGCGATTTCATACGGGCACAGGTCCAGTCCGGCTGCCTTCAACTTGGCAAAATACCGGGATCCGACCGATCGATCGACGGGATCCAGATTTTTAGAATATTGCTGGCAAGACATGATGCATGTATCTCATGAATGATGGCACAAATGACAAAATGAATAATGAAAAACAGTCCCCATGTCTGCGTAGAGCTGCACATAAAACGCGTCGCACATGCACAGCATGCAGTATGCGCATTATGCAGGCTTAGCGCGTGCAAGCTGTTTGTTTTCACTCCATTCAACCGGAAGTGACGTGTAGCCGACCGCAAGAATATATATATATATATATATATATATATATATATATATATATATATATAGATAGATAGATAGAGACAAGTTAAGTAGGGCCTATCATGGCGAAGTAGCTCCTGCCATCACACAAGCTGAGTAACTGTAATTGTTTTCAATTCGACGTTTCATTAATTAATTAATTAATTAATTAATTAATTAATTCATTCATTCATTCATTCATTCATTCATTCATTCATTCATTCATTCATTCATACAATTTTGATCTTATCTTCCATTTCCGAACATATATATATATACTGTAGATATTACATACGTCAATGTAACATACAGTATTCCATATATAGCATCAGTATGAAAACATGTGATTGCCTGGTCTGGGTTCTGAGATGTCGAAGACTTGACAGCTACAGAAAATTCTGTATGTTACAAATGACAAACATTGCAGTTATATATCAATGAAATCAACTAAATTCAGTCACATTACTAGTATACTAATATGAATATTTTATCATGTTGTGTTTTACACTTATGGCTTTGATTGCTTTCAACACTACAGCTGGAGAGCCGAAGGGAGATGACATATCGTCACGTCTAAGAGGGAGACCACAAGACATCGTTTATCCCAGCGTTACTTGGCAATATACAGAGGTGAGACAACATGCTTTTATTTCTTATCTATATAGCGGAGTTTCAAACTAGAAGAACGAGAGGAGATACAACATTAAACACATTATGCAGACCAACACACCCACCCACCCCACATACATACACGTACTTCCCATAATATTCATATGGAAAAAGGGCATGGACTCGATTTGACATAACTATTTAATAATTTGAGATCATTTTTAAAGGCATACATATATGCACACGAATCTTGATTTTTTTTCTTACATTGGGTGTTGACAGAAGTTATGTCCTGAATGTTCACGGGGCTTCTGCTGTGACAAAAATGGAAACATTGCCTAAAGTCCCCTTAAATGATTGTCTGTGCCAGGCACCGCCAGGTGACAATCACAGCATGACTATCACATGGTTTTGGGAAGATGATTATATTTGTGCCCCGGACTTGAAATAAACTATGAAGTGCATTCCTTTTAGGTCACGTGACAAACAGCAGTCTCATCTGCTCTTTCTTTTCTCTTCTGTCCTCTCTCTTCTTGTTTTTCTTTGTCTTGTAATATCATTGTGCTCTCTTCCTTGTACGATGTCACGTCTTTTGTGTATATGTAGCATAATTGTGGTTTCGTACGTGTTTATGTATGTATGTATGTATGTATGTATGATTGTATTTGTCTTTTCTGAGTACACAAGGCTCGGTTCTTGGTATCTGGAGGTTGCAAAACTGTTAGCTTTGTCTTTTTATTTCCTTGTACATTTACTTGAAAATAGGTACTGTTTACAGTAATGATGTCTTTATTACTTGCTGTACATTTTTATTTCCTTGTACATGATGTACCTTAAAATAGGAACTGTTTATAATGATGATGTCTTTATTACCTGCTGTACATGAATTAATTTTCTTGACACATTTAGTTCAATTATTATGTTTGGAGTGATCCACGCTTTACAAGCTTTCCTTTTCAGTGGACCACTATTTTCCATCGTTAAACTTATTTTTTTTTTGACAGCCTTTCTAAGTGTGCATTGCTAATGTTTCTTATATGCTATGTGCACATTATGTTATGGTACACTTCGAGATCTTTTAATTACGTATATCTTACAAAATGACAAAACTATAATTTTGTGTAATATATACTTTGTATTTTTTTAAACTTTTCATTGATGGAACTAAACTACAAATAAATTGGAAAAAAAGAAGCAAATCAACAACCCAAGCATAAATGGAAACGCCTTTACCGTATAATTATCGTAGACAGTGTATACGGTAACGTTTGTGGCATTGTCTGTGCAATGACTCGCAGGCTATATGACTTGTGGTCTGTGATTAGTGAAGGGACACTTTAGGGCGCTATGGAGAGACCTATAGAGTGATAGCAATGATTAAGATCGTATTGTTGATTACGCTAAATCAGCATGTCAGACTCTAAATAATCAGACATTGAATCAGCATGTAAATTTCACGATTCATTGAGTCTTTAGAAAAATGTTTATTTAGCATCCATTGTGTCATTGCCTGTAATGTTCCTCTGTCATGTCTGTGTCTTACAAAACGGCTGCCTCACGTTAAAGCAATGCGACTATACAAGACATATCCATGTTCCCTCATTTGACTCACACATCATTTTGCACCTTACCCTCTTACCGAATTTATGACCCCTTTGTCATTTAAATCACAATAATGAACACAAAGAACATTTCTTTCTGTCTCGAAAGGCCTTCGCAGAGTTGACTGAGAATGATAAACACTTTGTTGTCAGTAAGACGTAGTATAGATAAGTGTTTTTTCTTTTGGTGTATCTTTGAACGTCACCTTAGCAAGACGTTAATGATTATCATTACAGTCCTACATTAAGGAGACACCAGACCTTTATAGAGAATGAAGTTTGGATCCTCTTAACATTTTCAACTATATCTCATCCCATTCAATCAATGCCTTATTGCTGACAAGGATTAATACATAATATCCATATTCTCCATACACGGTCTTCCTAAGGTTGTATATCCATGTATATATCTCTATGTTTATCTCTATCTATATATGTATGTATGTATGTATGTATGTATGTATGTATGTATCTATCTATCTATCTATCTATCTATGTATCTGTCTATCTACATGTATCTATCTATCTATTAAGAGAGAAAGAGAGAGAGAGAGAGAGAGAGAGAGAGAGAGAGAGAGAGATACATATAATATATATAATTCTCATTGGGCGATTTTCACTGGCCGAGCAATGTTGGTGTCATCAGATGATCTCATCATTAGCTATGTCCTCCAAACCACAACCACGCCCCTGACAACTACGCCTTAGAGTTGTTTTCAAAGAATCTTCATTCTCCCTGGATACACAAAGTGGTTATAAACACCTCCAAAATCAACAAAATACCTGAAGGATGAGGAATGCGGTACCACTGATAAAGATTTTAATTTGCCTTGTTTTATTTTCTTTTACCTTTTTTTTTTCTCGTTGTGAGTATATTAAGATTGATTGATACTGTGTACATAATTGTAACGAAAAAAACCCCGAATATTTAAACCAACGCGTCGTAAAAATGTCACGTCATAAAGATGAATTCATGTACGCTGTTATTGACGTCTCATAATTAATGCACAGATGAATGGGGAGGGGGGAAGGGATCATCCCAAGAGTTCGACTCCCACGAGTCATCTTAAAGGTCCACGAGTCAAACAGTCCATCAGCATGAGCTAGAAACCAAGTTGAACAGGCCCACTAGCTAGACGCTAAAACAGACCCATGACCTAGACACTGTAGGCAAATGAGATCCACGATTTCAACACTTAGGCAAAAGAGTTCGACACTACTTTTATAGCCCCGAAATGCTATGTCAAGCTCTTGTCCTTGTTTGCGTACTCGTTGACCGTGTAATTCATGGGTCTATATTCGCGGATGTCGATCTCGTGGGCGTTGCTCACGTAAAGTCGAGCTCGTGGGCTGTATGACTCGTGGCCAGTATGACTCGTGGTCAGTATGACTCGTGGCCAGTTTAACTCGTGGGTGTCAAGCTCATGACGTGCACCCAATACACCTAGTCACACAGACAAACACACTCTTGTGGACGTGATATGCTGAAAAAATACAAGGAAAATCAGAGAATACGAAATTTCTAGCATTTCCTGATGTGTGAATAATGAAACGTTGATGAAATGAAAATAATACGCACATCGAAACTGTTCTCCTTCTATTTTGTTTGCAAGCACGGGATAAGTTTTGCTGATGTTGCATACCCCATGAAATATATACCTTCATCACTTATTTCTCCCAAACAGTCTTTATAGTGTTGTGTTTTGTGCTGATGTGTCCCATGGTCATGTATTGCCAAGGCGTAAACGTCAATGCAAACATCGCGACATTCTGCAACATACGAGATTGGACCTCAAATTTTGTCCATGATTGAACACTGTGATTGAAACACAGTCATAAACGTCTCCGACGGTATCGCTTTTTTCTTTCCCATTAATTTCGTCTTTTATCCGTTTGACAATTGCATTTGTCATGCTTGACAGGTTTCCTATGCAGGAAAATAAAAAAGAAATAACAAGGAAACACTCATGTTTCCAAAGAGGGAAACTTAAGTTTCCCTTGAATTTGAATAAGATTTCATATGGATTGTGTTAGTTAATAGACTTGTGTGGAAATGACGCTGCGAAGGTCACGAGACGACATTTGAAATGGAATATTAAAGGCTGCTGGTTTTTAAAGGGAAGCACCATTAACGGTCGTAATTCAACTTTAATTTGAAACATGTGCGCCCCATCATCTGAAGAAAATTATAATAGCAAGCAAGCGAAAAATTCTACAAAAGTGACGAATCACCAAGTTCAGGCACTCAGACAATACCAAGAGCCAATCATTTGGTTTTTCATCTACCGGTCAATTCATTTTGATGTTGATTTCTGTTTCTATTCCAATTTTCAACAAATCACACACAAAAAAGATGAGGATTTATTTACCATGCAATACAACACAACGCGCAATCGAATACAAAGGCACTAATGAAAAAAGAAAAACCTTAAAGAAAAAAAAAGTTCCATAGAGCGGTATGATATACAAGTATAATCACTACAGCATATTCAAGTTTCATCCCCAATCCACGGTAGTGATCACAGGTAGCTACAACATTATAACCATTCGTGTCGCTAGATTCGTAGAAGCTCCGTGTAAAACCCGCGGTTTCATTATTATCAAACTACACAAAATGATAGAGAAGAGCTGAATATAATGACCGCAAAAATGCTGCTCATTGCATAAGATCATTCAAGTTTATGGCATATTAGTCATCGTAAATAAGAATGATATTCACCCACCGCATTCTGGCCTACGCATATTATTGTGTTCAATCATCAGACACGCACCGTATACAGGCATTGCATTTAGAAACCACGCTTGTTGACGCTGTCACAATGGTACGCTTTCAATATCTGCCCCATTTAATGAGATGTCTGCATACCATAAACTTACAATGAAACCCGAATAATAATATCTCTGTTTTTGAAACTTCACGCTTCTCGCGCGCCCTCGCTTATAAGCTCACAAATGGCCTTGAATTAGATGTTATTCATCATAATGCTCCGCTTAACTTCTGAAGATATAAATTGAAAGTTCATTCGTCAGGGGAAATGCTTGTTATACTTTTCTTTTTCAACCTCAATGGCGGCATACCTAACCAGTTTGATTAAACAAACAATGTGCATGAGATTTAAACCTGTTTGGGCGTATCAAAAATCAAATTCCTGGTCATATTTTCCTTAGCAGTCAGACCTGAGTTCGAGCTCATTGGTTAATGTCTGGGCAGTTTGAATCATATGTTATTCTTAAGGACCTCTGCAATGCAAATGTATATTGACTTGTGTTGATGTGGGCCCGCTTCATAAAACTTGTCATCAGTGACAAGTTGTCATAGATGTGACAAGCTACTGAAATCCATGCATCTGATTGGCTGAGAGTAAATTTGTCATAGAAATGTGGCAGTTGTCACTGATAACAAGTTTTATGAAACGGGCCCATGTGCCAAAAGAGTAAATCTTGACATAATGCCTTGATTATATCCTTCATAGCAATTTTTCGACTATTTTCATAAAAGCACTTACATACGGCCACAAAAACAAACAAACAAACAAACAAACAAACAAACGACAAACTTCCAAGCCAAGATTCTGTCAATGACATCATCTGTCAATCATTGCTCAGTAAAGTACTAATATGATTAACAAAAAACTTTGCTTGGAAATATGAAAGTTATGCTCTGTCAACTTAAGTTGACTTAACTAACTGTCGCGTTAAAATCGTACCAGCAGAGAACGCGTATAGCATGTCAAAGTTTTAGTGGAACTGACTCTAGATAACACTTCTCCCATTATGCCGACTTTGTTTGAGTACACCATATTATTTGACAAATAGGTCTACGGTACACATTAAGAATTCAAAAGCTAAAGATGTGAATAGATCTTGCTATAACGGAGTAACGAAATGTATAATCTCGGAAAGTTAGGATACATTGTGTATACGGGGGTAACTTTTCCTGATGGTGAAATTGTGAGAAGGATGTCTCGATGAAGAACTGTTTTTTTTTTCTTTTCCTTCCCGTTTCTTCTATCACTCTTTTGTGTACATTTTCTTTTCTCTCTTGAAGTAACCATGCCGATTATGTAGTAACTATATCAATTCGTCATTCTATTTGTCAGCCTGTCTCTTGCTGCATCTTCACGATCATTTTTACATCAGATATCGTACATATGTCTATAATTTGCCCTCTGCTATTAAATAAAAGATAATATATTGAACTGTATTGTACTACCACATCATTATTTCTTATATATCTGCGCTGTATACTCAAAACATCCGCACACATGGTCATAGTCCACATGTAAACTGTTCTATCAAAGGCGTCTGGATCCACTGAAGATACAAACGATTTTTTTTTCCCAAGTGGGGAAAACCAGTGAAATGGATCAATTTCAAAGAAATAGGCACACCGCAGAACATCGTAAACAAAAGACAATTACCAAGAAATTAAGAAACGGAGTTTGGAATCAAATCAATCGTGGCATCTTCACACTCAAGTACAACTATGAATACGAAAACGCACTTTAGAGTTATAGCGTATGACATCTGCTAACAGATTCTTTAAAATGCACATGATATCTTGTGAGAGACTGCTCTGATGTGTTGTAGTGCTCAAAGACCCCCCCCCCTTCCCGACATTTTGCACCGAAGGAGATAGGTGGGGGGGGGGGGGGGGGGGGGGAGAGGGGTGCCAGAATCAAAATTCCTCGTAAAAACACCTGTATAGGGTATGATGGGAAAGAAGTATACAACCCCGTTTGATAATAATAAGGGTTAAACCAAGCATCCATTCATCCATCAAATAGAAGAATGCGCATAGTTCTCTGCTTAAAGTCTCACAACAAAAAAGTATTGCCTTTCATTTCAGATTTACACAGCCTTACATAAAATACTTGCCCCTTTGTTACTTTAACCGCAGGAGGCTTCATGTACACTGTCTTGCACTCACACGCGTAACAACTGTCATCCAGCTATATACATTCATTCAATCTATACATGCATCGACCGAGTGAGCATTCTTCGGAGCATGTAATGTTGCTAGTAGTGTGATCCGGTGGTTTTTGTGTAAGTGATTGGATGTGTGGCGTATATTGTGTGATTGTGGTTGACATAACTCTGAGCCATGTATATAGGTTTAATGCTTTACACAATGCGCACCGTGAAGGTCATCGAACAAGGGGCCTCTTTAATAGCATTACAGTGTATCCCGCGCTCCCTGCAGAGAGTTTGAAGAAAAAAAAAATAATCGCCAGCAAAAGAGTGAAGAGACTCTCAATGCACCACTTATCACTTTTAGTCTCAAGTGAAAAGAAAGAGAAGGGGTTACCCTTTCAAGAGGTCGATAGTGGCCTGAAAAGCATCGCGGAGCAAACTAAAGGCCTCTTGCGTAATCGTTGCATGAGCTGGCGAATGTGTATGTAGGTGTGGGAAAATGCGAATCAAATGCCAGGGTTTGTAACGCACCGGCGAGATTGTTTTTCTACATTTTGGCGCTTTTGTTTGCGCGTGGCTAGGCATAAAGCCAGGGCTATGGTGGAAAGCATAATGGTATGGTATGCAAGATGGAGGTCTGTTTCCCTTCGATGTTGTCACCACACGATGGACTAGGGCCAGGTCTATTCTCATGATTGCAATGCGAATCATCTCGTTTTACTCCAGGATTCTTCTCAAGTTTTCACGCTTTCCCCACCGAAAATATAAACTTGTGACCGGAAGCATGTTGTGTGGGACATATATACATGTGTATGTATATGTGTATATTAAATATATAATACCAAATATATATATATATATATATGTATGTATATACTGTATATATATATATATATATATATATATATATATATATTCAAATATGTATGTATATGTATATATATATACATATGTGTGTGTGTGTGTGTGAATAAAAGATTTTTTTATTAAACCGAGTAAGTGTACATTGACAAGAAAATATAGAGAATTTCAATTTATGATGTTACATGGCGTAGTTTACACTAAGGAGCGTTTAATGAAGTTTGGTTTTGTAACAGACAGCCTTTGTTCCTTCTGCCAACATGAGCCTGCACTTATTCTTACACTGTGTTAAAGTGAAACCGTTATGGGAATTCATAATTAATTATTTTGATATAAATGAGTTAAGGAATATGGATTGGAGAGATATATTTGGGGGAATCTCGGGTTATTCAAATAGATCAAAATGTGTAAATACTTTGATTATTTTAATAAAATACATCATTTTTAAATTTAGAACGGGAAATAAGTTACCCACTGGAGAAAAGATGCAAAAGATTATTGTTGAATTAATAAATGAGGAAAAAATCCTTGCGACCAAGGCTGGGAAGCTACATGTAAATTTACAAAAATGGGAATATTTTGAGACTTCGTTGAATAAACCAGTCTGAAGCTACGTGCAACGTCTGTGACTTTTATGAAAATAGTAGTGTTTCCATAGTATTCCACTCTTTCTTTTCTTCATTTTTTTCCTTTCCTTCATTCCTCCTCTTCTTCTTCTTCTTTTTTTTTCTCTTGTGTTGTTTTGTATTTTCTCCCCCTCCTTTCCCGTGCGTTCCTGTCAGCCTGTTGGCGGGCTGATTATGGGTGGGATTTCACGGAGCACGCGAACGATTTGCGAAGGACGCGAATGGCAAAATCCAGCATTCGCATTTTAGTCTGCAAAAGATCGCCAAACAAACGTGAGGGTTCGGAAGCGTCGTCAATTGTTCGCGAATGTCGTTTTTACTTCGGCGAAAATTTCAAAAAAGTTTGAAATTTTTCGCGAACCTTTTCCGCACACTTAGTCGGGATTTGCTCGTGAATTGTTCTCGAAAGTGTCTTTAAAGCTTCGTCATATGCGCAAGACCTTCGCAAGACACGCGCGATGTTCGCAAAATGTTCGTGAAACCCCAAACAGACTCCGAAGCTTCTGAGAATGTCTCGCGTATGTTACGCGAAATCTGCGAAGTTTTTCCGATCATTTTACGACGTAATCGCAAACTGTTCGCGTACCTTTTGAGACATTCTCGCGAACGTTTAGCGCACGTTTGGGGGATGTATGCCCTGTACGTTTTCTGCAAATAGAAATCGTAGCATACATCTAAACATCAAACAATTATTAACAACTATAGTAACAAAAGAAATTATAGACTAGCAAAGAGAAAGAATATTTGATATACAAAAAAAAAATTCGCAGAATATACTTAAAATCAATCTTAAGTATGTAAATTTCATTTGAACTATAAAGATTATGTGTTGGAGGAACTGCAAAAAAAAGATCAAATGCTTTACTAGTGGAGATACGTCCTAGGGGGAAAAAATGTAGGCAAACACACGATAGAGAAATGAGAGAAAACGAAAAGAGAAATAGAGGAAAGAAAAAAAAATCAACTCAAGAAAGCTGATTTGAGTTGATCTTTTTTTTATTGCTTCCACCTCTCCTTGCTACATTTTCTCCCATGAAAATTTTTCGTTGTTCGCATTTCCGTCGCGTGTTCTTTCTGTACGTAACATGCTGTACTTTAGCAATGATACACACGACAATCGCACATACGTCGTGGGAACTTCGCACAAATTGCGCAAGAATAGTTAACTATATTTACTATATTGTGATGTGTAGGCAAGGGCAGTTAACCAAATTAGGTGCATGTGTATGTGTGTGTGTGTATGGGTGTGTTTGTGTGTGTTTGTGTGTTGCATGTGTACAGATAGGGGTGGGGGAGGAAACAGGAAGGGAGGGAACTGGTGGGGGTGGTCATAGGGACTCAGGAAGGGATATGAGTTAGTAGGTGGGCGGGTCTTGGTTGATAAATAATATGGTTCCATTATTTATTACTGTATAATTTTGCTGCATAATTCATTTGGATGATTATTAAGATTAATGCTAGAAGAATTGAATCATCACTGTTAAATTTAAGCAATTTTTGAGAGCATAGGGGAAGTGACTGTATGTAAATTGATAATTGTTCATGAAAATGTAATTTTTGTTATGTCATTATGTACAGCAATAGCAAATTTGCTATTATGATCACAAATGTATATTTTCGTCATTTCAATTGTAGCAAATGAAAATTGTTATTTTTTTTCTATTACTTTGAATGGAACAGAATAAACATCGTTGAAAAACAAAAAAAAAAGTGTGTGTGTGTGTGTGTGTGTGTGACGGAAGAAAATGATGCAGTACCCACCACGTACGAGGCCAAGCCCGCTTCACGTTATATATACACACACGCACTTTATACATGTGTGCATACTGAACTGAAAACAAGAAAATAATGCAAGAGGTGATTCGTAGACAGACTTTGTGACGAGTTGATAATTACGGGACTTTTGGTTTATTAAGGAGTCATATGACCTATAACAAATAAAAAGTTTGCATAACGCAAATTGTCGAAAATTCAGAGAAGTGAGAACCTAGCTGCACTGATCTTACGTAAAGGTGGCTAGATACACATTACAAAACAGTGAAACAGAGACAAGTTCAATTGTGATATTACTTTATGGCTCAGATTTCTGTGATACCGTTTCAAAAGGTGAGTCTACTGTGGCTGCATTGCATTATTGTATATCCAGTCAAACCTGTCTATAGGGGCTAACCAAGGGGGACGAAACATGTGACCGTTCTACACAGATGGCCGTTATATACAGGGTCGTTAACATTTTATTTATTTATTTTTTTTTTTTTGGGGGGGGGGGGGAGGATTGTATTTGGTGGCCATATACGGCAGGTGGCCGATATAGACAGGTGGTCACTATGACAGGTTTGACAGTATATGTTTCTGTGTAGGTCTAACTTAACTCTCTCTCTCTTTGTCTGTCACAAAAACAGACAAACAGACAGACCAACAGACAGACAGACCAACAGACCGACTCACACACTTATGCACACAAACGCAAATTAAACAGTATTGGCTCTATCGAAATGTACAAACACTTTACTCTTTTTTTTTGTATTCTCAAGTCCTGCGTATGATTTATCGATGTCATGAATCTTGAAACTGTTAATCTGACTGACTAAAAGCTGGAAAACTCCTACCTGTGAAATGTTTCACTTGTTTATATCGGTTTCGCCATCTTCGAAACTTGTATGTTTCAATTTCTTTCATGTTGCCTGTGAAATGTGGGAAAGATGTGAAGTGGAATTAGGAGAATAATGAAACTTGCATGAAAATCATATCTGACTTTACCATTTCATCATAGTCCGCATGGCTGAACACTATCATGACTATAGTTCATGCACTCGTACTAGTCAGGAAAAAAAAAGAAACATGGAGGATGGAGGGGGGGGGGGTGCCAAGAAGATCACCTTTCACCTTTATGATGTAGTCCTTAGCATGCAGACTATCATCAAAGCAATCGGAACAATACATTTCATTCATATAACGAGGAATTCATGTTCAGGAATCCTCTAAATTTCCCCGCTGACTATTATACACTGCTTCTGCATTGTAATGTTTGAGGAACACCCTCAGGAGATATGCATCTGGCTGAATGAAATTTCATGATTGCAGTGTGATTGATAAATGGGGCAACAATGTACCGCAAGAAGATCATTACAGGAGACATGGCGGTGGATCTGACAAAACAAGAAAACAAGAAAACAAACAAACAAACAAACATAATCTTCGCTATACGTGACAAAGACGTTTCATGGTATGCCTTCACATAGTAGGACAGTGTAAATATAAAAGAGGCTCAGATATTGATTATTAATTTGCACGACTGCACGGAATTGTAAAGTTTCTTGCCGAAGGACGCGAGTTATCATACTGCAGATACGAATCCATCTTAATGGACAAGTTCATTAATGTTCATGTAGATTGAGTGTATGCAGCAATGTCAGTCGACAACATCTGTGAAAGTTTGAGGAAAATCGGAAAATCTATTCAAAAGTTATGAATTTTCAAAAGTTTTTGTGCAGTCACTGCTGGATGAAAAGACTACAACAGTTCATGATGTCACATGAATGTGGAATTGGTGTAAGAAAGATATGAGAAGAATTCCATAAAATTCAATGCTAAAAAAAAATCAAATTCCCTCAACTTGTTACGGATATTTGTTAAGGGTAATGTCATTCCACCTTCATTCTAAAAGAGGAGAGTCAATAAAATTGTTCTTTTATTATGTGAGAAAAGAGAAATTATGTTGAATTTTCTCATATTTTCTTAATATCTTCCTAAACACATGACATCAAAAGCTGTTGATAGTCTTCTCATCCGCCTATAGCTGCACAGAAACTTAAAAAAACATCATATAGACTAGTGAACGAATTGTCCGATTTTCCTCAAACTTTTACTCAAGTGTTCTGGTATTGTTGCATTCTCTCAGTTCACACGTATATGAAAGTGAAATTTTCATTCAATTAATATAGGCCTACTTAATTACTTCATAATTCAAAGTATGTTTGTGGACATTCCTACAGTTTGATACTACCTAACGTAACGTAAAACAAATGACACTCATAGAATAAAGGAAAAATTATCAACATACACTATAGCTCATTGTAGCTATAACCACTCATTGACTATAGACACTTGACGGACAGGTTTATTATGAATGTGACGTGATGTTCTATCAAAACTATAGTATTCATTGTTTTGACTATCACTCTTGTACGTAAGGAATTTGATACCATCTTTGGGAGTCGTTCTGCATTATCTTCTCAGCAAAGCTTTTTCTCCTTTTTATTCGCTCCCCAGGACACCGGTTCGAAATCTGGTCTGATTATTTCGCTTGCAGCTTGGAATCACAAGTTCACATTGGATCTGGAACCTAACAGGTATGCTCTATTACATTTTCCACACAATTCCCATCATGGGAAATATTTTGAAGACACGACAGAAGGACTTTGCCCCTTTATACAATAAGAAGTTTCGGGACATATTTGGAGTGAACTGTGCCACAACAATCGAAGAACAAGAAACGTCTTTGAATTGATGCATGTCGCAACGCTTGTGTCTGTCTTGTTTTCAGAACTATCTGAAGGAAATTGGCACTCTACCAAACTTTGAACAATATCATCTGTGTGTGTGTGTGTGTGTGTGTGTGTGTGTGTATTATTTCCAAACATTCTCACACAATATAGATCTCCTGGCGTTTTTAGCAATGCCCTATAACATGGAATTCGGTGACAATTTATTGTCCTGTATATGTATGAAATGAAAGATGAACTTACCAAATCAGTTGTTTGTCTTCTTATGTTTTATTTCAAGTATCCCTGAGTATCCAATTATCTTTTGTCATAGCCACAGACCTATTTGAATTTCACATCCCGTAATCAGTTTGTTTGTTTGTCTGTTTGTTTTATCACTCTTCTTTCTAGCTATCTTTTTTTTATCATAGCGACGGAGTGTTCTGATTTGTCCGGGTGTGTTATTTAAGGACAGTTAGGCTTCTGCTATCGAGGTTGATAATTCCGTTTTTTTAAGGTAATAGCAAAGCAATTATGTCCGCATAAGGTGACCTCTATACGCCTAAATACTGTATGTGTGTCTCCGCCCGTATGGTGCATTGTGTGGAAGAGATATGAAAGAAGGATGTGTGTGTGTGTGTGGAGGAAGAAGGATTGGTAAAGATGCAGTTAAAAGCTGTGAACTGTTATTCATGACATAAAAGCATGTCAAGGGCGTTGAGTGGCCTTATTCTGCACATTTTATTACCCCCTACCCATTGTCAGAAACGGATAGGTGCAGTTAATGTCCGTAGCGACGCGACGCACCAACAAGCAAACGTTGTTAGATTCATTCCAGTAAAACCATTTCACAATAGAACAGATTTAGTGATGCTACAAAAGAGAAGGACATGCATCCCGAAGAAGAAGAGTGGGCACTGTGAAATAATCAGCACGGACTTCCGCTTTAATTTGATGTATAGTGTGTGTGTGTGTGTGTGTGTGTGTTTTGTGCGTGTTTATGTTTTTTAAAGGCTTAAACTTAGTCTGTCTTTCCTCCTTCGAATGACACAAATGAAATTCCAGGGAATGAAGAGAATGAAAACTATGTGAGGAAAAAAGATCGTCAGTCCAGTTCTTAGAAGTATACGTATGTGTTGCCTTTGACATGTTTTATTATTAACATTTCAAATGTTAACAATGCTCATGCGGGTGGATTTTGACCTTTCATTTCTTTTTGTTATTTCGGAATCTCAACGCTCCTGTACTATGATTTGAAATTGAACCGTCGCTGATCAGTATCTGTAACAAGAGATATCATATTTTACACCTCCTTCACATGATTTTGCAGAGATGGTGCGCAAGCAATTTTCGTCAAGTCTCATGGCGTCACAATCCCAGCTAAAGTGAGTAGAAATAAATCTTCTTTGTTAGTGATAGCTTATTGATACATTCCAATCTTTTTTCCCGCTCAAAATTTGTCTCTAGATGAAACATGCGTGTGGCAACTGTTTCTTTGTTTGCTTACTAGTTGATTAATTGAGTTGTTTTTACACAATGCTGGCAAGTCTTTGATAAGTGTTGTGTGGAAGTAGGCTGACGTAGTTTAAAGATCGGTCGCAACTACACGAGGTCAGTCACACAGGTAAGCATGTTTAACAACCGTCTAATTTACTGTATAATATGACGAAAACTTGCTGATATTTTGTCAGACTGCATTCAAACCTACATGGAGAAAATGAAATTAATGGAAATGCTGAGAATAAATCTTGACTCACTGGACCAATCAAGTAATATGTTCCAGATGTCGCGATGTTGTTGATACCGCATACATTTCCAATTTCTTGTCTATTCCAAATTGAACCTTTAATTTTTAGTAAGTGATGGTAAGCTGTACTATTTGTCATTGAATAGCTCACATCTTTCATGCACGATATGATGATGACATTATTATTTTTTTGTCATTATTATAATTGATGAAATGCACAAGCTTGCTCAGATGATAGGAATCCAAACTACGTTCAAGTCATTTCATACAAGTCACAAGATTCTAAAAAGATACTGAATCAAGCAGCTGAAGGAAGAAATTTAATCATATCTTATCAAAAACTATCAATGGTTGGATGACGTCTGAAAGGACGTAAGCAAAAGGTCGGATGACATCAGAGAGGAATCAACAAATAACATCATTAACGATACTGATTATTATGAATAATCATTCTTTCTTCAAAATATTTTGACTCTGATTTTTTTTTTTCAATTTGACTTACGTCCTTTTGTTCCACTATACGTGTTACCGTCTTCCTCTCCCGTAGCTTCGGTCGGACTGTTCATACGAAGGCAGCGTCGAGGAAATTCCAAACTCATTTGTCACTGTGGACATCTGTGAAGGAATTAGGTATGTTCATAGGACAACGTTGGAGTCCGAGAGAATCCAAAGATTCTAGAAAATTTAACTTTTATCTGTACCTCGAAAGAGCAAATCGATCTATCCAAGTTCATATAAAACCGACCACTTTATAATCTTCGACATGATTACGTTTTGAATGACGCGTCAGGCGATTCACATTTGATTGCTGTGATAATCAATATTAATCTTTTGATGATCACAGTGTCATACAATGCCCGATTACTTCTGTACTTTACGGAGCAGCGCATAATGTTTTTCTGAGTGTTCATCACGAAGTTTTTGATCGACGTCATTTGCCTTTAAATTGTCTATCCTTTCAAATTCAAGAAATTCTTCTGTCGAGATGTTTTCATTGCAACTGATTGACAAATTATTGCCCTACATCGGCGTAACGCCTGTCCGGAGAGCAGGAGGTCGTAGGTTCGAATCCTGCTCGAGTATGTACGCCCATGGCTACTACTAAAACACTGATTAATTCAGTGCTTGTAAACGTCGATGTAGGGCAATTTGCCAATCAGTTCCAACATTGTCCAATGGTCTATCCTTTTTGGAATGACGAAGTTCTTTTAGTTTGCCTTTTTCTTCAAAGCAATAAACATTGGATGAGTCCAAAATATGAGTGCATTGGGTCCCAGGTGTCCGATTGTTGCTACGATACATTATCAAGTAATAGTGATGTTCTAAAAGGCTTTTTTTTCAAACACTGCACTCTGCAAACTCTGTTCCTGTGGGTAATAAAATTCGTTATCATGTTTATGTCGTAAATTCATGAAGCAGTTGTATAAATTCTTCCACTGCATACTAAAGACGATCTGATAGCTTTGCTATCCAACGACTCACGTCACAACTGTGTAATCCCATAGAGTCCTAAGTCCTCAGTACATTGCATGGTACATTGTTTCATCTTTTAGAAGATATCATGAAAATTAGCACTCTTGACATTTCTATGGAAGACCAGCAATTCACTGCATTTCCAATCTCGCCTTTTCTCATCCATTAAAGAGGAGTCATAGTATACAAAAGTCAACAGATGGTCATACAACCCCTAAATGATGATGGAAACGAGGTAAGTCAATTGACCATATTCCTCCGCAGGAATCATTTTTAATTTAGAATTTTATGATTATAAAACTGTGAAAAACTGGGAAGAAAAGGACTGCTTAGTAATATAACAATGGTTTTGTTCATGTAGACAATATAATTCTGACAATAATTCGTCGGCGTTTTCACGAACCGACGCTATTTCGATTTTGGTCAAAATTTTCAAAATCGAGATATTGGTACCAAATGAAAGTGCTTTCAAAACTCTACCAAATCCCAAAATTTTAGATCACAAAATTAATTATTCTTAATTTTATCAAAGAAAGAAAAAAACGACGGTACTCAAAATATCGAGAAATTGAGAAAAAGGGGTTTCACGAACCGACGCAGTAAAGATACGCCGGTTCGTGAAACCCGAATTGCTAGGGTGAAGAGCAATGCGGGTTTTACGAACCGTCGCAGTTGCATTATTTTGAGCTTTGTTCAACTTACTGGCCTAGAATTAGGTTTTGGCCCTAATCCAGATCTCAGAGTGAGAACCAAACCATCTGAAAGATGAATGACGACCTAAGCCAGCCCACTGTCCACGAGTGAAGTGAATGGTAAGCTATAATCCTATTAAAATCATGCTCAAAATAACAGTTTCAGTTGGACTACCATAACCATTAATTGCGGTAGAGTGTAGTCCCATGTATTCAATCGCGTGATGCTTATGAAGCCTAGTCTGTAAACGCCATCCAATTTCAAATTAGATCCCAAATCATATTATTTATAGTTTCTTTTCAACTTATGTCGTTACTTCTGAGACTACTGAGTACTGTAGTCGTAACGTCTGTGTGCAAGACATGCAAGATGTCAAAGTCTCGAAGACACTCATGGCTATGCCTTGACTTGAGTTGAAAATGAAATCATGAGATTGACAAAGTAGGCCTACTAAACTAAAAAAAAAGTAAAAAGTCTAAAAGTAAAACTCAAAGGAAGAGTAAAGAATAAAGTTAGACATGTTAGACTTTAACTTTCAAGTTTAACTATTAAGTCTAAGTTAAGACTTTTACTTGTAATGCCAGTTACTAAAACTAAGATCAGCTGAAGTCTAAGACCAAGTCAAATTAACACAGAGTCTATAGTCTAACTCTAGATCTACATCTAGACTAGTGGTAATAGTAGGTAGAGTCCACCCATTTCCCCCCCCCCCCAATTTTTACTGGTCCATTCCTGAAAAAGTTACTGGTCAGTGTCCAACAGTGATTTTTCCTGGTCAGGGACCGTCGGACCAGTGCCAGTGTGCAGCGTTGGTGTAGATGTCATCTATGACAGTATGTGGTCTAGTGATACTACCTAAACACTACGAGTAGTACAACTAGTACTCTACAGGTTAGGTGGCTTTCCTGTACAGTGCAGTGTTATAGTATACTTGTGAATTCAGCCCTAGTACCGTACTGTGTGTAGATATGTGACATTATGTCTAACGTTAGTTCGAGTGGAGTACCTTTGAAGCACAGCGGTGGGGCTTTTTTTCCCTAAAACTTGTGAATGCGGCCCAACCAAATGGCGTTTACATATTCACGCGTGATTGTTAGTGATACAGTAGCGCTGTCGATTTCCACAGCATCCATGCATAATCTTTCGTCCTTTCTTCTTTCCTTTTTTCCCTTTGTTCTTTCACCCTTTTTATTCTTGGAATCGAAGGACTTCTAAGAAATGTTCCTCGACTGATTTAACCAGGACTCTTGAGTCCTGGTAAACCCAACCTAACCGAGTAACCGTTAACATTTGTTAGGCCTAACATAACAGAAACACTGACTTAGCCCTGTATTGACTTTGTCTTTGGCCGACTTACTGAGATGGCGAGTCTAACTCTTTAACGTTAGTCTAAACGTAGTCGTTAGATCTGTCAGTGTCAGTGTCACCGGTTATCGTATATGGTGCCATCTCTAACGTACGTTAACAAGTTGATGTTAGTTATCTATGTCAACTTACTGAGTCAGTAATAGTGGTACTGTCATCCTGTTGGATATCGCCGCAATATCATCCGTGACGTGTAAATTTCGTGTCACAAAGACAAAAGTTGCCAAGATCTAATAGTATAAGATGTCTAGATCTAATGTCTAGATCTAGATGTAGTCTAGATCTATAATATAAATTTTGTGAACCACTGGTAACTTAAAAGTGAAAGGTCTAGACTTCACTTAGTCTATAATTAGACCAGACATTCATGAGGCAAAGGCCTATTTAGTAGATCTATTCTTATTCTATTTTAACGTCAATTCGTACTAACTCGCCACGTGTTATTCCTAAGGCCAAGGACTTCCGGGTTAGTGATTTTTTTTTTTCATAAATACCAAACAGCAGACGTGTTTCATTTGCATTTCTTGTGCAGACTTCATGAAAATATGTGCAGTATCAAAGAAATATGCACATGACAATGCCAGTGTTTTATAGGTGAATGGTTAATACCTTTAAAAGCTGAATGATAATGTAGAGTCTAGGTCTAATTAAGATGTTACAGTCTCTGATAAGAAACAGGTTTGATTGACATAGACTGTTTCCCAAATGCAGGAACATGTAGTAATATTCAGCTATTTCAATGCAATGCCTTGTTTACAAATACATGTAGATTTATATTCATGTGAATGATAATTCAATTTCTACATGAGACATACCAAGTGCTAAACGTAATATCTTGCATCAGTAAAATGTGTAAATGAAGAGACAATTTGAATATGCATCAAATACGAACAGCAGCATTTTTTGACATTCTTTGATCCTGCATAGGCCTACCATTTTGATTTATGTTTAATATAAATAGAGCAAAATAATTTCAACTTAAGTTTTGTTGGCTGATTTTTTTTCTTCTCAAAATTAAAGTTGTATCTTGTGCCATGATGTTTGATTTTAATCAAAAGTTCTTAATTTCTTTCTTTTCTTTCAGATGACTGGTGCCATGTAGTAGCGAAGAACTGGACTGTCTCAGAAAAGAAAAGGAAAAGTACAGGGTCGTGTACATCACCAACGGATGTGAATACAATGGTAATGTAGAGTCTAGGTCTAATTAAGATGTTAAAGTCTCTGATAATAAACAAGTTTGATTGTCGTAGACTCTTTCCCAAATGCAATTAGTAATATTCAGCTTTTTCAAAGCAATGCCTTGTTTACAAGGACATGCAGATTTATTCATGTGAATAATAATTTAAATTCTACATGAGACTTACTAAGTGCTAGACATAAGATCTTGCATCATTGAAATATGTAAAAGGCGAGACAATTTGAATATGCATCAAAAACAGCAGTATTTTTTTTGACATTCTTTGATCCTGTATACCGTTTTGTTTTATGTTTAATATAAATAGAGCAAAATAATTTCAACTACAGTTTAGTTGGCTGATTTCTTTTTCTCAAAATGAAAGTTGTATCTTGTATCATGATGTTTGATTTTAATCGAAAGTTCTTAATTTCTGTCTTTTCTTTCAGATGACTGATGCCATGCAGTAGCGAAGAGCTGGACTGTTTCAGAGAAGAAGAAAAAAGTACAGCATCGTGCTGATCATCAAGGAATGTGAATACAATGGCTTAGGAAAGAAGACAATCTACAGATAGGATAGAAGGGAGAAATTGGGATGAAGGGCGACAACATAAGGACGGTATATCTACAGTGAAATGTGATTGTAAAGTGGAAACATGAAAGGAGATCCTAAGATTGAAGGTGAAAACAATGCATTCCATTCTGTGATGTCGTAATTACAATTTTGCTACACTTTAATAACACTACAGAGAGACATTTATATCAAGGAAAGCTTCATGTGGATATGGAATGTTAGATTTTTTTAAGTGTTCATTGGTATGTATTTCATGATAATAAATCTTGAAGGTTTTGTGTGGTAATCATAACCTTGTGATAAATCTTGATAGATTTCTAAGTGCACATTGGCAATATTTAGATGATGCTGTAATCAGATTAAGTTCTATTCTCCTTTATTCTTTTATTTATTATTTTGTTGTCTTCAACCCACTTTGAATGTGTCACGTATGATTCTTATAAACATGGGAACATGCACTCCATAATGATAGGACTTATAACAAATTGACATAATTATTCAACCATCACTAGACAGTTCTGTTGTAAGATGTTCTTTATCTAACTAAAATTGTAAATTATGATACGTGTATGTTCCCATGCAAACTCACAACAAAATACAGAAATTTGATTTCTTTTAATAATAATTCATTATGTCTCTAAATTTACAATTAAAGAAAGTGATTGCAATAAGGATGTCAAACATTGTATATTAAAATAATAGATTATTCATTTGTCTCCATCCGTAGTAACGCACGCAACTGCAGTGTGCAGTTTGTAGGCTGCTGTGAAAAAAAAAAAAATCACAGGCAGCCCAAGCAGGATTCGAACCCACGACCTCTGGATTACTAGACCAGCGTCATAACCACTAGACCACCGGAGTGCCCTGGCGCTACCTTTACACATGAATAATTAAGTATAGAAGGGCTTGGGGGCGCTTCGAAGTTTACTGCTCTTATTAAATATGTACATGTCATTTGCAACTCAACTCAAGATGATTAAACACACTGAAATTCTTACTTTAAATGATATTCATAATCTGTTTTTTTTTCTTTAATAGCTTGGGATGTACACTTTATACACTGTATCGGTCTACATTTCGCCTACAATATGGAATTCTTTACTTCGAGACGTTTGTTTTTAACAAACAAAAAATTAAGAGTCCTTTAAAGGTGCTGTAAAACAGTGGTGTTTGTTTGTTTGTTTTTTGGTGGGGGGGGGGGGGAGGGGAGTCAAATTAGCCTTGGCCCCTCTCCGCCGTCTTTTTTTTTCCTTTAGCTGCATTTTTTTTAGTCATCACATGAAAATTCGTCTGCATCCACCCCGTAGTTTTGCTGATGACCTTTCTTTTTAATTATTTTAGCCACACACAATTTTGGCTGAATTTCCCCACCCCTCTTGTGAATTTGCTAGTACATGTACTAAAACACATTCTCAGAATGTGTTATAGTACTGGTGGATTAAGGATTCACAGGGAGGGGGGGGGGGGTCGGCCAAAATTTCTCATTTCTCATATGTAACAAGCCTTCGGGGCGAAAGGCTGATATTATGGGCTTTCTACACACATTTTTAGATGCTAATTATTGGTTAACATGAGCATGATCATTTATGTTGTGATTAATTTGTTTCCTTATATATGTATGACTTCTATTAGAGACTTAATTGGCTTGGCACTCCTTACATCGACCTATTTTAGACACCCATTTCCCTCTCTCTCTCGTGCTTTTTCTCTACTGTCCTGTGAATAGTGTAACTACATGTACATGCAGTACCTCTTCTCTTTGTATGATATACATCAAGTTTTTATCTGAGCATATGGGTGTTGCAGCACTCTCAAGCTTCATGCATATGCAGCAACATCTTTGTGTGGTCATATACATACATGTAGTTATGCTTGATATATTAATTTGAGAATGTTATTCTTTCTCTTGTATATGTTCCGTCCGCACTCTATAGATGTAAATGTACGATGTAAGATTTGGTGTGCATGTTCGAACTGTGTTCCTCTTTTTGTGAACACACAAGAACTGATATAATAATGAACTTGAATTACACATATTCTTGAATCTTGATTCCATCTCCATTTGCCATTAGATATGTATTGATTTATGGAGCTCTTCCACAATTGTTATCCTTCCCATTGTCATTACTCATCTCTGAATAATTCAAATTTGATATTTTATTGAGGACCTATGTTTCTTCGATTACATAATGTACCTCTTCAATATATTGCTGCAAAAGGCATAATAAAACATGACCATTATATATTTAAAATGAAGCTTGAAATTCTGATAGTGTTGATATTCATGTATTTTTAGGAGTTTATCAGTTTCGAAGAGTGCATGCAGGATAAGTTTTATGTTTTTATATGATCAGGTGCAGCTATCATAGAATCTGTTGAGCAGGAAAGAGAAAGATGGAAAATGAGGAATTATGAGTGATTTCGCATGCGAGCCAAATGACAATAATGACACTGATAAAAATTGTGACAAAGTAAATGTCACAAATATGTGGAATAATAAGAAATAAAGAAATTAATATATTATTTCAGAGAAAGAAATAACAGAGTGCATGCATGAGTATGAAATATGAGTAAATACAAGTAATTATTACTGACTGGCACGTCTTTTTCCCAAGATTTAGCGGTATCCTTCCTCTTAGAACAAACATTCATAATTATTATGAAAGAAGTGAACTGAATTTGAATTAAAAATCATGTGAAAAATGAAAAAGTAAGTTAATTAAGTAAAAAAAAAAACAGTAAAAAGTAAAAAATATGAAACACAGCATACCGAATACATGTATTACCAAATGATAGATGTCCAAATGCAAAAGTGTTAAATAATAATATAGGCCCTATCCACACAAAAAAGGGGGGGGGGGGGGCAAAGAAATCTTTGGAACGATCAACCACAGCTATAATAACAATGCATGCGTGTACTAAATGAAGATGAAAACAATGACAACACTCTTTTTAGAACAATTAAGAGAAACTGGCTTGTATTATCATCTTAATTATCACTAAATGTATTGTAATCATCACAACAATCATTACATGACAATTAATTTCAATTAATAAGGTTATTGTTGATAAGCAGGTATAGCCCTAATAGTATTTGTATGTAAACACATACGAAAATGAAATAGCGACGGTACGTAAATACACGCGTATTGCACGTTACCTATTGTACAGACCCTACAGCGCGGGTCTCACGAACCGGCGTAATACAACTTACGTCGGTTCGTGAGACCCGCGCTTAAGTACATAACCTATGGTGCGCGCAAGAAACGATGGATTTACGAACCGACGCAGTGAGTTTGAAGACAGAAATATCGTAATTTTTTTGAATTCACACTAAAATTACACTATGGATAGGAAGAACAACTTCCACTCTCATCACCCTGTCAAAATTTTCACACACAAGACAGGAAAAGTCATTGAAAACGTTGTCTAAAACTTGTGAGATCTTTAAACGCGATTTTCTCAGAACTGCATTTTCGCTCAAAAACGAAATAGCGTCGGTTCGTGAAAACGCCGACGAATTGTCAAATTAACCCGTTCCATGTGAGATTATGAAATTCACGTAGGTTTTGCAAACAACCAACGAACCTTCGGAAGGACTGGTCATGATGGAGTTGGCATGGTACTAACACTATATGGTTCACTTGTAGGAGAAAATAATTTTTATGATATATCGCAATTTTATTCGATCAATTATGTGCTCTCGATAGGTATAGATTTTGTGTTTGTAACGGATAGTTACGTCCGATTCTAGATCATCATCTGATTTCACTTGTCGCATTTTTTTTTGTGTGTGGAATGATGTTCTTTCAACGTGGTTTGAAGATTGTGGATTGTACATCCTAGTCGTATAACAGCTGTAACATATTTATTATAATAAGGTAGCATGTAAGTGAAACTTGTTACTAAGGACCTGCAACTTAACATAATAAAATGAACAACAGTTGGAAATAAGCAAGTGGGGTGTCGATTTCGACCAGTACTATACTAATACCAGTTATATGTTTCGTTTCAACACTATATACCTCCCTCTTGATGAATCACGGCTGATCGAAATGAGTGTTCTTGTCCTATCATCAGTGTATTCTACGTTTCATCTTATTAAAAAAAAAACCAACCTATATAATCTGTATATATATATATATATATATATATATGAAGGGGTCGGTGCAATATAGTGCTAATCCACAGGTTGCAAGGTTCATGATATCAAAAAGAAATTATTGGTTGGCTGTTGCTACTAGAAGTTGCTATTCTATTAGGAATTGCTATCAATGTCTTCAATTGAATTAGACCCTGGACCTATTCTTTCTGGACTAATTCGATCCGTTCAACATTTTGATCTTTAATAGGAACCTCGGCAACATGTCCTGATAGAGTACGGTCGACCAGACAGGAACGACGATTGGCGAAATGTCTACTCTTCCGACAAGACTTCAGCTCACAGACGGGTGAGGGAGATGTCTAAAGCCAGCGTTATGACTATATGATTTCTATCTTTGTCGAGTAGCCAGAATAATTAAACTAACTGTCAAATCGAATAGGAGCTTCCAAAGTCAATGGAAAGCAGTGTAGATTATATACGCTAGTTAGAATGTCTGTTCGGTAGAAGCTGTTACGTTAAAGCTGCTAAAGTATCGAAAGAGCACATGGCAGCAAACGCAAACACAAAAACCATGGAGCGCCAAGTCTCGCACGGAGTATTTTGTTACGAAATTGGTCATTTCGTCGACAAAATGACCATTTTGTTAAAGAAATTGTAATTTCGCGGACGAAATGTTCATTTAGTTACAAAGTGTTGCCGTTTCGTTACAAAATAATCAGTTCATCGACGAAATGACTAATTTCTGAACGAAATATTCCATGCGATACTTGGCGCTCCATGGTTTTTGTCCATGGTTCAAACCATAATTTCATTTAAACCATCTTCGTGAATTCGGGCAAATGTGTTTGTTGTCATGTCCAGAACAGATGTGATCACTGTCATGAAATCTCATCAAGCATCTAGGAGACTTCTAGTCCAGAGTATAACACAATTGTAAAATTGAGAGGACTTAGCAGTGTTTTTAGCCTGTCTCTGTGACATGCCAATCCCATGATGCATAGAATGTGGGAACATGATGTAAGACGTCGTTCCGATAACTTTGAAACAGAAATTGTCACTTGATAATTACATCAGATTCGCATATGTTGTGTGATATACATGCAGAAAATGAGAAGAGAAGACAAAGAGGCGGGGAGAACGAGAGAGAGAGAGGGATAGAGGGGGAGGGGGAGGTGGGAAGTGGGAGGGACTATCCATAAGACTTCATAATTTGAGCAACGATCACTCTCAATGTCGATATTACTATTACTCTCTGTTTCCTTTTTTCGCCACGTCCAGACACGAAGACAGGTTACGACTGAAACGAAATACGTGGCTGCCGATTTCATCGCGTCTGCAAGTTTGGTAAGAAATCCTTCTGAAGGTATTTTAGGACATTTTAACGAAGAACAGATAGAAAACCATCATAAGAACCTTATAAAGAACATAAGCAAGTCGGATAATAATGTAAGAAATTTAATTGTCCAATATGTCATACGCTTGACTGGAATCATTAGTAGTCAATAATTCTATGTAAGCTAGTATCTGAAGCTGACAAATCCACGAGCTATAACTTTTAGCAAGGAAAAGCATATTTTGGATTCCTCTCCTCCAGTAGGATCGTATAAAAACAAATAACAACAGAGAATATTGCTCAAATTTCTCTTCTTCTACTGACAGAATTATATTTCTCTTACGAGCCATAGAGATTTATTTGAAATCATCTTGTTATAGATGATAGTAAATCGGTAATTGCTCTTCTTTGTTTCAACTTCATGCTATGTTGAAATGATAAGGAGATCACAGTAAAACTTACCAAAATTATATATATTTTGGATTTTCAAATGACACACTAATTCCGTAGATTTGCACTTACAGTCAATCATGCATTTTTTTTTTTTTGTGAATCAAAGCCTTGATAATTGGAGAGTTTCTTGTATCTCACTTATTAATCAGGTTGTCGATATGGTGTCATCCCATGAGACTGACACCCACGAGTCACACAGCCCACGAATTCGACACTATGTAAAACAGGCCATGAATTCGACACGGGGCTTAATGTGTCTGTCTCGTGTGCATTGCTTGCTTAGTGTCGAATTCGTGGGCTGTATGACTCGTGGGCTGCAGGACTCATTGGCTGTATGACTCGTTGATGTAAGTCTCGTGACGTGCACATCGAAATTTATCCATGCATTTAAAAGATAATGTACATTTTTTGGGTTCTCTTTTGAATGTCTCTATTTCTAGTATGCAGGTGATGCGTCAACCGTCATGTATTACGTGAACACACTCTTGTCTCTCACGAATCACGTAAGTTTTTTTGTTTTCATGTTCATCTTTGCGCAACGATTGAGTATGCCCATGTCATACTTTTCAAAATATGTGCAGTGTACCGTTGCTCTATGTCATAAAAAGCTACTCTCTATTGCTAATTGGACCACTACGAAATATCATAAATTGCTGCAGTGATACAATACTGATCATTAGAGGTTTACCAGCTCTTTATACCACAAAATAAACGACATACATGTATAAGATTATACACCTTTGCCAAAATTCAAATGCGGTATCTTACTTTAGTGAGACCCCGTCCCATGAATACGGAAAATATTGCACTAACTTTTGTATAGATATAGAATCTGTCACTGCAGTCTACTGGTTATGCTTCCCCACAACAAAGTCATTCGGAGTGAATGTAGTGAAGGTACCTTTACAATTTGAGACGTGTTCGAGAACACTGTCCCTGCCTACAATTGCACAAAGAAAAGGAGATATCAATCTGTAACCAAATAGCAATTTACCGTTTCAAAACGCTACAAAACCTCTACAAAAAAAAAAAAATCTATATTATCATTGTGTACAAATTTATTATCCTCATTTTTCCGGTGCAGTACCTCGACGCTCTTAAGATCCACGTGGTGGCACGCAGGCTTGAAATCTTTACGGACCAGGATCCGTTTGATACAAACGGAAACCGCTTCCAGATATTGGCCAACCTGGAGCGCTACGTTGTGAACGCGTCACTGGATTCACCCTATGCGCCTTATGCTGAGCGTGCTGACGTCACAATGACGGTGATGTAAGATTAAATCACTTTTTGTTTTCTATTTGTCTTTATTTTTCTGCGAAGACATCATCAAAACAAACACATCTTAAAATATAAGTTTGTAGTTATAGCAATGAAAGTAAACTACAAGACAGTAAAACAAAGTGTACAACATTTTGTCAGGTAATATACTCAATTCAATTCCATTATACTTTGTTTCCAACAAACTAAATGTTATTCATAAGATTAGATATGAACTATACAATTTACACATAATATTGTTTAACTATTTGTAAGACGTACAAGTCATAAGTGCAAGTCATACAAGAAATATTAATTGGAAGTACAAGTCATATCAAAAGAATATCACAAAATGTGTGTGCCTGTGTGTGTGTTTGACTTGACTTCTTTAGAAGGCATTTTGACAATGCTGGCAACTTTATATTTCAGTCACAAGTTGAGGGAATGTTTCGTTTTGATGAAAAAAATCATGTTTGTGAAACTCGTTTTATGACAAGCAAATCTTTGCATTTTTGTGACGTCACAAATGATTGTACAACTCCCATCTTGAGAGAGGCACATGGATGATTTTAAAAGTTCGCTGCTTTTGAACGGCTTGTCCAATATTTTTCTCAAATTTTTACCTACATGTACGTAATGTATGTGGTTTTTACTCATCTTTCTGCGTTCATTGATGTACACAAGAGACTTCACCTTTAACGCATACTGACACACCTTTCGCAAGTTTGCGTAAGCTCATCTGGGAATCTTCACCGAACTTTTTATTTTTCCCCTCAAAGAGGAATATCTCAACAAGCAGCCGAGGCTCAGACCCATCTCGGCGCGGCAACTCTCGGGACGGTATGCACTCCGCGAGCAGTAAGCTTCGTCCAGGTAAGCTCCCCAACCTCTATAGTCAGATAGTCACATACACCTGTTCTACCTTCTACTGTCCTCAAGCAGAGAATAGCGTTACCTTTGGGATTAACATTAGTCACATTACAGTAGTCAACCTTCCTACAGAAGATTTAAGTAATGTGTGTTTTCATTTCCGTCTCATGACATCATACACTGCTTTCGTCTACCGTAGACAAATGGTAGAAACGTTAACAAAGTCCGTGATCGCTAAGTTATACCATTTCCCCTGATACAATGAAAAACTTTCCAACTATATATCATATTACATCATAAACTTCTCTTTGTAAAAAGAAAGTTTGTTATAAATGTTCTGATGTATTGGCTTGACTGTTTAATCTCACAGTTTCCAGGGATTGACGATGTGTTAGCATCAGCGGGCACCATGGCCAGAAACATAGCCAGAAACATCGGCGTCTTGAATGAAGATTACTACGAAATGAGATACGGTATGCTGTATACTCGCACTTTAAACAACATTAAGCATCTGTTCCATTCTATAGATTACCGCTATCTCAGGTGTACATAGGCATTAATTCACACGTATGTATTTATACAATTATGTGCGTGGGTAACAACAACGACTTGCAGATATTCAGAGTTTCTGTTTTTCATTCAATTCTTGACAAGAGGATGGAGATAATAGTTTATTGTGTTGCTATAACAAACTACCATCATATATGCCTCCATGGTTCGTGACTGTGTAGGGCCTACTATAAGGTTGGCCCGTTATAACAATTTCTTTTTCTCTTCTATCTCTTTTTAGGTGTTGACTGTTCTTGCAGCGATGGGCAGTGTATAATGACTGAACAAACTAAGTGAGTGGTGACCTAGTATAGATAATGTTTAAAAAAGGAAATTGGTCTTCAAGGTCCATTGGTTTGTTTTTTTCTGTATAATTGTGATAGCAAATCAGTTCGACTTTTTGCTGTTTTAGATAAAATGTTTCAGATTGAATGTACCAATGGGATATAAAAGTAGCCGTTATTATTGATATCATTGATAAAGTCATAAAAGTAATAAATCATTGACGACAAGACATCGGCAAGGAAACATCGTTTCAGGGCATGATAATGAATATAATTATCATAATATTGTTATCTTATATCACAACAATTTCTATTGCTTATTGTAAGGTCTCAATTCCATTAAACATTTCCAGTGTGAAAGATAATTACTTTTCCCTCTTATCTTGCTTTGAAATTTTGTACTTGGTGATTCGACATCCGACATCACCTCGAGATTACTTCGTGTTGATTTTATATACTTCACACGAATCTGTTGTAATCACACCAATCTTGATTTCTCTGTTACAGCACATGGCTGGACACTCCCCCGTCCGTCTTTGCGCAGTGCAGCATTCAAGAGTTCGAACGGATCCTGGAGCAAGGGGGATTGTCATGTCTCTACGACAATCAGGTCATTGCTGTGAGTATCCTTCCGGGTCAAGTGTCAGAAAAAAAAGAAGCAAACATAACTAGAAAAGCACTCTGAGGCGCAAACCTCCACCAAGCAGCTCATTTCCACCACAGACTGATCTTGTTCTTAAACAGAGATCAGTGATTTCCACCCATGCGTATGCATGCTGAAAATCGTCCGATTGTCCAATATAGATGCCTTTTGTTAGGTCATCAGCTTCCAACTCCTGTTGCATACGTTTAAAGGTAAACTATTTTCGTTTGTTATCCTGCTTGAACCTTATCCCAATTGGGAATAAGAATGCCACACATTTCATACTGGAAATTGATATTTTAATGTCACTCTACCTTTCAGGGGCCATTCTGTGGAAATGGACATCTTGACAGTGGCGAAGAATGTGACTGTGGCAGAACCTTCGTAAGTTGTCACTACCATCATTCTCAGCATCATTATCTTGACCATAATCTTTATTACCCTAATCATTACTAGCAGTACCACTAGGAATGATGTCTTTGCCATTTCAAATGTTATGAAGAGTAGTTTTCATAGATTGCGAGAAAGGCGATGGCAATTCAGCGGCACATTTTAAAGGGGCATTCCATACGATTTTCACAATTTCACATCATTTAGTACATAAATCAGCAGCTCCATGCATAGATTTGTGGAATTTATTGTGGCTCTTGAGCAGAGAAACAATACGTTATAAAACCTTAAACAAATTATACTGAACGAGGATGATGACATAGGAGGCTCCCATATTTCAGAAATGTAGCAGTACAATTCCATTACAATACCGCTTGCTTGCGAGTTCACCTGTGTATAATCTATGCATGCCTTCTTCTTTTGTTCTGCTTCCTTGAGCCCCAACTCATGCATTCTTATGTGACCCTGTCATGTCATCATCCTTGTTCATTGCAATTTGTTACAAATTTCGAAGATATTCTTATTCTTCATCCCAATTATCATAAATTCTGAAACTCTGTCCTCAGTATTACTAATTTATAGTTGTTCAAATCTGAAAATCTGAAAATCATCCGGAGGTATCCTTTGAGTTATCGGGCTCTATGATGATGATAATCTTCGGTATCAAAGGAGACTTGAGTGGTGCCCTCACTGAAATGTGCTCCATACCAGTGGGCGTGGTGGGTGGAGAGAGTGCACCGTAACAGATGCAGATCTGATCCCAATATCCAACCTATCAAAGTAGAAAGTCAAAGGGAAGGCTCAGATATGGCTATTTAGACATCAATGGAAAGCTCAGAACTCATAGAATGTAATGAGGTGTCGTTCTATCTCTTTGGCGATTCTAAAAGATGCAAAGAAAGGCGGCGTCTTGATAGAAGCCTGAATACGCCCAATGCGTCAAGAAAGCCGCCCATTTCGCCTGACTTTGGCAACTATGTACTAGTATACGCGCAGTGCGAAATAAAACCTCTCCGCAAAAACATAATAATGTCTGCCCTCCAATTACGAACAGTCCTTTCTGTAGGTTTGATCTTCAAACCGTTGTTCAATGACAGTTATCTCAAACACTGCCAAAAGTCCGTTGTTAGATATGAAACACCGAGCTGGTGTTAAATTTTCGGTGCTCATTTGTGGTGTAAGATTAACTCCTCCGGGTGTCACTTCAAAATATAGATTTGTTTTTTGAATAGTTTCTTAGTTACTGTTCTTCTTGTTGATTTTGAACCTCAACAAGACGATCGAGAATTTTCTGATAAAGTACTTGATTTTTGAAAAAAAAAAAGGTGTGAACGCATTTACTCTACAGTAACACCAGTTGGTGTGGTCTCCTGAAGCTGGGCGGGTGTTATACCATTGACATTAACACCAGCAATATCAAATCAACACTATGCGGTGTCATTGTTGAATTCACACCAGCGCAGTGTCAAAAATAACACCAGCTACAGTGTCAAATTAACACCACGAAATTCCAGGTGAACACTTTTCAACACCATCACAACATACACCTTCTACACCTGTGGGTGTGGTCCTCTATTGACACTTGATCGGTGTTCGATTTAACACCCATGGTTATTTATCAGCGCAAGTTAGTGATGCCATTATCATTTTCCCGTGAACTGTAAACAGGAATGCACCGACCCATGCTGTGATGCAGCAACTTGTCGTTTTACGAGTGGCAGCACATGTGCCCAGGGAGAATGCTGCGAGAACTGCCAGGTGAGGTTGATGGCATTATTCGAGTTATAAATGAAATTCACGCCATGTCCTCTTGGCTGTGGTGTTATAATTTCTGTTATATATATCAATTATTCAAAAGTGTACAAAGCAACAACAAACAAAAATATTATATGCCTATGTTGCCAAGTTTTCAAAGAGATGTATTACATTTATTTTATTTTCTATTTGTTTCATCTTATTAAAACACTATACAGTTTTTTCTTTACATTATATTATGTGTATAACTTTATACGGAATCAGAGAGAGAGAGAGAGAGAGAAATATAGAAATATATAATAAATATGATGTTAAAAGGTAAATAAGATTATGGAAATAGATACAATGATTGTGTTTACTCTACATCGTGATCTTACTGATACAAACATATATACATCTTAACCCCTTTTCTCTTGGCCATTCAGTTGATCAGTGCTGGTACAGTCTGCCGGAGCGCTGCGGGTGAATGCGACGTAGCCGAGGCGTGTGACGGTATATCGGGACAGGTGAGAATGAAACCCCTCACACCACCTATCTCCATTCCGTCTATCTACTCCTATGACTGATAAAACACCATCATACGAGTCATATTCGTTAACATTGCTTTACCCTCACAAAATCCCGATGTACGTACCTATCATAGCAGTACGTGCACCATAATAACACCAATCACTGACGGATAACAGCACTGAACAAAATACCACGGCTGAAACAGTGAAAGGTAAAACTAAATCTTGGTGAAAATTATCCCTGTTTTTTTTATTTTAGAAAGATTCTTCAGTCGGAGTTCTTTTTCTAGCAAATGACAGATACTGTTATTTCTATACAAAATCGATGCATGGGAAAGTCCATATTCATATACTTTAGTCTTACAACCACACATTCTGGAACATTCTACTATGTGTATAGCAGGGTGGCAGGAGACTGAGTAGTTATCATTTACAGTCATTATTGGATCACGGCACGGCTCTTGTGACTCTGCCCAGTATTTGTTTAGAAATGGATGCTGATTATATCGTCATTTTTTTCATTTTTTTTCATCTTATTTTCGTATACAGTGTCCAGAGGATAACCATGTTCATGATGGAACATCCTGTGCCAACGGAAATGTGAGTTATCATCGGAGTCCCACATTTAGCTCTAACTTTGAGAACTTATTACTCTCAAGTAATAAGTGAATGGAATGAATTTTATTTTAAAAGTAGTACTGTAATTATGGTTATATGATATCACACCTAACAAATGCGAATGAATTACTTATTGCCTGTGAACAGTTGTCTCTGTCCATGTATATCTAAAAGAACTGGAAGAAAGAGGGAAATAAATGGATAGCCAATATGAAGGAAGGGCTATAATATTGAACGTGAAAATATTCTGTTCAGCGAAGTTTTACAGCGAGCCTGTAATCTTCAGGGGCTGTCGTGGTCCAGCGGATAAGACATATCGCAATGAAAATTCGGGTTCCGCCGTTCGAGTCCTTTGCTCCTACAGACAAGGAGGCATCACTTTTCCATCACTGCTTAGTTTAGTCATTCGATTGAATCAACATAAACAGTAATTATGCAAAACTTCATAATTGATTGTCTTCGAAATGAATTGATATCACCATTGGTCACCAGTCATTGCCAGTTATGATACTGTAGACTTTCATATAATTATATCGGTTATTGACTATTTTTTTTTTCAATACGTCATCACATTTTTTGTTTATCAGTCTTCATTATTGCCTATTTTTTGCTTAACAATCATATAGAATCATCGCTTTTGTTATCATTGCCGTAGCAAGTGTTTTCGTATTGCATGTCATTGAATATCTGAATGAAGGATTTGGCAACATTTCTTTTTCATTCTGTCAACAGGGCTATTGCTTCCTCGGGCGGTGCCCTACTCTAAATAACCAATGCCAGATGCTGATGGGCGAGGGTGAGTCATGAGTTTTGTCAAAACGGATCTGCTACGCCCTCTTTCTGCTTTGAATCACCAAACTAAACTCTTGATTGCAATTGAAAATAACGATTCTCTTATTCAAAATCTGTACTACAAGGTACCGTAGGGAAAACAAGAGCTATGGATTTATGCCTTTGTTGTAGCAACACGATCCTACCACATTATCCTCGTCAATATCCATTCAGTAACCGACACAAAGGAATTCAAAGAGCCCCTCAAATAGAAACTCTTATTTTACATCACGTGAATGCATTTGGTGCTGGAAATTATTGAGGTCATGCTGATATTCCTTGTTGCGCATGCTGTTTCAATGTCGTTGTAAAAGCAGTAGAATTATTCTCAGGGTTTTGAATAAATTCTAAAAAGATTCATTATGAATACAACTGATGATTACTGTTGATATACGAGTCATGCAGTATGGATGTGAGAAGCACTTGAAGAGTTGATGCTAGTATCAATATGGGACAATTGTCACAAAACCAAGGCAACATATCTCCAGTGCTCTTGAGAAAGTATCTTGGGAAAAAAGTACCGAAGACATTTACGTCCAGGGTATCATTGCATTCATTCATTCATGCATGAAATTACATGATGCTTTCATTCAGTCAAGGTGTAAGGTCATTTCTTCACCATGATTTCATAAATGTCTCAGTCACAAAGTCAACCAAACTTTACAGAATTTCATGTAAACATGCATCAACAGACTAATAGTAATGCTATCGTGAATTGTGTAAAATCAGTCTAGATGAGTATTGAAAAGTACACTGGCAGATAAGATACAATCATGATTACAACGTAGAAATCAGTATTTTCCCTCTTCTTTATCTTTTAAAACAACAAAACAATCCGTATTTTCTATCAGGGTGTTGGAAGCACTATAAAACCTTTTATCTTAGATATTAGCGTTACACTCATATGTGTTACAACACTGCATGATTTCTCCCACCAGACGCCGTGGAAGCGACTGAATCGTGTTACCAAGGCAACACTCTGGGCCGACAGCCTGATGGACGATGCGGCGTCGATACCATCACTCGAGTTGACAACACCAATTATGACGTCGTGTATCAACCATGCTCCGCTGAGTAAGATCTGATTACCTGCATTATTTTTTTTTCATATACAATGTATTTCGCTAGGCCACTGTGAATCAAATCGTATCCATTACTAACAAAAGGTAGACTTCCTGGTTTTCACTCAGTTCTTGCGATTGTTAAAATTCATGTGTTTTCTCTTTCAGGGATGTTTTGTGCGGTGCTCTGAAATGTATTAATGCAACGAGTCTGAATGGTGTTGGATTTGCAACGGACGGCAATCAAACGTGTTCGTAAGTAGAAAAATCCATATTTTCCCCTTCAGGGTAAACACCTGTATACATTTGTTAAGGGCCGCAAAAAACATCACTGGCGATTAATAATGCGTATAAGACGAATGCGAATACCTTTCATTACCTTTGCCTATAAAGTCCAGGTGTCCCCTCCCGAACCTATCCCGACACATTAACATGCATTTCCCCCAAATTTTTGATACCATGCATTTATAATTGAAACCATCTGTGATTGACGGTAAATAATGTCTCCCAGGTGGCCAACATTTTTCTTCCTATGCATTTATTCATATTAATCCTGACAGGGCGTTGTGGGTCACAAATTTTGCCGACTCAGACTTCAGCGGTCTTGGCGACGTCACGAGCGGCTCGCGATGCGGAGACGACAAGGTAGATGCGATGCACCGATTATGATCACAGTTTTTCTACTGATTTCTATTGTCACCCAAAATAGAACATACACATTCTACTGTATCTTTGTCACTTGCCATGCACCATCTGTTCAAGAGAACGTTACTTTGATAAACATTTTGTTCTAAATGGAAATATATCAAACAATGATCATATTATTCTCGTTTATGTTGAATCAAATGCTTGACAATTTCAGCAGGCTGAACAAATGCAAATGCAAATGTAATTTGAAGGAATTTGAGCATTGCTGTTAATGAGGTTTGTCATTCGAAACACAATGATAAATGAAATAAAAAAGCGTCATTGCCTTGAAAGGGAGTCTAACATCAAACCAACGCCCATTTCATTAAATCCAACAATAAAAATGAGTAACCACACCAAAAAAAAAGAACAAGTAAAATTATAGAAAAAAAGAAGCAAAAATAGGCAAATTGATCTATTGATATAAGATAAATTGAAGAAATAAAAGAAATGGAAATAAGAACTCAAATATAGATGACAAAGATAATACAACACAACCAAGCCAGAAACAAAGTATTGAAAGATGCACATCACTTTTACAGAAATTGGGAACAAAATCAATATACTAATTATCTAGTACACGTCGATAAACTTATCGTTTTATGAACAATGTCACTCCTTTGTTTTATTTACCTGAAATTGACAGGTGTGTTGGGGACAACGCTGTACTGAAATTTCCGACGTTTATCCAGTGTCAAGGTGTCCAACATCTGTCGAAGGGATACCATGCTCAGGAAACGGAGTAAGTTGACTGAGTCTGTAGTAAACAAGGAACATTTTACATTGTACAATTATCGCCGGAACCACATCCACCCATTACTCTTTCATTTCATTTATCTAAACCTTTCAACACTTTTTTCAGCTGTCTGTCTGTCTGTCTGTCTGTCTGACCATCGTAATATACCCTCTATTTCTCTCTCTCTCTTGCGGCCATCTCCATCCCGAGTCGATGTTCAAGGCATGATTTGTTTATAAAACAAGAAAAGCAGTTCGAACCAGCAAAATGGCGACAGTGCAACTTTTCGTCACGCTAACATGAAATCCAGCCTGTGTGAAAAGCCACACATCCTACGTTATCAGCTGCTTTCATGTTCTAGACTTTATAATCAGCTGCTTTTTATGATTACATAAGATGTCGTTTGGGTGAGCTTACGAATAACTTCTAGATGGATAGCATCCGCATTCAACACACATTTGCTTTCAGTCTTTATACTCTAATCGGATTATTCAATGTGATTTTCTTTATCTCGTTATGTATGTATTCATAAACCCTATTCTTGGGACAGTTACATGTCTTGAGCTCCATAATACTGAGTAGTGTTTATCTGCCGGATCTCGAAACATTAAGCCCCTAAGTGCAGACTGTTGTTTTCATCTGTTAGAATTTCAAGATAGTCACGCACCAGGTGAGTGTTTTTAAGTTTTCGAGAAAGCACAAATGTGACCGTGCACCTCAAAACGAACATAAAGTCGCACACACTGATTTTGCGTGAGGAGTGAAAATAAGTGAAATGGGTCAACCTAGCCGAACTTGACTTTTTCATATTTTCTGAAAGAGCGGGTCTTCTTTTACTTAATGCTAAAATTTGGAACCATAAAACGGGCAGGAAAGTGTGTTTTTTTATCAGTTTATCTTGAACATTTTTTTGTAGAATAGTGTGATTAGGTGTGTCTTTAGAATCCCTTTTTCACTTCTGAAAAACCTTGTCCACACTCTTCACTTTCAACTCTAATAACTTTTGAAAGGATAGTGCTACTGCTTTGATAGTTGGCATTGATTATGGACAGAATGTGTTAATGAGGCATTTTTAATTTCAGTTTAATGTGATAATCCCTTCATTGTTGTTACTCTGGTGGTTTACTTCCTGTTTTTTGTCCCATTCATCGCACAGCCAGCACGGTTTGGTAAAGATTAAGCGCTTTAATAGACACTGTACTTCAGAGCCTCTTTTCTCAGTTCACACTTTTCCTGAGTTTGTGCTTTCTTTCCAATATTTAGATAGGTTAGGAGAGTCCGTTTGATTTGAGTTATACATCATTTTAAAGCTTAAAGTCTGCTCTTTCAGAATATGGTCTGAACTAAAAATACATGTCTGGCGACTTTTTGTTTGTTTTGAGGTGCAGGGTCACAAATAAACTGTAGTAGGCCGTAGAATCATGAAGCGCCGTGATTGGGCAGAAGTTTAGGGCTCGCACTACGATTGTTATCAGTGCGCATGTGCGCAGAGCTCTGTTGATCGATATCGATATCGAAGAGACGACTTTGATATCGATCTATTCAAGACGAACGTTGAACATTGCGGATGCACAGGTCACTCACGGGGTTGAAAGGCATCTAGAATCTACATTCGTTTACTCTTGGTGTGCATTTACTACTTGTGCTAAATGTCTTACGTTTGAGCGTTCTAACATTACACCGATGTTCTTATTAATAATCCACAGTTCTGTACAAACGTCTGGAATTGTATTTGCTTCGAATATTGGACTGGATCGACTTGCAACGTATCGACTCTGCCCACCACAACCGCGGCGGCGTCAACACTTGCAACTGATGGAGACACCGTTTACCTCCAACTCAGCGTCCGGGATGCTTCGGGTGAAGCTATTAGGAACGCTTCAGTGCGAGTTGTTCGTGCAAACGAGAGTTTCGTGTACTCCACGGATCCGGTTAGCGGGGCTGTAAATGTGGCTGTTCGGTCACCAGAAAATGGCCGTCTTGGCATTGTCGTCACCAAGACGGGCTATGCTGCGAATGGATTCCAGTGGGAACTCGGGGACCCAACAAGTAAGCTAACTGTCATAGTCACTCACTGTGTTACTGTTAGTGTGCTGGAATTAGACAGGGGAATTGTGCGCTCAACACTGACACGGTGACAGTTAAACCGCGTTAGCCGTAATATTCATTCATTCAAAGACGAAAGTCGCAAAAGAGTCTCTGGTCAGATGCATTCAGTGGTGTTTGTAACCGCAACAGCGACCCCAACAACAGCGGCCTGCGCCGGGGTTAGGGTGTTTGTTAATTCTTGACCCACCTTTCTACCTTTTTCATACCACGTACACCAGCTGAGTAATGGGGGTGGGTGGGGATGGGGCAGGGCTGGGTTCAAACTTGACCGAAAGATCGGTCTGTATCTGTCCGTCGGGGAATGTTCCGCGGAGACTGCGTCTGGCTTCACGGATCCCCTCCGTATACGGAGGACAGCGTTAATGGCAAAATATAAAAGAGTCCTCCGGACAGACGGATCTTTCTGTCTAGGTTCAAACACACCCCCCCCCCCCCCCCCCCCCCCCCCCCCGGAGCAAAAACAATCACATCACAAAACAAGGACAGATTCCCCCCGCTGGAACTTAGATAAACAGCTAAACATATTGTTTTTCTCCTTTTATCAAAATTTCCCAAATATTCCACCCAAAACTTGTGAATTTCAACTTCTTAAATTGTAAAAATTCTAAAAACTAACGTTAACATGTTTGATCTACTCCCTGCCAGTGCCACACCCTCCCCTGCTTGGTCGTGGCACTTCAATATTAAATCATCAAATTTGATCAGTATTGAAAAAGTCACACAATTACCGACCTAGTTTGTTACATGCAATTCATTTTTTCTCTTTTGAAATTGAAAGATAAATACTGTAAAAGTGGATATTTTCGCGCGACTAATTTTTCGCGCTTGGTCGGGTGAGAAGAGTTTCGCGTGTTTTTAATTTCGCGGAATCAAGACATCACGCACAGGAACACATGGCAAGCAAAAATATTCGCATGCTTTTATTTTCGCGCTAGTTTCTGGTTGCGCGAAATGCGCGAAAATTTCAACACCGCGAAAATTTCCACTTTTACAGTAGACTCTATAATCAACATTTTTTTTTAAATTCAATGTATGCCTTGCAACATTACTGTACATCATTCTACAAAAATCTATGTGCGCAGTTTGAATATAAATTCCACCTAGAATTTTGCTCTGATGATATTGATCTTTACGCAGATCCTCAATGTATGTGGACTGGATTTAAGATTGCAATCTGTGCTGGCTGAGTATTCAGCAGATTATGTCCTTACGATTTTGCAGCCTAACACAGTTAATCAATATATATCACTCTAGACGCCTATGTCTATTTAAAAATGTCCCAGCCCCACCATTCAGAACATAAGCTTTAATTTTAGATATTGTTATGTTTAGTTCACTGTGGAAGAAAGGACAGTGGCAAGAGTGATATTGTACTATTTTCTTGCAGATCGGACACTTCAACTGGGTTTACTGGTACACAGCTCCTTTCAGTTTACTACAAGTGATAATGGAGCAGATATTGCTGTCGCATCGACTCAAAATGGAGGTATGGGCTTTCTCTCAATAGGAGCTGTAGAAGTTTTTCATTTTAAGACATACATGTAGCATCTCAAAGAGGGTTTAAATAATAGTTTATGCTAGAAAGAGAAAAGAAAAAGAAAAGTGATTTTGTTTTAAGAGAATGAGATGTGTTCTTGTGTACAGCAGCAAAAAATACAAATGTGATAGTTATACTGACCTTTTGTTGGTCAGTTGGAACTGGAATATGTGTCTGCATGTTTGTGTTGAAGTGTTTAATAATTTGTCAAATTAGTGCACTGCGTCGAAGTAAGCAACCCAAAGATCTTTAAAAAATTTGTTATTTTAAACTACCCTGTACCTTGGTCTACAATCAAGGAACACCATGTGATATTACAATGTAGTCAGATAGTACCTTCATCATAGCAACAGTCAACATTCCAATTTTTACTTGAAGTCATATCTCAAATTTGTTGAATATGATCGATGTACAACATTGTACAGAAATTTGAATATCTGTAGATAAAATGTACTATGCAAGCGATACCACATGAGCAGCAACAATCTCTTGAAGAATGATTATATACAACTTTTGAAAATCATTAGGCCTACTGGCTCTCAATTCTCTACTGTATATAGTGTTGCAACTTTTCAAATTGTCATTATTAATTAAATTAGCAATTAATTATGTATGGCATTGATTTTATCTTCCACAGGAACCATCCAACTTTCAGCAAGTGATGTACAGGCCCTTGGCAATGTTCAACCCTATTACCTAACAGCGGATGGAGCTTCCCCCTTTCTACCACAGCCCGTGACTTTGAGGGAAGATTATGACGGGATTAGCAATGGTAGTGACCTCGTTGTTATTGAGCCTGTTGTGGCTATTGCATTTTCTCTCTCCAACAATATGGATGACCAGGTTGTCAGTCTGACGAATGTGACCATCCGACTGCCTCTTCCTACTACCACTAGCTACGAGGAAGGGGATCTCATATCTGCCTTCCATTTCAATGAGAACACAGGTAAGACTTGAATCTACCCCCATTTTGATATCAGATGCTTATATCACCACGGAGGCACTGTCAAGTCATGCATGCATGCATCCTTTGATTGTCCATGTGATCTGTATACACCTGATGCTTTCACAGAAAGTATTATTCAATCTACTCACGTTTCAGAAAAATTATTGTTATAAAGGAACTTCATGCAGTTGAGTTTTTCAGCCGGAATTTTTTGTACACAATGTCATTTGATTGTGGAATCAGACATACAGAATTGCATAACTTTTTAAATATGATATATGCCCAATAGTTTACACCCAAAGCTATGTAAATTTTATGATTGCCCAACCGCACAGACACTCATGCACATATACACATACACACTTTGACATACATTGTATGCATGTTATTCATGTCTTTTTGGAACAATCTAATTCTGATCTGACATGCCTGAGATGATTTTATTTTTCTTCCGCATCATTTCCAATCACCTAATGCTGGTAGGGCAATCAGTTTAAATTCATTCTGTGGTGTGTTTACCCATAAATTCATCGATGTTTGTTCTCCAATTTTGTGTTCTCTTACCCCACATGTTCAGGTTTATGGGCAGAGAATCAATATGGGACTGTGGTGCTCTCAGATGACAACTCGACTCTGCTCTGGGAGTACTTTGCTACTGAGTTGACATCGTGGATACTAGCAGGGAATCTCTCACCAGTTGTGAGCCCGTCAACATCCCCAGCAACCTCAATAATGCTTCCAGACTCGGCAACAAGAGCAGCAACTTCTGCAAACAGTTCGACTTCCACTTTGTCGACTGAATTCTCGTCTTCAGCCATAGCATCCACTACCTCGACTTCCCAATCAACAACAACAGCAGCAACTTCTACAAGCAGTTCAACTTCCACTCCATCAACTGAATTCTCAACTTCTCCAATAACATCTACTACCTTAACTTCTAGACCAATGACGACAACAACAGTACCACCTTCTACTTACAGTTCAACTTCAACTTTGTCAACTGAATTCTCAACTTCACCAATAGCATCCGCTACCTCGACTTCCAGACCAACAACAACAACAACAGCAGCAACTTCTGCAAGCAGTTCAACTTCCTCTATGTCATCTGAATTCTCGACTTTGCCAATAGCATCTACTACCTTAACTTCTAGACCAACAACGACAACAACAGTACCAATTTCTACTTACAGTTCAACTTCCACTTTGTCAGCTGAATTCTCAACTTCACCGATAGTGTCCGCTACCTCAACTACTAGACCAACAACAAGAGCAGCAACTTCAAGCAGTTCAACTTCCTCTTTGTCAACTGAATTCTCAACTTCACCAACAGCGTCTGCTACATCGACTTCCAGACCAACAACAACAGCAGCAACTTCTGCAAGCAGTTCAACTTCCACTCTGTCAACTGAATTCTCAACTTCACCAATAGCATCTAGTACCTTAACTTCTAGACCAACGACAACAACAGTACCAACTTCAACTTACAGTTCAACTTCCACTTTGTCAACTTCACCAATAGCCTCTACTACCTTAACTTCTACACCGACATCAGATGGGACAACTCCCTCCAACACTCCCAGTCTTCCCGCAGAGACTTCAACTTCACAAAGAGCAACCAGTATTACTAGTACCACGCCCCTGTCAACATCATCACAAGTAGGCAATGTAACGTCAAATGTGACAAGTCCCTCCGGTACTCTTGTCTCTTCCTCTGAAACACCAACAACGACTGTAGCAACCGCCTTCACAACTCTCCAGCCAACATCACCTCAACAAGCCAACGCAACATCACAGAGAGCAACTTCCTCGGATGCTCCTACTCTCGCATCATCTTCCACAGGAATAGTCAATAACACCAGAGCTACCACTGTCTTACCCTCTTCTCCGATGCAGACAGAGACAGGTAATTCAGCATCAAACAAATTGGAAAACAGAAAGAAAGTGTAATTTTTCATGCATCACTTGTGCCAAATATCAACAATTTGATAAGCCACAAAAGTCACTGTTGAATGTCTGTACCGTATGCTCCCCCCAAAATTACAACGGTACCCTCTGCTACGATAACTTTAAAAAGAGTGAATCAATCCAAATACAATTTTAGGGTATGAAACTATGACTATTTGCCCACATCTTACAGAAAACCCCATTCGATATGCTTCAGTAGTCAAAGAGAAATGAGGAATTTTGTAGAGCAAGTCAGGAATCTCTTCCCTCCAAGTTCTGTCTATTGTGTTCACACATTAATATGCAGTTCCAAGAGCATCCAAGTGCTAAACTTGGAAGAATCAGACTCATGACATGTTTTACAATAATCCACATTTCTCTCTGATTGCTTAACTAAATTGATTGGGGTTTTCTGCAAAATAAAGCTAAGATGTTATATTTTATGACCCTGAAGTAACATTTAGACGGTCTAGTCATATCGGGTGTTATCAATGTGAAAATCTGTTGTATTTTTTGGGGGGGACATACATGTACTGTATTGTGATCATTCATCATGTGGTGTGCGAAGTGCCTTGTCCATCGTGTAACCTGCATGCCATGTAAACTTCTTAAATTTTCAGCTTCTTAAGAAAACCCCATGACAGATTTCACCAAACTTAGCAGGTCACATCCCAAGGCTGATAAGATTTTGATTTGTTCTAATTGGTACTGTGCCCCCCCCCCCCCCCCCCCTCCATATTGAGGAATCTGTAAAAATCTTCTTTTCTGGAACCAGAAGTTTGTATAGTGAGTTCATTTTCGAATTTGTTTATGTCAGATCATGTTGTGCCCCCTAAGTGCCTGGAAAGGTTGGGGGGGGGGGGGGGGGGGGGGGGACAAAGTAAGGGCCAATTTTCAAATGTTCATCTTCTTGAAGACACATTGCAAATTTGTCACGAAACTTAGGCATTATTACTAGGATGATAGAATATTTGCGCAAATGGGCAGTATGACCCCCCCCCCCCCCGAACAATATTGCTAACCTGTTGCTAACCTGTGCTCCCATATTGTTTTGCAGACATACCATCAACAACTGTCTATATGCAACCTGTCACCACACAAAGGGTTACTGAGCAACAAGTCTCAACGATGCCTGCTAGCACCACGGAGCAAGAACCTACCACCATTCTTGTTGAGCTCACAATCTCGATCTTCCGCACCTCGGGGTCCCCCTTGAATGACACCGACATTCGGGTCGTGGATGACCAGGGAGAAGCCACTTCCTACAATACTGGGCAGTACTCAAACACCATAGAAGTCAACAGGACCATCCCAACCGATGGATACCTGGCCATAATTGCATCCAAGTATGGATTTGCACCTAATGGTTTTCAGTGGCAACAGGGTGCCTCGACTGGTGAGTTGATGTGGTGTTTGCACTCCCCACGCCCCCCCCCCTCTCTCTCAATAGAAGAGCTAACAATGAACATGTTATTGCCTTTATGTTTTGTTTCATACACTGCAGTTTACAGTGTTCTTGTTTCACCATTTTGTTGTAGGTTTTTTGAGTTGAATGAGCCTTGTGTTTCCTCAATTTCGCAAAACATCATGATTTTTTTTTCAATTCATTCGAAATTTGTGACCTGTGGTGTCTGAGTTGCACTAATCTCTCATAGATTGGATCTCAAAACACAGTTTACAATGATCAGTGAGTTAGTTATAATTATGATAGCTTACGGTATCTGATACCTTTAGATTGCGTAATTCTAGGAACCAGCCATACATGCGAACAAAGCTCCCCAGAACTGATCATCTGCTTTAGAAGCTTCTGCCAATGTGGGGCAGTGCGTTATGCATGGTTTGTTTATTTTTTGGAGGGCTCAATTTCCCCAGTTTTCTTTGATTATTTTTGTTCATGTCTCCATGTGGTGGTGTGCTGGTGGCAATTTATTTTCATACCTTGTTTGTGTTTTTAAGACATTACTACTTCTTGTTACTACGTTGTATTATATTTTAGAGTTACATAAGTCATTAAAGGCAAACTTTGTGATTCAAAGTTGTGCAAGGCATTTCAAAGATAGCTGTAAGTATGTGAGGCAGGGGTATTAATAACCTTTAGTGATATTTCAAGTTCATTACTAATGAGTAGAACGTGATACGGATAGGCTTTCTTCTTTTGAATTCATTTCTTTACTTTTTAATATATAATGATGTGAGTTTGTCACAGTGCAATGCATTCTGTCACTATTTGATCGAAAGTCAGGGTGAAACATAAAACAAATTCACAGGCTTTGTAGAATTGTGCAATGAGAGGCAAATCAGATAGTTCAAAATACAGATGGAGACAAAGAGTGGAGGTTCGTGTTTTGATGTAAAATTGTCTAATTTTCATAATTATACATCTTGAACAGAATCGATAAATGGTCTTTGCACACATGCTGTACCTGTGTACAGTGTACTCTTTGTGTGTGTGTGTGTATGTGTGTGTGTGTGTTTCTTACACCATCTTCAGAGTGAGTGCGTTTTCAGCGCTCTCGTGTGGAAAGTACAACAGGAACTATGCAAACTTTTAATCTTTAAGAAGTCTGTTTTGATAAATTTGTTATCTTCTTTCTATTTTGGCATGATTTTTCAATATATTATATGTATATGTATATATGTATATGCACATAGGAACATGCGCATAAAAGGTTGAAAGGTTGGTCCGTCGGGTAATCGAGCTTGGGTCTGCCTGAACCACTATGGCATCTCCGTGGCCGAGCAGTTTAGGATGTTGACGTTCCATGCCAAAGACCCGGTTTCAATTCCCGCCGGAGACCAACTTTTCAACTCTTGCACTTTTTTCCAAAAGGGAGGAACAGTGAGAGGAATAATGATGTCAAAGCTGCGTACCGTTTTCTTCTTCCTTTCTCATATCTCCCACACATATATATATGCTTTATAACCTCATTCATCAAGTTTCTCCACACTTTATACCTAATAAAATGTTTGTTGTTTTTTACCCTGTCCTGTGTCAGATGTTGAAATGAAGCTTGTAGACTGGACTGTTCAGCGGCTTCCAATTGTGATTGAGGCTGGGAGTTTCGTTGCAAACTTTGAAGCTGAAAATGGTGGTATGTAGCTTCATCTTCCCATAGTGAAAACTGGCTGATCTCTCCAAATATTATTGTTGTAGCTGTCCCTAGAATTTTAGCAATTGTTTGTCACTTGACACAATTTTTTTTTTTTAGCTTGTAGCTACATTTGTACCTGTCTTTACATGTATCGCACAAACACTTTGATAAGTATATTTCTTTTTATACATGATGTGAAGATAAAAGTTGTTTTGTTGTTACTAATTTTATGAATTATTTGCAACCCATGTAGAATTCAGATATTTTCAAATTCTTTGCATTCAACTTATACTTGGAAATGCCAATTCTTCTTTTAAGGATCGTACCATGGTCTTATGTGATAGAGAATAAAAGTCTGTGAAACTATGTATTCTTAATTGCATTTATCAAGTAGGTTCAAAACAGCAGAATGAATAGAGCTTGCTTGCATAAAATGTAAGGAAAATATCTGAATGGACATTGAAATGTTTTCAGTCACATTCTTCTCATTCACAAAATGTGTGTTACTGAAAGGGCCTTCAAGATTTACTCAGTTCAACAGTACTTAGTCTGAGATATAGACACCTTCTGTAAACTTTTATCCCAGTGATTTCCCTAAGATTTTTGTCGGTCTAAGCACAGCTTCAATGACAATGTACCAAAATTGCCTTCACCATATGGTTATCAAATTCATCTGAATAAATCTTGCACATTGATGTACTTATTTGAATTCCGCGAAGCATTAGAGTCATCCATGTTAAAACAAAATCATTCAGTGCTTGACTGTATAAACATGCATTTGATATTTCCAATTGCTTATTTTGTTGTACAGCCATGGTGCGGCTTCAGGCCCTGCAGCTGGCCTTGCAGGATGCAGGCTACGTTGGCTACGCGACTAGTGATGGCCTGTCGTCTTTCCTTCCTCCCGCCCTGTATGAAAATGAGAATGGAACGCTAGTGAGAGTCTACCCAATCTCTGCTCTGGAGTTCTCTGTGCTCACCAACGGTAACCTCACAGAAATTGACATGGTCGACGACATCGACTTCTCCCTGCCAATCTCCGAGGTGGCTCAGGTGCTTGAGGGGGACAGACTCCCAGCATATTTCTTTAATCCAGAAACAGGTCAGTCAGGCTAGGATGTCAATATTTTCATTATTTTGTTTTCTATCACAATGTCTATTACTTTTCAAAGGCAGACTCACATTACATTCAATAATTTGGTAGGGGAGGTCAATGAGAATATGAGAGAAATGGAGGATATGAAAATGAACAAAATCATGATAAGGTGATGAGGCACTCTTCTGCTGAACATGTCTACAACATCAGGATTATGACTGAGAAAAGCTTTGCATGGTATATTTATCACTACAATGTAACGTCATGATTCCATGGAATTAAAAACAATTCATCTTATTTTGCCGAGCTCAAAAAATTGCTCGTGTGAAAATATAGATCTACTTTATACACAGTATCATGGAACATGTTTATTGATGAAGTGACAAGTAAGTTATATCAAAAGAGGCAGTAAATATAGCAAAGTTGATGCCATTTGTTGTTATATATTTCATATTGAAGCCTCTAGTATTAGGGATAAAAGAAAAATGCATTTCCTGATGTTTAGATTAAGTGATAGTACTTCACTGGCAGCAGAAGGAAAATGGTTTGTTTTTCTAGTGTTTAAAATTTTGCACAAAATAGAAAGATGGATAATGTACAAGTACAGGTGATGTTACTCAACCATTACTTTCAACAGTTTCAACGCTTTACCCTGTCCATCCCATGTTCTTATCAAGGCATAAGTATATTAAAAAAAAAGAGCAACCAACTGGTATATAAAATTTTAACCTTGAACTCTTTCTTTTTTAGGTTTATGGGAACAAAGAGGAAGTGGAGATGTTGTTCAAGATTCTGACTCCAATCTTGTCTGGCAATACACAGCCAGTGCACCGTTTTCTTGGATAATGATTGCTTCAGACACCCCACCGCCAACCACTTTGCAACCCACTACTGAAGCAGACACTACAGAGACTGTGGCAGTTACCTCTTCTTCCACAACATATACATCTACCAACAGGACTACAACCAGTGGCAACGTTTCATTAGAACCCATTACTGGGACACCCAATGTTACTGACTCTGAAATGAGGTCTACACCTGGATTCATGAACAACCAAACAACAACTGTTGCTCCACCATACATAACTGGAAACAGGACTACACCTAGTGGCAACGTTTCATCGGAACCTACTAGTATGACCCCAAATGTTACATCTGGATTTGTGAACAACCAAACAACGACCGTCACCCCATATATGACGGGAAACAGGACTACGCCCAGTCGCAATTTTTCATCAGAACCTACTAGTATGACACCAAATGTTACATCTGGATTTATGAACAACCAAACAACAACTGTCACCCCATACATAACTGGAAACAGGACTACACCCAGTGGCAACGTTTCATTGGAACCTACTAGTATTACCCCAAATGTTACATCTGGATTTATGAACAACCAAACAACAACTGTCACCCCATACATAACTGGAAACAGGACTACACCCAGTGGCAACGTTTCATCAGAACCTACTAGTATGACCCCAAATGTTACATCTGGATTTATGAACAACCAAACAACAACCGTTACCCCATACATGACGGGAAACAGGACTACACCCAGTGGCAACTTTTCATCAGAACCTACTAGTATTACCCCAAATGTTACATCTGGATCTATGAATAACCGAACAACTGTCACCCCGTACATAACTACAACCATATCCCGTAATGCAACATCTTCCTCACCACCCTTAAGACAAACAACACCACTGGCATCATCCATTACAGCATCAACATCACTAGAAGGCACCACAGTCGTGGCTGTTACGGGTAAGATGGCAATATCTACATTCTTGCGTTAACCCGTTCTTCCTGTAATTCTCAAAGTGCCTTCAATGCCCCCAAACAAGATTCTTTATGTAAGGTAACAAAGAATGAACAGGTTGGTAATCCACCTATGCAAAAGCAGTCGAGTGGTACATGTACCCCCTTTCCATGGTCAACTACATGTGCCATTGAACAATGGAAATATAGATCGGGCATGAATGGAGCATGCGCTGATGGACTCACAAACTATTTCGTTATACACAAGAGATGCACCTGAATGGGGTCAGCGAAATCAATATCTACTGAGCTCAACCTTGATTGCTATGTGTTTTTGCACATCTTTTAATTCGAGTTTTACAGCTGTGCAAGCGCACACTACATAGGAGAAAAGACACATAATACTGCAATACACACAGTTTTCATACGGAAAAAAAAAAGAAAAGATATTGACAGAAGAAACTCTACTCTTTCTATTAAAAGCCATTTGTCTGGGCAGCATAACGCAAATTAGCTTGAATTTAGGCCACAAATGCAAGGCACTCCTGTCGACATTTTGGGAACCTGGTATACTAGGTTCCCGTAAGGAATGGGCTAACTTTAAAATTGCCCTCGATAGCTAAACTATTGCAGTACTTTGTTCAGCAATAGGCATATCTGCTGGAATGCTTTCTACTCCAATTTGCACAGATACCAATATCTGGAAAAATACTGCAAATCTCTTTTTATATATACAACCTAATTTCCCAAATTTCTATTGTGTCATCACAGCCATCCTGTTACACTGAGACATTGTTATCCTGGATTTTGCTGCCCAGCATACTTTTATAATTATGTATATTTGTAAATATTATAAACAATTTTTTTTTTTTTTTTTTTTTTGGGGGGGTACTTGTTAGGGTGGAAAGAGGCATTGATTGAGATGTATGTTTAAAGTGACTGTAGAAGCAGGTCATCACAAATACATGTAGATAGATTGGTCAGGTTTGTGAATCCCACTAGGGTTGAAATTGAAATAAAAAAATCAGTGAACTGCCAGTTTCTCTATTTTTCTTTAAAAGGGAGGTTTATATTGATTTTTGTTGGATACTACTTTTGACATGTAGTAGCAGTCATTGTATAATAGCTGGCACTTTGTGCTGTAATCTTGTCTTGTGTAGTGTTAGATGTGATGGCCTTTCACATGTGTACTTCACCTTTAAACTCTGATATAGGGGGACAGGTCACTACTGAGTTCTTCACCGAGGTGGAAGAGACAGAAACTGTGACTGAATTTGCTGTCACTGATGTCAGTACTCGTGATGACGCTGAGACCGAGATGAATGTTAGTGACATTGTCACGCAAGAAGATGATTTTAGGACTGATGATGGGATTACCACAACGCTCTCACCAGGTATGCATTGGAAAAAAATATAATCCAGTTTTCGGAAAGTGTCAATGTACAAGAAAAAAAGCAATCACGAGACAATCTCCCATCCATTTTCACCAAACAAATAATTTTGCCTTTGATCCAGAAGTATACACTGATGATTAAATTATGTGGGTAATACGATCATTAATAGCAGACATATTTTCTTCATGGATTCATTTTACCTATAATGATTTAATACTTAACTTTTGATATCATGAACATGAAAGAATACTGGACTGTGTCAATAATCTTAACTGTTTCTTCATGATTGCAAAAATGAATATCTGTATTTCTTTTTCATGAGCTTTTATTCATGTTCAATCAAGGGAGCTTCTAGTGATGTCTGTGTAGAATTATTATGTGTTCAGACATCAAACACCCTACAATACCGGTACTTTAGAATTTCTGTCTTTGCTGGGAGTGTGTATTGTTTGAACTTACATGTTCGAATTGAAAAAGAAAAATATGAGAAGATACTCAGTTTTTTTTTTTCAAGTTTAATTCTGACACATCACCCAAGTTATTTGCTCTGCTTCCTTTCAAATGTATAATCTTTCAGCATTGCATGAAATGTCCACTCTTTTTGCCTCGCTCCCATCAAATTGTGGTAGGCGGACAGACTTCCACTGAGTCTGTATCCGAAGAGGAAGAGACCGAACCTGTGACTGACACTGCCTTCACTGATGTCATAACGACTGATGACTTTGAGACTGAAACGGATGTTAGTGACATTATCACGAGGGAAGTTGTAACTGAGGCTGCTGGTGGTGTCAGTACCACTCTCTTGCCAGGTACACATTGAAATGAATTGGAATGTAATGCAGGTGGGAATATCATTCATGTGAAATTTGAAAGAAATTCTTCCATATCAACTGCAAACTATTACAGTCCAAAGGAAAATATCCTGTAATTGTATATTCTGTGTAATGTTATCATGAATAGCAGTTTTTTGCAAAATGAATGTAACTCAATTTGCTAGGAAATCAATGATTGAAATTAAGCCATTGAATTTGAAATGGACCATATAAAAGCGGAGTATAACAATATTCTTTGTTTTTCATACTTTTTGTGTTTGATGTTTCTATATCCCATCAAATTCTTACAGAAGGACAAACTTTTACCGAGTCTTTATCCGAGGAGGTCGAGACAGAAACTGTGACTGACGCTGCTGTCACTGATGTGATGACCACTGATGACTTTGAGACCGAGACGGATGTTGGTGACATTGTCACCGAGGAAGTTGTGTCTGAGACTGCTGGTGATGTCACTACAACTCTCTTGCCAGGTACACTTTTGAAATGAATTTGAATGAAGTGCGGGTGGGAATATTAATCTTGGGAAATTTAACAGAAATTCTTCCATATCAAGCGCAAACGAAGTCCAAAGGAAAATATCCTGTAATGTTATATGCTGTGTAATGTTATCGTGAATAGCAGTTTTTTTGTTGAAATGAATGAACTCATTTTGCTTGCAAACTAATGATTGAAATTAAGCCAGTGAATTTAAAACACACCAAATAAGAGGGGAGTATGCCAATATTCTTTGCTTTTCATACCTTTTGTGTTTGATGTTTCTATCTCATCAAATTCTTGCAGAAGGACAAACTTCCACTGAGTCTTTATCTGAGGAGGATAAAACAGAAACTGTGACTGATGCTGCGGTCACTGATGTGATGACCACTGATGACTTCGAGACTGAGACCGATGTTAGCGACATCGTCACTGAAGAAGTTGATTTTGAGACTGACAGTGGTATTACCACGGCGATACCACCAGGCACATCAACTATGGAGCCTGTGACCACGCCCACACCTCCGCCACCACCACCACCATCAACCCCACCACCACCACCGTCAACCACAATACCTACAACAGAGCTTGTAACAGGTACTTACTTCAGAATGGTACTTGTTATGTTTGGGAAATGGAACAAGAGTAGGGTTCCTTCTGTAGTGAATGAAATATATGCCATTTGAAACTAAAAAATGGAAGCTAAATTACAATGTATAATTTCCAGACCCCATTGCAATTGTTGACATTGAGCCTGTTCCACCTGCTGACAAATTAAACTGGTTGTTCTGCCTTTGTCTATAGAACATTTTACATCTCCTGATTGTAAAACCATTTAATCATTGCTACAGCATAGGTATGTTGTGCTCTACTTCTGTCAGTGAATTTCCCATGATAAGATGGCACTAAAATAAATTTAACTGGTGTTTGTGAAATGTCATTTCTGTAACATATTATTTCAATATTTCTCTTTGGTTTCTCTTCCACCCCTTCAAACTTTGACAGAGGCTGGTACTACCCGGTCCTTTTCTGATGAAGAAGAAACAGAGACTGTGACTGAGTTTGTCACCATTACTGATGTGATGACTCCTGATGACTTTGAGACTGAAACTGGCACCACAGGCATTATCACGGAAGAAACTGGATTTGAGACTCCCACACGTCCGCCACCCCCGCCACCGCCATCAACACCACCACCACCTCCACCGTCCACCACAACACCTCCCCCTTCCAACCTCACTACAACTCCACCACCACCGCCATCAACACCACCACCTCCACCACGGTCCACCACAATGCCTGCACCGACTGACCTGACTACACCGATGGTAGCTGTAACCAGTGGGACAATGGACCTTGTTACAGGTGTGTTTCAGAATAGTGTGTATTGATATAGAAATCGCACAGAGAGATTGTGTATTTCCTATCATAACGAACAGTGTTATGCATATAATGCCTAGCCAACTACTTTTGACTCTTGTGTCGTCCTTCTGTTGTATAACAGATGAGGAAAAAATGCATATATTTTTCTCAGATTGAAAGGATCTTGATTTCTTTGAGTTGCTTTTATGCATATCTTGTTGATTAAGATCTTGAATGTAATGGTGACTTATTGTAGGTTAATAAGGTAGATTTTCTTCTCACAATATTTTTTTTTTTTTTTTAGATTTTCAAACTGACATGAGTTACATAGGCGTCCACCTCTGTCTTTGTGGGGACGAAGAAAAATAAAGTTTGTATTAAGCTAAACAACAATCTTAAAATGCCCCAATTTTAAACATTGAACCTATTATCCCTGTGCTGACAATTTGCCCCTTTCTTTTTGGTTTGTTTGTAATTGTCAAGTAGAACATGGTGATCATAGCTAGAAGGATGCTGTACTCAACAATATTTCCAGTAATTGCCCCAAAACTAAATTACTTAATATATTAAAGGGACTGTACTCTATTGGTTGAGGTGAGGATTCAGCTTGTAACGTTTTGCAAGATATTTAGAAACCACTCTATGAAATGTAAAAGAGCATACAATTCTAAGGGAATCAAAAGTTTATTTGATGAAAGTCTGTTTTGAAATGACTGAGATATCTCAAAACAATGTAAAACAAAGATCCTGATTAAAGTCGTGGCCTGTGAATTTTATGAGGATCACTTTTTTGTATATCTCAGCCAGTTTTCATCAAATAAATGTTGTATCCTTAATTCTTGAAATAACATTCTATTTCATATCTCATAAGACTTTTTCATTATCTCACCAAAAAATGTTATAAACCTGATCTTATGTCTCGACCAAAATTAAAAGATCCCTTTAATTTAGAGTCTCAAGTATACCTGTACCACAATTATCACACCATTCCTTATTGGTTTCCTTTCCTTCAAGCTTTGACAGAGGAAGTTGGTACTACCCAGTCCTTTTCTGATGAAGAAGAAACAGAGACTGTGACTGAGTTTGTCGCCGTCACTGATGTGATGACTCCCGATGACTTTGAGACTGAAACTGGCACCACAGGTATCGTCACAGAAGAAACTGGATTTGAGACTCCCTCACGTCCACCACCCCCGCCACCGCCATCAACACCACCACCACCTCCACCATCCACCACAACACCTCCCCCTTCCAACCTGACTACACCTCCATCTTCCAACCTGACTACACCTCCACCTTCCAACCTGACTACGCCTCCACCTTCCAACCTGACTACACCTCCGCCACCACCGCCATCAACACCACCACCACCACCACGGTCCACCACAATGCCTGCACCGACTGACCTGACTACACCGATGGTAGCTGTAACCAGTGAGACAATGGACCTTGTTACAGGTGTGTTTCAGAATACATGTAGTGTGTATTGATGGACAAATCGCACAGAGAGAACGTGTATTTCCTATCACCATATCCATTAACTAACATTGTTATGCATATGTCTGACCAACTACTTTTGACTCATTGTGTTGTCCTTCTGCAATATAACAGATGAGGAAAAAATGCAAATATTTTTCTCAGATTGATTGGATCTTGATTTCTCTGAGTTGGTTTTATGCATATGTTGTTGACAAAGATCTTGAAGATAATGGTGACTTATGGTAAGTTTATAAGGTGTACCATCTTCTCATAATATCTTTTTTTTCCCTTTTTGAATTCACAATTGGACATAAGTTAAATGGACGTTCACCTCTGCCTTTATGGAGACCAAGAAAAAAAAAATTGTATAAAGCTAGACGACAATTTTAAGACCCCAATTCAGTTTTAAACATTGAGCCTATTATCCATGTGCTGACAATTTGCCCCTTTTTTTTTTGTTTTTCTTTGAATCAGAGGCTTAAGACGGCACTGAATTCAAACTTATCTGTTCAAGTATTGATGATTGTGTACACCTGTATGTTATGTCATGGTTGATTGTATGTTATGTCAAGCGCATAAAGAATTTGTTAATTATGCACTTTAATGAGAATAATTATTATTATTATTGTTTGTAATTGTCAAGTATAACTAGGTCATCATATCTAAAAGGTATGCTGTGCTCAACAATTTTCAGTGGTTGCCCCCAAAATGAATTACTAAGATTAATTTAGAGTCTCAAGTATACCTTTACCATAATTATTACACCATTCTTCTTTGGTTTCTCCTCCACTCCCTTCAAACATTCACAGAGGAAGTTGGTACAACCCAGTCTTTTTCTGGTGAAGAAGAAACAGAAACTGTGACTGAGTTTGTCGCCGTCACTGATGTGATGACTCCTGATGACTTTGAGACTGAAACTGGCACCACAGGTATCGTCACCGAAGAAACTGGATCTGAGACTCCCTCACGTCCACCACCCCCGCCACCACCATCAACGCCACCACCACCTCCACCATCCACCACAACACCTCCCCCTTCCAACTTGACTACACCTCCGCCGCCGCCGCCATCAACACCACCACCTCCACCACGGTCCACCACAATACCTGCACCTGCTGGCAACCTGACTACACCAATGGCAGCTGTAACCAGCGGGACAATTGAGCTTGAAACAGGTACTTATGTTTCAGACTGGTGTGTATAGTTACAAAGAGAAATAGCACAAGAGAGATTGTGTAAGTCAGTCTGTAGTAAGTAAAACTTCTATTCCTTCTTCTAAAATACTACACAGCATTCTGCACAGAAGCAAGAATGTAGGTGTATGTGCACACACACACTTACAATGTCTGGCGAACAACTTCCCTGGGCTATAAGCCAACAATAAATCTCAACAGGAACAGCACATGTCAATTTTTATACCAATTATGCCATAATGACAACAAAAGAAAGTTGTTGTTTTATTTCTTTGCCTTGCTCACTACATGGATAGATTTTCTTATTTTATTCATTTTTTTTTTTTAAATGACAGTGGCTTACATTGTCTTCAATGTATAACACTAGTGTTGACATGCTCTTTTTAGCTTTTAACATTTGTTTTCACTATTTTGATAAGTTCATGTTGTTAGAAATAGCTTCTAAAAAATACGGAGAAAGATCCAAGGGAATGAATAAATGTGAAGGATATATTAACACTCAGTCACTTTCTTTCTTTCTTTTTTGATATGTCATTGTGCCTTGTCATATTCCTTTTGCATTCATAAGGTAAATAGTATACAGACGAACAGAGAATCCTGATTTGGTTAACACACAGTCACATTATTCTGCAGAAGCCCTCTTTTCTCATTAGTTGTATCACTGCCTCAGAATTCATGAGGATTCAGACTTGTCCAATATAAAAACCAAATCCTGTGTGTCTTTCACATCCATTTGAATAGCGGTGACTGATGAGGATATGCTGAACGAAACTGAAGCGAGCACCGAAACCGTTACAGCACTCGCCACTGACCTCCCAGATTTAGCGACTGCTGTCACGACTGAATCTTTTACGGCGTCAGTGCCACCGACTTTTGTCACCACTCAGCTGAGAATCGTGGTTGCTGATAGCAACGGTGTGCCTCTCCGTGGTAGCAGCATCCGCGTTGTCGATTGCGATGGAATGGTTGTTGACGTCGTAAGTACAGGAAATAGCTCCGTCCTGGACAGGAATTTTACACTGCAAAGTGGCGGTCGACTGGGGATCATTATCACTTTAGATGGCTTTGCACCGAGTGGCTTCCAGTATCTAGATGGAGAAGAAACAGGTAAGGAATGACCTCCTCATATTTGTGGTTTTGTATTTTTGCATTCTGCCACATCATAGACATATTAATGTTATTATATCTTTGACATGGGCACCGTGAAGTGTGAGGGAATGCCCCATGCTTATATAGACTGGATGTTCAACAATTTGGCCTATGAAATTATTTTTGAGTTCTAAACCATCCTTAGCATGATATTCGAGGCATATATTTATCTTTGTGGAGTGAAGCCGAGCTGTAACTTTTCTATTCTGATATTGCCAGTGGTTCTGGGTAAAATGTTGTTGAGACCAAAACAGTTTACAGTCTCTACTGGAATGCTAGGTGATCCAGTAGCTTGCCAGCTATTATTTACAAATCACAAATCAGCTTATCATTTATTCCATTATCAATAATGCATTGGTGATGCACTTTTTCAATCCATTTTATTCATTATTTTACCTCCTGGTAGTTGGGCATCAGAATTTAGCACAGATGCAAGCTTAAATCTTGAAAGTCATTTAAAATCGATGAACGTTTGATAAGTTGTCTGTAAATGTATCGATTTCAAAGTAAATTGAATCATATCCTTTTGTAGAGAGCAATCTAAGATTCATAGACAAAAGTTGTAATACAGCTTGAAATATATTAAGAACATGGAATATAGGGTTTTGCGAGCAGCATCATAGTTCTTTCAAAACAGCCTCACATTCAAAATTAAGTTGTTGAAAACTAGTGCCGAATATACTTGGACAGGTGCGTATGGGAGACACATGTTAAAGCAAATCAGCTTGTATTCAATGGGTTAATAGTCACAAATAAAGTTCCACTGATGTCTCACTGAAATCCTATAACTTCATATCCTGTGGATTACAGTGTTGTTTAGAATAAGTCCCTTGTTATAATTACAACTGACCTAATGCCAATTTCAATATAATATTTATACAGTGTTTAGAATGTGTGGTATTCATTGAAATAGAACATCATGTGTTGTGCTGATTTTTTTTTTCAATTCAATTTTCATGCTAAACTTGTGCAATTTCCTCAATTTTAATTTGATTTTTTGCCATATTCCTGTGCCTATATATGTTATTGATGATGATGATGTTATTGATGATGATGATGATGATGATGATGATGATGATTATGATGATTATTCTTTGTGTTGGTTTATCATAATTGCAAAATTCATATATAGAGAATGGTTGTGAAAGTTAGGCACTTTGCCTGCTTCTTCCTCTCTTTATTCACTGCCCCTTTGGGGAAAGTAAAGCATCATTTTCATAGACACTGTCACATATGAGATGTTGCCATATTACATGTATATCAGGAAAATGCAGAATGAACAGTTTCTGTCTTTTGATAATTGGTAGTAGTTGTGTAAAATTTAGGTTGCTTTGTTAGCTAATATGCCTCTCATCTCTTCTGCAGATTACTCTATCTACCTTAAGCCACTTCGGGAATCTCCTGTCACTATAGAGGATGAAGTGGCAACCGTGCTTTTTCCACTAATAGGTGAGTTGTGTGCAGTTTTCCTTGTTATTGAAGTCGTAAGAGTGAAATGGTTTGTAGTGAGCTGAAGCTAATATGTAGCAATTATGTTCATTGATATACGATCAAACCTGTCTACTAGGACAAGTATATTATTATTGAACACCCATGAATGCAGACAACACTGATAAATTCAAAATGTTAAACATGTGAGTTGATTTATTGTAGGTAAAGTTTACAGTGAGACTACAATAATTAAGTGCAATTAAGGAGATGAAAGACATTATTTTACATCATACATACATCATACAAGTACTTGCTAACATAAACATGTAGACAATTTTGCCTGCCAAGTTCAAGAGTGATAACTACTGTTATTGTTGCATTAGGGATGACAGAGTGTGTGTAATTGTAATATATATTTTTCATGGCCCTGCAACATAGATGATAGAGTTCGTTTCATCAGCCTCGGTCCTTCCTTGGGACGAGTGGAGGTGTTCAGCGATGGAGTCTGGGGTCTTGTGTGCTCCGCCTCCTGGGACCTGGCCGACGCGAGGGTCTTCTGTAGGAGCCTTGGCTTCACCGACGCTGTGTCTGAACTCCACATCAGCACCTTCGGACAGACCCTGGACGGTTTTGTTTTGGATGGCGCCGACTGCCTGGGTTTGGAGGTCAGCCTGTTCGACTGTCCCAACATCAGCCTGGGCATGCCGGACTGTGATGCTGGATTCACGGCTGGTGCAAGGTGCACAGATGAAGGTAAGCAACAATCTGAAGGCTTGCTGTACATGACTCTATGAATAATATATGACAGTGTATTCACTTCATGAAATATGAATTTATTGCACAATGGTCTTACAATATTGGAGCAGAAGGATTCTGATGTATTAAACTTGTATGTAAATGTACAAATTCAAAGCACTGTCACAGACCAAAGGCTTCTCGAATGTAATATGTGCTAATGTGGTGTTTGCCATATCAAGATTTCTCCCTCACTCAAAATCTTGCCCTAAGCACTCCAATAAAGTTGGAGTATCTGTGTATATGTGTGTAGAATGGAGTAGAAATGTACAGGAAAAAAAAAAATTCTCATGAGGCAAATCTCTCGTTTGAAGAAGCTACACCCCTGTAGACAATGCCAGTGTATATCTTGGCAATCAAGGACTTAAAAACCAAAGATATAAAACACCAGTCCTGTTTCTTGACCCTGGCCTTATCTAAGCATCAGTCACCGCCACATGGGGGGGGGGGGGGGGGGGGCACCCATGAGAGGAGGAGATTGTTTTGGTTTTGGCATGGGCTATGTAGCTCCATGGTGCGTGTGTGTGTTGACAAACTTCTACAATGCTCTCCTTCTTATTCCTGTATTTTCGTTATTTATGGGTCAAATTTTTTCGTTCGAAATTCAAAACGGATGACTATAGAATTTCTCAATAGAATATAAAATCTAAAACTTTAGAAAGAATAGAGAAAATTGAGTGCACTTTGAATGGTCTGCCACAGGCAGATATCCTTATCATGCTCTTACGTAATATGACAGCTGTTGCGGTCATTAAACTCTGGCTTGGCCTCCAGGTTTGCCACGCCTGAGTAGAAAGTTATTTTGCAGTGGGCAAGTACATCAACTCCCACGTAACTCTCAAACGACAAATTGTTAGGGGGGTATAGCACCCCATCAGCTTCGTTTGGCGATGGGGTCTCGCCTCAAAAGGGGGTTTGACTGCATGCTGACTGTTACTTCCCAATACATAGAATACTCAATACACAGATTCATATATCTGTTTCAAGAAACATAATTTTTGTGTTTACCAGCCTGAAAATTCATGCATTTCTCAAGGATGCATTTCATCAACATTCCAGTGCCATTTCTTTGAAGTTTGCTTTGAATTATGTGTATATGTTTTGTTTCTTTATATGTTCTAGCCATTTCAAGCTAATCAGTGATTGTAAGAATATTCTGTAGCATATTCCTACCCCCCCTCCCCCCCCCCCCCCCCATCCAATCAATTTGCAGTTTGTTACTATGCTGCAAAGTTTTGAGTCAAACATCTTAATGCTCAGTAACTGAATGAAAGATTTCCTGTACATTTCACTTAATCTGTATGTACAGTGCTTTGAAGTATATACATGTATATAAACCTGGCGGACACTTTTTGCTTTTGATTAGGTTGTTCTATAGACTTAAGTTTGATCTGCATGTGAGAATTTAGTTGCATCAGTATGACCTTCAATTGTCTTGACAATGTAAAATTCAACATACAGTGATTGGGATAACATTGTTTTCTTTTTTTTCTCTCTCTCTCTCCAGTGTTTGCACTGTCCTTTGCCAAATTTCCAGCCAATGCCACGGCACTCTCCGCGATTTTGCCACTGTCAGCTGAATATGGGCTGTCTGGTGGGGACACAAGTGTTCTACCAGAGCTCGTCACTGTCGGCGATGATGGTAGTCTGGCTGAATTCCAGTCCCTTGGGGGACTGTACTTCACCCTGAGTGACAGCCTCGATGCTGAGATAGACGCCGGTCCAATCGAGATCGGCATCCAGGTCGATCCTGCCGACGGCATTGCAGATGGAGACAACGTCACTGCATTTTTCTTTGATGAGAACACAGGTTAGTGTTTATGTCCCTGGTGTGAATACAAAAGTAGTATCTGTCTTGGTTTATGTTTGTGCATTTTTCCAATCAGTTTATGCATACATTGGAAAGTGTACTTGTTATATTTAGTTCATGGAAAAAATACCGTATTTCAAGTATATTTTTTCCTCTGTACAATTTGATGTATTTTTGTTGTTGATGAAAATGAAATAAGTTTAATTCAGTTCAATACAATTCAAGTGAGGAAGCTAGAGATTGTAAAACATTTGAATGAATGTGTATACATGTCTGTCAGAATTGCGGCATTCATGAAAAATTTACACATTATGTTGTTTTGTAAATTATTGATGAGCACTTTCTTTGTTATGTATGATTTTTTATTGTTTTTTAATTTTTATACCCCCGCCAAACGAAGTTTGAAGGGGGTATATAGGAATCAGCGGACGGTCGGGCGGTCGGTCGGGCGGTCGGGCGGTCGGTCAGGCGGTCGGTCGGGCGGTCGGTCCGTTGCAAATCTTGCGTCGCGAACTACTTCCTCAGTTTTCAACCGATTCCCATAAAACTTGGCACAGATGTGTGCCTTGGGTTGTAGATGTGCAAGACGTATTTTTTGACAGTACCCAAAAGTACGTTGCCATGGTAACGGCATATTATGGGCAAAAATGGGTACAAATCTTGCGTCGCGAACTCCTCCCACAGTTTTTGATCAATTTTTATGAAATTAGGTACAGATGTTCATCTGAATATGTTAATGTGCAAGACACATATTTCCGCAGTGGCAAAAAGTGCGTTGCCATGGTAACGGCATGTTATTGGTAAAATATAGGGCAAAATGCTTCATGGCAAAACTGCTTCATCAGTGTTCTTCCAATTCTCATGGAATTCATATTGAATGTTTGTCTTAGGATATAGGTCAGCATGACACATTTCTTGACAGTGACAAAAAGTATGTTGCCATGGTAACAGCTCACATATTATGAGCCAAAATGATGGAAAATTTTGTGTTGCAAACTACTTCCTCAGTTTTTGCCCAATTTCCATGAAACTTGGTACAGATGTGTGCCTTTGGTTGTAGATGTGCAAGACGCATTTTTCGACAGTACCCGAAAGTACGTTGCCATGGTAACGGCATATTAATGGCAGAAGATCAAGGAAAGATCTTGCGGATTTAACTACTTCCTCAGTTTTTTGACCAAAGCTTATGAAATGTTGTTTTGACCAAAGCTTATAAAATGTTGTTTGGCGGGGGTATAACCAGTCGCTGTAGCGACATTTCTAGTTTGTTGTTGGTTGGTGTATGTTGATGGAATTCAGTTATGACTAGTTCTAGGAATGGTGAGATACGGTGTTTTCGTTCCGGTCTTGGTGTACTAAAAATGTACGTTCAAATGTATGATATAAACATATTCATCAGGTTAATGCATCATTCATATTAATTTCCCTTTCTATCATTGCATTGCAGGGTTGTGGACTGAGGGAGGGTATGGAGTTGTTTCAGTGGATAACTCATCCTCAACTCTGATTTGGCGCTTTAATGCACCAGCCTCTATGTCATGGTTGGTTGCTGGTAAGCGTGTGCCACCAGTCTCAGAAACCACAACAACAGTGAACACTGCCACTGTGATGCTCAATGCAACTACTCCATCTGCCACCACTAAAACGTTGATGGATAATATGACAGTCACGGCTATTCCCCCTGTCAACAGTACAGCCACAACTACCTCAGTTGCCAATATGACAGCAACATCTGCAACAGCATCGTCCAACACAACTGCTACCACTAATTTACTCCCTAATACAACTGCTACAACTCGCGCTGCTGTCAATGAAACAGCTACAACATCAGAACCACAAGCCAATAGGACTGCAACAAGTGTACAGCCATCTAATGCTACAGCTACAACCATAATGGCAGTCAACCAAACAAGTAGCACAACCGCCGCACCAGTGGAAAGCTCCACTGCAACCATTCCGGCTGTCAATGCAACTGTTGCAACTGTTACAACTCCTGCTGCTGCTAATGAAACAGCTACAACATCAGACCCACAAGGCAATAGGACTGCAACAAGTGTACAACCATCTAATTCTACAGCTACAACCATGGCTGACAACCAAACAAGTAGCACACCAGCACCTGTAGAAAGAACTACTGCAACTATGCAGATTGGCAACGCAACAGTTACCACCGTATCACAAATCAACATGACATCAAGATCCACCTCGCCATTTACAACAGCACCAGTTACGGAAGCACGAGGCAATGCCACCACTGCCACAGATGGTCAAGGTGTAAACACAACAGAGGTTTCGACTACCAGATCGGTCAACGCGACCATGACGCCTCTCTCTAATGCGACAGAAGCACCACCAGGCTTCGTTCTGGCAAATCTCAGAGTGGCGACCAGAGATATAAGCGGTGCACCTTTAGGTGGTGTCACCATCACATTCAGGCTGCTGAATGGGGAAACCATGGAGGTCGTAACAGACAACTCAATGGGAGAGGCTTCATTTACTGCAACAATACCTGTGGGCGACCGCATTGCTGTTGTCGCAAGCAAGCAAGGCTATGCAAGCAGTGGTCGCCAGTGGCACACAAGCAATAATCCAAGTGAGTATCAAACTCAGAGCTTAACATTTCTATTTGAAACTTTCCGCATCATCCTAATGGCTGTCATATTAAATGTATTGTAGATTGTGGAAATTTTCACATGAGCAATTTTATGCACTCGGCCAGGTAAGATGAATGAGTGTTTTGTTTTGTAGTATTAACCGCGATTAACTAAAGTGCACCTACAAAACTTATTACTTGATATGCATTACAATACTGCAACTACAATGCAGGGGTGGCACTACGTTTTCCAAAGTGAGGGGACTGACTTTATGGGAACAGGGACGTTCATTCATTTTCTGGATGGGGGGGGGGGGGGGGGGGACATTTTACGGCCACTTGTATACCAAAATCGGCTGACAAGCCCCCCCCCCCCCCCCCCTCCAAAAAAAACAAGAAGAAAAAAGAAAAAAAAAGGGGTATTTACAGTTTGGGCTGGGAATTCTTGACCTACATTACCTAAGAAAAAAGCAAAAAATAAGTGTCGGACCCTATACTTTCTGCAGAAAGGAGGGGGCAAAAAAGTTGGACCATATATCTTCTGTGTGTGTGTGTGCGGGAGGGGGGGGGGGATGGACCCTGGTTGCGCTGGCCCTGCTATGTGAAATGACCTTGAAAGATAGGTCATCATGGTAATATTTCCTTGAATTCTAATTGTGATACCAAAATGCCTTAAGAGTGAGTGCATCTCTCCATTTTCTATCCAGATTTGCTGATAGTTCTCTTGGAACATGAAGTCTTCCCTGCCAACCCTTCAGGAGAATATACATTCTTTGAGGCCACTGACAACAGTGAGTTTTATGGAGATTAGAGTATGTGATTTCATGAACAACATCCCTACTGTATGTTTTAATAGCTGTAAGACATTTATGCAATGTGCAACTGTACTGTTATCTCATTAGTTATGCATGTATGAAAGCTCTGCTGGAACAGGAGACAGAAAATGTAAATGAGTCGGCTATCGCTGACATGGTAAGAGATACGTATCCATGTTTGCTGTTCAGTTTGCATTATGCTTTAGTTGTTTGTTTGTTTTCAGTCAATTCATCCAACATATCTGACCTCATTTAAAGAGATGAATCACGAATGGCATGGTTTTTTATTCTATTTTAAAAGTATCATGATGCATGACCATGAATTAACAATTCATTAAAAATTAAAAATATGTATTTCTGTTGTCTTTACTTCACTATGTTTCAATGCATATTCTATAACAATGTTATCATTCATCTAAAGAACAATATTTCTTTATCATCATTGCAATTATCTGAGCTAGAATTGCAACAACAGTTCTAACTAAAGATGTATGTTCCTTTATAAGTAGCATAATGCTCTAACAAGAAAAGGAAAATGCATGCTGCCTGTAATGATATTGAAATTGTATTTTTAAACATTAAAACTTTTTTTTTAAAAACAGATACTGGAGAGGGATTTGTTGGTGTAGCCACCGTTGTAAGCGACCACCTTGGTGGAGAGAATGTTACCGTCGCCATAGCAATGTTGGTTGGGGACCATGAGGCGATACCGCAAACCGTGCGTGAAGGTGCAAACGGCAGCCTCGTCGACATCGAGAGTCTGGTCGCTGTGGAGCTGTCCGTGCGCGATGCCAGCGGGGCTGATGCTGAGGGTGTGACTGACGTCATATTCAGTCTTCCCCTAGGTTACTCCGATGAGTTCAGCACTGGAGACCAGATAGATGCATATTATTACAATGAAACCTCAGGTGGGTTGTAATTGTAATTCTGTACTTGTAGGTGAATCCTACAGCTGGCAGAGATTATGTTTTCGCTTCTGTGTGTGTCTGTTTGTCAGCTTGTGTACGAGATGGGTTTAGAAGGAATGAAGAAATTTTTACTAAATTTGCAGGGTGAGTTCTTAATGAGGTATGAAAAAAATCTATTAAATTTGGTTCATTAGGTCAAAGGTTATAGGGGTCATAAAGGACAGAAGATAAGCCTAATCTCCCAATAACTCAATAACCGATGATCTGATTTTCACCAAACTTGCAGGGTATGTTCATATGAAGCAATAAAGAAACAAGTAAATTTGTGGTCATGAGGTCAAAGGTCAGAGTTCACAAGAGGTCATAAAGGACATAAAATAAGCATAATCTCCCAATGACCTAACAACAATGAATGATCAGATATTACAACAAATGTATTGTGTAGATGTCCCTATAACTCTATGTTTGTGTTGAAGAGACTGCCTTGGAAATGGCAATATTTTTATCTTGACACTGCTTAGCGGAGGTCTGCTCTCTTTGGGTGCTCCTCTAGTTTTTTATCAACAGAGGTTGGCGGGCCAGCTCAAAGTTATTTAATTTTTATTTCTCTGTGATCACTTTCCGTTGCATCCTGCCTAAACGGACCAGGTTTGTGGATTCAGTCTGGCAGTGGAGTGGTCCTTGTTGGCAGGGGTGGATTGCGCATCTGGTATTTTACTGCACCGCACATCACATGGTGGATGGCCGGGCGGGAAAATAGGACAGCCTCGACAACCATTCTCTCTCCAATAACAACAGGTAACTACAATGCATTGTGCGCATCTCATAAAGCTAATAATGTTGGAGCCTAAATTTTGACTTTGTTGTATTAAACCTGAATTTCGTTATAACTGTGCTCGTTATAACGGGAGTGCACTGTATAACAAAAATTTTGTTACAATAGATAAAAATCCAGGTCCCAAAATTATTATCATTACAGTTTATTGAGCAAAATTTTCTTTGGTTGCAATGAAATATCAATATAGGACAGAAAACTGCTAGTCCTGGTGACTTTGTCATAATGGGAGTCACCTGTATTAAATTGTACAGAAGAAGTTTGATGGGGCAGTGTTGCATCTGTATGTGTTGTTTCTTTGAGTTGATAAGTCAGTCAGTAAGCTTCATGTTCAAGTTTTGCAGAGCAATCTGACTTATTTCTCCCCCAGTTTTATAGCAAAGTCAACACGTATAGAATGTGCACAGTCGTTTGCATTCACATGTAAATGAACAGAGGTGAAAGACCCATTTTTCGTGAGTGATAGATATATGTTGAAATGGACTTAGCATACCATTGGAAAGAAAACAAACAAAATAACAGTGATGAGAAAACCAAAAGGGTGTTTCAAACTTTTGGGGATTTGAGTGAGTTTGAGTGAATTCAAGGAACTCTTGCTCATATGCTGATCTTAAGGTGATAATGTGAGGATTTGAGAAAGTGCATTGCCCTTGAAACAAAGATGATATTCAAAATATTGCACGTTTTCTTCACCCAAATCAATGATATTTTGCTTTTCACACTGTGATTGCTTCATTGAGAGTCTTTTTGATGTGTTATTGTTTTCATTGAAAAGTGGCCCAAAACTTGTAAACACTAAACAGTAAGAGAAATGCTGCAACCACCTGTACAGGTACATGTATTTTTTGTCAATTCTGTCTTCTATCTGCAGAGAGCCCTGGAGACACGTTCCTTGGAACACTGCTGACAGAGATTCAGTTCTGGGTCATTATCGCCATCTGTGTGTTGATCATCCTGCCTCTCATGTGCATCATCAGTTCGTGGCACTGCTGGACTTGGTAAGTCATTCATTGCCTAATATGGAATTAACATTTGTAGGTCTCAATCTGAAAAAAAAAAAAAAAAAAAACCTGACAAAGACAACAACTACACACAAAAAAACCCAAACAAACAAATAAAACTAAACACAAGAAAAGACCAGATGTTTTCAGAATGTCAGCCTGGAGCGTTGCTCTTGTTTTGGTGTAGAAAAACTAACATGATACCAAAGAGGAGGCTATGTAGGTCTGCTCAGCAGATGTTAGTGGCTTTTGTAAGCATTCCCTAGGTAGATGAGATCAATCTGTTTATCTGAGAAAGGGATTCCCCCTAAAATGCTATAGGTACTATTTTACAAGCGATTTCATTTTGACATGACAGTAAAGACTGATTTTGGGTGTCTATATCGATTATCAATGCGCCATGATTAACCTGTTGAGAACGACTCCTTAGTATACTCAGGCAGGAGTCTGTTGTAGGAGAATTAGCTCGTCCTCGACGGGTTAAGAGTAGATTAAGTTTGTGATATTGTACAATAAACTCATTGCAGAGTCAGAACAGTTTGATCAAAACTATGAAACTCAGTATTGAAGACAAGTAAAACTGTTTTCATCCTCATCCAGGCAGACTATAAAGAAAGAGGTATCAGAGTACGATATCTTGTGTCAAGTGCCTTGGTATGACTATCCCAGTCTCAACAAATGATGTGAACACACACACACCGCACACACACATAATGAGTATGTAAATAACCCTAAGATCTATTGTTTCGCTATTATGAATGTCTCTTGGGCAGCTAGGGCAGTAGATACACTGTAAGTTGGGTATCTCTGAATTCTAAAAGTCAGTGCAATGATTTGCTCAAAACAACATCATTTTTTTTTACATTGCACACACAGCCGGAAAGCCGGTCAAAAGGGCAAAATAAAATTTGAGTCATCCCGCGAGATGACAGGGAAAAGACGCGATATCGGAGAAAACGGGAGTGGTGCAGACAACCTCGCCTTCAACCATGATGAGGATGTCGAAGCAACTGACGGCAAAGATGACGGTACTGATGATGAGGCAGGTGAAATGCCCATGAAGATCGACATGATGGTGAACTATGAGTATACCACCGAGCCAAATGTTTATGAGGAGACTACATTCCAGGGCCAGACAGAAAATGGAGGCACAGTGAGAGTAGATGTAGAGGATGAAGACGTGGTGTTGATGGATGATAAAAGTGTCAATACAGAAGATGGGAATCTCATATCAATGACACCATAATTTGCATTGTTGAATGAAGTTTAAAAAAGAAAAAAAAAATGTCAAGAAAATCATCCCACCCTTGTGCGAGCAGTTTTATCATGATTGCCATGTAGGGGTTTAGAGATGTACCCAGAGTTAAGACAGAGCTCGACACAATTATTTTTGCCTCTGGTGACCCGTTCAGGCCACGACTAAAAATCTTTCAATCTGAAATTTTGGTGGCCCGAAAATGAAATGCAGAGGTCTGAAATAAACGGAAACACAACAATCCATTTTGTCATGTAATTGCCGATTGGGCCGCCAAAATAAAGACTTGGGAAATTTGGTGGCCTGACACCAAATTTTAGTGGCCCGAGCCGTCGTTAATGTTGAGTCCTGGCTAAGACCATAACCACTATCTTTGTGTTATGTAATTGTAATTGACTGTCTAGTGTAATTGTCTTGTACTGTATCTTGAGTGTCATACCCATGTGAATAGATAGAAATATGGAAAATATTGTTGTATTAGTTTATTAACTATCCATTCTTTTAAAGACGAAATATTTTTTAGTGACTTTTGTATCAGTAGTAGTGTGATTATTTCATGTAACAAAAGAAGCACACAATAATTGCATGTAGTTCGATACTTCTCTCTTTTTTTGTCAGTATGTACAAATGCACTTTGGATGTCTGTCTCCTGTTAATGCCATATTCACATACATTGCATGATGCCCCTAATTTAATGTCTGTGCTTCTTTGATACTTTTAGATCTGGTATTTGTGTCATACGAAGCTTCACCTTATGTTGACCAAAAGTTTGTTTCAAGTTCAAGTTTTTGACTTGTGCAAGCTTGTGTTAGGAAAGGTTGACTGTGGTTAAGATATTGATTCACCTCTATTTCACATAAATCACTTTTCATAAACATAGAAAATAATCAGTGGCAGTTAGTGAATGGTTTTGGTATTAATGATATCAATATGTTTCAATGCTGACGTTGTACGACATTCATCAGCCAGGAAAACTGGAATGTGCTATGAAGTTGTGATAGATATGTGCAATATATTGTGTCTTTGTGTCAGCTCCAAGCTTTGCATACAATGCTACTGTCGCCATTTCGTCAGGTCTGTTCAGTAGTACTAAGTTAATTGTACTCTTGTGTTGGGTTTATGTTTTTGTTTGGTTTTTGGTTTTTTTTTGGAAAGGAGGTATCCAATATTTGTGTGTTTGCTGCAGTGTCGTGCGGCCGGCGCCATATCTTTAAAAGTGTGGGGAGGGGCGGTTTATATTTCTGATGCCACTTTCAGGTATCATCAGCTAGCAAGCAAAATAAAGAAAAAAAAGGCCTTCAGCACAATCTTCTGGTGTCACTTTGAGGTTTCTTCAGCTGATTAAAAAAAACAACAACCAAACAAACAAACAAAAAACTACCTTACAGGTTTCAAGCAAATTCCAATTGACATCAACTAATAAGCAGAACGAACAAGCTTAACCACATTTTTTGTTTCTTCTGGTGCCACTTCCGGGGATTGAAAAAAAAAAAGTGGTGGGGGGGGGGGGCATACCCAAGTTGTTAGACCCTATTTATTCCTATATGCAAAAAAACAAAACAAAACAAAACCCCCAAAAAAAATTGAGGGGGGGAGGGGAACGAGTCCTCAGCCCCCAGGTTGTGCTGGCCCTCTGTTGTAGGGTATGCTTTGTAATCTAATGGGCCATATCACTGCAGCTTCATTATGTTGCACATTGATCTAAGATTGCAACATCTGTCATAAAATTGCATTAAAGATTTGTGGACAGGTGACCAACTTATTAATGCAAACATTAGGTCATCATGCATGCAAACTTGTATGTCCACATAGAGCAAGAACAAAAGTTTTGTGTATTTTCTTGGAGTTTTTTTTTCTCATTTATTTGCTTCTTACATCGGTGTCATTCTTTGTGAAAGAAAATTTGAAACAGCTTTGTGGCAATTAGTAGGCTGTATTCTTATGAAGAAATACGCTGTTATTCAGTCAACACTTATGCATTTATTTAATACTCTACACTGTCTGTCAGCAGTCCATAAATTCTGTAATGTCTCGTTTTAGTAATAATCTGTACCATTTACCTTACAATCATTAAATGGTAATGATGAAATATATGAAATACATTTTTTATTAATCAACATACACCTGTAGTTGGAAAAGGAAAAGAGCTGAAGAACTGCAGGGTATCACTTCCCTGAAATTTGTTCATCTGTGATTATCATACGAATATGAACTGAAGAAGCAGTCATATTTGAATGATACACTGATCAGAAAGGATTTAGACATTTATTCTGTATTCAAGTACTGTATAGTGAATTCAAGTCTTTTTTCGTCTTCTTCTAGCGACAAAACTTTCAGCAGATTAATGGGAAAAAGTAGTGGCTGAGAATCAATAGTGTGTATCGTAGTTTCGTTAATAGCTTAAAAGCTTCTCATTGGCGCATATGCTGCAAGCCCTTTATTGCACTTGAATACTCGTGTGACTATGCTGCAGCATATGTCTTTAGCCTGTTAGATATATACTTTAAACCTTGTAGATATCCTTCAAGTGTTTGATACAAGTTTTATGTGTGGAAATGTATAAAATGCTTTTTTATAAGTGAAAATATACATATATTTTTTATACAACTCAGCATATTTATACGGTGATGGTGTCATGGTGCTTGTGTAGACGGTGATATATGCAAGGAAAGTCCATTATAACGATGTTGTTGCGACAGCAGCTATCACCTTCTTATGAGGGATATTTTGTACATAAATGAGGGAGAATTTATTTCATGCTATGTGCATGGAAATGTTAGTGTTTGTCCTGTCACTTACAAAGTGTGTTCAAAGAAAGTGTGCCATGTTTCGTCTTTCCAATGTCGGCTGCCAAGGAGGGATCACAATTTTCCTTCCTTTTATCCATCTCGCTGGTACAGCATTATAAAGTGTAAAATAGATAATGAAATTAAAGAAGAGTCCTCGCACACAGAGTGTACAAAGAAATCAGGCCTTCTGGTTTGTTGTTTTCAGGTGTTGTGTTATATTGTGTCCTGTGTTGTGTCCCAGCTGGGCAGTAGTACCCTTTGACAAGGCGATTATATCCTCATATGCCATGCCACTCATGTCCTTATTGCCAAGTAGATCAGAGCTGAATGCACAGTGGCGGATCCAGAGGGGGGCGCATCGGGCGCGCCCTCTCTTCATTTTTTGGTGGAAACAAAAGAAATAAAAAGGAAAAAAAATGGGGGGGGGGGGGCGTGTGTGCCCCCCCTTGTAATTTTGTAAAGGTGTCTCCCCTTTACTGAATTCCTAGATCTGCCCCAGATGCAAATTATGATAGTAATAGAAATGATTATGATACATAATAATACTTTATGATAATGATAATAACAACAATAATGGGTCTAGGGCAATCACCCCCTGGGCAGTTACTCCGGACCCTTCCCCTCACCCTAACCCTAATCCTAATCCTAAATCTAATCCTAATCCTAACCCTAGCCCAAACTCTAACTCTAACCCTATACCTAACCTTAACCCTAATCTTTACTCTAACCTTATCACTAACCAGTATTTAGCCAGGGGGTAATTGCCTTGATATGGTATCTTTTTGGTTATTTTTATGCCTCTGGGCATAAGAAAATTACAATAATGACATACTAAGTACTGCTTGTACATGCAAAAGTGGTTACTTTCAGCCAAACCAAAACTGCAGGTACATGTAGCATAATGTTTGCTGTTGATTGTATACCAGTCCATATATATTGAAGAGTTTGTTCGCAAAAACCGACAAGTCCATATTTCCCAAATGGAGATATTTGTGATTAAAGGTCAAGAAAAATAAAGAGAATAACAAGAAAATTTTTGCTTCTTTTGACTATAACTTCGAAAATGTACCTTTATATGTAGTGACCAATATATCATTTAAAGGGTATTATTTTGTACTTTATGACAGAGACTGTACTTCAAAATCTTCAAAAATGGACTCATCTATTTTTGCGAACGAACTCTTCCATATATACACACACATACACACGCGCGTGCGCACACACACACACACACACACACGCACACCAGAGGCGGATCCAGGGATTCTGTGAAGGGGAGACGCCTTTACAAAATTAAAGGGGGAGGGGGTGCGTGCACCCACGCCCCCATTTTTCTGTTTATTTCTTTTGTTTTAACAAAAATAAAAAAAGGGGGCGCACGCCCGGTGCACCCCCTCCCGAATCCGCCACTGAACACATCACATAAAAATGTACTCATGACGTACTCCATTTGTACTGTATGTTCACTTTTGTGTATACTGAAATACAGTAACTGTTGTATGCAGAGTTGAAAGCAAGCCTTAATTCCATTAATCCAGTTCCGTAATGAGTACGCCTATTGCAAATTGTTTCTAGCTGAAAGGGTAGGCCCATGATCGCAAGGAGACACGGTCAAGCAGAAACAAAATCCTTGAAAGGTATTCACATAATCAATGTTAGCTTTAATGACACACTGTAATATGCAACTCGTATTCTTAGCTTTCAAGATGTAAATTCAAACACATAAACTATAATTGTGTATAGGCGTCTATTTCAAGGCGTTAGCGAGAATGTGAAAACGGATTGACTGTCTCCAGAAAGCTCTCTTTACAGAGGTGCTCTACACATACACACATATATATATAGGGCCTACGCGTGGCTCTTAGCATTACATACCATTTCGTCAAGATGAAATCGTGATTAACAAAAAACTGGAAGACACTATAGGCCAATATTATACTGACAGCATTTTTATATATCATACTTGAAGACCGCCTTTGAATGTTTCTTTAACAGATATAATGTCGCTATACAAATGCTGTGGATCATCGTCATCATTATTACACATCAAACTACCTAACTTTCGTTCACATGATTTGTTTGCACAAGATAAACTTTGGCATTGGTTTTCTCTTGTGCACCAGCGAAAGTTTTGTCTTATACGTGTACAATTTGTCTTGCCATAGTAAAAACGATTACCGATATAGCATTTAATAGCAATTACAAGATTTAGGGATAGCAGTTTAATTTGTATCAAGCAATGGTTGTTTGTGCTTAAAGGGATACTACAGTATTGGTGGAGATGAGAATTGGGCTTTTAACTTTTTGCGAGATACCAAGAAAACACTTATGATATAGTACAGAGCATACCATTTTAAGAGGAATTCAGAGTTTATTTGATGAAAATCGGGGTTGGAATGACTGAAACATCCAAAAACAAAGTAAAACAAAGCGATCGTAATAAAGTGTGGGTCCCACACTTTATTAGAATCGCTCTTTTTTGGATATTTCACCCATTTCAAAACCAATTTTCATCAAATAAACGTTGAATTCCTTATAGAATTACATGCTCTTTCATATTTCATAAGAGGTTTCTCATTATATCACCAAAAAATGTTAGAAACTGAAATTAGGTCTCAACCAAAACCGTACGATCCCTTTAAGGAGCATGTAAAGAAGGTAGCCATGTGCATGGATTATTTGTCCACTCTTGGACATGGAAACTAGGATATTAAAGTACGCAGGGGCGGATCCAGGAATTCCGTAAAGGGGGAAGGGGGCGCAAATGAAGTATGGGCACTGTATACAGAGGCTCCATGGCTCCCAAAAGTGTATGAATTTGGCTGCTTCTTACACAATCACGGTAACATACCGTACATGCACATGACTTCCATTTAATGGTCATTCATTTGATGGCGTTCATTAATCCTGATTATTAACCATAGATTGACCTTTAACAATCCCAGCAAAAACGAATTATTTCAAATTTAATTCAATCCATCAGGCCAAAGAGCACCAAACCAAACTTGACTTTTTTCAATAGTTGATGGAATTTACGTAAGAAAATGCCATTTTGACCTTGATTATGGGGGCCTCATTACATAGACTAAGACCTCAAAGCTTTCACCATTATTGACCATCAAAAGATTGTCATTTCAGGCAACTACAGCATAATCGATCGCTTTTTTTAAATTTCCACACCAGATAATACTCACTACTCAACTCATTTCTACTCGCACATCCACTTACAGATGTAAGCCCACGTGATAACTGAATGTTCCTTTGCTGAAATTAAAGCTGGAAATAACATTTTGTTTTGCGAAAGTAAAGTAACGTTAGAGCCTTCTTTTAGACCTTCATTTCTGACCTTTCACAAATATCATATTCATGCTCATAAGTGCCAATATTTTTTCTACCCACAACCGCAAACTTAATCACTATTGAACATTCCTAGCTGAAATGAAATGGCTGCAAATGACAGTATTTCTTAGGTACACTTACCTGTGATCTTTGACCTTTCACCCCTCGCATTTCGTATAAATTACTTTTATTTCTTTTCTTAGCTTTCATACCCAATTTTATATCTATGTTAGCGATAGGTGAAAAATGTAAATCTCAGCCACAATTCAGCGTTCTTTTATCTTTGACTCTGGGTTTTTTCCCCCCAATATCTTATTGGCGCATCTTCACCTCAGCTGGCACAAATGGGTCATAGGTACAGTATCAAGAAAATTCATGGAGGTTTTGTTTTTTATTGTTTTGTTTTGTTTTTGTCCCGCATTTACCAGCTGTGAGACAAACAAACTCACAGATGGACAATCCGGAGACATAATGCTTTTGACATCCTTCGGGACAGAGGTACTAAAAGAAGAAGAAAATAAAACTAGGAAGATACAACAAACAAAGAACATGGCGACTACTAGAAGCTGTCTTTCTGTCTCCCTCAACAACCAAGTACTGACTACGCCCGGTGACTATGAGGAATGTCTGCTAGGTTTCCCGCGGGCGGCTGATCCCGCGGGGTGTCAGTCGTCGAAGATAACACTTCGCTGCCGTATGCTCATCCGGTCAGGTTTATTGCGGCGCAGTTTGGCTGGCTTCTCTTCAATGCCAATTTGCTGTCGCTTGAAGAAGCCAACCTAAATGGTAATAATAATAATAATAATAATAATAATAATAATAATAATAATAATAATAATAATAATGACAATAATAATAACAATAATAATAATAATGATAATAATAATAAGTACAAAAAAGATATCACAAAATGATTTTGAAGAAGTTAGGTGCATTAAAGCACACAGAATGAAATCCTCAAAACAGAGAGAAGAGATTTATGAGACAAATATATGATCAATGAAATGATTTATGAAATACGACCGAAGATAATAGTTATTAAGAAGCCATGTGAGAGAAGAGAGGAGAAAACAGAGGAGTGGAAAAATGATAAAGCAGCAGTTTAGCAATGATGTTCAGTTAAATGCAAGTACAATGGTTTATGTGTTTGTCATGTTAACGCCGCAGTGATCGTATGAATCATTCCCAAAAATATCAAAAGCATAAAGAGAAAGGAACGACGGTTATTTCTAGATTAAGACAACAACAAACTCCCGAGTCACCAAAAGGAGTGAAGCAAGATTTTTTAAAAGATTTCCCTCAGCGACTATGAGTGAAAATAGTGGAAGAAATCATGCATGCAGCGGCGCAGCAGCATCAGCCTTAGAAATCATCCTGAACGAAATATTGCCATTTTCTGGTTGAAAATGTAGATGCACGGACTCTATATTATTACTGATGGGAGAAGCGACACTTGCCTTGTATAGGATCAAGTTGGTCACAATCAGCACCGCTACTCCAGCGAGGCAAGCTCCGACCACGGCCCAGATGCCCGCCCGCCCCAGCTCGACGCCTATTTCAGCTGTGTTGTCATCGTCATTTCCCGTGGTCACCACCATCCAGCGGGGTGCGATCCGAGTAGTAGCCTGGGGAAATTTATTTGATTCAATATCAGAATAATTTTTCCAATATATTATATATATATATATATATATATATATATATATATATATATATATATATATAGACTGTGAGAAGGGGTATCGACCATTTACAGTACCAGTGTATGGCCTTCATTATTTGCATTCAGTGTGAAAAGAAGAGCCAGGTGGACGTAGCTAGGTCAACGTGTCTGTTTATTGCCGCCGAGCTTTCGGTCCCAAACGGACCTTCATCAGGGCTGTAACGATACAAAAATGACTCACTCGTATGGCTACACTAATAAATATATATTCATATATATATACTAATATAAATCTAACTGGCGTGAGTCTATAATGACTGTGTAATCAATCAATCCGTAATTACAGCTGTATATAACATATTCCAATAATCATATATATAATCAATTGCATATTATTGAATACATTTCATATCACACTCGTGTTATTAATTGAGGTGAAGGTATATAACAAAAACACCAATTCAGTATCCTCATCTTATGTGTTGTGTGACAGACGACTGTAATAATATCAAACTAGACATTTTTATGTGGTCGACGATAATACAGCATGTGGCAGCATTGCAAGACGTAAGTGGCTATATAATACAGTACAACAGCCACGCGTCATCTTCTGGCTATCGTATAATGAGGTAAATAATACTAATGTGCCACAACCATTCATATACATACAGTTGTATTATAACATATAACAGAATATTACATAAGGTACAGAATATGAACGGTTCACATAATAAAAAGGATTTACCTTATTAATGGCGGATATAAAGGCTTGCGGCGGTGTCTGTGTGGGTTGAGTGTGTCTGTTCGTGTGTGTGTGTATGTGTGGGTTGGCGTATGGTTGCATATGCGCATCACATCGCAAGACACGTTGACCTAGCTACGTCCACCTGGCTCTTCTTTTCACACTATATATATATATATATATATATATATATATATATATATATATACATATATATATATATATATATATATATATATATATATATATATATAATTAATCAATTCATCCATCCATTCATTCATTCATTCATCAGTCATTTATTCATCCCATTCATTTATTCATTCATTCATTCATCATTCATTCATTCATTCATTTATTCATCCCATGTATTCATTCATTTATCATTAATTAATTAATTCATTTATCTATTTGTGTAAAATTCAAATTTAACTCACTTTTGCTGTTGCGGTGATGTTTTCTTGGAGATGTACTCTGTAGGCACTTCCCACGACATTGAGAGTAGCGTCCGAAGAGAGAGCCAGAGCCCTTGAACTGGCCGTCTGCAAAGATTTTAGTCATGACGTATTAAACCATCCGTAAAATGCGTGATGTTAAGTCGGTGTTTACGATCATTGCAAAGGGGGCGTCGTTTGAGACAGTCTGCAAAAATTATGTTCACGTCTGCCCATAAGTGGCATGCAAAGAATCCGACTGGTACTGACCACACCCAGCCGGTGACTGCCAAACTTCATTGTTTGCCCTCTTGTTGTTGTTGTTGTTGTTGTTGTCACTAATCTAAGCATGGATTAATTAGTTAAGTCTTGCAAGAATTGATACATAATTGACGCTGAAAAAAATATGTGCCGAGCGATCAAAGTTTCCCCGTGAACGAAACAGACAAAATTCATGAGTGGTAATTAGTTTTTTCTTTGGGGTTTTTTGTTTTGTTTTGTATGGAAGCATGATTAGCTGCTATTGAGGTAATGAATCACATTTTTTATTTTGTGATACTCACACGAGTTACGAGTGGTGGCAAAAAAAACAACAACAACAACAACTTGTATTACCTTTATCTATTACTCTTTTACAAGAGTTACTGAGTTCGTTTACGGGGTGCAATCATGATCTGGGTATTTTGCTCACAAAAGAGGTAGATGGCTGTGCGTAGAAATTAATTTTGGCAGGTCTTCCCAAGTATGCCAAGAGCGCAATGGTAATACTGGTAAGGTTACACGCAGGAAATAAGATCAGAAATCATCATAACTTAAGTTGTAATAATTCGAAAAACACGTATTACGTACAGTCAGGATAACGAAAAGTGCAATTTTACTGAATTCTTGTGACTCGGCACTGTTTGCCTGAAAGCATCGTTTTATTCTTGCTTACGGTGCGCAGAACGTCGACCAGTAATCTTGACGTCACAATGATAGACGCTGTATCTCTTTCGGATGTCTTCCTCGTGCCCAACAACGGGATCGTGCACACGACCGAGTAACAGTACACCTCCGCCCCGAGACAGTCCACGACTTCAAAGTCTTCCAGTCCAAACGTTTCCAAGTCATTAGCCGTGACGTTTGCCGCAGAGTCCTGGCTGCGTCGTCGTCGTCGTCGAGCCGGTGGACGGTCGATTCTGTAGTAGGGGGTGGTGCTTGACTGTCCCTTCGTGGTCGACACTGCAGCCGGCATCGTGGCCGTTATCACTGCTGAGGTTGCGTCCTGATAAAAAAAGGAATATCACGCTTGCATTATTTTGTTTTTGTTATAAAACCAAACAATGTTTCATACTCTTCTGTGTATGTGCGTGTAAAACTATCGGAAGAGAGTTTTTAACTACTGTTCTGATGAAACAGAGAAAGCAAAAGACGTTTACTAGAAAAATTAGGTGGAACAAAGATAGAAAGAGAAAGAAAAGTAGAGAATGAGTAAGAGATTGAGAGAAAGATGGAGAGAAGGAAAGAGAGAGGGAGGAGGAAGGGGCGGAGGATAATCTTCATGGATGAATTAGTTAACGGTAAGTATAAATTCTGGCAAGGATGGTAACGAAATTAATGCAACAAAATGGAAGCTACATGCAGCATTATCATTTTCACTGATATTACACATACAAATTTATAACTGACCGTAGTCCATGTCGAGGCTGTCTGTGTTGGCTCGATATAAGTAATGTTGCACGGCTCCCCTCCTTCGACTTCTGCACTTTCTAAAACCATCAGCTGACTTTTAGGGTCAAAGGTCGAGTGTGGCAGGCGTATCGTCACTTCCGTTTCCCCAAGCTTACTGGGTCCTTCATTCAAAATCTGATTGATGATAAAACATGGAACAAATACAGTTTACATAGGTTTCATAAGCAACAGATCAAAGAAAACCGTAACAAAGTTGTTGGGTGTTTGTTTGTTTTGTTTTGTTTTGTTGCGTTTAATTATTTATTTATTTGTTAATTTGTTTCTTTATTTATTCATTTACTTTTTTGGGTGGGGGTATTTCCTCCCCGGAATCAGTCATTTCGTAACGAAATAGGACATGCGACACTTGGTGCCCCATACAAAACTACTGTCTTTGTCCATGGTTTAAAACATGTTTTCAATATTGTACCCCCTTCGTGAATTCGGGCAAATGGGTTTAACCCACCTCATATCGATGGATGATGAGAGGGATTTCGCCCTCTTTCGACGGTGCGGTACGATTGTTGCCTGGTGGTAACTCCTCATAGAAGACGAATTCTGTCTGTGACACTCTGTATCATGTACAGAAAATGGGAGAAGTGTGCACAAAGCTCTTGGAATCTACAATGTATCAACACAAAATTCGGAATCATTCCAAGAAATATAGAGAAAACAGAAAGTAGTTTTCTACATGGCCTTTTCAAAAGTGGGTTTAAGTTTCGTGTTTAACGGCTTCGCTCGTAATGCGTCACAGTATGTTACAGAGGATGGGCTAAAACCGATACTATATTCAAATTCAAATTCAAATTCAAATTCAAGTTCAAATACACTTTTAATTTTCTCTTTTTCAACAGAATGGGATGTACAAAGAAATACATTATATGCAAATATAGTAATGTCATATTTTACTGAAATCGTAGCTTGTGGAACATATTTTTTTTTCTCATATAGACATGGAAGGATAAGGTTCATACTGTGGTCAAGGTTTTTCATGAATGTATGAATGTGACAAAAGTTTCTCTTGAGTGTACCAGTTACATGATGCTCTCAGGCATTCAATTGAAAATTGAAACTGACACTATACTTGCAACAACACTCACCCCCGTAAAACAATATTCGACCGTGTTGATACCTCGACTTCAACGGAAGCAATATTATCGGCCAGGGTGTCGGGTAGATCCATGTGCACGCTACCAAGAGAGAGAGAGTGAAGCGACGATACGATCATCAATTTATACCAACAATTTTGTGACATCTTATGGAAAGCGGTACATACATCTTATCGAATAGCGGTATATAAGTTTATTTGACTGGGTAAATGTTTTGCTAAAGGGTATTCTGTTACAAACGCCATAGAAATTTCATTGTAATCTGAAACAAAATTGAAATCCTTTTTCTTGGTGGGTTGTTTTTTTTTTTTTGCGATATTATGTATCATAATACAGGCGTGGTATTCACATTACTTGGAAGTCAGACGGAGGAGTACAGTCTGTCTTAACATCATATAATTAATTTGTGCTCTATCCTGTGAAATCATACGTGAAAGAAATATAATAATTTTTTTCCTGTTTTCTACAAACGTATATATTTGCTATTTACCTAACTGCAGCGTGTTCAAACTATGAAAACCATGATATTCCAAATCGGGATAAATTTACGGGAACCACTGATCTCCATGGGGAACAGAGATCAGTGATGAGAACAGAGTCACTTGTGTTGAAGTTGAAAAACCACGAACTTGGTCTCCACATCAGTAAGTAAGTTTGCAAGGTTTCAACTGAAGGCAAAGTCGACATTTTGTCATTTCCAAGAAAACAGAGACAATAAACAAACCTGGAGACGTCCATCCGGAAGGAGATATTGCTTCGATCACCACTGACAGAATCAGTGGCAAATTGTAGCTCCAGCACGATCTATACTTGAAAGATACACAGAAAAAAATGAATGAAAATTAGGATTAAAAAAAAAGTGGAGGGGGTGAAAATAAAGGTATGTTTAACGAGGCCATAACAGGAAGATTCAGGGGGTATTGTGTGACCTAAAACAATCAAACAAACAAACAAACAAACAAACAAACAAACGAATCGGGGTGCGTTGTAATGATATATGACCCTGATCATGACATTCTCGTGAGTTTCGTGTGTTATGAATAAGAATGATTCAATGAATTGACAAAATGAAATAATGTACACTGATATCATTGATAGTTAAGAAGTTATATCAATAAATACAACATAAACCAATAAGCATTTGCAACGGCCATGATAGTTCAGCTTATCGTGCTTGATCCGCTATCATTCAAAGTCTCTCAACTCAACTGAAATTCTACATACTTGTAAAGCATACTCTGTGAATTTAATTCAGATAGTGTCTTCTGACTTACTATATTGTATTACGAATGGTAAACATTTCGAACATCATAGCATTTGACATGATATTCTAATTTTTAAAACGTATTTGATCGAGGCTAATTCTTGAACAAAGTTTTGCCTTATCGTTTGATGAAACTACGGCTTGTTATTTCGCTACACAAATCTACTAATATACGATAAATCACATCATCAATTATATCTGTGCCAAAATACGCTTTTCACTGTCTCTCAATTTTCCTGTTTGTAGTCAAAACATTTGAGTCATATATGTGACCCTGCACCTCAAAACAAACAAAAAGCCGCCAGACATGAATTTTTAGTTAAGACCATATTCTGAGAGAGCAGACTTAAGCTTTAAAATGATGTATAACTGAAATCAAATGGTCTCTCTTAACCTATCTAAATATTGGAAAGAAAGCACAAACTCAGGAAAAGTGTGAACTGAGAAAAGAGGTTCTAAAGTACAGTGTCTATTCAAGCGCTTAATCTTTACCAAACCGTGCTGGCTGTGCGATGAATGGGACAAAAAAATAGGAAGGAAACCACCAGAGTAACAAGAATGAAGGGATTATTAGATTAAACTGAAATTAAGCATGCCTAATTAACACATTCTGTCCATAATTAATGCTAACTTTCAAAGCAGTAGCACTATCCTTTCAAACGTTATTAGAGTTAAAAGTGAAGAGTGGGGACAAGGTTTTTCAGAAATGAAAAAGGGATTCTAAAGACACAACTTATCACACTCATCTACCAAAAATGTTCGAGATAAAGTGCTAAAAAAACACACTTTCCTGCCCGTTTTATGATACCAAATTTTAGCATAATGTAAAAGAAGACCCGCTCTTTCAGAAAATGAAATTATGAAAAAGTCAAGTTCGGCTAGGTTGACCCATTTCACTTATGTTCAGTCCTCACGCAAAATCAGTGTGTGCGACTTTATGTTCGTTTTGAGGTGCACGGTCACATATATAGTCGAGAAAAGAGCAACGATCAGGAAGTAACTGAAGCCTTACTTTTTTGATGGTGTAGCGTTCATATCATCCATTCTCTTGTATAGATTTGTAAAGCATCGGTGGTATCGCGTGCTTCCAGATGATCAATGACGATTTCAAATACAATTCATACACCCAAACTGTTCATCCAATGACACACATGCTACACGAAAATCATACGCAATATCTTATTTATATCAGGGTTTAGCGGAAATGACGCACTTTCCACATCTTCTTGCTTACTTTTGCATATTCCTTGATACCAGCCGTCAAGGTCACAGGACAATGGAGGTTGTGTACTCACCATTTCATCTGCTTTCATGGGATTCCCCAGTAGACAGGAGAATTCCCCAGACTTCGAAGCATGGTCCTTGGTACACGTCACGCGCTCTTCATTCTATAGCTCAAGAGAGTTTGAAACTTTACAAGTACATTTCAACAAGGCGCTCAGTAAAAGATAATAGTTTACCAAACTAACAAGGAGTTAGAACAAGAGAGTATAGGAGAGACAGAGAGGTAGACAGTTATAGAGAGTGAAAAGGGAATAGGGAGGGGAGATAGCGAGAGAGAGGGCAGTTATCTAAATTTCTAAGCCGTAAAAGAAAAAGACAGAACATTCGATATCATTAGTTTTGCTTTCGTGAACTGCATTAAGCGTCCTAAACAACTCTGTCTATACGGTTGAGTACGTGTGCGGATTTTACGATTTCGAATCGGCAAAAAAGCAGAGCTATATTCAAGGACAAGCAGATAGATATGAAATTGTGTTATCATGTTCACGATGTATGTATTTTGCGTATTCATTTTGCTGGTGAATTTGAGTGTGTGGGCCAAAATATGTTAAAACTATATAGTCTCTGCGACTGTGGTCTTCTAAAATGAATGTAACCCTACTCCTTTTCAACGAAAAGAAGGAAAGCGCAAGCCGCAAACGTGTCTTCATCCACTACAGATCCTGTGAAGCAAACTGTCGGCCACCAGGGCCCCATTTCATAAGAGATGTTAGGATAGCAACTCTTGCTGGAACGTGGAATGACAACTCCCATAGCAACAGCCAATCAGGAAGCTGGATTCTTGTCGTTACCATGACAACTGCCATTCCAGCAAGAGTTGCTATCATAGCAACTTTTTTTGTTTTGTTTTTGTTTGATAAAATGAGACCTAGATTCTCACCTCGGTACGCTGTACAGCTCGTGTGAAGAAGAAGTCACGTGGTTCTGTAAAGTTCAGCACCGATTCGTACGCATCCTCCCCTTTGTTTAAAATGATAGTCCTGATGACCACAGCGCCCTCTGCGCCAACGATCAAAGGCACTTGAGAACTGCTGGGACAGTGACCAATTATGATTTCTATTCATAGACAAGTCAACTTTATAATACTTGCATACAGCAATAATCGATATCACAGCGGGAGTATTGTAAACGAAATTCAAACACAGGAATACACAACTACACAAAGGAGTGAATCTGGGATACCACATGGGGAGTTCTGAATTGGATCCTATTTCTGAGGCATCAATAGTGGCAGGTTCATGATAAAGATCAACCTGTAGTAGTACAATAAAAAGGTGAGTAAATGCTGTCATATTCTTATGATTACTATTGTCATTGGGCCACACAAGCAAATCTAACTTCTAATACAATTGTTATAATACTGCTGTCCTCAGTGTATACTGAATTCAATGTGTACTTCAGTATATTTGATATGTCACTATCACCAGGATCACTCAATTCTATTTCGAATTCCATCATCGTTTACAATGACAGTTCTATTTGTCATTGTGATTCTCTTCTTGTCTCCTCCTGCCTGGACAGATAATTCAAAAAGCCCTGGATGTCCTCAACAATCAGACCAGATCCCGTTTGGAGTACTGGATGGATGGAGTACATGTATATTATATATAGTGACTCGTGAAGAAGAAGAAGTTTTATATTGTTCACTTGTATTGTTCACTTGTTTCATATCCAACGTAGATAAAATATTCACATATACGGTATACTCGCACGCATCACGTGAAAAGTAATAACTCAAAGAGAAAACACTGCAAGATGGTTGTTAAAAACAAGTAGGTCCTATAGGGTATAAAATTGAATATATCGTCTACGGGTATAACCAATCAAAGTGGTTAAACCCTGATTTGTAAAACCTTCAGTATGATAAAACCGGACATATGTACATATAGACATCATTCATGATTGTGTAACCAGTAAAAGTCCTGAATAATAGATTATTGCTAATAGCCTTGAGATAGAGGCACTTACACAGGGGTAGCAGAGATGGACAGATCCGGCACGCACACAGTCCCGTTGCAATCTCGAAGAATTGGGACCTGTTCAGGCACGATTTTGAACACAAACACAGCAGAAAAGCATTGTACAATGTATATCAGCTTATAACTATGCATGACAGACGTTCTTGTGGGTCAGTAGTAGTGGCAATTGGATTAGAATCAACCACTTGGAATCAACCACTGATATCTAACATGACAATACCATGTAATAGTACACTGTACCTCGAAACGTCCAATCATCACTCTTCAATTGTTGACAAATGAATGATACGCAGGTTTTAGCCAGGCGTAGATGTAAAAAATGTACAAAATATACCATTAGACTGGGCATTAGACTATACACACGCTGTACCCATCGCATGGTCATGTAGGAACCTGCATATTCATTGAGATCACCAGTTATGGTGATAGTACAAATTGTACTAAAAACGGAATGGTCAATAATTTATTTAGAATGTATATCTATATCCAATATACTCATTATTCTGAGAAGAATGCGGCGTATCCCAGATTCCCCGATGCGGAATATCAAATTTCATTCCTCATTGATCGCTTCTATTACCGATAGTTTTCGATAGTATCGTGTGCTTGCGTTCAGAATCGGCGGCAGAATTCCGCCGTCACCAGCGTTGCTTGGGTTGGCTGCTATATCGTAGTCGAATTTAATCTTGATTGGTTGCAGCTTTTGACGTATGGAGTTCTGTATGAAACGAATATACAGTACGAAAACACAACACGCTTTTTTTTTTTTCAATCCTTTCTACACAGCATGAAAACAGTCAGTCGACCGTGACATTACAATCTAAATGCTTACATTGTTTTTTGTGATATGATACAATGCATGGGGTTCATAAAGTTCTTTATTTTTAAGTTGAGAATCATGTTATATACTTAGAGACTGTAGAAATTATCGAAAGTCTAAAAGAACGGGAAGGCACGTTATACTATAAATCGACCCAGAAACATTATTCAAACATAGATATAAATCTATACATCTTCAAACCACGGTCGAACGGCGGGCTTGTTTAATCATTGATTGTTCGCAGTGGCACACTACAAATATTGTCTGACGAAAAGCTATGGAATTCTGCTAGTAAATACTATGTTTTTCCACCGTGTCCTAGCCTCTTACTGTATTTATTGCAAATAACAAACAACCAAACAAAAAGAAATGCAGAGGTGATATTGAAACAGCTGTAGAACAAAAGAACTTTTTTTGTGTGTGTTCATTTACATTCCGCGAGTGACATGCTCATGTTTTACCACTGTATCTAAAACTCGAACGCTTTCCAAGGCCTACCCAAACAACTGCAGAAGTAATAGCGATTCATACTTACAAGCACGTAGGCCGTGTAGGACATACAGGAGAGTACATCTTTCGTCAGCGTCACCGTTTTACGCAGGATAGCCGAATCTACCCCGTCCGGGATGAGAAAGACGGCCCTTGGATGCTGTCGGCGGAAATCGCAGGTGAGTGTGCAGGAAAAATCTGGAAAAAGTACATGAAAAATTCGTGAATTTTTTCGGATTACACCGTATCAAATCCGAGAGAGAATTCTCTATATTTGATCATTTGTGTCTGCGTGGAAGTGCGTGTATATGGGTGTGTGTGTGGTTGGGTGTGTGTGCTTCATGTGTACGAATATAATGTGTAGTATTCGTTTCTTTTGGTCTGTCAGCTCCGCTGAGTACAAGGTGTATTCACGGTCATTTTAATTTATACACTCTTCAAACGACATTCCCAATACTCGCAAGACAGGAGCTGGAAATCCTACGCCCCAAGCAGCAGATTTTTATTCTTTTATTTTACTTAGCATTTTTTTTTTCAATTTAAAGCAAAAAGAATTGATATATTGATTTTTTTAATGAAATATATTTCATTAACATGTAAGGCATGCGAAAGGGCACTGGAATAGGTATGAAGGGTAGGGAGCCTATATCGCGCATTATTGAAGTGATGATATAAAGGATACCATTAATATGACAAAACGAAATCAGTGTTTTCTCCCAATCTTGTGCATTCTAATAAAAAAAAAAAAAATTGACATACAGTAAAACAGAACAGAAACAAACCAACCAACCAAACAAACAAACAAACCATATGTATTTGCTGTTCACGCGGACTAACCACAATAAATTCATGATTGTTTATTGTTTCTCGGATTGTGGATAACTATAAAAAAAAACTATAAAAACAAAACGAACGAATGCAAAAAACAAACAGACAGACCACCGGATATAGATGAAAATGAAATAAGAAATATATATTCGGGCCCCGTTTTATCATAAGGTATAATCGATTGTAAATTCCCTTACCACAGAGGCTGCCATGGACATAGACTTATAATAGAAATCAACTATCAGTGGCGGATCCAGAGGGGGGCACAATCGGCGCACGGCCCCCTTTAATTTTCCTTAAAAACAAAGAAAATAAGAAGAAAAAAAATGAAATGAAACCCGGAAGAGGCACCAGAAAAATTAGTCACGCCCCCCCCCCCCCTTTACAAAATTCCTGGATCCACCCCTGACTATAATCTTTTAATTCATAAAACAGGTCCCCGGACGCTTACAATGTATGCTCGATATAGTCATGTCAATATGCGTATCATTGTATTCCAATGAGTGACAGCGATTACGAACTGGAGCTATACGGTTATTTGAGAAAATTCAATCCAATTATACAATAAAGAGTTCGTCCGTTTTACCTAATATTTCTGGAACTGCGGGTCCCGTGTAATGCAGACACAGGTAGATATTAAAACTGTGCAGTATTTGAAGAAGCAGAAACAAGGTAGAATAAATAAACACGTTGTTATATATATCGTTGACGACAATAGACACGAAAGCAAGCGTTACACAATGCTACATGAAATTAGTTGTAACGAGTGCACGTCACGATTCCGACACACATGAGCCATATAGTTCACGAGCACAGCACTCGGGGTAATAAGGCCCATGAATCCGACGCTAGGCAAACAATTACGGCCCACGAGTCCAACGCTAGGAAAAAAAGGGCGCAGGAATCTGACACTGCACGCAAACAAGGCCCACGAGTCCGACAGCCATTATTTCACTGGGCGTAATAATGTTGTATATAACGTTTGCGTAAATTACGCAGTTTGTATAGGGGCTATTTTCATGCCATTTTGTGGTTTCTATTGTATTGGTTCTAATGTTTTTTATATGCATTATTGGTATTAACTTGGTAATATCAAACCCAAGAATTTGTCTCTTGTTCTGTTTTCGTCCCTAATTTTATGCAGAATTGTCAAATGTAAAAGCTAAAATAAATATTTATTTTGGATACACACGCAAACACATCACAAACTTCGGAAAATGCACACTCATAAACGTATAAACTTTACACGAACATGAAAATTATGGTCCTATTCAATAACATGCAATTAATACAGAGAAACAGAAGAAGATATAAGAGTATGTCACATATACTAGTCAAACTGTAATTGAGTCAGGTATTCGACGTCTAGCGGTAATATCCGTTATAACAGACAAAGTTACCCTGATGACATTTACAAAGTTAAAAAAAACCCAAAACAAACAAGTATCAGCGTGTTGCATGCGCGAGGTAAAAAGAATTGTTATCGATGCTTTATAAATTTATAATAAAAAAGTAGACAACTTTTGAGAAGAAGACAGAGTTACTTTTTTACCTTGAAACGGCGGAACCGTCGTTGAGGACAAGGTCACGATTCTCGAGGTCAATTCCCGCTGACCCGTTCAAGGACATACGGACACCAAAACTCACCACGGGACGTGACCTGCGTAAATAATTATTGTCATGCAAATTGTTACACAAACACGGCCATATGAGAAAACCTGGGAGTGTTGAGTAAAAACAGGTCCCTCTATCAATAACTACGACAAGTAAATGTCATCATACGGATTATGGGAAGGTTTATAGTGCAAGAAAGAGTGGGAAACATTGAATAAGATTTGCTTATGTTTTATGATAAACAGCTTCGTTTCTTCATTTTAGGCAGTTAGTCTCACGGTGAAAATACATTTCTATTTTTCACATCTAGTGATGAGAACCTTGTAAACAGAAAGGGTTTTAAAGGATAATTGCCCAATCAATCATCTTTTATGTACTCGCCACTGAGAGTTGTGAGACAATGAATGACATCTTCATTCTTTTTGTCTCCAATTTGCGCAGGATATACAGATTCATGGAAACAAGTAAATTTTATCTACCTACCTACTTTCATGTTTTTTTGTTTAATAATTCTTACAATATTCTTTCAAGTCAACTTGTAGACATTCGTGAAGCTTATTTTGCTCCTTTACGCCCATTCGTTAGTCCATCTATTGAAGAAACTAAATTATGTCCGGATCACTGATAATTTTTTTTTTGTCTTATGCTATTTCTAAATTATAATATTAATTACATAATATATAACCCAACTCTGATTTCATTAATCGTGAGTAAACATGGCAAACGGAAGTGGAGGGCGGAGATTGCGTTTTTTATCAATTTCTTTACCTCAAAACCACAGCAGCGTCGGACTGGTATGAGCCGATGACAAGATCTGAAAAGAGAGGCAAGAATGGTTAGTGCTGACAGTTTCTGTTTTCAGGTTTTGGCAAGATGTCCACAATGTAAATTTTACAAGCTTTTATACAATGTATGTCATATATACTTTAATGAAACATCCATCAGTAATTGGTTCATTTGACTGTGTTAAAGTATCCCCTTGCACAGTCAACGTTAACCCGGAGAACAATTTTATTAAACTTTATTTCAAGACCTATATATTTCTAAATAGATTTAAAGAATTTACCTTTTTTTTTCCGCAGTCACTTCTTCTCATACAACACTTCACTCGTTCACACAATGCACGAATACTGTGACACAAATTTTATATCAAATTTTAGTGCTTAGGAATTTCCTGACGTGGGTACCTACCGGGGTAAGAATTGTTATCAATATCCATTCCGCTGGCAAGTGCGAACCCGAATGACGTCAGATCCACACCGAATTGCGACGGACTAATATGCTGATATAAAACCACACAGTCAACATTGATAAGAGGATAGACTGAAAATTTCATACGGCAGCAATCTGGGCGACAAGTCGATCCAATATGCATGAAGGTATAATTTGACATTAAAAGAAACATTATACATTTTATACATATTATAATTTTTTTCCTACTGAATTATTCGATTCTCCAGAGACGAGCGAAAACGGGTCAACAGATTTCAAGCTTTACGTTCGCTCACTTAAGGAAATTAACATGCCAATTATAGGTGGGAATGGAATATGCCGTTTAAAAGTGTGACAACTTTACATTATTGCTCTTAATCCTTTAAGTTGTAGCATTGGTCCCTCTCTTTCTGTCATACAAAATGTGACAAAGTTTGTATTTCGTGGCCGCAATGGGCACAATATTTATTAATGTGAGTCCCCCTTTTGTTTTAGTTTTTTTCTTTATTAACATCTTCTGTAAGTCTTAGCTTCTGAGAGATTCTTCAATAGGTGTTTAATTTCCACACTTACAGTCGAGAAACAGCATGACTCTTTCATCTTTCATTCAAGATATTGAATGAATGTTTTTGTCATATTGCTGTGCTGCCGTTATATACACATGTCGCACATGGTATTTCATAACTGCGATTTCCTTGCGGTATCTTCTCTCCTCTCGTCATCTATATCTCTCTTTTATTCATCTATTCATCTTTTTCGTCTACTCTTCTCCTCGTGTGTATCTCTTGACTGTCCCATGTCTTTCTTGTTCAGCATAACATGGTTGCCCTTATGCATTATGTCTTGTTAAAAGTAATGTGTTTTCAAAGACTTTGTTGGGTATCGTGTATAGATGTTGAGTATTGGTCTTACGCCATGTTTGGTCTGGTAGCCAGATATGGCGGACGCATGACGTGCGTGGTTTACCTGTGTAGCAGTAGACGACAGCCCCCTCTCTCCCAGTCCCAGATGTATGCTAACCCGTCCTTCCTTTCCATCACCGAAGTACGGAGAAGAAACAGCCACGTCTATTTTGACAACGATAAATGATAATACATGGACTCAGAATGACTCGCACATTACGTATATTAAGACCGAATATCGCATAATATTCATATATAATACGAGTATTCTGAGATTAAAAGATGGTTGCAGTATATTGAATATATACATACATATACTTCAACTCTTGCACTTTTCCAAAAAGGAGGAACAGTGAGAGGAATAATGATGTCAAAGCTACGCACCGATTTTTCCTTTATCCTGTCTCATATCTCACAATATATATATATATATTATATATATTATATATATATATATATATATATGTGTGTGTGTGTGTGTGTGTGTGTGTGTGTGTAATAATAATGATAATAAAAAGACATGTAAATCAGTAAATCGTCATAATTATTGCCTTAACCTAAATGAATATGAATTCACGGAACTAAAAAATACTTTTGATCTGATGTAGATTAACAACTGACCCCTTTTATCTTTTAAAGAATGTAACGAGGTCTCATTATTATTCTCGCAAGATAAACATCAGTGTTTTGGTTTTTTTTTTGTATTATGCATGTAATTCAATTTACTTATTCTCACTAAATGCATTTCTATGCTTGGAATCTCGTTTGAACGCAACAGATGTTGCTGAATTACGATCGCCTGTGACAACTGTCTGACAAGCTTAAATGTGCTGTAAACAAATGCATGGGACTTCAATACATAAAAAATCAGCTGTCAGGTCTGTTTTTATATTGGCGTAATAAGATTTTGTGTGTATACAGCTACGCACTCCCGTTATGGGGGCGTTTCATCAAAGAGTTCGTCGGAGGTTTTCACCGACAAATTTGCTATCAGCCAATCAGACGCAAGGATTTCAGTGGCTTTTAACAGTTGTCAGTGTAAATCACTGACAAAAAGTTTCATGAAACACCCCCCAGGACCGGTGGTTTTCTTTCGTAATATCGAAATTTCGCTATAACTGAACAGTAAAGTATATATTAAAAAGATATATAGATGATAGTCTTGAGACGTGAAATTTTGTTTCGTTGAAATGAGAATTTCGTTATATCCGTGTTCACTATAACGGGAGTGCACTGTATAACAGTATCAAGACTAGCCTTGGTTCCCATCTTGATTGATGTCCCCAATGGCGGCAAGGGCAAACCCGAAACGACCGCCAGGATACTGTCCTGTTATCGTCTGCTCCACCAGAAAGTCACCCTGCCAAGACGAAAAAATAGATCGAGTTTAATACCAACACTTCTTTACTTTGTATCTTCAATGCACTCCAGAATAATTGTCACACGCTCGCTCGACATGATTATCTTAAACAGGAAGATGGAGGCCACCTCCCTAGCTACAACACGCCCATGCAATCAAAATGCTTTCAAAGAAAATGACATCTATTCAATTTATTTATTTACTTATTTATTTATTTATTTATTTATTTATTTATTTATTTATTTATTTATTTATTTATTTATTTAGCTATTTAGCTAGTTAGCTATTTAGACATTTATTAATTTGAACATATCTATACCGGATAAAAAGATCAGCAAAAAGCTGTTTTACATCGAAGTCCTGTATGGACATTGCAGTTTCCTGCACAGGGAATTACTGAAAGAAAGACAACCCCCCCCCCCCCAAAAAAAAAAACAACAACAAAAAACACAAAAACAAAAACAAAAACAAAAACAAAACAAAACAAACAACAAAAACAAACAAACAACAACAGCAACAGCAACAACAAAACAAAACAAAAACAACAAACAGACTAACACAGAATTAAACATTTTTCAGATTTGAATTGAATTAAGAATTGAATTTAAAAAAAAAAATGACTCTAGAGTCGAGTTGTTTCTGTTGCAACTTATTGACAAACTTGCCCTTCATCGAGATCTATAGACACCGATTAATCGGTATATAACTTGAGTATATGATAACAGTGGCGGATCCAGGGAGGACCGCAACCGGCGCACGCCCCCCCCCCCTCCTTTATTTTTTGTTGAAACAAAAGAAATAAAAAGAAAAAAATGGGGGGAGGGGTGCGTGCGCCCCCCTTTAACTTTGTAAACGCGCCACCTCCTTAAGGAATTCCTGGACCAGCCCCTGTGATAGCCATATGGTTAAACACTATCCCATCCGAGTATGTATGCCCACTTTTGGTCATAACCTTGATGTACACAACGTGTAAAACATCACGTTCGAGGATGAACGCATCCGGAAGGATTTGAACGCAATACATTCTGTTTACAAATCCAGAGCTTTATCCATATGCCATACTATCAGTGCTCTCACTTTATAAAGATTACGATAGTGATATTGATAATGTAATCCCCATTAAATGGATGATATATTTTTGGTCGAGATGGGGTTTTTAACTTGTTTTTTTGTGAGATGATGAGAAACGTCTTATGAAATGTGAAAGAGCACACAATTCTAAAATCAGTTCAAAGATTACTTCAAGAAAATTGGTTTTGAAATAACTGAGACATCCGAAGACAAAGAAATCGTAATAAACGATCGGTTAGGACCACTTTGTTTTACTTCGTTTTCTTGATATCCCAGCCATTTCAAAACCAATATTCATCAGATAAACTTTGAATTGTTTCTAATTATCTCGCAAAGAAGTAGAATTTTGATTCCCCACCTCAACGAAAGCTATACCATCTCTCGAAGCGCACTCACGTTTCCATCACTGTAGTAAACGTAGATTCTCCCGACTTCCCAGCCATCTCTAATGGGCGTTTCGAAAGCTGAGTGCATGGGTGCCCCAATAATGACGTCATCAGACCTAGGTCGATGAAGAAACACATTTTGGGAAGGACATTAAATCACTGTGAGTAAGTGTGTCCTTGATATCTTGTGACTTCATTCTTTTTTTTTGTATTATATATTTCATGCTGATTACTCTATTTATTCTTCGTTTGAAGATATATAATTATTTGTGCGCTTATTCTAAACCCGAGCAAAGACACGGAAAAGAGCGCTCTTTGGTTTTTAAATATTATTTCTAAAGTCTTTATACAGTGTACATAGATAAATTTGATATTGTATCCTTAACCAATTAAATCTTGTAGGCTGATTGCTTTTCTTGCGTCATGTGGCCAAAATAATTTAACATCCATATGTTGAATACGAGATAACCCTGACGTCATATCCATAGTACAGTGCAATGTAGAATGATATGACGTCATATTCAAGGTATAGTAATCGATAACATGTGTTAAGTGCTATCGGTATCGGCCTCATAGACCACTGTGTATCATCACGTCTGCTTCACGCGCACGATATACAGCACGATGGTCTGTGATGCAAAACTTCCACAACCAACAAAACTAGAGGATTCTTTTTTTTTTTAAACAATAGCTAATTTATGAGTATTAAAGCTTAGGATTACAATATATCAAAATAGTTTTGATAGATGATTTATTTGTTGAGATATTGTCATGGAAAGTAACACTCGAACCTTACCGATTATCTGATTTTGCTACTATAGGTTACGTCCTAACTGAAATAAATCATGAGGCGTCGACATTTTCCATTCAACATGCAGGCTATATGTACTATTGATACATATATAAAGACATTCAATATATATATATATATATATATATATATATATATATATACATATGTATATATATCTGTATATATATGTATATGTATATATATATATATATATATATATGATGTAAAATACCATAATAGGTAGAGTAACCATCTGTGCGAGATCGTCTGCAGGAAATTTCAGAAAACAAAACAGGTTAGTGTTGCACTCTTCATAAGCTATATATAAACATATAATATATATAGGCCTATATATGTATGTGTGTGTGTGTGATATATATCATAACATCATATACCGGTAGCATTCCGGTACCAGTTTATCTTATTGTGCTGTGTGCCATTAGATTTTATTTGGTATATGGTGTAAGTTACAATAGTCACCCGTCATTGTTTAAATCAGCACTGAGGAGAGAATGGCCGAACCCAGCACCGTGTTGGTAGCCATACAGGACATAATACCTTTGCAGGTTCCTGTCGTAAAATTCAACCTGTCGAAACAAGTAAGCAAGCAAGAAAAAAAAATACAACCGTTGGAAATAAATATATAATAGATTCGGAGGCAGATAAATGAATGAATATCATTAGCGATGCAAAACTCAATTACATTCATTGTCACGACACCGTACATATAACATATTACTTCCACACTCATTTTTTAAATGTTTGTCATGTAAATATAATACATTTTATAAATAAATAGATAGATGAATAAATAAATAAATACATATACGTATACATGTATATAAACATACATTTTACATATAAACAATTCATATATGAATGTATGTATTCAAATGTGCATATTTAAATAAGATGTATTATATTAATTGACCAGTTACATGCACGTTTATTGTAAAAGCACGAAGTCAGTTGCGTAGAGTGTATAATGAGCATTATCTATGTGGGTTATTTTCTTCTTTTTTTTTTTGTTTATGCCATTGAATTGATTATGAATATAATTGTATTTGTAATATGCTACGGAGAAAGAGGAGTGAGTCAAAACTTATTTATTTATTTATTTATTGTCTATAGCGAAATTAAAATGGCATCTCTTTACCCTTCCGTTGAGGTCGGGTAGACCTCGTGGAATTCCGGCCATGATTTCGGGCACCCCATCTCCAAAAAAGTCGCCAAAACTGACGGAATATCCTTCAAAATGTATAGATATACAGGTAGACAAAACAACGGAATAGAAGACAGACTGTTACAAGTGTCATGACCTTATGTTTCGTCACAACCTAGAATGATCTTTAACACATTTTACATTCTGTGTGGTCCTGAAAAGGACCTGCGAATTGCACGTGGTGTATACCGTGAAACTAACCACAGCTAAAATATTATCGCTTGTCGAAGCAATCCTATATCATACAAGCCCTGGTGATTTTCATTTACAGTGCTCACCCTTCCACGTGTTCCAAGAAAAAAAATCACGATTCATGTTTAATTTGATTCAATTATTACGATACAACAATTTTCATATTGATAACTCTGATTTCTTTTTAATCCATCATACATACGTTATTTTAGAAGTACTTTTTACATAGTAGGTACCTAAACTTACTCAGAACTATGTACAGTGCATCAAGCCTGCAGTATAATTGACAGAACATAACATTATTTGTAGAATTCCATAAGTAATGAATACTATCTCCACTACGCTAATTCAAACGGGTTCCCACGTTATGCTTACCTCGGTATTCGTCATCGTAGTTCTGCGAGTTGACAAACCCAGTATAGACCACATTGCCAAAGTCGTGGTGGTTTCCGCGGTACACCGTTCCTGCGAGGAATGAGATTTTTTTTTTTGTTTAATTAATAAAGGTAAGCTGAAACACAGGGACCGCACAACATTTTCAAAATGTGTTTTGACGGGGGGGGGGGGGGGGGGGGGGAGGGGGGAGTCATTCAAGTTTGATTGAAACCTGGGTTTTTGTGGGCTTGTAACGGCTTTTTTTTTCAGATATCCCCTTGTGTTGGCCTGCTTCTGTAGGCCTATATTTGCTCACTTTGAAAACCCGGTGTAGAGTGTGTGGATAGTTACCATGGAGGGGGAAGGCTGGCCCTCAGTGGCGTATCTAGGGAAAACAGCGCCAGGGGCAAGCGCGGAAATCTACGCCCCTAATTTCTGAAAAAGTGTTCAACCCCAACTCCATCCCGGTAGGGACTTTATGCTTTTTCATGAAATTATATGCTTTTTCAAGTACTTAAAAAGGGTCTTTTGAGAGTGATTTAAATGTAATAAATTGTGATAAACTTTGGCGAGCGAGCGCAACGAGCGAGCCGAAAATTTGTGTATTTCAGTTTACAAAAAAAAGGAATTCTTGTCATTTTTTGCTTACTAAATCTTACAATTCTAATCAAGATATAGTAACGGCCTTATAGATAACGATTTATACCAACAAAATAAAATACTCAAACTTAGTACGAGCGAGCGAGCCGAAATTTGTATATTTCCGCGTCATCATCACGTTTTGTTCTTATCTTCTTTTTTTTGGATAAATTTTGGCGAGCGAGCGCAGCGAGCGAGCCGAAAATTTTTGTATTTCAGCTTACAAAACATGCAATTGTTGTCATTTTTTTTTGTTTATTAAATCTTACAATTCTAATCAAGAATAGTGACGGCCTTATAGATAACGATTTATACCCAACAAACAGAGGACTTGAAAAAATACTCTAAATTAGTACGAGCGAGTGAGCCGAAATTTGTATATTTCGGTGTCATCATCACATTTTGTTCATTTCTTTCTTTTTTCTTTGATAAATTTTGGCGAGCGAGCGCAGCGAGCGAGCCGAAAATTTTGTATTTCAGCTTACAAAACATAGAATTCTTGTCATTTTTTGCTTATTAAATCTTACAATTCTAATCACGATATAGTGACGGCCTTATAGATAACGATTTATACCCAACAAACTAAGGACTTGAAAAAATACTCTAAAAAGTGAGCCGAAATTTGTATATTTCCGCGTCATCATTACGTTTTGTCCTTATCTTGTTTGATTGTTTTTTGCGCCCCCCCCCCCCCCATGTTCGAAACCGTTGGCGCCCTCCTTTGATCGAATCGGCGATCGCTTCAGAACGAAAGAAATTGCAGCCGCTGCTCCGTGTAACATTTTGCCTGCTAAATATAAAATGACATGTGTGAACACAATATACATTGCCATTTTGTCCGCATCATCATGTTTTGTTTTTATCTTGTTTGATTCGGTTTTCTGCAACCCCCCCGGTCCGGGCGAGGTTTTTTTTCTTCTTCTTCTTCTTCTCCTTCTTCTTCTTCCTTTTCTTCCCCTTTTTTTCTTTTTTTTTTCTTCTTCTTCGTTTTTTTTTCGTTTTTTTTTTCGTTTTTGGCGCCCCCAAGGAGTGGCACCCGGGGCACGTGCCCCCCTTGCCCCCCCCCCCCCTCCCCCCCTAGATACGCCACTGCTGGCCCTGCTCAGATATGGGCCTATTATTCGAGAATTCTCGTAACAGCTTTATCACTGATCTCTATATTCAAAGCACACACACACACACACACACACACAGACACACACACACACATACACACACACAGACACACAGACACACACAGACACAGACACACACACACACACCCAAAGAATCTCGCCTGGAGTCGACCGTTACTAATGGACGTAATAATTATATTCTTCGATGCACATATTGGCTGACGAGTGCTATTCGTGGTTTTCGAATGTACCTGGGTGTTGGCAGCGAATGATGATCATATTCTTCAACGCTACCGGGTCTTAACCCTTTGTATGCTGTGGGTGGTGATTTGCACGGAACACCCCACAGTGTTTTTCCATACACTGTCTAAACTCCGGGGCACAGAAAGGATTAAAGCACGGAGTTGATACAGCTGCACTCTGTCTTGCATCGCAACACGTGATCCGAAATATTTACATAGATGATAAAATTACATCATTTTGTGCTTGAACAGTTCCATGTCATAAATGTACAGTCTGATAGACAGTAATGTCCTTGAGATTTGCAGACTTAATAGTAGGCCTATTTTACTGGAAATGACTGATGTCTGCAGTGCAGCGTACGTCTATGATATAGCTTGCGTCAATAGCTTGTAGGCCTATAGTAGGTGAAGAAATCATTAGTATGAGTGCCTTCGTGTCTCTGGGTCTATGGGGGGGGGGGGGACGATGCGGCTTTTGCGCGTGTACCAAGCTTTGTGACGGAAAAAAAAAAAGTAGCAACATTTCACTCATCTGACTGACAAATCTTAAGCAACTTTCAAGTTACAAGTGTACTTTCATTTCACCAGAGACATTTTCCAAGAGGGACGGTGTAACGGGATAATCACCTTGTCCATAGTTGCTGTTCGCTGCTGCAATAATCCATTCCGTCTTGATGTTATTATTATGCCAGGGAATAAGAAGAGAAAGAGGCCAAGAGTAGAAAAAAAAATATAATGACAGAATAAGATGGTATATCTTCTTTTCCGAATTTCACAATCTTCTTGATAATTAAGGAATGTCCTGTTCCTGCAGTACATTGATGAGGTTTAATCCTCCCCCTACTCTCTTTAGCCTATTCAGTCATTTATTTCAACGTAGAACATTTTCGAGAAAGTACAAATTGTGTGCTACCATGGCTACAGTTATTCTTCAAAACATATTGCCTAGATACAGGCCATACTTATTGTAAGTTCACCTCTGCAATCTTACAATATCACCCACACACTTATTTTGCCAACTTTGTATAATACATCGATAATACTTCTTTCTGTAAATCAATTTATAAACACGTTTTACAAGCTTTCTGAATGAAAAATTATATTCAATTTACAGTACAATAAAACACGTTGCTTAATTCTACAGTTTATTTTCAACATCATGAGTTATTTTCAACATCATGAAATTAAATTGATTTCATTTAACTTTATCTATTTTCGAATTCCATAAAAAAAGAGAAACCGTTCAAATTATTTCAAAATAGTGTACTAGGACAAAATAATTAGGACATGTGTTATTTACAAAACTAACAACGATTTCTTAATGATATTACCTTTCCAATGAAGGTGAGATTTCTCCTTCCCCAGTTGTCTATTGCCATCTAAATATCTGTATTCTTAATTTCACATTACTACCTCTTTCTGATTTGAATTGAAGAATATGACACTGTTGTAATTTTTGTCGTCATTGGTGGGAAATGATGAAGTATTCGTGGCTCACTAATGGCTTACTATATGAATTTGATTAAGGTCATAACTATAATTATATTCTATTTTTACTCAGATTACTTTTATCGGCTATTTTAAGGGGAGCAGAAAGAAAGAGAAAGCATTAATGCTATGAGATTGTTAGATGTATACATGCGTCCACACACACACATACACACACACACACACACCATATATATACATATATATATATATATATATATGTCTATATGCATTATATTCACACATTTTACAGGAAACCATTAAAGAAAAACATGAAAGGAGGCTGAAACGTAATAAAACTTACCTCCGTCTGAGCAGCACTAAATCCAAATTCACACACTTTCGAGTCGTGATGGACATGCGTATACATGCACGTTTGATATAGGGCAGAATAAGAGGAAACAACAGTGATATAATTTCTTTTGTTATTATTTGACAATTGAAAAGAAAGAAATGAAAAGCAACAAAAACAAAACAGCAACTTGCGATTTCGCATGGCATTCTTTCATAATGTATCCCCCCCCCCCCAATAGGATATCATATTTCATATCGGTGAATAAAAGTAGTTATAGCTTTATTAAAAGAAAGAAAAACGCTTTATAAAGCAACATAGAAAATGGTCCATACAGATATTTATAACAGTTCATGTAGTATTATTAATGGCGTATTGAATGTGAAACCTGCATTTTTTCCCGCAATGCAGCACAATTACTACAATGATTCACTTCCATGGTGTCTTTTACATGGTGTATAATAAACATACGTATTAACAGCGGGGAGACTTAACTCCTGATTCCACATTTTAGTAACCTCTAATAAGAAACACATTATATCGACAACGTATTCACTTTCCAATCACGAAATAATCGTAACCATGTTATATCTATATCAAACTCTCATCCACCCCTGAGATGACCAATATACCTATTTATTGGTAGGAAGGAGTTTTATGATCTATACTTAGCACAGTCTTTAGACATTCTCTCTTAGCGTCATGGAAATTCACATGACGAAGAAGGTGTGAACACTGTTCGTCGTCAAACAAGTACTCGGCTTCGAGATTCGGAAAACAGTGTTGATTATCGGCATTGAATCCACTCACCCCGTGAAGCGCAGGCACTAAACCAGTGCACGACGCTAAAATTTTGGCGCGCAAAGACACAGCCGCCCTCCACATATCGATTGGCAGTGGGCTCGCCGAACTCGTCTTGAAATTGTGTGGATAGAGGGTGACAAACCTGCACACACAAAAAAAAGTCACATAGTGCAAATAATTTGAAGCTGCAGTAATGAAGAGTTTCTTCAATGTCTACCCATACTCTAAACTCTTTCATCAAGAGCTCAGAAGTAAAAACATAAACGCTCCGACAATAATAAAATTGAATGACTGAAAACAAGGAAAAAACAACAACAGCGGATCAGCGAATTGTCTATTTGTAATCAAGAAAGATTTTGCAAATCGACTACTCATCTTTTGCGGTGCTTGTTGCACGTTGACTGATTGTTTGATTGTTCAATTAATTGCTTCAGTTGAATAATTTTTTCAATTTTTTCATTTCATTTCAATTTATTTTCATATTTCTCACATAAAGTTTATATCACAATAAAGTATATAAATACGAAAATTATACAAAACATAATTTAGATGAGACTTCATCGGAATGTACAGAAGTTTGATTTGGTATAAAGACAAGGTCTGTATGCATGCGAATTAAACTGTGGTCATGATGCGAAAAAATATGATGGGGCCTGCGTAAAAGCATTAGCTTGTACAGCCGCAGGTCCCGTGAAAAATCAGATTAGGGGAAGTTTAAAATGCGGATGTTTTTTTTTTTAAACCAACTATAACTGGGGAAACCGATTAAAACAAACAAAACAAAAAATCCAATTAAATAAATGTCACTAAATAAAAATACAGAAAGGTCACATGTTGCAGCAATATAACCTACTACTTAGTAAGGACATTGGTAGAACAACAACTGGGATTGCAGAGATTCAAGGGGTGTGTTGCAGAGTATAGAAAATGGCATAACCGTATGGCATAAATACATAAGTAGAAGGTGGAATAATGATGAGATTTGTCGTGAATGTAAACAATACCGTGTGCTAATGCAATAAAGCTCAGGAGTAACATTCCAGCATGGGTCCTAAAACCAAGCAGGCCGTGTGACCATGGTAACCGACAGCTGTCACGCGCGAGAATTTCGATAACCGAGTGGAACAATAGGTGCATGAAAAGCGCAACAGGCAGACTGATCAAAAATAGTGTTCATGGTTAGGATCCCGCCGGACTACTAATAAGGGATAGACAAGGGGTAAAATAAAGAGCAACAAGAACTATACACTATGCATACCGTACAATGTAGCTGCTAAGAAGATATTGCTTCAGTTTTCTTTTGAATGAGGTTACAGTGGTACAACTTACAAGTTCCGTAGGGAGCTCGTTCCAATATTTGGGCCCAGTGAACATAATGGGTTTTTTTCGCGAAAATTGTTCGGGTACGTGGAAGATGATATGCGTAACGTTGACGAGTTGGATAATCATGAACAGTATAATTTCTTGTAAACATTTGGGAAAATACATCTGGTAATTGGCCAGTTGAAAATTGAAACATAAACAGGCCAACGTTGTAATAAAATAACTCGGGAATTTTCACAATTTTGTTACTAACAAAAGGTTCGTTCGTGTGGGATAAATATCCAGTGTGGTTAACAATTCTAACGGCGCGTTTTTGTACAAGAAATAAGGAATCGGCTGGTATCTCACTGAGCGGCGAACGTTTGCGAACGTAGCGAATTTGAGATTCGCCAACTTTTCTGACGAATGTTTGCGAAAAATCAAAGTTCGCTTCTACCATTAGCGACAGTTAGCGACTTTTAGCGATGTTTAGCGACAATTAGCAACACTTTAGCGAATGTTTGCGAAAGTGTTTGCGAGCACAGGTGGCGACTATTAGCGAATGTTAGCAAATGTTAGCGACAATTTTGCAAATGTTAGCGACAATTTTGCAAATGTTAGCGACAATTTTGCAAATGTTAGCGACAGTTTTGCAAATATTAGCAACTGTTTGCAAATCCTTTGCGACAATTTTGCGAATGTTCTTGGACCTAGAAAAGTACCAGGCGATTGTGTATAGTAAGACCCATAAAACGACATAAAACCTTCCACTGAATTCAGATCTCTCGTGACAACCGTTCAAGATAGATTTCCAGGATATGGAAATGAATTTCTGCCAAGAAGAGGCTCAAGGTGTTGCTATCCTTGAAGAGCTGCTTTGTCAGGCTGCTGCTACAGCTATTCTCTCTAAAAAGAAAGAGTGAAAATGTTCACTCTTCAAGAAGTGAATAACAGAAAAGAGTGAGTTTCAAGTGAAATTAGAGTGATTTTGGAGTGAAAATGTTCATTTTCACTCATTTTTGAGTGACCTCAGGAATCACTCCAAGATTTTCGAGTGATCACTGAGGTCACTCCAAAATGAGTGAAAATAGATATTTTCACTCAAAATTCACTCCAATTTCACTCAAAACTCACTCTTTTCTGTAATTCACTCCTTCAAGAGTGAACATTTTCACTCTTTCTGTTTTAGAGAGTTGTGCAGCATAAGAGAAATAAAATAAAGAAAAACAAGAAAGGAAGAAGAAAAGAAAGAGAGTCAGAGAGTGCTTGTTGCAGAGGACAGACTTTAGTCAATATGAAAAGCTTTTGAAGCAATTACAATCATGATGGAGATGTCAAGAGCTTCAAGAACTTTCTTAGAGTGGAACCTTGTCTGTTTCAGAAGCTTTTATATAGGAACCATGTGGTTACTTGTTCGCTAGCAGTGGCGAATCATATAAAAATGTTAGCGACACCGTATTACGACCGTTTGCGAATTCTTACGAGTGTTTTGCGAATGTTTGCGAATGTTTGCAACTGTTAGCGAAAATACAAATTCGCAAAGGTTCGCAAAGAAATTTTGAACATGTTCAAAATTTCTTTGCGACAAGAAAAACTGTTTGCGACAATAAAAACCGTTTGCGAACTTTCTTGCGAATGTTAACGAACCTTTTGCAACCGTTTGCGAACCCTGGCGAATTCCCAAATTCGCTACGTTCGCAAACGTTCGCCGCTCAGTGAGATACCCCCTAAGGTTTTTAGAAGCATTTCCCCACGCCAGAATCCCATAGTTGAGATAGGGAGATATCAAAGTTAAATATATGCTCTGTAGGATATTACATGGAAAATAATAGCTAAGTTTGTTAAGAACCCCGGTATTTCTAGCAATAATTCTGCTTACATAATTAACATGGGTTCTCCAAGATAAATCACTATCGATATAAAGACCCAAAAATGTTGTACTGTTGACCTGTGACAGATCAATGTTGTTTATCTTGACAGAGAGAGGTAACACAGGTGGCGAATTACTGAATAACACATATTGAGTTTTATCAATGTTTAAGGATAATTTGTTTGCAAAAATCCAAGATTGAACAGAAACAAGTTCTTTATTTATATGTTTATAAGCGCATCAGGATTTTGATTAGAGAAGAACAAATTTGTATCATCTGCAAAACAAACGAAGGAAAGAATCTTAGAGGAGTTCTGGATATCGTTAATATATAAAATAAAGAGAAGTGGGCCTAACAAGGAACCTTGTGGAACACCACAAGAAATCAGTTTTGGTTGGGAGTCGTGACCGTGGATACTTACAAATTGTTTTCTATTTGTTAAATAATCCGTGAACCATTCTAGCGTCCTTCCCCGAATTCCGTAATGATTTAACTTGTAAAGTAAAATGTCATGATCTATTGTATTAAACACCTTGGAGAAGTCAAGGAAAACACCGACAGTGTGAGAAACATCATCAATAGCATGAGCTATCTTATCAATAAACTTGAGTAATGCGTGAGTTGTACTAAATGTTTTTTCCGGAAATCCAAATTGAGATTCAGTAAATATTTTTGCGTGAAGAAGAAAATTAAGGGTACGTTTATACAAAAGTCTTTCGAGTATCTTTGAAAAGGAAGTTGAAAGAGAAATGGGGCGATAATTATTAACAAGGTCTTTTCGCCCTTTTTTAAAAGTGGGAACAACTCTGTTGGAGATGGCTACTTTCATTTTATGAGGAACTTTACCAGTAGATAAAGATTGATTGAAAATATAAGTAAGAGGCGAAATTATTTCATGAATCACGTTTTTTACCAAGAAATTTGTGATTCCATCATATCCCGAACTTTTTTTTTGTTATTTAACTTGTCAACAATCTTTATTATTTCATCTTCGACAATCGGGACAAAAAATAAAGATTCCATATTCCTACCACCCAGGAAAGAGTGAAATTCCCGCTGCGCTTCAGGAATTTTATCAGCCAGATTTGGCCCAATGCTTACAAAAAATCATTAAAAACTTCGGCTATATCTATGGGGTCATCAATACGAACATCATCCTCTTGAATATAACTAGGCACGTTATTATCAGTATTTCGTTTCAACGCTCGGTTTATCACCCTCCACGTATCCTTCACATCAAATTTACATTTGTCGAATTGATTCATAAAATACATCCGTTTGGCTGACCGTAATGCAGAAGTGAGGATATTACGATACTGAGTATATCTGGACTTATTTGTAACTGTGGGTACTTTACGATATTTATAATAACATTTATTTTTCTTATTGATTGATTTTAAAAGTGATTTTGTAACCTATGGCTGTCGAGGTACTTTTTTATGATTTGAATTAGAGAATTTACGACAAGGGATAGCAATATTAAGCTGAGTTATCAAAATATCTATAAAAATATCAAGAGATAAATTTACGTCATTTTGATTATAAACAATCGACCAATCAACGAGTTTCAACCTTTCTCTAAAACTATTCATGTTTGAGTCTGACATAACACGAAAACCGGAATTTTTGTGCACACTGTCAGCCAGAGGGTGGATACTAAATACCAATAAGTGCATACACAGGAAAATGATCAGAAATATCCGTAACAACAATACCAGATGAAATATCAGAAAATGACTTGTTAACAAATATATTATATATTAAAAGTAGAAGAGAGGTCGGTGATTCTTGTAGGTCTTCTTATGAGAGGAATAAAAGACTTAGACAACAGTTGATTAAGAAACTCTTGACAATTATGATTATCATAATCACGTCATATATAACAGAACACGACTCTATTTTTTGTGGCTCGTTCGGGCCACTATTAAAAAATCTTTAAATTTGAAATTTTGTTCCCCCAACCCCCCACCCCCCCCCCCCAAAAAAAAAAGAAATGTGGTGGACGTATAACGAATTTATTTTGAACTGTAGCTGCCCGATCTAGGTCACCTTTTTGAAAATTTGGTGGCCCGACATCAGTTCTTATGGTGGCCCTGGGCCACCGGGCAAACCGCTAATGTCCAGTTCCTAAGTTCTGCAGTAGTTGTTTGGGCTTCCGCAGAAAAATGTATAACGAATGTCCAGCCAAAAGATCTGATTTATAGGGGACAAATTAATTGCTGGTTTGCAAACATGCCCGACATCGATGCCGCCTTAAGATCAACAGGGTAGTAAGTCGCTGGGACAGGGAAGTGACGTATTACTTTGGCTTTTGTTACAGGGATGGTGTTAGTTCTGGTTCAGATGGGGGATTCAGGTTTTAACATTTTGGGAGATAATCGGAAACCACTTATATAAATCATCGAAGAGCGTACAACTCTAAGAGAAGTTCAAAGTTTATTTGATGACAATTGGTTCTGAAAAGGCTGAGATATCAAAAATACAAAATGGTCCTATTAAAAGTTGGGACCCACCTTTTCTTTAGGACCACTTTGCTTTACTTTGTCTTTGAATATATTCTCAGCCATTTCAAAACCGATTTCCATCAAACTTTGAAGTGCTCGTAGAATCGTATGATCTTGAATGTTTTATATAAGTGGTTTCTAATCATCTCACAAATACTTAAAACCTGAATCCCTATGTCAACGTTTGTTCGTATAGTTCTTTAACTTACGATCACGGTGCCATCTGGTCCTGAGCTGTCGACTGTAGCACCAAACATTCCTCCTGATTTGTTCTTCAGTTCTTCTCCTTTGGTGATATTGTTTGGTTAAGAATAAACAGATAAGACATATAAGTCCAATATGAGGGATATTTGTGGTTGAGGATCAAAAGGCACGTTACATGAGCTGGTCTCGAGTATATATAGTTACCAGTCGCCAGTGTATCATATTTCCTTCTTTTTATATCATGCGATATTCTTTTTTGTGTGTGCGTGTGTGTGTGTGTTCGTAAATTATTTGTAAATGCCTATGTTCGAAGTGAAGTTCGAAGACATGTTAAAGGAGCAAAAGTGTGTGTGCGTGTGTGTGTGTGGGGGGGGGGTGGAGGGGGGGGGGGAGTGGGTGCAGTCCCCAGCCCCCCCCCCCCCCCCACACACACACCAGTCCACAGCGCTGAAACGATAAACCTTACAACCAAAATCCTACAGCAACAACAGACAAACAAACAAGCGAAAATAATCAATCTTCAAAATATGACAAGAGGGAATACTCAACGAATCTAATTGAAAACATAAGTGCCTTAACCATAGACACACACACACACACACACACACATACAAATTACTTGCTCCTTTAATAGTGATAAAGGAATTTACGCGCACAAACACACACACACGAACACATGATGTGTGTTCGTGTGCGTGTGTGCTTGTGCGCGTGAATTCTATTAATCATGATTAGAATTCATCACACTATACCAATTAACCGGTCCATCAAATATCACTGCCTTTGGAAAGTTCCCAGGAGAATGATGAGTACTAATCTGACCAAGTTCAGTTCTACATACATGTATGACATGACTCTACTCGACAAGATGTATTTGATTTGCATTAATTGAAAGTTTCAACCTTCACTTTTTTTTTCTCCAAGACACATAAACGATGTCATGAAGTATGACAAAGAACCGATAACGATGTAAGGAATATGTACAGTGTAAGACGTTTACCACAAATCTATCAAAAAATAGTCGCTTGTGTCGTCACAGCGTAACTTCAAAGCTGTTTGAGGTATCCTAATAAAACTTGGCAAAAATATTTATGAGCAGACGAAGTTGTGCCTATCAACTTTTTGGTGCACATGCACACGGCCAAAGGTCAAAGGACAAGGCCAAATTCTTAAAATTTTACATTCCCACACATCTATGCAATGTCTGCAGGTATTTACCCGACAACTAAGGGACTTTTTGTATGGTATTGGGAAAGTATTGGGTCATGGGGACAAAGAGCAAAGGTCCATGGTCGAAGGTCAAATACAAATGCTAGAATTAAATTTTCCCTACATATCTCGGGAATCCCTCAAGTATTTTTTTGGAATTTAATACATAGAATTATGCATAAATTATACTGCTTGTCAATAATTCTCGTGGGAAGTTCGAGGTCACGGGGTTAAAGGTCAAAGATCAAATCCTAGGTTAAAATGCTAAAATTCTACTATTGACTGCTGAAATTACACTCTCTCCATTCTTTGGAGATTACGCAATGCATTAACTGAAACAAGGAAGGTATATTAGTTCAGCATGCACTGCTGCACAATGATTCTGTAGTGAACGATTTTGGCCATGGGGTGAACGTTCAAGTTAGTGTTTGGTAACGTGATTTGTGTTTCCCCGTAATTTGAAAATAGTTCAAAGTATTGCTATGAAAATGGATATGTACGATATAGTGAATCTTTGAAAAAATGTGAGCAATGGGGTCAAAGAGCAAGTGTCAATGATCACGTGAAAATGCTCAAATTTTCAAATACTTGCTCTCCTCAATTTCGCCATCGATCCATATGAAATTAATTTTCTCGTGCGGTGATGTACTACTGGGCATTATCGAACACCTGAACCGTGAAACGGTTTCATTGCATCACACCTTTACAAGTGTATTCAACCAGGGAGGTGGGAACCCCCCCCCCCCCATTCAACATGTCTTCGTGTGGTATACGGCTCGTATTATGAGAATGCTTCCCAGTGGACATTCCAAAGATGCAGTGTTTGCAATCCATTAAGGTCTATACGGAGTGAAATGAGGCCAAGGGGACAATCTTGAAATCGTAATACATTTGACCGCCTGCCACGTATGTACGTGTACGATTTTATTTAGTGGTTGTGATGTTGCCATAATTATTATGGCAACATTGATGTAACACTGTTACATCACAGCCTGACAAACAACACGAATCTGAAGTCATGTATCACCTTAAAGGAACTGTACAGTACTGGTTGAGGTGAGAATTCAGGTTTATAACATTTCTTGGTGAGATAGTGAGAAACCTCTTATGAGAAAAAAAAAACGATTCAACGTTTATTTGATGAAAATTGGCCTTGAAATGGCTGAGATATCCAAAAAAAAAAGCGATCCTAATAAAATTGACAGGTCACAACTTTTATTAGGATTTCTTTGTTTTACCTTGTTTTTAGATATCTCAGTCATTTCAAAACCGATTTTCATCAAATAAACTTTTGATTCCTCTTAGAATTGTATGCTCTATAACATTTCACAAAGTGGTTTCTAAATATCTCGCAAAACGTTACAAGCTGAATCCTCACTTCAACCAGTACTGTATAGTCCCTTTAACGACGGAGCCAGTTTACCTGAATGGTCAAAGATGACTTGGGAGCACTGAAGTGACGGGGTAGACTCGTTTGCTCCCTGCGGTGTAGTTGGCGGGTGAAATGAGGACGTACTTGGGTCGAGGGAACACCGATAGAGGGCACCACCCTCGTGTACTCCTACTTCGTCCGTCTGAGCTCGTGGGGCCCCGATTAACAGCCTATAGGGGATACCAATTTTAGTGGATGGTGGTCATTACCGAAAAAAAAAAATAGAATGGACGTTTCATTGAATTGTGACTGAAATGTAGCGAACCAAAGTAGGGCTAGAATAATAGAAAAATACACACAGATCTAAATCATGAATACTATAGTATTTGATTATACACATAGTATAGAGGCCCATAATGGGGGGGGGGGGGGGAGGGGATCGAGTGTTCACATGGGTTCGCTTGACCAAAACAAAAACAACAGCAAAAACAAAAAGGCGAAAACTTTTAAGATTTCAAAAAGAGAACGAAAGAATCCACACCCGCCTAGAAGTAACCGTCATGTAGGTTGTGGGTTCAACAACCCCCCCCCCCCATACTCGTTTATATGGAAAATTTGAGAATCTGAGTGGATGTGAATGGCTGAGCGAGATATTCTGAAAACCGGTGAGACTCAAACTCGACCATAGCCGATCTATAAGTGAAGAAATCAAGCAACAAGTCCAGAATTTATGTTTTTTCTTCTCTTTGCTAATCAGGCCTACATTTTACTTTATCCAATCTTTACACGTGACATTATCGAGATAACTGCTACCCCCTCCCCCTTCCTTTCGCTGTCGTTTGACTGTCGCTTATTTTGTCATCGCCGGTGAGCGCTGTCCTTTCATAGACTTAGCATAAGTATGCAGTGAAGACGCACATGCACTTGGAACACGAGGTGATATGACATAGTCGACTGGGCGCCAAAGGTTGAACCTTGTTTTACCGTAGCCCAGTATTTTTTAGTGCATGGTCTTACCCTATATTTCGGAGGTGCTGAAGCCAATCTTGAAAATACAACTCTTGCATCTTTAAGGCTTTTGAGATGTCTAAAACGGCCGCTAAAAACTGAAATGCCTTATTTACATAATGGGCCTATATTTTTCTTATGATGCAGGCCCGTAGCCGGGGGGGGGGGGGGGGGGGGTGCGTCGGGTGCGTACGCACCCCCCCCCCCCAAATTCTGAAAGGTCCACTTTTTCATAATAACGGTTTTTAGCAATTCTCAAGATAACGATCCAAATAAATATAAAGACACATTATATGCTACGTTAATGTGGAAGAGTACGTTTAACAATGTTAAAAATAATTGTACGAAACCCTTTTGTTGTATGAACCATCGGATCGTCCCCATGCACACAAAGACAAATGTTATGTATCAATTTGTGCGAGCTATTATTATATTGGCACTGCATGCCATGGCCCTTGGCGCGTGTGACCGGTGTTTTTTTTTTTTTCCACTGGCCGCCCGAGTACGTGCGATTCGTGGATGACATTGAGGTTGACACTTGCATTTTTTCACAGGAACAGAGGTAAGTGGATGAAAATCTAATAGCCTCAAGTTTACATATATGATAAAAATTAAAGAAATTTCCTCGAAATTACTATAATCGAAAACCTGAGACATTTTATATCTACGTCTCACAAAGATATTGTACATGTATATATAAGTACATGTTGGCATGATAATGCCTGGGGATAGATTATTATGTCAACTATTTTCCATTATGAATGCATGCTCCAATCAAATTGTGAAAAGGTGGTCATGAATTAGCATTTCTTACGAACGATCAGGAGAGACAAAACAAAATGAAAGGCCTGTCTTACTCCAGTTCTCTATTTGTTATACATTTTCTCATGTTGTGACAGTTCGATTGGTTCTCATTTTGAAGTGAGCCAAAACCTAAGAACATTCTCACTTATAATTTCCAAAGAGTATTATGCAGGCACGCAAACTCAATTTAGTTGTATTTCATTTAAATGTAATGGGTAAGAGGGTATGAGAGAGAATGGAAAGTGCTGAGCTATGAAGTAAAATGGTAAAGTAAAAAGTTTGTCAGATAGTATTACAAAAGCCTGAATATTGCAAGAGCTCCGGAGTAAAAACAGTCAGGGAAAAACCCCATGTATGATAACATTGTGAGAGCGTTAGACTGCATTGTGACGCGTCGTTATTTAATTTACATTCTTTATTCATATTTTTCATAAAAAACACAGGTAATGAGCCGGATTGGGGTAAAATTCTCACTTACAGCTTTGTAGAAGTCTGAGTCAACAGTATCACACAGTACTTCAAGACGTATTAGTACAAACGATTTCTTGAGCCTGCACCGTTTCAGGCTCTGTTCTGGATACGGCGGTAGAAACTCATTCTTTTTTGTTGTTTATTTTATCATTATTTACTAATCTCTTTTCTAACTTACAGGTAGCGGATTTCTTTGCAGGCCAAATTCGGAAATGTACTGTTGATTATTACTTATACATTTTCTCATGTTGTGACAGTTCTATTGGTTCTCATTTTAAAGTGAGCCAAAACCTAAGAACATTCTCACTTATATATCCAAAGAGTATTATGCAGGCACGCAAACTCATTTTAGTTGTATTTCATTTAAATGTAATGGGTAAGAGGGTATGAGAGAGAATGGAAAGTGCTGAGCTATGAAGTAAAATGGTAAAGTAAAAAGTTTGTCAGATAGTATTCCAAAAGAAACTCATTCTTTTTTGTTGGTTTATTTTATCATTATTTACTTATCTCTCTTCTAACTTAAAGGTAGTGGATCTCTTTGCAGCCCAAATTCGAAAATGCCTAGAGACAGCTAGTAACCAAATATGCTACTATAATTTAATAAATAAGAAATAACCATTCCAGTATGTATCTTAGTGTGTACAGTAAGACAGATCAAATCAAATAGGAAAACATCTGAGCACTAAGCCTGAGGTCTGAATTTGCACTCAACTTCTTCCAATGGCTAACGGATGTTTAATTTTTGAATTTCACTGACCTCCAAATTTCACACAGAAAACCTTCTTAGCATGATGGTTAATATGACATTTGACTGATATTGGAGATGTTTGCGAATCGGATCTACTACCTTTAATATTATTAAATCTAAAATGATTATTTGAAAGTTCGGAAATGCTGGAAATATCCTACCACAAGGAGGCAAAATATAAATGGTTCACATTTACAATTCATTTTGTTTTAAAAATTTTCTTATTCATTTTCGTTTTTGACAAACTCGCATACCAACGGCTGATATACTGTATAGTAAAGTGAATGTTTCATCTTCCAAACAGCATCCAATGGGATGGAAAACTCCAACTGAAAGGTGGACACCGTGACCATACTCGCTAAAGAAAACGCGTAATAGGGGTCGTTTTTTCTCACGGATTAGATGGAAAGTGTCATGTACGAGCGTATATAATCAAAGGGTATCAAAAAGGCCGAAATTTGGGAAAATGGTATATTGTTCAATCATGATGAAGTACTTCTTTAGGGTGCAGGAAACATTTTAAGGAATACATGTACTTGTTTTTAAGGCCCGAAAAAATCATATGATCATTACTCGTTTAGGGGCCATTTTGAAAGTCCATGTATGAGCATGGTGTCCACCTTTTAATTGTCGCTACCCCTCCCGGGACAGTATCAAAGGACCGTTTTGTTAATTAACGCAATCCCCCCTTCCTTAAAAAATCCTGGCTTCAGGCCTGCTAACGCGGGTATACAATAGAAAAAATAAAAGTTAAAACAACAGCAGAGTCTCGAACACAATTAAACTTTGCAACTTCCTGGCAAAATGAGTTTTTACTATTTCCTAGATGAAATACCGTGACGCGATTGCATGCAACAGACAAAAATACAAATTTCCTCGAGACTTTAAAACGTCATTAAAACAGTCAAAATTCACAATTTGCGGCGCGCTTCGCGCGCAAATTTTTATACAACTTTTGTAGTTCGGTCGTCCAAAGAATATATATATATCATATATATATATACATATATATATACATATATAATTGTGTGTGTGTGTGTGTGTGTGTGTGTGTGTGTGTCATCATTGGTATTGGTACCGAAGGTCCGTTTTTTTAGTGACCGCACCCCCCCCCCCCCTTGAAAAATCCTGGCTACGGGCCTGTGATGGAAATTGAAAACAATAGCGATTTGACTCTATTTCTTGGGTGCTGAATTTAAATCTGGATAATGTAGCTCTTTCATCTTGTTATAGTTGTAATTAAGATATTTGACATGGTCAGCCGACCAACTGGCCACAAGAATGGAAGCCAAAATAGCTCCTGAATATCTGAAATCCCTTGTGTATGTCTTAATAGGCCTAATGGGGAAAGTGAAACAAAATGATGGTAGGCCTATCAAACCCTTTTCGAGAACACAAAATTCGAATCTGGAAGACCCAACTCTAGTATCCTTGAAGGTTTTGAGGTATTCGAAATGGCTGCTCAAATCTGAAATTCCTTTGTAGATCTATATATTTCCTTAGAAATAGAAAATAATGACATTAAGATTTAAAAATCAAGGGGCGGTTCCCCAAAAGAAATGAGATGGGGAGGGGGAGGGGTTCCCCCCCCCCCCACCCCCGTCTCAAAATCTCAAAATTTGGAAGAGTAGCATCATCCAGATTCGGATTCAGCACATTCAAAATAAGGGGTGAAACCAACAAAAAAATTGGGCGGACGATAAAAACGATCAGGCCAAGAATCTGACTCTTAGTACCCAGACTAAAACAACGATTTCGCCATTTAATTTTCCTTGAATGTTATATAAGCCTATATTCCTCACTTTAAAAAAAAAAAGAAAATTAAAACTTTACAAAATATTCCACAAAAAGTATGCACCAGATCGTCGAATTCAATTCTGAAAATGCAAAAACTCCCTCATGCGGGAGGGGGTATCAGCTTCACCCCCATTTCATAGATGACTGCGCACTATTAGTATGCATATGAAATTCTTATTATCACTTTAAAAAATAATGTCTTATATTCATCCATTATTATAATCCTTGTGTACGCTATTTGCGGTAAACATTTTATGCCCGAAGATATTCATAGCTTAAGTACCTTCTCTGGAGCAATATGAATGAGAATGAATGCTAAGATTAAAATCAATTAAAATTCTGCTAAGTGTGTTAATTCGATCATATTCAGATTTTCACTGATCCGCAATCACTTTGGCTATAACTCACATGTTTTCGTTACCCTCAGAGTGTAAGTCCACAGCATAGCCGAAGTAGCTACCGGAGGGGCCCCGATAAATCAGTGGCGATGAGGTATCGACATTGAAGGCCGTAATCTGAATGGTCAAAGTTATCAGCAGCAGCAGCGCTGGGAAGATGGGCGCTTGAACACCCATCGCGGAAAAATCTAACGTCGAAGGAATATGTGATATTTTTGTGCAACTCCAAGTTTTTATCCACTTTGATATTTCCTCTTATGATATCGTTCCAGTAAACGGAGCTTCTCTATAGGCAAACGAATTAACCGCATCTATATACTTAACAGTTACAAACAGAGTCTTATAAGTATCGCTTGGATATATTTCTGCTCGCAATATCAGGAGATGAAATCCACGTCTACAATAGCACGCTCCAAGATACGTAGATAATTTTGCTCGTTTGCTTTGCCAAAAGTAAGCCTGCTGAGTTTCTTCACAGTGACCACTGAAGGAGTGCGCAAAAAATCTCTTGTTGAGCGATGGCAAGCACTGCCTATAGATAAAAGTAGTGATAAAGTGAGTCAAATCACCATTCACGATCAGGTATAACGACAGAATGCTTCGACTATAAATTCTTAACCAAAGCCAGTATTAACTTTAGTAAAGACGAATGGTCAACAGAAACGTAAACTCTGTACGTGAGCTAGAAAACTGTGTGTCCGTTTGCGAGCGCGTGGGCGATTGTAAGCGTATGTGTGACAAAGAATAACGAAGAAAGAAACATCCAAACAAAATCAGAGAAATTGGAGGGTGTTTTTTTTTCTTTAAAAAAATCGGAATTAGTGGCCGCTACAAATAATGTTGTATACCATGCAACCTTATACATTGTAGTTTATGTGGGATAGCCTTCCACGCTATTGGAAACAGGCTAGTGAGTTGCCTATGGCTTCGCATTAGTCTTTGATAGGACTATAAATGCATCAATAATTTGTCTCATCGTTGCTATGTTGTCCATACTTTGGACCATCACGACTGACTAACAGCATCCAATTAGCGGGCGTGGTTCAGGTCTGCAAGAAATGCATCTTTAAAACCAATTACGGCAATATAAACAAAACGACAACCGATACCTTCTTATCACTTTTCATTCTTACCGAGAAAATCTCATATTTCAGCCATATCAATATAAAACTTGCTTAATACCACCCAAAATGAAATATAACAAATCTTAACCATCATATATATCAGTATGAGAACATGCTTTTACTTGTACTAGCTAAAGATAACAATTTTTCAGAATTTCATATAAAAGATGTGAGGGTATGACATCTTCAACTCGCTCACTTAAAAATTCACAAGGACTGGTCATGTTAGTGTTATCCGGAAAAAAAAAATATTTAAATGTCATTTCTGCCTCATTTTTCATCCGATTTTTTTCTCGTTTTGTATCGTTCTGAAGGGAATATTTTCTCTCTTTCTTTTGAAGTTTATCAATTTTTTGGGGGTGGTTTTCCTCTTTAAAGGCGGAACCATCACACTTTGCGTGACAAGGAGCCGAGCGTGCATGGATGTATCATCTCACGGAATCTCCTCGTATTTCGATAACATCCGGAGGAAGCTGTTCAAAGATATCGCTGGTGTTTTCACGAACCGGCACAGCCGGCCCCGGAGCCGCGAAAGTAAGTTTCGAGATAATCGCGTTTGAAGTTTTTGCCTTTGCAAAATCCATGATTGCGCCTATATTTCACGTCCAGTTACCTAAATATCACACTGCACGACAGATTAGGAGTTGTTCGTGTGTTTCATGTTCTTGGTTCATCGTGAAAAACAAAAGTTTCGTTGAAATATCGGGCAAAGTCCGTCGTGCCGGTTCGTGAAAACACAAAAACACGTAAACAACGCTTCCAATATTTTCACGAACCGGCACCGTCGGCCGTGCCGCTTCGATTCTTCGCGCATGGTGCGGATTTCATTTTTCACGAAGTGACACCATCGGCGCGCACGCGCTGCGCGTTAGGTTATCTTCATCATTTCTCATAGCCGCGCGCGCACATAATCGAGCGCGCGCATTAGCGATGCTCCTTTGTATACTAGTGATATGAATTGGGTATCAAGATTTTGTTTGATACTTTTTTTTTCTTTCCCCCTTCTAAATCTCTCATCCATTCGCAGAAAGGCATTATTATTGAGTTGTTCTTCATTATATTACACATTGATCATTGCTCTCAGCTCATTGCATCGGTCTTTCTACACATTATTTCGAATCATAATTTTCAAGATTCACTCTCTTCCTCGGAGCATTACTGTATCTCGTGCTATGTTGTTTTCGAATATGAAATGTAATCAGTTTGCTCTATTGCTTTGTGAATGTGTCATTCTTGTAAAGAAAATAATTCTGTGCTGGTAATACTCTCTTTCACTCTCTTTTCCACCCTTTCTTTCGCTTTCTTTCTCTCTCTCTACCTCACACACACGCAAACACACACATACACACAAACAAACACACAATCCCTCTCTCTATTTATTTCCTACACGTGACACCTTACAAAACTTTTTAAATTACATAAAAACTAAATGAGCTTTACTTGGGTATCTTTTCTCATTCATAGATTTATTACCACGTGTGTACACGAGTTTTAAATATGGCTTTTCAATAAACTATACGTGGATCATACTACTCATATAATGCAGATTCCAACTTGAATGAAGTTAGGTACAGTACATTACCTTTCATTTATTTTTCAGATGTAACGAAGGTTTCTGTTATGTTCTAACATTTATACCAAGCTCTGTATGTATCATCCACCTTGATGATATCTTTATTTCATGGCATTCGGGGTACTACAATATTTCATTTTTTTTTTTTTGTAGATTCAAAAATGTTATTCAGACGTATGAGACTAGACTGACTCTTGCCTTTAAAGCCCCAAAATCGTACAAAATAATGACCAAAATGTTCCACCTCCTTCCATATCCCATCACCTAACTTCAACCTGGTCAAATGCTGTTTACCAAACATTGACTTTATAATCAAACTAGAATTTGATGATATGAATACAAGTACATAATTACAAAGACACTAGCTGATTTGGTATGGATAACCTTCATCATATTAAAGGCAATACAATCTCGTAGACAGTGACTGATCTAATTGATGTTTAAATTGCTGTGACAGTTCACAAAGTGTATTATAAATCTTCTGCAAACAGTCTTGATCTTCCCTCATTTTGTAACAGTTTGTAAGCACTCATATTATGCACAGTATGTGCCTGAAATTTTATTCATTACCATACCATGTTATTTTGCAAGATATAAAAATCCTCATGTTTCCCTTTCTTTTCTCTCACGGCTAGAGGATACCCAAATACAAAGTTCCTTATCTAAGCTCAGTAAGAGGTGGCTATCAGATCTGCATTTACTCATTATTGTTTCAAAAGTAAAACCCACAAAAATATACAATATAAGAAGACATAGATAATGATGTCTAGGCCATAATTTCTGATGTGGACACAGACTGCAATAATATGGCTATGTATTGCAGTACATCTATCATCCAAGAAATCATTTTCTGTCAAAGTTTATTAGGCATTTTTTAGTTGCAGAGAGAGAGCAAGCAGAGGAAATGTAAGCATCCGATTTTTTATATCCCTCTTGCAGTCTACTAATACCTTTCTAACTTGCACAACTTGACTTGACTTGGTCCTGACTTTAGTTTATGTCTGCTGTGGGTGTCACAGGTGCTTGGGTAGGCATAATTCAAAAATACTGAAAATTGTTTATGGGTTTGGCCTAATGGTGGCTGGGCTAAGGGAGACAAAATGAATAGTGTGATGGGAGAGCTGGTTCATAAACAAAGTAAAAGAAGAGACATCAATATGGTATTTGACATTGCTATGGTTTTGTTGTGAAAAGCACTGTTTAAAGTCAGAGAGGGGAAGCATAATACAGTGGAAATTGAGGATGGCATCATTGTGACAAAGCAGTATAGAGAGACCCGTGGATTGATGGTTATCAAGAGTAATGTCAGTGAATAAGGTGACAGTGAGAGATACAGCATGTAGGATTAATGTCCCTTAATATCTCCTTGATTCTTTCACATACAATATTTTGAAAATTTGAGACTTTACTGATAAACGCACAACAGTACTTCATGGTTTCTTAATGTGACATGTTGATCTTGTCATTAATTACTTTGTGGATTGTCAGTCAAACAGATACAGAGATTACAAGCTATTCCAAACTCTGCTGCAAGAGTAGTGTCCAAATTAAAAAAAAAATGAACAAAAATTTCACCAGTGCTAAGAAGCTTGCACTAGTTTCCAGTCAAAATTCATACACAGATCAAAATGTTGATATTAACTTTTGAATCCACACTATTTGAAAGAACTACTTTAAATAGAAAATACACCAGAGAGAAACCTTCGTTCAAAAGGTAGTGACTTACTTGTTATCCTGAATAAAAAAACAATGGCATACATTTGCATGTAATGTCTCTACCATTACAGTCTAAATGTGAAAAAAGGTATCACTGTAATTGCAATTGTATGTTTTTGTTCAATCATTTCTATCCTTGAGCACAAATGGCATAATACAGAATGTTTCCATATGCTATATATTAAAGCACTGTTGATTATTATAATTATTACTATTTTTATTGTTATGATTATGATTATGATGATGATGATTATCATTATTATTATTATTATAATTATTATTATTATTATTATTATTATCATTATTAAAAATGATGTCCTACTTTATGACACCACTACCCCCCCCCCCCCCCCCCATTTCTGCACACATACAAACCCAAAGTCATTAAATAGAAAATCAAAAAGAACATCGACATAATGTTCTGCTAGAACCTGCCTGTCCATTCATAGAGCACACACTCTTGTGAAAAGTTTGATGCTGCTGTGTGGAGCAACTCTGTGATTGTGGTGAAATATTGCTATGATCTCCTTCCACAATGATCCCATGGCTTGGATTTTAGTGCAGATGTTCAGCTCAGCCACCCTAGTCATTTATAGCTGTTTCGGGTTTCTCTTGGCTTTCTCCAGTAGACAGTTGTTATCTGCTTCTCTCCCTATGCAAAGAGGAACAATTGTTTTTCACAGACAATGTTACTTCTCCATTGCAGAGGAGAATGATGACATTTGATACAACAGTCATAATATACTTCTTAATTAATTTCACACATTTCTAAAACTACACCGATTTCCCTAAGAAAATAACTGTATGATAATGTTCCTTTCATATCAACACTTTGGTAATGTTTTACTCAAAAGTGCTAATACATCTTTTTTTTTTATCATAAAGTTTAAATCAATGTGATAATGTGCATAACAAGACTGTAGTAGGATTACACCTAATTGTCCATTGACACTGGATTTTCTTAGTAATTGTCTATGACAAAATAAAACCAAATACTACATGAAAAGGTGTTATGCTGTTTATTGATCTTGCTCACCTTTAGCATGGTGCACAATGTAACCTTTGAGTGCAGTAAAAAGAGGATGCTACGCCAGACGAAATGGTGAATGAACATATTGTTGACTAGAATCAGGAGCAGAACTAAAGTAAAGAATAAAGAAAGCAGGACATCACAAGTGAAAATCAGTGACACAGTCAATTCCATGTAAGTAATGTCTCAGACATTTGACTTCTGAGTGAACAAAGAAAAAAACACATTGACATGAGTAAAACTATAAATGTATATTGAGACAGTTCATTTTCATCTTCTCTGCCAAGAATTTGTCATACAGTATGTGCCATTGACTTTTGCAAAGTTGATGGTATCTCATATCAGTACAGAGTGTGTAACTGTTCTTCCTCATCTCCCTTGCCCCCCCCCCCCCAATAAAAAAATAAAAACACAACAATAATCAAACTAACAATAAAAAACTACAATTACAACAGTCCTGAAAGATACATGACACTGAAGAAATGCACACTGCTACCACATCAAAATCAGACTGAGGGACAACATTGCCTTTATACCAAAATGCAACATGACTACAGATAATTAGATGTCAAAATGTTGGATTCCATGTTATGTCAGTGCTTCACATTCATAAAACTACAAATACAGTTGTAATTAAAGAAAGAGTAAGACAAAACAATTATTTCAGTATGTGGCAAATCATATTAGGAATATTATTATTATTAGTAGTGTGCCTGCACTGTCTATTACACACTGGTCTGTCTAATTTACTCTAAGTCCTTGACAGATAGCAATGTAACTTACGGTTCTTGTTCAAGCTTGAGATGATAGGAGAAATCTGCAGGAATGTGGTATGGAGTACAATACTGTAAAGTAGCCCATCATCGAAGGACAGCACTCATTTCATTCCAGTCTGCAAGTTGTTGGGTTGTCCACACAAATGCCTCAATATCTGTTTGTAATGGAAGATGAATAAAAGATGTCAGTCACATGAAACTCCATCACTACCAGTTCTGTAAGATCATAACATTGATGCACAGATTTGCAAAACATCACACTGCCCCCCCCCCCCCCCCCATCCCTTTCAGGTCTATATTCTACAGCTTACCAGAATCTGAAGTTTATGAATGTCTCTCTGGTTTAATTTTACAATTTGCCTAGCTCTGAATCCCTAGCCTCCATCCCCCCCCCCAAAAAAAAACCCTCTGTGTTTCAAAGAACCATAGATTGTAGAAAATCAAAACAAACAAAATGAAAAATCGCAACCTAAGGCAAAAGTACTTGCCACGTATAGGCCAATTACGTCTACATTGAGGCTTTTAGGCTCATAATATAGCATGATAGAACAATTTATGAATTCATGTGCTGAGCATAAACGTTGCACAGGAGTTTTTTTGTTTTTTTTTCTTGTTGTTTATCCATTATTCCAAATCAAATTTGCTGGTACGGTATTCTTGACAACATTATCAAACTCTTCATTGCTGTTGGTAACGCCTCAATTAGACAGGGAGGTGGGAAGAGGACCTCCCTGATTTAACGTTAGACTTTTAGCAGAAGTAACTCTAAAATCATTTTTTTTTTTCATGGAGAATTCAAAGGTAATCAAAACAATTATTTTAGTATGTGGCAAATCATATTAGTGTGGCAAATCATATTAGTAATATTATTATTACCAGTAGTGTGCCTGCACTGTCTATTACACACTGGTCTGTCTAATTTACTCTAAATCCTTGACAGATAGCAATGTAACTTACGGGTCTTGTTCAAGCTTGAGATGATAGGAGAAATCTGCAGGAATGCGGTATGGAGTACAATACTGTAAAGTAGCCCATCATCGAAGGACAGCACTCATTTCATTCCAGTCTGCAAGTTGTTGGGTTGTCCACACAAAGGTCTCAATATCTGTTTGTAAAGGAAGATGAATGAAAGATGTCAGTCACATGAAACTCCATCACTACCAGTTCTGTAAGATCATAAAATTGATGCACAGATTTGCAAAACATCACACTGCCCCCCCCCCCCCCCCCATCCCTTTCAGGTCTATATTCTCCGGCTTACCAGAATCTGAAGTTTATGAACAATGAACATCTCTTTGGTTTAATTTTACAATTTGCCCAGCTCCGAATCCCCAGCCTCCACCCCCCCCCCCCCGAAAAAAACCCTAGTGTTTCAAAGAACCATAGATTGTAGAAAATCAAAACAAACAAAACGAAAAATTGCAAACTAAGGCAAAAGTACTTGCCACGTATAGGCCAATTACGACCACATTGAGGCTTTTAGGCTCATAATATAGCATGATAGAACAATTTATGAATTCAGGTGCTGAGTATAAACGTTGCATTTTGCTTGTTGTCTATCCAAATCAAATTTGCTGTTACGGTATTCTCGACAACATTATCAAAGTCTCCATTGTTGTTGGTAACGCCTGAATTTAGACAGGGAGATGGGAAGAGGACCTCCCTGATTTAACGTTAGACTTTTAGCAGAAGTAACTCTAAAATCATTTTTTTTTTTTTCATTGAGAATTCAAAGGTAGTCAGTGAAATAACATCACTTTTAGAGTAAACTAGACAGGTAACCTGGACAGGTCAAGAACACTATTAACATTGTAACACTGTTAACTATCTTAATTAGATGTTGAAGTTGTAGGCCTAGATATAGACTCCCTTAAATGGATCTAAATTCCTGGAAGATTCAGACATAATCAAGTAAGATAAGAGAGTTAAATCAGTCTACCTGCCACCTGGGAAGTAGGTCGTTGCATTACGTATTTGAGCTCGTAATACAGGAAACAATAAAACTTCACAATATATCACCAGTTAGTGCGTTTAAGATTCGATGCAGATGTGAGACGTGTTCATTTGACTTTAGTTCGAATCACTTTCCCTGCCTATTCTACACTTACACCGAATAATAGATGTGGGACTGCACACGTAGATAACGAACCTAGGACAGCGCCAAACGAAGTCAATGTGATCTGCAAGAATACATATTTACGCTGTTTTGATATTCTAATTCCTCATTCATAAATCTACATTCAAGAATGTGAAAAATGAACAATTAAAGTGTCAATACAGAGCGAAATGTAACTTTACCGATTTCATCTGTCTAGCTTCCGTTGCTCTGGGCGCAGCCATTTTAGACGCGCGCGTACGAGGACGTTTGGCAGATGAATGATTTATGATGACGTCCGGCGTATACGCACCGTCAACCCGCGATCGTGCCACTTCGTGAAAATCGTAGACCGACCAGTCGAAGTTTTCACGAAGTGACACGGTCGTTATTATTACGTAATTATTTGAGATTGAGGTTCAAAAATTTGTCAGGTTGTAGATCTCGGTATTTACTATCATAATATGCAAAAATCTTAAAATCGAAAATTTACTCGATTTTGGCCGGTCGTGCCACTTCGTGAAAACACCGACGATATTTCCTAGAGGGATCATAATTTCTATACATGCCATGGCATGAAGAGAAAGAGTAAGACCTACATGTATTAGAGTAAACATTTTCTTAGAAGATAGTAATTAGGGCAATTAGGGTACATTTGTTTAGAATGTTTGTTTCGGGTTAGTCGAGGTTTCCATATCTTATTTTTTGTTGTAATTCCGCTTTTTATGTATATCAAAAGCATCATATCATAATATATTATGATGTACTGTATTACGTGTGTATGTATGTGTGTGTGTGGGGGGGGGGGGGGGGAGGATGCACTGTACAAGCACTGCTTTTTAGCATTCCGCCCCATTTCCAATATTTCTTTTATTATTGTGATGTAATTTATGTATCAAGTTTCTGTAAAGTATTTAGATGTTTCCGCTGTTAGAAATGGAAAAAAAAAATCAAAGAATGAAAAAAAAAAACCCTGAATGACTTAAAACACACGAAAAACTGATAAAGAGTCACCCAGCAGGTATGGTGCCCTGTAAGGGTCAGACATAGCCCCTTCTTGCGTCGCCATCATCAGTATGCCCGGCTAAATTTATGGGTGAAGCTTGGAAGGCGTGGATGAGAACATCGGACACGACTGGAACTATGAGAACAAGAAAGACAGAAGCATTCATCCACTTTTCTCTTGACCCAGCACCTGAAGTACTATACCGAAGATATTGGGGCCCCTATCATACGCACCGCTTCTCCTGCCGTTCCCACCATCAAGTTCAATTGTTTTTGTTTTGTATGTTTAATACTTTGTATATAATCTTGTATCTTCGTGTGTCTTCTTATTGTATATATATATATATATATATATACGCCTGATATGATGGTGAATAAAACTGAACTGAACTGAAGTTAATTCCTGTAATCTAGTTGAGAATTGTAATGATCAACATTCCAATTTGCAAATCTATCTCGCATAGTTGACTAACTCTTCGTAAATGTTGGTATAAAGAGAGAGAGTGCTGCTGTTGATGCTCATCCAACCATTCTTCTTGGTGACTTTAATATACATGTAGATGATTCTGCTGATAGTTTCGCTCAGTCTTTTCTCAATGCCGTTGAAGCCTTTGGGTTTCATCAACATGTTAAGGGTGCCACTCACCAAGCAGGCCACACACTTGATTTAGTCTTTAGTAGGAAATCTGAAGATATTATTTCCCATATCACTGTATTGTCATCTTTGCCATCTGATCACTCCGCCATTCTTTCCGCCATTAATCTTAAAGGCCCACCAAATCCTAGAAGGAAAGTAAGCTTTAGAAAGCTTCGCAATATTGACACCAACTCTTTCCGCCAGGATATTAAACAGGCTTTGTTGACTTCCCAGTGTACGTCCTGTCCTACAGAAGCAATTTCAATGTATAATGACATGCTGAGTAATCTGTTGGACAAGCATGCCCCTGTTAAAACCGTGACTGTGACAATTAGACCCAATGCCCCTTGGTTCTCTGATGAGATTAGGGAGGCCAGGAGGCGTCGGCGTCGTGCTGAACGTCGCATGTTGAAGTCCGGCATGCAGACTGACATGGACCTGTATCGTCAAGAATGTGAGCTGTACTACAGTCTGATTACTGATGCAAAGTCCCAGTACCTGAGAAAAGAGATCGCCAATGCTGACTCGAAACGACTATTCAACTTCGTGAAGAAACTGTCCACCCCTTCTGACTCTTCTGTTTATCCTGAACACTCATCTGATTCAGAACTGGCGCATAGGTTCAGTATATTCTTCATGAAGAAAATCGATGATATTGTGTCTTCCTTTGTATCTGACGTGAACCATTTGGAGTTATCCGTCCAGGCTCCTGAGAACTCTTTGAACTGCAACCTGAGCGAGTTTAATCCAGTCACTGATGAACAGCTTCGACGTCTCATCATGCTATCTCCACCAAAATCTTGCAGTCTGGACCCTCTTCCAACTTGGCTGCTCAAAGAGTGCCTTGATGAGCTGCTTCCGGTTCTAAAAAACATCATTAACACATCATTGTCATCGGGTATAGTTCCAATACCTTTCAAGACATCTCTTGTTTCCCCTCTGTTGAAGAAACCGAACCTAGATCCCGATGTCCTGAGCAATTACCGACCAATTGCCAATCTGCCATTTGTGAGTAAGCTTCTTGAAAGGATTGTGTCTACACAGTTAATGTCTTATGTTGACAGTAATCATCTGCTTCCCACAAACCAGTCGGCATACCGCAACCTCCACTCAACAGAAACTGCCTTGTTGAAAGTGCTCAACGATCTCCTTCTTGCTGTCGACAAGGGCAATGAGGCTGCTCTTCTTCTTCTTGACTATTCGGCTGCGTTTGACACGCTCGACCACACATTGCTACTACAACGACTTAGTAATGACTATTCCATCACAGGCACTGCCATCCAATGGATCAAGTCATATCTTCAAGATCGCACGCAGAGGGTGATAATCAATGGGACCTGGTCACGTCCTAGTCCTATCAGCTGCGGAGTTCCGCAAGGATCCGTTGCCGGCCCCCTTCTTTTTCTCCTCTATACAGGTCCACTCACCAGAATCATCAATTGTCATCATGGAGCCAACTACGCCATGTATGCTGACGACACTCAAATTTACATAACTATGTCACCTGGCGATAGGATTGCTGCTGTTAATTCACTGAGAGAATGTCTCAACGACATCAAAGCCTGGTCCACTGCCAACAGACTCCGTCTGAATGAAGACAAGTCTGAACTCATCCATTTCTCATCACAGTTTAGGAGCACAGTTCCTCTACCAGATCTAACTACTCGGGATGGGATTATTAAGGTCTCTGACTGTGTTAGAGACCTTGGCTTTACTTTGGACAAACACTTAACTCTTAAACACCATAATTATCACAAACATTTGTAAGTCTGCATCATGGGGTATTTTCAAAATAGGGAAGATCAGGCGTCTGCTTGATCAATCATCAGCTGAGCGGCTCGTCCATGCCTTCGTCTCCTCCTATCTGGACTACTGCAACTCCCTCCTTGCCGGCCTCCCTCTTTCTCACATATCCCCTCTCCAACGTATCCAAAATTCAGCCGCTAGATTAGTCTCCCTTAGTAGGAGACATGACCATATATCTCCTGTTCTCCGCTCACTCCATTGGCTTCCAGTACATTCCCGTATTACTTTCAAGATCCTACTTCTGACGTACAAAATCACACGTAATCTTGCACCCATATATCTTCAAAACCTAGTCTCTCTCCGCTCCTCCTCTTCTGCCAGACCCCTCAGTTCATCTTCCTCTCTCCAATTACTTCATGGCCCACGTACAAAAACCCGTTATGGTGACCGAGCTTTCTCTTCCATTGCTCCCACTCTTTGGAATAAACTCCCTCTTTATATTCAGAATGCCTCATCTGTCGAATCATTTAAAATTCTTCTTAAAACTCACCTGTTTAATCAGCTGTATTTTTTTTTTTTCTGGAGGCGCACACAGTAATCAATTATTGTACCATTGTATCACATGTATTTTTCTTTTCTTTTCTTTTCTTTCTTCTTCTTTTGTTACTGTTAACATTAATTTTGTTAATGTTATTGTGTTTTCTAGTCTATTTGTATGAGTAGCAAAGTGCGCTTAGAAACGTCAGTATGAAGCGCCATATAAATGCAATTATTATTATTATTATTATTATAAAGGGTATGACCTTTCACCCTATACTAGTTAAGAAAAGAACAACCAATAAACCTGGAAACATAACAAAAACAAACAAAAAAAAACCCTCAAAAATACCTCGAAAGAAATATGAAACGCCGCTCCAAGTTAAAGTGGCTATGATAAGCATAGTTTAAAATTCGAACAGCATGTATGTAGAAGCTTATCCCAGATTAAATATTTCATAAGAAAACCTGCATGCAATAATGTACAACTCTATGTGTGTGACGTCTCTGTGACGTCACGTGTGTGCGTCTTTGTGAACAGGATTTTAAAGGATTCAATGAAATTTGACTAAAGGACGCAGGGAGGTGGCAGAGGCAGTTGCCCTCCACACGAAATGAATGAATGAATAAATAAATAAATGAATAAATAAATAAATAAGTAAATAAATATATACAAGTAAATAAGCAAGTAAATGAATGAATAAATAATAAATGAGTAAATAGGCTTAAATGAGTGCATAAGCAAATAAATAGATAAAAAGAAAAAAAACCTATGCCTTACACTCGGATATCACATTTTAAACAAATTTTAGCAGTATATACAGTATTTCAAAATCAAGAATTAGAAATCGAGAACCAAGAGTTTTCCAAATTCAAGAATTGCGTTTGTTATTTCAGACTTAGAAGATATCGAGGTATTACTCTATTTTTTCACTCAAAATTGTAAAAATAATCCATCCACAGTGTGCACCAGACCGTTGAATTTGAAGTATGATAATAATAATATAAAAGAAAAACCAGTGTAGAAGCTCCCTCGTGCGGGAGGGGGACCATTACACTCGTATCATATACATTGTATGTATTATTTGATCAGTAAAATAGAAAATCACTCAAAAATTTTCTTTATAATAATAATAATAATAATAACAATACTGATACTAATGATGATAATAACAATAACAATAACAATCATCATCACCATCATCATCATCATTATCATCCTATAGTTACGGGCCTGCAGCTGGATGGTTGTCGAGATCGATGTGACGAAAGGATGGACATTAAAAGTAAAAACTTAAAACTTTCATTGAGTGTAATCATGATTATCATAATATCCGGGAGTTCAATACAACGACCACTGTCAATTATTATTAGCACAATACAGCATAGGAAACACTTGAGACCGCATACCCTAGTATCAGTTATCATGCTACAATGTACCCGGTATGACCGGGTTCACTCATCTACTCTGTAGGGCATATCGGGTACTTATTGCACTGTACCGCAAGCCACAACAGAATGTTACTGCTGATCTTTACTGATATTAAAGATATTTGATCTATTTCTTTTTTAAACATGCACCTCAGCTCTGAACGTAGAGCAAAATATCAGCCCCATTTGTAGGAAATACACCACAGCAGTATACAATCTGGGTAGTATATCCCCAATACATGGAACACTATTATCACACCGTAATTCACGCTTGTACAGCACACCTTCTACTGGTTTTGGTTGATGATACATCCTGTTTGTTTCAATTGAAACAGAGTGATGCTGTCACAAACACGGTGTAGTGTTTCACAAAAACTGCTCCCGGGGTTCCCCGACTTAGTGTATGTTCTTCATGAACATGATACACCACCACAAAAAAACTCAGCACCTTGTAATACAGGCGACTCCCGTTATAACCAGTCTTTGGGACCGGCAGTTTTCTTTCGTTATATTGAAATTTGTTACAGCCAAAGAATAATGTACGTATAGATATATCAAAAGATGATTAATACAGATTATGACTTTGGGACATGAATTTTTATTTTGTTGTAATGAAACTGTCGTAATGGTGTTCGTTGGAATGAGAGTGCACTGTACTAATACTGAGTAGAGCATTCTGATCTCTTTTTATGCCTCCGCCACGAAGTGGTGCCGGAGGCATTATGTTTTCGGGTTGTCCGTCCGTCCGCGTTCGTTTACGCGATAACTTGAGTAATATTGACTTGAATTCTACCAAACTTGGTCCAAGTAGAAAGTATGAGTTGATTAGATTTTGGGTGAAATCGGCCGAAGGTCAAAGGTCAAAGGTCAAGGTCAAATCATGAAATTGTATCCGTTTACGCGATAACTCAAGACTGGATCGAGCAAATTTCACCAAACTTTGTCGGAGGATGACGTATGATGGGACAATTACTTGATTAGCTTTTTAGTGAAATCGGACAGAGGTCAAAGGTCAAAGATCAAGGTCAAATCCTAAAATTTATCTGTTTACGTGATAACTCAAAACTGGATGAAGCAGCTTTCACCAAACTTGGTCCAAGGATGATGTATGATGGGAAAATTAGTTGAGTAGATTTTAGTGACATTGGCAAGAGGTCAAAGGTCAAAAGGTCAAGGTCAAAATCTAAAAATGTTGCTATTTCCCCAATATCTATGCAATGCCCAAAGGTATTTTATTGAAACTTGGTGTAGACATGTACTAGCACTGCGTGAAGATTCTCCAGGGTTTCATGTCATAAGGTCAAAGGTCAAAAGGTCAAAGGTTAGTTGAAAATGTTGTACAATGTAATATCACTTTTCTCACAAATGGTTCAATGTATCTTCATGGAACTTGGTACATACGCATGTACTGACTGGCAGAGATTATCTAGGGAATTTAGGGGTCATAGGTCAATAGTTATGGGGTAAAAGGTCAAGGTCAATTCCTCAAAATTTTACTATTTCCCTCATACATTAGTATATGAAATGCTTGCATTATTAGTTTTAAAACTTAATATATACATGTACATGCATTACCTAATGGAGATTCTCCAGGAAATTTCCAGCCAGAATGTCAAAGGCCAAAGGTTAAGGGTCAAAGGCCAGGTTTCAATGCCCCCCCCCCCCCCACCCAAAAGAATAAAAAAAAAATCTATTTTGTACTGTAATTACACTCTTTCTTCATACCTTGGAAATTACTCAATGCGTAAACTTATAAAAGGGTCCGTCAGAATTCAAGTAAAAATTCTCAATCCCCCAAATATGTGTACCTGCACTCTTCGACAATTATAGCAAACCCAGTTCAAGGAAAGTGAACATTCAAGTCATTTCTGACAAACCTGTCAAATCAGTATTTTGCCAATTATGTGAAACTGTCATGGATCATACATTGTGAAGACATTGTACTATACGCCTATTGGGAGAATCATGCGTCAGTCGCCATAGCGACATTTCTAGTTTTTTTTACCATGCACACAATCACACACACACACACGCGCGCACACACACTGACACTTCAATGCATGCAAACAGGCAGACTTACAAACTTTCTTTTACACACGACTGACAACTTCACACTAAAAAAACAACTGTTTATACAATGTATCCAAGTACTTTCCTGTAGTTATGTGCAAAGCTACATTTTATTATCAATGATATGACTTTAATAAACAAATGATATACAGCATATTACATGCACACCTAATGAGCACTTCCACAACCAAGAAGTATTGTACATAGTGTTTAGACTGGTGTTCACTCAGTGAGAATTCACAAATTAATAAGTTACATGTACCTTCCAAGCAATTTGTCATGTTCTTTGAATATATACACACCGTTTACAATACATTCAGCCCATTGGGGATGAATTACATGTGCTATAGCACGCATTTCACCTAGACACCTGCCCGAGTTACTCAGTTATACCAGAGAGGTGGACTCACCTCCCTGGTTATACCCGGGAATAGTCTTCAGTGGGTGATTTCAAGTTCGGTGCTAGTGCTAGTGCTAGTGCTAGCCCCCGAATAACAGCGTTAAATCGAGCTCCAACACCGACGGTCAGATTAACAAGGCAATACCGATAAAATTATCGATCACCAGCACTATAATGGAATCGCACCACCGCGAAGTCCACGGGAATAGCGCGACGCAAAAAGTGATAGCGCATAGTTAAAGTCAAATATAAAAAGATGTAGCCATGACTGTTTAGTTTTTAGACACATACCGAGGAAGACTGATTAAAATGCCACAAATTTCATCCCTTCTTTAAAACACAGTTATCCTAATTTTGCTCTTTAGGCTCAGATTTATAAAGCCATGTCGATGGTGTTCGTTTACGTAACGTGGACGACCACTGCATTAGCATAGACTTTGCACGTAAAACGTGCAACTACTTATGGACATGAATGTGGGTCTCACACGTCAACGCTAACACCAGCACCAAACTTGAAACGACAAAAATGATAATCCTTAGGGGCTAGTGTTAGTCAATGGGGGAAAAGCACGTAAATCGCTAACACAAACGGCGGAGCTCGGTTCAGGAGACGACATTCAACACCGAGCCCAGCACCAGCACTAGTGCTATCTCAGCACTAGCACTAGCACCCAATGGGTTACTAACTCTCAGTCTCTTGTTTATCTTGTATCTTTTTGTTGTTGTTGTTGTTGTTTGTTGTTTGTTGTTGTTGTTGTTGTTGCTGTTGACCTCAGCACAAATTGTGTTTGACTTGTGGCTTGCCTGTTGGGGCGGGAGGTGATGACATCAGTTGTGTCAGGAGTAATGATTTCGAAATAACAAAAATGTACTGCAAATGCTGGTCAGTACACCGAGTGTCATATCTTCATGAATTATTGCCAGTTAGAGAAGAGGGACACTTTTGCCAACCCTGCAAGATAACAATTTAGGGCATCACAGGCTACAAACTATACAAAACAGTTTCCATGGCAACTGAATTACAAGCTATCACCTGTGAGCATTTCGGGAATAGCTGTTGCTATGGTGACTGCAATAGATGTTTAACCCTTTCCGAGCCAGGGACTTTGAACACTGTGTACAACACCACAGAGTTTCTGTGCTGCTCGGCGCTCAAAGCACAAAAAGGGTTAAATTGCAAGAGCTGCAAAAACTTTTTGTTTTCCATATGTGACCCTGCATCACAAAACCAACAAAAAGTTGCCAGACATGGATTTTTAATTAAGGGCAGATTCTGAAAGAGCAGACTCTAAGCTTTAAAATGATGTATAATTCAATTCAAATGGACTCCCCTAACCTATCTACGTACTGGAAAGAAAGCACACATTCTGGAAAAAGTGTGAACTGAGAAAAAAGGCTCTGAAGTACGGGGTCTATTCAAGCGCTTAATCTTTACCAATCTGTGCTAGCTGTGTGACGAAAGGGACAAAAAACATTATGTAAACCACTGGAGCAACAACAATGAACTGATTAACAGATTAAGCTGATATTTTCCATGCTCTATTAACACACTCTGTCCATGATTACTGCCAACTTTCAAAGCAGTAGCTTTATCCCTTCAAAAGTTATTAGAGTTGTAAGTGAAGAGTGTGCAATGGATTTTCAAGAAATGAAAAGGGGCCTCTAAAGACATACCTGATCTCACTTCTCTACAAACAAAAGGGTTGTAGAAAAACTGCTGAAAACCCACTTTCCCATTCATACACGTATTACTAAAGAAATTGGAGGAGAAAAGCTCTTTCAGAAAATATTAAAAACGCAAGATTGACTCCGTTGACCCATTTCACCTTTTTTGAGTCCTCACATAAAATCAAGGGGTGCGACTTTTTATTGGTTTTGTGATGCACGGTCACATATTGTTTACATAAGCAGCCACAGTCTGCGATTACACAGTGAGGTGACATACATGCATTTCACTTCTTTCCTCAGATCATGTGAAACAATGGAATCATTATCAGTGCCAAAATTATCAATAAAATGCTTCTATCCAGAATTCAAGCTATACCACCAGTACAATATGAATATTCACATTGCTATTTGTGAGAATAGAGGCACGTATGATTGTTTTAAACAGTGATGCACCTAAAAATGCAAAAAGAAAAAAAACCCTACAAAACAAGCAAGCAAACAAACAAATAAAAACAACAAGAACAAAAACAAAACACAAAACACAAAACAACTTTCTGCAGGGGACACAAAAACACAATATTGTATAAGCTGTTATTTTCGCGAGGGTTTAATTTTCGCGAATTTTGCGAATCACAGTTGGATCGCGAATTTAACAACACAAGAAATTGTCTCCATGCGATTTGTTAAAAGAGCATTAACGTAAGCATCGGCGTCGATTCGCGAAAACAACATCTCGCAAAAATATCTACGACCTCATCAATGGCGAAAATATCTGTACGCGAAAATAACAGCATATACAGTAATTATGAGACATTCAGAAGTGAACAAGGCATAAATGTTAAAAACATATACAGGTGCCTCCAACACTCCCAAGAACAGACAGGCTGAGTTAGAAGGTGAGAGAACTGTAACACATTCACTAATGCTGCCAAGTTCTCTCCATGGGTTTGACAAAAAAATCAAAGAAAAAAAGAGCAGAAAAAAAATGAAAGGAAAGTGGAGTTTTACTACAAAGTGGGAAATGTCAACTGAGGGCAAATGGTTGAAAAATCAAGTGCACGATGAACAAGAGTGGACATCTCTTCTGTCCTTGCCTGATGATATCTACAGTACATCTTGACAGGATGTATCTAAATGCTTTTAGTCATGTAACAATGAGACCACCCATTGAGATCATGGATAATCGCCTGAAATTACAGCACAGAAAACAGCGATTGTCCAAAAACACAGAGACGTGCGGTCCGTTGTTGGCAATCTGTGCCATCCCATTCATTGTAGACTTTCGGCGCCAACTATCATGGGTGGCAGGAAAGGATTCCATAGAAGACAGAGAGGGGCTGCAGATGACGCACTTTGATGCAATCAAAGTCGGTTGCCATGGTGAAGTTCATGACAGGTGTCGACATCTAATACGGTAACTTGCTCATCTTTTTAAAGATGACCAAGATGATACAGTTTTAAAGATGACCAAAAGCAAAGGACAAAAACATACCCTAAAAAAAATCATGCTCACAGCTTGTTAACTGTCGTTTCCAACAGAGGTCATCTGAAATACCCAGCACTTTCTGGACACATGAATCATTCTTTGTGGTGGACATCAAAGGTGCAAGGTCAATCCCAATTCTCTGTTTTCGCTAGATTCTGTGGCAGCGTCTCAGTTGTCGTCGGGTCCACCAAGCCTGTAGTACTGTGGGAACTCATGGGTGACCTTCAGGACATCGTCGTAGAGACCCATGTCTGGAAAGAGGAACATTAAAACAGAATGGACCATGATTCATCAATGCACCACACCTTTGACACATAGAAATAACTGCACTCATGGAAAGAACCATCATGTTCTCCACAAGGAATTTGAAGTTACAAATGCATCAGAGAAAGGTGACACCGTGTACAAAGATATGATTAATGTTAAAAAAGTATCAAGACCTAATCAGCTGAAAGTAGGTTAGTCACGTGATATTTGTTCAGTTTGGATCTCAAGAAAATGTTCTTTTCAAATGTTGTTCTCCTTGCATAGGATTCAGGAGTATATTTTGTTAAATGCCTCAAATGCCACTAAATCCTCATCACATTTTCCCATTAGAAATATCTAACATATTCATGACTTTGCTCATGATGTAATAAGAATATAACTTTCTTCAACATTCGGCCATATGACTTGAGCCTCACACTATGAATGATTATACTGTACACTTGATCTTCTACTGCAACACACACAATTATGAACACCATAGTCTGTCATGGATCAACTTTGGATGCTCATTGAACAGGTCAAAACACAATTGAAAAGGTTATGCCAGATGAATTACACGTCTTGAAAAAAGAATGCTCGTCCTTCTAACATTTTACCTGATGAAGCAATAAGCCTGCTGCTGCGCTTAAATGAGTGCATTTGTGTGTGCTTGTGTGTGTTTCTTTGTCCAGTTTTATCCTAATGCCATCCCACTCTGCAATCTATTCTACTCATTTCGCTCTTCTCTTTAAGATGAACATTGTATGTTTATATTGAATTACATTGATATTTTTTGTTTGAAAATTTTATGGGAAATGATATTGGATATCAAAAATTTGATTAGATTTGAATTTTGATTTGAAGTCTACAATGTACCGTGAAATCTACATCATCCTTCTGTGATTAGAGGTAAATATTGCAAATGGGTTGAGCAGTTTGAAAAACTTACCAAAGTCCTTATCCCCATGGCTGATGAGGTTGAGACCTGTGATTTGTCTGGGGTTAGCTCCAACTTGACCTATGACCTCCACAAGGCCTTCTATTGGTCGGTCCAACTGCAAACAAAAACATTGAACAGTTGTACACAAATTCTGCTTTTAAGCATGCTTAACAGCATACCATAGGAGACATATATTGTAATACTGCTAAATAATAGAGTACCTACATAAAAGTCCATATTTCAAAAGTTTCATCCAAATAACAACAGGAAGAATGGTTTCTGAATTTACCAAGTGCTGGCTGGACAAGAATTTGTATCAGAAGTACTGCAGCAGACAGCCATATTTGAAGCAGATACCGTAATTAACTCAAGATCATGACACTCACATTTCATTTGAAACTGTGAGAAACAATTCTTGCTCCTTCATTTGCTATCTTTAAGAAATTCATTACATCTTTAAGAAGCCGTAAACTGAGAATTACAGTTTATCATGTAACATAATACAATTGTACCACTTATCAAAGTCTGTGATATTTCAACACAGGGAATGTAAGCAAAAGCTTTGTATTCAAGGGCTGAGATACTAGTAATAGTAAAAACTGCTCATGACCTTTGTACTGTTTGTAGATGTGTGCAAATGAACTGCATATAAAAGCTACCTTTAAATTTTTGTGTTTAGTTCCAGAAGACATATCATTTACTCTCTCTCTTCCTGTATTTTTTTCCTTTTCCTTGATGGAATTAAATGATTTACAAAAACCATATGCAGCTACAGTCTAGCCTGGGCAATGAAAATTGTTTTGCAAATGAAAGAACAGGGAAAACCCCTTTGTGAACCAAATAGAGTAACAAAAACTCTCAAAACTGCTAAGCCAACCCTACAAAATATGATACATATGACATGGTAAACAGGATTTTCTGTCTACTCTGTTTTATCTTGTTCTGTATCACTTTAAACAATATGCTGAAATTCATTTGATCTTTTATAAAGACAGCATTGTCAAGCAACCCTAAATTACAAATCAAATACAAGAAAACGAAAATCAAACACACTCAGTAATTCGATCTGAAGTTCAGTGCTAGTGTTGTGCTATCTCAAATGCTAGTACCAGCAGTAATGCCAGCCCTAGCCCAAGCACAGAACTAGACATCACCCACTTGTACCTATGAGCCTACTCTTTCTTCAAGGAGAGGTAAATCAAAGAAAATATAACAAACAAACAAACAAACAAACAAAAATGATGAGTAATATAATAATTTCTTACTGGTGATTGAAGGTGAACCTGTGCGTCGATTCCGTCACTCAAGGTCAATGTCAAGCTAGAACCATTAGGGTCCACCTGATGGAAAGTATAGAATATTCAGAACATTAATCACACAGTATACATTTTAAAGCCATCACAATCACATGCTGGCTTATCATAAGTAGAATATTGTCAACAAGTGCACCAAATCTTAGGTTAACCTGATCCATGCTAATACGACCATTTGGGTCCACCTGATGGAAAGTATAGAACATTTGGAACATTAATTATATTTGTATGCAATCACAGTCACATACCTGGTAGTCATAAATAGAGTGTTGTATACAAGTGCACCAAATCTTGTAGGTTAGCCTGATCCATTTCTTTTACAGTGGTTGTCATGGAATGTATGTTTTATTTATTTTTTATTTCCATCTATTTTATCCTTTTTTTTTGTCCAACACAAATGTTGAACAGGGCACATGGATCCCCTTTGAATTGAACCAGAGCTTCTAGTCTTCAACGTCAAGAGCTCATTTTCTCCAAAGGAGCATTCATAATTGTCATGTTGATTGTTCCGAGTTCTATTGTGGTGACATATTAGAGATGACATATTCCTCTTTTAGAGATTGACCTTAAAGGGGAAGGCGAGTAACTAATCAGTGGGAATCAGTGGAAATGCTGGGAGATGATTGTTCCAATCCTTATGGGATTCATTCAAGAGTTCATTGTATTGTTATTGTTGTGTGAAAATGATTTGCTTCAGAATGGTCTCATATTCAAGTAATGTGCAGTTTAATGCTTCCAGGTTAGCGTCCCTGGTCAGTGACGGAGCATTAATCTGCACATTACTTGAATATGAGACTGTTCTGAAGCAAATCATTTTCACACAACAATAGATATACAATGAACTCTTGAATGAATCCCGTAAGGATTGGAACAATCATCTCCCAGCATTTCCACTGATTCCCACTGATCAGTTACTAGCCTTCCCCTTTAAACAGTGTAAAAAGTTTCTCAGACCCTGTGAGGAAGGGTTACGATGTCAATATCATTCATGAAGCAAAAGACTATTGAGGGAGCCACAGGTACTGTATAAGCTGTTATTTTCGTGAGGGTTTAATTTTTGCGAATTTTGCAAATCAAAGTTGTATCGCGAATGTACAAGTATGTACATGTATACCACCACACATACATGTTGCCAGGCGCTAGGGTTATATTGCATACGTTAGCATGGGTGTCAATTTGTGAAAACAACATCTCACAAAACTGTCCATGACCTCCTCATTTGCAAAAATATCTGTACACGAAAATAACAAATTCAAATACAGTAAATGAAATCAACACATACGTTTTGTACAACCTACAATTGTACACTACATTATCATGCACATAAGTTATTTTGTCGTGACTTTGCTATTTTGTGCATTGTTGAAAGATTTGTAATAATTTAGATTCAAACAATGGGTGTTTTGGAACAGGCAAGCCATGGGTTACAGGGATATGCAGTCATGACATGAGTGTTTACTCTAGAAACTCTACATGTTTATACCCTGACAATTCATTGTAAATGCTGGCTTTAATACCTTTATTTTTTCAGCAAAAATGTGCACTTTATACGCCAGGCATCTACAATGCAACATTTAATGAATGCTGTACGTGTACATTGTACACATGTGCATTATACTACTACATGTACTAACTACGGTACTACAACTACTACTACTATCAACCAAGGGCTAAATAAAAGCAAGCTGACCATAATTCAACCATATCGCCATCCTTTGACCGCCGGCTCCATATAGAAACTTGTGCTTTTGGCAGTTTTGCACACAGTTGAATTTTTGTCTCGGGAGGCCACACCTTTACTTTTAAGTGCAGGTTTTTTTACTCATCAAATGCAAGCATTGCAATGCTGCAAGGAGTAAAATTGCCGAGGTCTCAAAGGAACATAGAATTGGACCTATAGTATTAGAGAAAGATCTATTGTTGTACATTCTACTCATAATCATATTCATCAGTCTTTGATTTGAATTATTTTCTAGTAATTCAAATTGGCAATTGTGCACTTTACGGCCCTTTAAAGGGACTGTACAGTACTGGTTGAGGTGGGGATTCATGTTTTGAACATTCCTAAGTGAGATAATGAAAAACCTCTTATGAAATATGATAGAGCATGTAATTTTAAGAAGGATTCAATGTTTATTTGATGAAAATTGGTTTTCAAATGGCTGATTATATCCAGAAAAGTGATAATAATAAAAGGCGACAGGCCACACCTTTTATTATGATCTCTTTGTTTCACCTTGTTTTTGGATATCTCAGCCATTTCAAAACCGAATTTCTTCAAATAAACTTTTGATACCCCTTAGAATTGCATGCTCTTTGACATCTCATAGAGTGGTTTCTGAATATCTCACAAAACGTTCAAAGCTAATTCCTCACCTCGACCAGTACTGTACACACCCTTTAATATCAGTGCGAGATTTTACCCTAATCATGCTATTGCTAATCGAACAGTGTGTGCGAATTTGAGTACACCTACAACTTACAAGATGAAGTGCACAATTACCTTTAAATTACAATGCTCTGTAACATGTTAGAAAACTTATTGCTATTACTGTATTGTTAGTAGGCCCTATTTGTATCATTGGTAAAGTATGCCTGCCTAACAATTAAATGTACGGCCACCAGGAAAATTAACACAATCTGCATTCATGACCTGAACTTACGAAGACACTTTGGCTGAATTTTGATTTGTTACCATTCACTCACCCCCGCCCTGTAAGTTTACGTCTTCACATTGACTGTGTTCAACAGGTGCAAATAGGCGATGGTATGATTCAAGGTGGAACTCGAAAAGTCACCAGCAATGATGAAATGAACGTCAATGTCAAGTCAAAGAATGGAGTGGAGCATACTAGTTAAAACGTTGGTGGAGTACAGTTAATTCTGAGTTTACCGACGGAACCGGAACAGAGTGTGAATAGAACCATGTTGTCTACGCTTTATTTACCAATTGTGACCCGCGACAACGGTTTCAGGCAAAAGTCGCAGAGCAAATTCCCTCCTAGGCGGGGTACAAAGATTTTGACCATTATTTTTGTCGATTTACGTTTTTTGCAGAAATCAAATCTTTGATATGTTTTCTTCATCTACACTTTAGTTTCGTAGCATAAGGCTAAGTTTTTCCTATCGAAAATGGAAATTTTAAGCACCCTATGTTGGATCGCACTTGTCAGTTTCGAGCTTCTTTCGAACGGCGTGCCAATATCCCCAGCGTTGCTACGGCGTAGGGTCTTGCATGCGATTGGCTAGTGTGTCGCACACATTTACATAGTTCGGCCTTCGGAGACACCAGTTGCAGCGTTTCGTGAATGCTTTGTCCACGCGTGCATGATTACGTGCTCCATTGTTCTGCTATACAGATACACTCACTCTGTAGTACGTGCTCTTCGTTTGGCTTTCTATCCGAGCTATTCTACCGCAATGTTCGACAACGGAAATGAAACAAAAAGTGAACAGCAGCGCTACTAACTTCCAATGTGAAAACAGATTCATGGGGAACATGGTTTGATCACATCAGAGTCGCAAATCACTACACAAATCGTGCATCATGCTATCGGAAACTCATCTGTCACTTGTAGCATGACATAATCGTGTGAAAAGAAAACTAATATTCTCAAATTTGTCTACTCGTAGTAAAAATTGTGACAGCAGGCTGACTAAAGGGAAGGTAGACGAGAGGAAAGGAGAGGTCACATAATGACCAATTATATTCAAACACTACACGTCAAGATTGCATCAAACCAATGAGTCGTGTTTGTTTGTATGTTTTAACATGATAAACATCACCGAACAAAGCAACAATGTAGCACAGCTTGTAAAAACAAAACAAACAGGAAGCGTGACCCTTGCCAGCTCTAGTAATTTTCTGCCTTCAAAAGGGTCGCCAATGATAAAGACAAATCAACTACAATGAAGACGCGATTTGTAAATATGTGTTAGTGTTACATGCACACGGTCATGGCGTGTGGATGCCATTGCATAATGCGTGCACCATACACATGTACACCATCATGTTTGCAATTATCGCATCCGCCATCTTGCAAGACGTACTGTACATGTACTGGTAAACAAAGCCGAGCGAAACGCATTGTTTTTCGGCTCCCATACGCTGAGCTCCAAGGAAGGTGCCCGAGAAATTTGACTGTCTCAGTGAGCCAATCAGAAGGCGATGTGGTCGCTAGAGGCAAAGCTTAACATCAATTGGCACCATTGTATGGATGGGTGACTCTCACCTCGCATCGCCGCTCGGACAGCGTCTTTGAGAAAGAGGTGAATCTTCAAAGCCCGTTTTCTCGCAATTTTGTCAGGCTAACAACTTAAAAAGTCTGTTTTATTTCGCTTTCTATGCCCACTTATGGCGCCGAAGAATACAAGTGTTTGATATCAATGGAAAGCTTAGGAAATGGGCAGTGTGTTCCAGTGAAAAAACAAATTTTCAAAATTCCTGACTTTTGCCTGAAACCGTTGTCGCCGGTCACAATTGTTTAATAGGGTCTAGAAATCTACGGTGAAATGGATATGGTATGGGGACGAGTTGAGTGGTGACACAAGCTAAGCTAAGTTGACCATGGGCATGAGTCAATGACAATGAGTCGTATGACCATGTTGACAGAATTCAGAAACCACGATAGACACTTCAGGCCAAAAAAATTTTTTTTGTTTGTTTGCCCTTAATTGTCAAAACCCAAAAGGGTCGGTAGGTCGTTTTTTGTTTTTTTTTTATACCCTTTTTACCCATGTAATTTTGTAACTTTGGCAGGGCATCTCGTATGTGTACACTCATCCTTCTGGCAATACAGTAAACCTCGCTTAAGTCGACACGATAAAAAAGTCCAGATTTTTGCCTTTGTTATTCCTTGAAAATTTCTTCGTCTTAGTCGACATTTGTAAGTCGACAACTTGCATAAGTCGACCTGATTTTCTAGTGCAAAATGAGCTGAAATACGTGTTAATTCCCTCGTCTCAAAATCTCATCACCATTCTCTGAAAAAGAATTGTTTTCCCGCTATGATTCGCAGCATTTACTACTCGGTATAATTGTGTACGGCGCGGTAGCGTTCACGCCATATGCGTCCATTGTCTTGTACGCCAGAATAGAAAGGGCAATCACTCATTTAACACTGGAGAATTACATGTAGTATACCCAAAGCAGTTCACTTTCCCCCTTTTCTCCTTCTCGTTCTCGAAGCGCACAAAGTGTCTACACCTATAGACCTAGGTCCTAGTGACACTGTTAGTGTTAGACTTAGAAATCATATCAGAACATGATGAAATGAGTGTTTCTCCGTTTATCCGACTATTCTAACGTTTAATAGTATTAGTAATACTGAAACTTTTGTATAACATGTATAAAGTGCCATTTCTGTTTCTGTGTTTCTGTAACACTGCTAGCACAGGGTATCTAGACTTGTCTAGACTTAACGGAAGAAGAAGTCTTTCACTGTAATTCAGACAAGAGGCTACATCGTACATGCATGATATAGCCACGATCCGCGATCACGTATCACGAGCCTCTATAGTCATTCTACTGGTCCCATATGTTAACATTTGCGTTACCTCATGCAACGTCTACGATAAACAAACGACACCCACGGTTAAACATTGAAATATCTTTCAATGGTTATCTGTACTTACGTTTTTCAGAACACCAAGAAGACAGACTATGCTTCCTTGATATTTCGGTAGCATGGAACCATTTACGCGTGGCTTTGGCTGATCAAGAAAATCCATTTTTGTGAAGTATTAGAAGATGTAATTCACAAGCAAACCACACACATCACATACAGTGCGAATTACGCGCGCAAACGTTGTTGTTGTTGTTGTTTTGGTTCTAATGGAGTGTATCTACGGGGTCTACTTCCGCTAGGCTTCTCTCAAGGCAAGTCACATCGCAGAGAACTCGACGACACGTTTTAGAGTCTTGAATCATGCTGTATGAAGATAGAGTCTTGTGCATGGAAATGTGCAATTGTAAAATAATTTGGTTGAGGTACTGTCGTATTTGCGCTGCTAGGAAGACACAAAAAATTGACATTCATTTCATTTAACTATTAGCAGCGAGGGGAAAATTACAAAGAAAGACTGATACAAACTTAAAGGACAAGTCCACCTTCATATACAAGGATTGAGAGAATGCAGCAGTATTAGTAGAACACATCAGTGAAAGTTTGAGGAAAATTGGACAATCCGTTCAAAAGTTACGAATATTTTAAGTATCTGCGCAGTCACTGCTGGAAGAGAAGACTACTAGAGTGTATGATGTCACATGCGTACAACTATATAAGGAAAATAAAAAGAGAATTTCACAAAACTTTACTTTTTGAATAATGTGCACATTTTTTCGACATGCTACTGAAGTATGTTAAGGGTAATATTATTCCCCCTGCCTTCTGAAAGAGAGAAGTCGAGTGTTCTTTTGTTATGCGAGAAAAATGGAAATATGTTGAATTTTCTTTATTCTTTCTTTATATCGTTGTACTCATGTGACATCACAAGCTATAGTAGTCTTTTCATCCAGCCGTGACTGAGCAGAAACTTCAAAAATTCATAACTTTTTAACGGATCGTCCGATTTTGCTCAAACTCTCACTGATGTGTTCTATACTACTATTGCTGCATTCACTCAACCCACATGTCTATGAAGGTCAACTTGTCCTTTAATGTATGTCAAAAAGACTAACGGGAAACACCGTAAAGTAGCATATTAATATGGGCATTAACTTTTCATTACCAGGCGATATGAAATGGAAAATATTGTTGAAGTTGCAACCAATTCTTCGTTGAGCAGCACTGATATCTTGGAAGTTTAAAGTCACGATTGAATTCGATGTTCGTCGAACCCAAACCGATGGTCGAAACCCTGACCGTATGCCTAGATGGAGTAGACAGTGGTCCTTCTAATGATCCCATCATCATCGCCGCCACCTCAGTAACTTTATGAACTAATTAATTATAACAAAAAAAAAAAGGAAATCAAGTCTAGGGCATGTTGTTAGTATCTATTCTTGATTTCTTTTCTTATCACAACATTTTCTTTGTTATCTTTGGATCTTTTCATGCAGTGACTTTTTTGATGCATCTGATATAAAAAGAAGAGCGCATTTTGGTGATTTCCCAAGGAATTTCAACACCATCGGCGTTTCAATTTATTTATTTATTTACTTACTTATTTATTTATTCATTCATCTATCTATCTATCTATTTATCTGTCTATATTTAATCATTCATTCATTTATTTATTCATTAATCTATTAGATTACTTATTTACTTATTCATTTATCTATTTATCTATCTATTTTTAGGCCAATGTGAGCGGACTCGCGTGACAAAGCGTACTAGTAAAATCATGTCGGTAAGGCAGCTGAGACTGAGAGTGGGCAGAACGAGTAAAGATAAACAGCGCCCCTTCGCGATTTCTCATTATTATGTATTACTAGTACCTGTCTTCCACAAAATTCACCGTAACTTTTTACCTGTTTGAAGACAGACTGGGGGAAAAAAAATAATTGATGAATAAAGTCGTATCGACAAGCAGCATTTAAGAACTTGGTTTTGTTTCTACATGTACTGGGTACGTCATATCCTCTTCTATAGATGCCTGTCAGCACCATAATGTTGCCCATAAACTCACATACATCAAAGCAGAGAAAACTACAAGTAATTGTGACCCTGCATCTCAAAACAAACAAAAAATCGCCAGACATGAATTTTTATTCAAGACCATATTCAGAAAGAGCAGACTTTAAGCTTTAAAATGATGTATAACTCAAATCAAATGAACTCTCCTACTCTCTTAATTTCTAGGATTTATTTTTAAGTCCTAAGGATTTATTTTTTTAAGTCCTAGCGGACTGTAAATACAGACAAAACCTTAGGACTTAAAAGTAAGTCTTAGCTAGGATTTAAAAATTTAAGTCTATGTTCGACTTAAATTTCAAGTCTATAGGATTTATTTTTTAAGTCTTATTAGATTACATTTAAATCTTTCTTAGACTTGTTTTTAAAATAAATCCAGCTTGGATTTAAACGACAAAAGACTTATTTTAAGCCTTCCTTGGATTTATTTCAAATAAATCCATCATGGATTTAAACTCAGACTACTGAAAATGACAGCCAATTGATGCACTTTCTTCACATGTAAAGGTCTATTTATTTTAACAAAATCAAACTGATGCATTTTTCACAAACATCAATAAGTTACAAAATATACAGATGATTGTCATACACATGTAGGCTCCAGAAAAAATGAAATACGACATGATGAAAACAGAGCATATTTTGCAATAGTCTCAGATGGTCACATCTTCACATTCATGTTACTGATGCTTCTTTCACTGTGTTCTGTAAACAAGTTACTAGACGACTGGAACCTTCATTGCCAAATAGATTACTTTTTTTCACTTTTTTTTTTTTTTTTTAATCTTGCAAGATGACTCCATACGACTCGATTCACTTTCATTTTATGTATTTCTTTCCCTGGTGAGCATCGTTATGTCGTAAGATGGAAACTATGAACAAATATAAGATTATATAAAAATTCTAATAACTTAAATTTTAGAAATGATGCTGTGTAATAAACAATACAGCCTCCATTAAGTTGACGTTTAGATTTACACGCTTTGTACGTCCCATGCATGCAATTTAAAGAATTATTTGATTTTTTGGAATGATGCGTAGTATAAATTTAATCAAGAGGGAAGTAAAGGCCAAAATTAGTGTAATCAAATTAGAAAAGAGAAGAAATTTCCCTACACAGAATGGTGTAAAGACTATGAAAATCAGCTACGAAATAATGAAGATATGCCTCTTTTCAATTTCACACATTTCCAGAAAACAGATCTTGTCCAGTCTTTATGAACGTCCAAATGAGGGAATTGATGATGTCATTCCTTCAAAATATTTTTACACTTTTCACCTGCATGTATTTGCATATTCATACGGACTAGTCAAGAAATGTTTTCTGAAAACGTGTTACATTTCCTTATTTCTTACCAGACTTCCCTAATTTTTCCACTATTCCGTAGGGAAAATTTACAATTGAATCCAAACTGTATTACATACAATAGGGAGCAAGATCTATGTAAACTCTAAAGTAAATTCACCTTAAAACATTAAGAAGCTCAAATAACAATCAACATTCTAAACTTACTTCTAAAATTCCTTGAATATCGATTGTCTGAAATGGATTTACATAAGTACATTTCCATACTGCATTTTGGTAGACAAAATGTTTGACAAAAGAATATACAAATTCCTGCTTAATCTATTGATATTTAAGAATCCATCTCAACTGATGACAGGGAACCATCTCAAGAGACTGTTCAAGTGAGATGGACCACTAGTTTCTTAATTACTTTGATGTCATATCTCGTAACAAAGCACTATGTTGAAGTGATGCAATCTGAATTTTTAACTAGAATTATCACTCATTGTGATTAATATACCCCCACCCACAATTGAGGGAATTAGCTCAACCAGGATTATTTTTTCTTACTTTTTAATAAAGAAAAAAATTACCATGGCAATACACTGTTCCGCCTCTCAAATCAAGTGCTCAAAAACTGAGTGAGCAAGATAAATAAACTGACGATTTCTATGGTTTTTACTAAAAATTGTGTAACCATGGCAACACAATGTTGGACATTAAGAAAAAAATGAAGTTTGCACAACTATAGGCCCTATATCATAGCCGTCATATGTGCCAAATTTCAAGCTAAATGCTAAAAGGGTGAGGGGTTTAGTTGAATTCACATTAGTGTATCATTTTCATGCAAAATATACTGTTACCATGGCAACACATTTTCCACACTGACAAAAGATTTTTTGCACATCTAGGTAATGTAGAGGTAACATGTGCCAAATTTGAAGCCAAAATGCTCTAAACAGAGACAGGAGAATCGAAATGTTTGTATGATTTTCATTGAAAATGCACCGTTACCATGGCAACACATTGTTTAACAATGATGAAATATGAAGTTTGCATATTTCTGAACTACAATGGTTGCATGTGCCAAATTTCAAGCCAAATGCTCAAAGACTGAGGGAGTTACCTGAATCCAAAATATTTTTGTATGATTTTCATTCAAACTATGTTGTTACCATGGCAACACAATGATCAACAATAACGAAAGGTTAAGTTTGCACATGTACGTACCATAGTGGTCAGGTGTGCCAAATTTCAAGCTAAATGCTCAAAGACTGAGGTTGTTACATGAATCCACAATATCTTTGTATGCATTTTAGTGAAAAGATGCTGTTACCATGGCAACGCATTGTTCACCATCCTATACTATAATACTCGAAGTTGTTGTTGTTGTCGCGGCCTTATGTATTTCCTGTTTTATTCCGGCGTCGCTGGATTGTCTATCTCCTCCCGAGCCGTCGGCTCCGGGCAGCTGCGACCGGTGCCGTCGGCCGCAGGAGAGTATCCTGCATCGAATGGCGCGGGTTTCGTCCCCTCTCCGCCTCCGTGTCGACGTCGAGGACGAAAAAGAAAAATTAATTAGCGACATGCATAATGCATTTTTGTGCGTGACGAAAGAGCCGAGCGTTTTAATATTCACCAATCCTGCGCTGGACTCCTACTTTCTCGATAGTGCATCATTTATCTGGCAGAGACAGTGGGATACTAAAGATGATGGGTGCAGCGAAATCTTTGACATCTTCCGGCGGACACGCAGGCACGCACACCTTGTACTCTCGGGTGGGCACGGTACGCCAGTGTGTGGCCTGCGCGTGTGTGTATGTATTGACGATGGTTACATGAAACACTATCTGCTTTCGCGTGATGGACTCTCATATCGTATAATACACGGCGGGCGCGGTCAAACAAGGGCATTTACGTACAGTGCACAGAACTCGTGGTACAGTGACGTTCGCCATTGGCATTGGCGTGCCCTAATGAAAACAACGAATGCTGTTATTTTATTGTATTTTGCACAACTGCAGGATACTATACATATGCAGCTCAGGTACGTCATTTAGTTTACTCTCAAGCGGGTATCATTGTACTCAGACTGTTTAGGACGGCTAAATATCCACTTAAATTTTGTCCTTGCCGATCGTATCCTTCCATATCAGATTACACGCGCCACTGTCCATTCATTTACTGTAGGGCTGCTGTAAACATGAATATTCATAAGATGAGCGGACGTAGAGGAAACCCTCGCTTTGCCGACCGCTTTTTTTTTTTTTTTTTGAATTTCCAAGTGGAAATAAAATGGGTAATTCTATGGTCCATCACACCAAGTTTTGTTGATAAAAATAAAAAAGAGGAAGCAAATGAAGACAAAAATATTCTTCTTTCTCCCATAACGAGGGAAAAGAGTTAAAGAAAAAATACGAGGCCCTGAGATGCATGGATTCCAACAGGTGCCTACTTATTAAACCTAATGACTATAATATGATCTCCCCCTCCACAAATAATAGTGGAGATTATAGTGGTAATATAATAACGATAATAATAATAATAATAATAATAATAATAATAGTAATAATAATAACAACAATAATGATAATAATGATGATAAAATGTACCTGTGTCTGAAGCAGATAAACGGGTGGTTCTATGATCTATCAAACCAAGGTTTGGTGATAAAAACTAAAAGAAGAGAGCAGTATAGTGAAGACGAAAATATTGTATTTCTCTCAGCACAATAGCAACAAAAACACAACTGGGGTAGTCCTGCTCAGCACAAGATTGAGTATGTTAGTGCAGTGAAGCAGTTTTGGACAGTTTGCGCAGGACTGTCTTCAGAAAAGCTTTTTATCAAGAGCAGAAAAATGGGGGAAAGAGATTTTTACAATTCTTAACAAATTAACATTTCTGCCTCCCTATGTTGATCATCCCTATATCATGACTCTACTCTCTCCTCTCCCCTAATGATGCCTCGCTCGGGTGACTACATTTGACTACATTTGTTTGACCAATATTGCAATTTTATGTAGCATTAAATCCTTGAGTTTTTACCTTGAAAATTATAAACTACAATGTATTTTGTTCATTCCGTAGATTTTATTATAATCTCGACATACTGAATTTCGCATGTGTTTCGTCATCTTTCGTAATTAGCATGTTGCACTAAACGCTTACATTATTTCTTTGGAACCTACATCCTACAAGCATTGCTTTTTAGTAGGTTCCTCATATTTACACATCATTGTATTACATGTCCTTATACATTTGTGAAATTACGCAAACAGGTACTGGATTGTTTTAATGTTTAAAAATAAATATCAATGATAACGAAGCTATTTGAAATAAGTAACCTTGAGAGTAACCTTGACATGACGGACAAAAAGATTCACTATCCTTGACCGATAAACTTTTTTTCTGAATTCCCTTGAGTCATCCCCATGTCAATGAATTATATAAAATAGCGATGAAACCGAATGACTATGATCTCCCCTCCCTGAAAATAATAATAATGGTAATAATCATAATCATAATCATAATCATAATCAATGATTATGATGATAGTAAAAACAATAAACAGTATCAATGAGATAAACAGGCGGTTCTAGATCCATCAACCCAAGTTTTGATTATGAAAACAGAAATGAGGGAGCAAATGAAGACAAAAATAATCTTTGTGTATTTCTTCTGTCATAACGTGGTTGAAGAAATATTAAAGAAAGAATACGAAGCCCTGAGACCCGTAGATTTCCACGGGTTTCTTATACTTATAAAGCCTAATGACTATATGATCACAATAATAATATAACAGTAGGAGCATAATAATGATAACAATATGATAATAATAATGATGATGTTTAGTCTGAAGTATATAAACGGATGGTTCTCTGATACATCGAACCAAGTTTTGGTGATTAAAAACAAAAAGGAGGGAGCGATTGAAGACGAAAATATTATATTTTTCTCTCATAACGTGGGAAAAGAAATAGGAATGAAAAAAAAATGCGATGCCTTGAGACCAGCCGCGGATTCGCTCGGGTGCCTGCATGGATGCAAGAACAGGGGGTATAATTAATATCAAAGTCATACAGTGTCAATAGCATCTCCCCGTTCAGACGGGAAGAATCTGTGGGAAGAACTTTCGGAGAATCTCATCAAGCGTTTTTTGGTGATCTTTCCCTGAATGTTTGTTTGTTTGTTTGTTCTGCGAGGGTGAAAATGTGTGTGAGGGGATGGTGGTCATGAGTAGAAGAGAGCACAAGTAACTGTTCTTTTTATTTCATCAATAAAAATGTGTAAAATCGTATATATGAGAGGGAAAAAAAGAGTAAAACCCCTCAGACCCGTGGATTTCCACGGGTGCTGCTAGTTGATGAAAGATTAAGTTTGCACATCTATATGCTAAAGTTGTTGCATGTGTCAAATGTCAAGCCAATTACTCAAAGAGTGAGGGAGTTAACTGAATCCACAATATTTTTGTATGATTTTCATTCAAAATATGCCGTTACCATGGCAACACATTGATCGACACTTACGAAAGAATACATTTACACATCTACATACCACAGTGGTCTTTTGTGCCAAATTTCTAGCTAAATGCTCGAAGACTAAAGGAAGTTAGCTGAATCCACAATATTTTTGTATGTTTTTTGGTTTTAAAAAAGCTGTTACCAGGGCAACGCATTGCTCACCACATTGTTTCCATATCTATATACCATAGTGGTCATGTGTGCCAAATTTCAAGTCAAATGCTCTAAATTTGTTTAAGGTGCCCATCTGCGCTGAATCTATCCTTCCTCGTGGGTTCAAGCACATACTTTGGCTGGAAAACCAAAGTTTATTTCTTTATAAATAGAGAGTTTCATATTAAAGTGTTTAGCCACAACGTCATAATGAAAATAGCAACAAATCAGCGCTCAATAAATGTGATGGACAATGGCTCAACAACACTGTGGGAGTGATGAAAATTAGGTAATCGTTGAATAATTACAAAAGTGTTCAGGGGAACTTAAACTTTCTTCTTTCAATTTAAATCAATGCAGATCTGGCATTACTTTTTTTTTTCATCATCAACCAGACATAATATACAGAAAACAAGCCAAAGATGAACAATAAATAAATTGAAACTGGACATGTATAAAAACTTGAAATATTGTTTAAATGTTCACGTAGTAATGCAAATGCAAAAGTGAGGCACACATATACATGATAGCACCTCTAAAGGAAACATTGCGGCATTAACTTTCCTTATTGTGTTATTTTCATTTAAAAATGCACACAAAAAAAAATTACAAGGAAACTTTACTACAACCAGGGCATGACAGACATGCTTCTTGTGTGCATGGATTTGTAGCTCAATATAAATGGAAAAGTGAGGCACACATAACATAACTCAATATCCATGAGTCAAACATTATGCATGATAGTATCTTCAAAGGAAACATTGCAGCATTTTACCTGTGTTACTTTGATTTAAGAATTCACCGAAAATTAAGAAAACTTTGCTGCACATCAGGGCAAGTCAGATAAATTATGCTTCTTGTGTGCATGGGTTTGTTGCACAATGTCGGAAAATCTTACTAGCATCATACACTGACGTGTTCTTGAAGTTCGTGGCTAATGCCCAGAACGAAGCCCTCACTTGGGATTGTAGCAGTACATGAATATGCCGCCACAAAATCAAAGAATGCTTCAAGCACCCAAGCATATTTGACGATGAAGACACAGTGGGCTTTAAAGAGTCTGTCAAATTCTTGCTTCCGGTCATCTCCAGCCTGGACTTAGTATGGTCTTGTCCAGGATGAGAAAATACTGGATGTACGTCTAGTCACTCCCTTATCTGACTAAGCAGGGCTGGCTGAAGGTGGCATCTTTAGCATCACTGAACTTCGCGCTTCTCGCTTGTGATGTATACGTTTCGCGCGGATCAACTTGGCATTTCCCGTTTGCTAGGGCTTTCAGGTGGGAGAATCTCCAGATCAGAAGATGCTTGGGGCTGGGGTTGGAGTCTCTGCATCAGCAATGCCATGAACATTGGTTCCTATCTGAAAAGAGATTAAACATGTATAGCACTACTGATATTTCGAACTAAATTTCACTTGAATCGTTTGAGCAAATGACAAAGGCTACAATTATTATCAAATAAACTTTGCATCACATAGAGGGAAGTTAAGTTCTCAGTGAGAGGGTACTCTGGAGGGAAAAAATATTAAAATACAATTTTACATATTGATCTTAAATACAATGTACTAATAACATATTCATCACATAACTTTTAGTTTGTGATGTACAAGTAAATATTTCTGATATATTTCGGAACATATTATTTTAAAACATTTTGTCTCATCTGGTAAACCTCAAAGCCTTGAAAAAATCCCCAGAAATCAGATTACTTTTTGCCATCATCGGGGTGGGGCCTACTTGATATTTACATGTTCCAGACTCATAAGATATTTGATGTACATATTATTACAAATCAATAGAAGTCAGCATGCATTTTTAATCCGTAATTTAATGAATTTAAAAGAAAACTGTCAAAACACGGTAGATACCCCTACACAATACTCATTGCTGAATGTTCTAAAGTTTGTTTGAGAAGAATCGCTTCAAAAACACTGATATATCAGAGAAGAAAACTTTGCATTTCTCACGACAGCATGAGAAATTCAGATTTTTAAATTCTACCTGTTACTAAGTACATGCAGATTCTACACGAGTCTTGCTTTGTAAGATACGAAGCTCAAATATTCTTCTCTAAACATGAGCTGGTACTTAAAAGCCCAATGAAACATGCATATTGATAATTCTCAAAATTGGAAGCTCAATGATTTGATCATAAACTGATTTCAAGTCTATAAACATTAAGCATATACTGTACTTACAGGCACATAGTCATTCTGCACCATGTACTGCTGGGCATCCCTCGGGAGCACGAGAGGTCCTCTCCCTTTCTTCTACATGGGGATGTTGGGTCTGTGAAGCATCGCTGCAAGTAGTGACATTCCACAAAATTCCTATAGAATGGAACACAATACAATTTTTTTTTTCAACTTTAAGTATTTCACCCATTCTCTTTAACATATTAGATATGACGTATTGTATCAGCTCTAACAATCCTTAACATTCAGTACGTTTTCGACTTATTATCAATATCAGTCTATGAAGAGCAAACTCGTACACATTCACTTTCCTGAAAGGTGTAATAGCAATGAAGCATAAACAAATGAGTAAGTTTTACTCTTACACTTTGGACAGAAATTGTTCCAGTAATTATAATCAATGCCACAAGATCTATGAGGATTGGCGGAAGGACTTACTGTCTCCATCCATGTCTTCACATCTTCTTATGATGTCTTGCAACTAAGGGTGGTTTCGCTTGGCAAGTGCAAGATTCTATTGACGTAAAATGGCCCCCATCTGTTCACCATCTCCTGCACTTTTCTCGGTACAACTGGGCAAAGTCCGCATTGATCTGAAAATAAACACAAAAACTGTGAAATATCAGTGATAAGGAAGTGGAAAATGAAAAACAGAAACGCTTGACAAAAAAAAAGGAAGAAAACAAATATGCTTCGGGGTATAAACGGTCGCCATAGCCACATTTCTAGATTTTTATGTAATTAATTATTTCTTATTGGTCTCGAGGGTTGTATTTCATGCTGGAGGAAAAAATGAGACTGATATCTCTGATTTTTGTTTCAGATGTTATCGTTAAAATCAATTTTTAGAAATACCAGGGATGTCTTGCATATCTAAACACCAAGAAGGGATAGTCCTGACAGAGTACTCCTTGGAGTACAAATTATACAAATAACAGATAATTTGCATTCCCTTTATCTTAAAAAATATTAAAAGTAAAAAATAAAAAAAAGGCCTCATATATTGTAAAACTTCACTACATTCTCTCACTGGTGTATGTGATGCTTAATGCATACATCTCAGCCAGAAATGTAGATCTGTAGAATTTTTAAGTCTAGATCCTTCTACTCAAACACAGATCACCACATTGATTATGCTACAAAGAGAAAGACTGGAGTAGAATACCTTTATCCAGGTGCGAAATCTTGTTCCATTGCACGAGTTAATCCCATACATTATTTGTTTCATACAACGCCTTCAACAATAACACTAACAGACTTACTAGTTCAAGAAAGAGTCTTGAATTCAGTGCAGAAATGGCAACCATAAGGCCTAGATAGGTGTCCAGGCCTACTACTGAGTGGTAGTAATAATAGTAGAAGTATTTTCATGGAATGCAAATCAGTAGCACATTCACATTACATACACATGTACGCAGCCGAGTGCAAGTAGCATTGAAGTTGATTATTCCAGTAAAATTAGTGACATGATGCACGCTTGATAGTAAGAGTGTTGAGTGCACACGCCAAAGGTAATTGTTTATTGTGACATCAGACTCAGTAGACCTAGTCATGCAATGGAACAGAAACTGTTTATTAATTGTAGACCCCCTATTTTAATATGGGAGTCAATGGAAATTGGTGATGTCAGCCAATATGGCCCATGCGATAGAAGTTTTTACAGTTCAGAGCTTGACGCCACTGCACTGGCATTGCAACATTGGCGCCCTAAACCCTGGGGCGCTCATCACACAGGGGGCTTCGTGTTTGGGCTGGTCGCAGTTCTATTGTAGCGCCCATAGGGTCTACGTACTATTGGTGGCCTAAACCAGGGAGCACCTCCCTGCCTAAACACAACGTTAAAAATAAAACCCATCTAACAGCATATCGTTTGTATGCCCTACATTTTATCACAGCATAGTGGGGCATGATAAGGCCTAGAACTGTGCCTTTCTACGTAGAAATTGATAAATTAAACCTTACAAGAGTGTAGGAAAGGGTGAACTGACACTAACTTGTTACTGTTACTCAGTGTTTAGACGACAGTTAGGCCTACGCTACAGTAGCCTGTGTTATGCCCATACTCCATAGGCTAGCTTTACCTTTCAGTCAAGACACCAACATCGTAAATCATTAGGTAGAATGGGCGCTTTATAAGAGTCCCTGTATTATTACACTTGTACTTGCAGTTTCACCGAAATAGAGCCCCCACAATACTAGTATAACGTTAGCCTACATGTAACTTGTTACAATGTTTGGATAGACACATATTAGCCATGAACAGCTAACGTTAGCACTGGCGCTTCAGGGATGGACAGCGCTGTATACAGCGGCAAGGCTCAAACTCGCCAAAAATGTAGGGCGGTTAGTGCACATCTTAACATCTTTTATCTTTGGTTACTGAGTCCCAGAGTTATCAAACACATTCTTAAGCATTCATACAGTAATATGCTCACCTTTAAGCAACTTGGTCAAGCTTCCGTCAGATCATGCCCTCAAAAAACTCCGGCCTGCATGACTTCTGCCTTCAAGACCAACTCAACTGTTCGAGTCAATAGCGTTTGTTTGCAAATGGTCGATATGGGTAGGTACAAGTACTAGTACTATAGTACATGTACAATGTACATATTGTGCACTGTGTATGACTACGCTATCTAGCGTCGCATGAAGCAAAGTGACGGCTTAAAGCCCAAACAAAGTTCTGGTACGCCTGCAAAAGTTGTCAAATTTCGCTCCCAAAGGTGAAGGTATGCTTAGGAAATGTGCAGAATAACGATGTTATTACAAGATATTCGATGGGTAACGACGAAAATGCCAAATATTAACCAAAAAGGTTCAGTCTCAGAACTTACCCGAAAGGGGTCAGGCTAAACTCGGACTCGGGGATTACTCGGCGCTTCGCTTTGACGGCGGGATGAGTTGTAATGGTTGTCCCTCTGATTGTACAGTGTTGTCCTATGGGAGCGGCCTGTACAAACTAGCGCTTCGTGTTCTGGCTACTCGCAGTAATGGTCCGAGTTGTTACAACGCGCGCATCAAAAACCTCTTTTGCGCGCATGCAAAATTAGTGTGCGCCTATCAAGCACCTCTAAAACAACCAAAGGCGCTTGATAAACAACAACAAAAACTCCAAAGACCGCGCGTCTCAGCAACTGAGGACTGCGCGCTGTCATTTTTGTTTTGTTTTGTACAGGATTACGTTAGCACGCACTTTCCTGTCCATTCAGTTAGGCCTCATTTGGTATTATGCAGTGGCCAGTATGTAGCGATCACTTACTGCGTGTGAATTGTTTGAAGTAGGGTCGAATTCTTCCCGAGACCGAGTTAGTCTGGAGCCTTCTGGAATAAAAGTCGGTTTTCCTACTATTATTATTTTTCTCAAAATACTCCAAACCGACTCATCATTCCGGCAAACCGCGTCAGCCAGGTAAGTTTCTTAGTGGACTCTTTCGATATATTGCAAGCAAAAATGAAATGGTGCTAGACGGGTTCTCAAGCACTTACCGAAACTTAGTTTTCACTTTAAGGGCCGTTCACATTGGAGCGGTTTTGCGGCAGCGGCAGCGGCAGCGGTTTGCCGCTGAACTCTGCCGCAGCGGCACGCTGTTCACACTGGAGCGGTCTGCCGCGCGTAATATGCAAATCAAATTGTTTCCCTTGGCACCTGCAGTTTACTAGTAATCAATTACATAATATGCACTGTATACCGTAAATATATTCTCTTGGGTCTGAGAATTAACAAGATCACTTTTCCAAAATGAAACTTACAATCAAAGAAAATCAAGGATTCGTAACATGCAAGAAGACTATTGGACAATCAGTATTGGAATCTCAGCTTTTCAACTTTTTGATTAAAAAAGAAAATCAACACGGACTGTTCAAGGAAACTGCAAAATATTCCTTGCGATACTGATATGCACGCAGAAATTGTGCCGGACGACTGTCATGCATGTGCACATGGTGAGATGGACATACCTAAAAGGTGCACATCCAACACCACAATATCTCAAATATTGTATAAACTGCGAAGGTGACCTTGTATGTTTGCTTTGGGTTTTTTGTTTTTTGTTTTTTGTTTTTTGTTTTTTTTGTTTTTTTTTTTTGGGGGGGGGTTGTGTGTGTGTGTTTGTTTGGTTTGGTTTGTTTGTGTTTTTTTTTCTTTTTTTTTTTTAGTTACTAAGCATCCAAAGTAATAATGTCTTATCTTGCTTCGTGTTGATGTGAATATGGTTACTTTTTTTTCTGGTGTTTGCAAAGTAGCCAACTGTATGAAAGATGAGCTCTTTAACAACAACCACCCCCCCCCCCCAAAAAAAAAAAAACAAACAAACAAACAAAAAAAAAAACAACAACAAACAGCAACACACTTCTTTACTTGTCATTCCAATCTTTACCAACAAACTCTACAGATGGAATGTAAATGTTTGATTTGATATCTGACACACTTCATACTCTTTCTGGAAGAGTATAGGCGTAATTGAAGTTACAAAGGTGAGGGGAGTCACCGTCAATAGGATATTCTGCCACGGATAAGTATTAGGTAATAGGCCTACCATTCACTCTCCTACTCAAACCTACTAGACCTACGTGTGTAGAGTATAATGTGGTTCACAACTGGACCATAATAAACTTGCCCATATATATATACTCCTAGCTATGGGAAAACCAGGAAAGCATTTTTCACTCTCTAAAATGTGTGTGTTATGCATGGACGGCGGTTTCGCATCCTCTTAGACAAAAACAAAAAACAAAAACAAAAACCACACACACAAACAAACACTCTTTCATAATCACAGTTTGGATTTCAAATTCACACATCTGTATTAAACCATCAAATCTATGCTTTCAGAAATCTGGAAAGAATTTTAACATACACTCGATTTCCAAGGGAACCACACAACTGTTGGGTAGAGTGATTACCAAAAACCAACAGAGGTCAGTTTAATTTTAAGCAAGTTTTGTTGAATTGCACTAAATAATTTCTTCCATCAATTTAACCACCCAATGTAAATATTAGTTAGCAGGATTTTTAACCAACTTATGTTGGGAAATGACAAACATCACATGAAATACACACTGCTCCCTTAAAACCATCAAGCAATGCACATACAGTAATGCAAGCCACACATGTCAAATTTTAGCACTTGAGACACTAATTCAGGACAACTGTTACAATAACATATATTCTCATTTGATGTGATCTAATAAATTATGACAGTCTGTTGCTGAAATAACAGTGTATATGCATACTGTTCACATTTGCGAAGGGAAGCAATATTATTCTGTGTTTCAACACAGCTAGCACATTCACATGTAAAAGGAAAATTCACAAGATCTGACATTGTATGAGCAACTATGTAAATCTGAATGGATACACATGAGTTGTGAAAACAATATAGTAATAGTAATGGATTTTGTGAATGATGAAAGTATGGTAATTAACACCAATGTAATTTGCATCTTGGACCTATTTTCTATAAGCATAAATATTCTCATCTCTTACAACTGAAAAATAAATCAATTCAGTGCAAACTCCTGGCAGAAATGCATACATCACAACATAAGACAAAATCAGTTGTTTACATTTCATCTTTCAAACCTCAAAAAGACCAGTCTTTTTCAGCAATAAAAAAACAAAAGGTATTATGTACATTTGTAGAACAGGAATAATAAAGGAGAGAATATGTTTGAGAGAAGAGAGCAGTACAGAGTTCATCAAATTAAGTGAGCAAGAAACAGCTGATACATGGGGGTGGATGAGGCTTGGAATTTACAATGATTTGGACACGTACTGTAGTTACAAAGACAAAAACAAGAAAATCAAGATAAGCAAAGGAATACAACAAAAATGGTCACCTTAGTGCTTACATGGTTCAAATTAACATCTAGTCAGATTAACAAAATCATGTAACAAATAGAACAGCAACGTATTATGCATTTAATGCCATGATCTGATATGAGTTATCTGACATCATATACTAACTTAATGCAAGCACAGTACAAACTGAGTGTTCAAGATTATACAATACATGTAATGTAATACACACGACATGTATTCGATGCCACGTCAACATTTATAGATTTGGGTTTCACGGTAAACTTGCAGCTTTCAAAAATTGTAGTGACATGCATCAGGTACACTATAAAGTGCTTGCTCTACTGCCAATTATTTTACTCATTGCCCTGCAGCATAATACAATACAGCATCCATATTCCAATGTGAAATACACACATGTAACAGGTACTAAAGTGTGCATAGTGAAAAGGTGGAATTTTATCACATGTTTGAACAGTGTGTTAGCTACTGCTAATGCAAGGAATTCTTGTGTTGTGGGCCTGTATATGCAATCAGATTTCTCCCGAGTCGAGTTCTAACTGCGAAGTGATACACATTAGCCTGCCTTGTATGATAATCATGAAGAACTTGATCACTTCTTGCAAACATAGATGAAATTGCTTGGGGTACATCTTCACTACTCAAGTGATACATGAAGGATGCCAGTTAAAGACAATTATATATCTTGTGTTTTCAAATTACCATTCACATTATAAAGACTGAAAGTAGTTTGATCCACAATATTTTAGTTAAATTTTCTATAGAATTTGTTTCATTACAATGGCAGCACATTAATTGCATATTTCCCTGTAATAGTGGCGACATAATTATGCCAAATTCTATATCGACTGCTAAAAAAAGCAAGAGAGTTGTTGTAACTTGGGTTGGAACCAGGTGTAAAGCATGGTTAGCAACAATAGTGTTGATAGATATTTGGGCCAGGTGAGGTCATTTAGAACTAGTTTCTATGGCGATGTCACAATTTCGTGCTCTATACATCCCTTGTCAACTTGTACACACTATGTGTGGGTGTGGTGTGTAATAATGGACTTAGCAGCTTATCAAGTCTTAGGTACTTGTCTACATAATCATAAGTAAAACTAACTCCTTGAAAAGAGAATACATGTTTCAAAGAAGCATTGACCACTAATAGTATCAATATAAACGTACCTTATCATTCATACCTGGTACAGGTGTATAGTCAAAAGACAACAATATCAAAATGGCAAATGGTTTGTGAAATAACATGGTCACTGTTATGAGGAGACCACAATTAAAGGTCAGTGCCTATTTCCCTATATGTACTTCTCAACAAACTGCTGTTTATTATGCAGACTTGATACGGAAGGGTGGAGATGATAAATAAATGGTTGCATTATGGTTGACTCGATAAATTTAGAAAATAAGGGATGGATGCCAAAGTTACAAATCCTCCTTGTTTGTAAAGGAGTCCCTTTTAAAATGGTCTCACTGCCATGCAATGTGGCCAGCAGTTGAGATTTAGAACGAAGATCAACTTGAAGACAAGATCAGCTGCAGCCACAATGCCTTGACAAGACTGTGCCCTGTGCTCCACAACTGCAGATACATGTACCTGAAGAGGGTATAATTTGCTTTCTCCAATAAGAAGGATGAAGCGCTGTGACTGCGGATGTTCTGTGTCAACCACATATGAGCAGTTAAAATAGTCCTTCCTGGAAGAACGAAAAAGCAAGCATACTAGTATATGAAAACAGTGTAAACATTTTGAAGACATATTGATGTGCATTATTTTCTTATGCCTTTATACATATGATATTTCCAGTAATTTTGTATCATATTCACTAGCAACTCCAGCAAACTAGGAGCAAGAGTGACCAAGATCAGAAGGTCATGCTTTAAAGCTGAAGATCTACTATGCACATACAGGAGTGAGTCAAACATGATATCTGGAAAAAGGAGGCAAAATTGTTTCAGAAGGGGGACTGAGGGGAGGTAGTACAGGAAAGCTACCAATCAGAACAGAACAATTCACACCTCTGGCCTTCATGGTGCTATTTGTTTGTTTGTATTTTTTTCAATGTCTAGCTTAATTACAAACCAGAACTATCTTGGCAAAGAAGTGTAACTTTGTCTAAAGTCATTTTTTTTTGTTGATGTTGTTGTTGTTGTTGTTGTTGTTGTTGTTTTTTTTTTTTTTTTTGGGGGGGGGGGAACCACCCCCCCCCCAAAAAAAAAATAATAATAAAAGTGACAGACAATTTTACATTCAAAGTTACATATGACTTGCATTTTTCATGTCCTCCGAAAATGATTAAATTGGCATGGGCCAATTACTTGACCTACATTGTAGGCACCTATGGTACACTATAATATACACTATTAAAATGATTGATTGGTCCATGCTGAATATTGTGATATCTGTCAAATGTATGGGATGTTGCCATACACATTATAAAGAAAGAGAAGAATCTACATGTACATTTCCCTGGAATGAAGGGGCAGGGTAAAGATTAAAAGATGTGCCTTCACAGAAATTTCACTCTTAAGTTAAGTTCACTCTTTAGTTCCAGGTGACATACAAAATATGTACCTGTGTTGTAATTAGAATTATCAGGTATGGTACAATACATGTACCATCATACGGGATCACTTCCAAAATAAAGTTGTTGTTTTTTCCTCCCACAGGAGTAAGGTCAAGTTCTGAACAATGATTATGGTATAAATGTACCTAGAATGTCAATCTTTTGAATAATGCACTTTCAGTAAAACTGAAAGCTGAAACTCACAGCTTTCCAGTCAATGAGTGAGCTTGCATATCAAAGCCTGGTCAGGGATGCAGCCTCCTTTGCATGGTCTTTCCGCATTTGCTCAAAAGGTGGCAGCATATTCAGTCACTGTTTTACCTGAGAGTAAATAATATTTTGATATAAACAAGTGATGTGTTATACAAATGATGTGATATACAATGCATTAGAACGTTATGTCCTTGCATGAATAGGGGGAACTTTTTACTCAGCACAAAGAAAATGTAATAGACAGGTCTCTTTTAAAAAGTACCTTAGCCCTTCACTCCCATAACCAACACCACATGCAGGAATTGATTGCCTGAACTTTTGATAACTGATTTTTGCTCTTAAATTGCTCATTTTGCAGTACAATGAAAGTGCTACTAATATGCCAGGTGCTTATATCAATGAAACTATTCATGAAAATATACATTTGGTATTGCTACCAACATGAATTAACGCACTGAATTACCTGCAGAACACAATACAGAGGGTCATCTTTCCTACCAAGGAACACAAAGGACTGGCACAGCCTTCCAGAAGAAGTAGTGGCTGCTTCAACCCTTGATACAATATGTCAAGGGACCAACCACTGCATCACTGGCATTTTTTTCCCCTTAAGAAGAATTGAAAATGAATGAGGGTACCACCTATTGGCACCCAGCTATTGATTTGCAGCTCATTTATTCCAAAAGTATAAAACAAATTGGCCTAAGTTTTTCCTCAAATAAGCTGTAAATACTGCAGTTTCAAATCTCATGACCATTCTGTTGATTCTGAATCTCCGTTGTAAAATTATGCAATTTTAGTGTGTGCGATGCATTTTCTTCGCAAGGCTGAAAAAGGGTACCTCATGATCTGCACCCCTTCCCTCCATAGGTAATACATGTGAATTTCATAGTCATGCATCGTTACTGAGTGGATGTGTAATTGAAACGTGTTTAGTTTGTTTTGTTGGCTTGATTTTCGTTTCTTCGTTACTGTTTTCATAGCTAATGGCACTTAATCCCATGCGTACCTTTTTGTTCTATACGCAAACAGCCATAATACGCAGGGTGTCGATGTACCCTGCCGATAGCTGGTACCCTTACCATACATTGAAGAAACTGTCTGATTGTGGGAAATGTGGGCATCTTTGGAAAGGCAAGACAAGATAATGCACATGCTTACCAGCTACAGTACAGTTACAGTTAAAGTGATTTTAAAACATTACCTTTAACTTGGTCAGACTCAGCCTGAGAGGATTTGATTCACTTTCTAATAAGATAAATCAGTCCTACTTCACTGCCTGTCTGATGATGCGAGACTGAACGCGAGTAAATGCAAGTAAATATAGTCTTTGTCATGCCAATGGACAAAGTTGTGGTTATGTGTATACCAGTGCGGTGGCAGTGTGGCAGTACAAAAACACCTACATAGTACGTGACCTAGATCTCGGCCTATTGTTAGTATACCGGGTAGTCTAGATAGAGGAAGAGTCAATACCCAGAACATAATACCTTTTAGGGCCTATATAGGTCTAGAAACTCTAGACTAGAGTCTAGAACTATGTCTAACGTTAACAGTACTATCAGAGTATGAGTAGACTCAGTAAGAGGCTAGCTGTTTTTGTTGTTGTTGTTATTTGAATTTGTTTGCCATTTATCATTCCCAGTAATTTACGCCAAATCTTTACTTATGAATAACTTAATTACTGTTAATTCCAAAATTTTCCCTAGGGCCTACATTATTTCAATTTTAGATCTATTAGAAATAATTCAAAAATACTCTATGATATCAAATAAATCTAATATTAGACTCAGTGTCTAGTCTACTGAGAAGCATATTATAAATAGGTTGTCTACACCTACGTACTAGACCTAGTACTAGTAACATTTTTTTTTTTTTTTTTAATGTGAGGATCTAGGCCCTGCCGCCTGCCTATCGGTATACAATCGACCATACAAAAGTGTATGCGGTCCATTTATGGGAAGCCCTTCCCATCTATGGACCCCATACACATCACTGGTCATTAGTAGGTGTGGGACTAGTCGGACAGTAGGAGTGCTCCTATGGAAAACTTAGGGTTCCTTATGTCCCTCTCCCCCCACCAACTTGCACAAAACAAATTACTACTCCTCTTCACCAATAATAAACTAAATACCGGTACCAAAGGCCATGCCAGCCAGGGTTATGTCTCAAAAGGAAGTCTTCCCATAAATGGCAAAACCTTTATTTAGTTCGTTATTAGTAAAAAAAAAAAACAAAAGCAAAAACAAAACAGTAATCCATCTATCTTGCGCAAACTAGTGGGTGTGTGTGTGTGTGGGGGGGGGGGGGACATAAGGAACTCTTTCCCTCCCACGGACCTAGTAGTTCTAGATCTACTCTAGACTTCAACAAGGCTTTACTAGCCTTTTCGGCTTTAGTACCATGTTGGCAGAATACTATATCAGACATAGATAGGCGTATATGGGACTGTGATATTGATAGACTGCTTTCTTTCGCTGGCGAGTCTGCGTCTATGGCAAAATACGTGGAAAGTTACAATCTGCAATGTCGCCCCTGCAAGAGAGTGACCGCTGTCATGGGTCGAAACAAATGACAAAACCTTGAGAAAACCAAACGAGCAACTATACCATTTAGCCCGATTTCATCACCAAAGGTCTCCAATTCGATATTTTCCTCTGGAGTGTTTTTGTGAACATAATTGAGTTTATTGTACAAAAGTTGTCTTTTCTGGAGGTCTTCGTTCAGCTCTTCGATCGACGTGTTGTACCTTCGCGAGACTTTTATTTTCAAGCTAAAGTTTATGACCCCACCCACATTAAAACGTCACAAACTAGCTCTATTATGATTGGTCAACAGCAACCTCGCCGCAGCGGCAGACTAGAAAAATCGCTCAGCGGAGCGATTCGAGAAAACCGCTTGCGGTTGCCGCTCTGAAAAGTCGCCGCTACCGCTCCAGTGTGAACGGTTGTACGTGGACAACACGCGAGTGATTTTTGCGGCCCACCGCTGCCGCTGCCGCTGCCGCAAAACCGCTCCAGTGTGAACGGCCCTTTAGGCGGTTCAAGATGACGTCATTTACAAGTCATCTGATTGGCTGAAAGTTTAAGTCCTTGTTAGATTTAGATTGCGAACAGCTTCGACACTCAACTTTTAATCGAAGCCACCTAAAATAAGTCTTAAAGACTTAAAATATTTTAAGTCGTAAGAAAGATTTAAAATTTAAGTCCTAGAAATTAAGAGAGTAACCTATCTAAATATTGGAAATAAAGCACAAGCTCAGGAAAAGTGTGAACTGAGAAAAGAGGCTCTGAAGTACAGTGTCTATCCAAGCGCTTAATCTTTACCAAATCGTGCTGGCTGTGCGATGAATGGGACAAAAAACAGGAAGTAAACTACCAGAGAAACAACAATAAAAGGGATTATCAGATTAAACTGAAATTAAGTATGCCTCATTAACACATTCTGTCCATAATTAATGCCAACTTTCAAAGCAGTAGCACTATCCCTTCAAAAGTTATTAGAGTTGAAAGTGAAGAGTGTGGACAAGGTTTTTCAGAAATGAAAAAGGGATTCTAAAGACACACCTAATCACACTATTCTACCAAAAATGTTCCAGATAAATTGCTAACAAAACACACTTTCATGTCCGTTTTCTGATACCAAATTTTAGCATAATGTAAAAGAAGACCCGCTCTTTCAGAAAATATGAAAAAGTCAAGTTCGGCTATAGGTTGACCCATTTCACTTATTTTCAGTCCTCACGCAAAATCAGTGTGTGCGACTTTATGTTCGTTTTTAGGTGCACGGTCACAATAAGGATTTGCATATGAAGGATGTGCTTTAAATAAAAAAAGAGAAAAAGAATGCGAGAACCTATGTGGTGTCGAAGAAGATTGTTCAAGTTTGATTCTTTTTGTTCGAATTCCTAGTGTGAGTGTATAATGGTGTTTTGAATTTCATTTTTTAATGATAATAATAATGATAATAATTGCATTAATATGGCGCTTTATACTGGTGTTTCTAAGCGCACTTGTGCTATTCATACAAAAAGACTACAAAAGACTAGAACACAATAACATTAGCAAATAGGAATCCTCAATCAACATTTGTTTTTTTTTAACCTATTGTTGAAGAAGAAACTGTACATCGTCAAGAATTTGAACGATAGAAAATTTCAGGATATGATGGAATTACAAATTTTCTTTAAAAAAATGTTTTAAATGAAATAATTTCTCCTTTAACATACATTCTTAATCAATCTTTATCTAATGGTAAAGTCCCCAATAAGATGAAAGTCGCAAAAGTTGTCCCTATCTTTAAGAAGGGACAGCAAGATTTGGTGAATAAGTACCGACCAATTTCTTTGACTTCAATCTCTAAAATCCTTGAAAGATTAATTTACACGCGACTATCAAAATTTCTCACAAATCATAACATTTTATCAGATTTTCAGTTTGGTTTCAGAAAACATTACGACACAACTCATGCTTTACTTATATACTTTTAAAGACAAGGTAGCTCATGCTATAGATAATTTTGAGCATACAATTGGAGTTTTTCTTGATTTTTCCAAAGCTTTCGATACTATAGATCACGAAATATTGTATTGTGTGGATTGAGTGAATGCAGGAATAGATGGACACATCAAGGAAGTTAGAGGAAAATCAGAAAATCAGTGTAAAAGTTATGAATTCTTAAATATTCAGTGCAGCCATCACTGGATAAGAAGATTACAAAAGTTTGCGACGTCACGGCAGGACAACGATATAAGACTGAAATACATAAAGAGAATTCCACAAAATGTCATTTTCTTTTTGTAAATGAAAATACACACACTGTCGACTATAGTTATACTGACACAATGTTAAGGGTAATATTGATCCCCCTACGTTGCTCTCAAAGATGAAAGTCGAGATTGAATTCTGTGATTATTTTCTTTATAACTATATCCTTGTCCTGCAGTGATGTCACAAACTGTCTTCCCATCCAGTGACGGCGGCACTGAAACTTAAAAGATTTATAACTTTTAAACGGATTTTCCGTCTTTCCTCAGACTTTAAATTAAATGATAACGTTCATCACGACTATTGTTACATTCACTCATTACACAGAATTACATTGGTCATTTGGAGTGACCTTGTCTTTTGACATTTTCTCAAAGTGCTCTTATATCTTGTCTTCCGTCGCCTGTCATTATTCATTCATTCAAATCAAATTCTACATTATAGGATTGCATCATTTCCTTTTTTTGTTTTTTGTTTCTGTGCAATCAGACAATCAGTATCACATCCTGTTTACCCGGTTGTAATAAGGATAAAACAACTCTGATTTATCTCCTTTACACATTCCTCGTTTATTTTTGACAGCGTCTCGTAGGCGAAAATATTGCTAAACAATTTCGGGAAACGCCTTGCCATGGCGTGGTATTAATCTCTTCAAGGATATCTTGATATAAAGTGACAGCATAGTATCCTCAGAAAACAATTACTCTTATCGTACTATAGATGCCTTAGAGTTCGGTAAAAGCAGTTATCATGATTTACATGATCTAACTACTAACTATGTTCAACTCCACTCTTCGATACAGTTCGAGGAATCTGGGATGCCTCTACGACTGCACTAATTAAGCTGTGATCAGGGAAAAAAGAATCATCACAGATGCCGTTTGAATAAACTAGCATTGAGTGAACGCATTTACCAAATCTATTCCCGTAAACATGTTAGTATTAGACTAAACAACTTCAGGAACCGCCTTGCAATGACATCATAGTGGTAATATCTCTTCATGGATCTCTTGATAATCAAAAGTGACAGCATTGATCATTATGGTATCATTAGAAAAAAGAAATGGCTTGTTTCTGGTTTTCGTCATCCATTTTGATTTTCATCGTCAACAATTTTTGACAATTCGTTGCGTTAAATTGAGCAGCCACAATCTCAAACTGTGCCTTATAGATGTCATCTGTATTCCCTTCTTCAAAATTATCGCTTTTCCCGTCCTTCCCTTGTCATGTTAAATAGTTTAATTTCTGCGCTACATTTTTGCAATCAGAAAATTATCATGGCTGGTAACAAAAGGCATCCAAAGTCGGGGACTTCGAGTCTGCGCATCTCAAACCTGCTGATGAGTGCGTCGCATTGTTGTTTCCAGCATGACAATCGAGAGAAGGAGATCCCCAGAAAGATTAAAAAAGCGATTTCAAAGGGATGGTACAGTTTTGATTGAGATGGGGATTCAGATTTTAACATTTGTGTGTGTGTGTGTGTGAGATGATTAGAAACCATTTATATGACATTTTTAAGAGCGTAAGATTCTGAGAGGAATTTAAAGTTCTATTTGATAAAAATCGGTTTTAATATGGCTGATCCAAAAATACACTGTAATAAAAGGTGGGACACACTTTTTATAAAGACCGATTTGTTTTGCTTTGTGTTTGAAAATCTCAGCCCTTTCAAAAGTGATTTTCATCAAATAAACTATTATATTGTATATGCTCTTTAATTTTTCATATAAGTAGTTTCTTAGTAACTATCTCGCAAAAATTCGAAATCTGAATCTCCTCTTAAAACCAGAACTATATCATCCCTTTAAAGACAAAGAAACGAACAAAGGACGTGGGAGGGGGAAGGGACAGAGTGAGAGAGAGAGAGAGAGAGAGAGAGAGGCGGGGGGGGGGAGGGGTAGGAATGCAGGAAAGCATATCATACGGGGAGATAGTGATTGGGATGCTTCATAATCTTAGTGATGATTCAAACCTCTCAAAGCACTTCAAAGCGGCAAAAAATGAAGTGTTGTTACAATGGATTCGTTTACAGAAAAACAAAATGAGAAGACATTTTCAGAGTTCCTCTTCGATGGAGCTGCTTCGCGACGAAGCAAACGGTGAACGATGGCGGATGACATCTGGAAATTGTTGTTCAGGAAAAACAAGCTATTGACAAACAAGTATCAAAAGTTAAGCAGAGTATTTGGATTTCGGTTACAGTTCGTTATTCCGAGGTTCGTGATTCCGAAAACGTGATTTAAGTTTCGTTATTTCGAATAAGGTTCGTAATGCCAAAGGTTTGTTAAAAGCAGTTAGGCCTATTTTCTATTTTCGGATTAACAAACCTTCGGAATGACAAATATCACCCTTGGATTTCTACCGCATCATCAAATGTAGCTATATGCAGTGTTTGTTTGCAAAACGGCCCGTCTTTCGGTACCGGCTGTTTGCATGACGAGGATCAAAGAGAAAAAAATGATGCCTAAATGTTGCTAATGCATTATTTTAATTCATTATCTTGACGTCAAGATTCTATGGCGATTGTCAACTCTTTGAACAACTACCAATCGTCTATACGACAACCGGGTGTTTCATGAATTTTGGGTGTCTATACGTATATCAAACTAGATTTCCAATCCAACTCGTAAAGTTCCCTTTCGTTCTGAAGAGAAAGGATACGACGTGTTGATTTGTCCGTCCAGTCAAAGTAGTTGATGCCCAATCTGCTTGCCAAGCGGCGCCCCAACTTTTCAAGTTTCTATAATAAAGCACAAATGTCGACTGCAAGTCATTTTGTGTATATTTTGTTCTTTTGCTACTGAATATTTTAATGAATCATACTAATTTGTCAACTGTAAGTCACTTTTTTTAACAATGATTTCATACCCATGGTGTACAAGTTTTAATGTGTATTTCTCGCTGAAGTTTTTTTTATATCAATTTTATATTTATGTCAAGTGGACCCCTTTGTAATTCAGCTGTGCTGAAAGGGCTATCCACCCTATTGCTGGAAATGAATGAATAAATAAATAGATAATAAAATACAAAATAATGGATAACATCGCTTCCCTTTCGCTTTGTATACATTAATAAACGTAATCATGTGTTAACTTTTTCTTCGGACTGTCATCTCTGCAATCTATTTGCTCATTTATTACCGGTGGCCTTCTGCATCCCAAGCCCACCAATATACATTCTAACAATAATTCAGCCAGACCACCGTTATTCCTCTGTCGTGAATGGCTCGAAATCAACAGATCATTCCATGCCGTTATCAGATTAATGTAACGTATACGTTTAGTGTGTTTGAATGTACCGATTATACGAAGAAAATGAATGTATTCATTCGTAACGATTTTCTTCAAAGCAGAAAACCTTCAATTTGATTTGAAACAAATTACATCAACTCTAATTAGAATATGTGAAAAAAGCAATGTAAAGGCTTTTGTCAAAAATTCGAAAAACAAAGTCTCATTGTTCGTCTATTCCATAGAGAGTGGGTTGTCAAGAACGATGCTATCTTTGCTTGTTTTTTTTTTCTCTCTCTCTCATCCAGAGGGTGGAAAATGGTTCACAGGGTGAGCATTTGTATCGGATACTATAGTTTTTCCGGATTTGTTTTTTTTTCGAAATAGATGTAGGGAATATACTTTTCTCTTTTTTTCGGAATGACATTCTAAATCCACGCAAAACACGCGTGTTCGGTATACATGCGCAGCAGCCATGGGTTTCGATTCACGGTGTAACAACACATCCACGTTATTTTTTCTTCCAATCATTGTAATATCCTTTTGTAATGACTGTCCTGCCTTGAGTAATGTATTAATTTCCTTGTTATGATTTGATTTCTTTATTTCTGACCAGAACGTGTATAGGCCAATAATCAGTAAACATGGCATAGCATGATATACTCCTGTCCAAGTTAATGGTTTTGACTGAACTGAACTGCAGAGTGAGGTATTAAGGCCGGAGCACAAGATTAAAAAAAAAAATGAGACAAAAAGCCTTGCTCGATATACTTATCGGGAAGAATTATCTTACCTCTTTTCGAACAGTCGATGAAGTCAAATCTTGTGGAGCGAGGTTGTAGCCATTCAAAACTATCTTGAAGAAAATTTCTCCAGAACCTACAGCGTGGGTTGTTAGAGAAGCATTAACAGAAAAATCAACTGTGCCGCAAACATACCATTTATAACAGTCAGCATATGGTCAGTCTGATATACATTGCCTTGGATATAACGGACTGTAACGATACTAAATGTAAGCCCTAACCCTCAGAAGTTGCAACAATCAAAGTCGCCTTTTCGCTGCACCCACTCGATCGTGCTCATTGAACTTCCCCATAAGAATAATTATGATATTTTATAACACTTACCGCTGTTCTGACCAATAAGCCTGATGTAGATGTTGTGCAGGAGACCGCGGTAGGTCAGATCACCTTTCTTCACGATGTAGTACTCGCCTCGGGGGAGGTCGATGATGATCTTGATCATGTCCTTGTGGACGTAGATGCGATGGAGACTGATGACGAAGAAGAGCACGGCGAACGAAATGAATTGCTGGTCGAAGGATAAGGAAAATGAAACCAAGAAAGTAATTGACGTGTGATAATCAAATCAAATCAAACAAATCAAACCTCACAAAAAAGAAATATTAAAGTTTCAGCTACATTGTTTGATAAAATGAAAGAAAGCAATTAAAATGGAAACTTAATATTCCATTTATTTTCATTCAGAAGTCCCCCCCCCCCCACACACAAAAAAAAAACCAAAACTCACCAAACATAAAGAATCTAAAAGTGTTGCTTAGCTAGATATCCTCTGAATTTCCTTCTCTTAGTACCAGCTCGGGGACATTTGACATAACACAGTTTGAAAAACGTTATTAATATAAGGATTTTATCCTTGCTCTTTTTTTTTTTGTTCCAATTACACGGCCCTCAAAGCACACAAACTGTCAAATAGTAGTCAAACCATGCAGAGTGGTTACACCCTATATGTATGTATTCCTATGTATTGTGCAAAAAAAGGGGGGCGAGCCCCCCCCCCCCCTTCCCTTTGTTATTTTCTTTATCTTTTTGTTTGTATTCCAGGAAGATTGTTACTTACCGACGGATCCCAGAACAGGTACCAGAGCGTCACTCCTATGACCTCGACGATGATTCCAAAGAGGAAAATCCAAAACCACTGGGATCGGAATTCATATATGAACCCTACGTCACAAATTGAAAAAAAAAAAATCACGTATAGTAATCAACAATGGTAAAGTTATGCTATCAACCACCTGAGGCTATAAAAGTAGATACACTTTAAAGTATTATGGGTCTACATGTATTAATGCTCTATAAGAAAAAAAAATGATTATCGGGACATACACTATAGATTTTCTATTAAATGTATAAATATATTTATAAAGAAAATAGAACAGGCAGGCTCTACACACGCACACACATTGTACAGGGCGATCAAAAAGCATTCATACAAACACACATATGTACACATAATAATGAACAATAAAGTAGGCCCTATGCATATAAAGTTTATGTAGGCTCTACATATTTATACATGGACAAGTATTCAATTCGATTCAGTTCAAAGTAACGTGTTTTTTCTTTACCAAATCGCTGCAGTGACGCGTACCTGCAGGCCTATGCACCTTGAGCAAAAACTGACCCGCACGATTCTGAGGGGTCTATATAATAATTAGTGATGTAAAATGTCTTTAAAAAATCGTAGAAGTCTGTTGTGTTCTTCATCAACGTCGCCTAATTCCTCGTTGATTATAACGTGCTCTAACGTTAGGAATCTTCCATACGATTTCTACTTACGATTTGGCGCAGTCTCTGTAAACGGGTGGGTGTGGTTTTCCGCTAGTTTTTCCCGGAACACGTCCTCGGGTCTTGACCAGATAGACATGTCCCAGGTCCCAAAAATTCCCACCACTGTCTTCTTCATTTTACTAGAAATAACCGAAACGTTTCTAGTAGAGTTTGAGAAAGTCGTATGCGATCATTATTCTTTACAACACTACAGGATCATAAACATAGCATGCAACAGACACTCCTAAGATTTGTTTGTTGCGCATGTTATACGTGCTCTATTTTTGTGTACGCGCATCGTCAGGACTGTGCGTATTCTTACTAAGAAACAATGCGCAGGCGCGATCATCATCAATCATTTTCATTATTACGTCATTCACTGTTGTCTTTTTCTCCTAATAACAGCAACAACAAAGTAATACAAGGGTGTACAATAATCAAATATCAATCTTTGCAATAAATTGCGCCATCAAGTGCTAGAATGGAAATTAGGGTTCTTTTGTAGATTGCGAAGAAAGTGAGATTAAGACAATGAAACGCATGAAAAAAAAATGTATGAAGGAGCATCAAATCAGTCGTTAGACTGGGGCATCCTAGCGATCATAGATTATTAACACCTTCTCTGACTACTTGTATTATTCCAACACCCTTGACGCGTATTGCATGATTAGCACGCCACGGCTGAGCATCGTCAGTATCCAATTTAGGGAAGAATCTGTGCATTTTTCAACACGTTGTAACTGAATCTGAACGCTGGATTTGCAAGGTAGGGCAATAAGGCACGAATATGTTTAGGTATGTGTTTTATTATGGATCAGCAGCTTTGTAAACCAATAAGAAGTAGGGCTCCTAAGAATATCATTTCGACTATGAGCATGTATAGATAGATAACGAAATGACGAACTTACATTGGTTATTGACACTTAAACGCTCAAAATTATGTAATGCGTACAAAATATAAAATTTTGTATATAAGATATAAAATCAGTACAGTTGATTAACGCTTCAGAAATCAGAAATGTAATACAGTGTATGTGTACTGCGTAGGGAAATGAACGGTGATTAATTCGGTGTGATTGTTTTCAACTTCACATATCTGTTGTAAATATAGCTATATTGTAATTTGTTCACTGTAAGTATCTGTAAGTATGTCTCTACCTCCCATGTGTCCAGAATAGGACGTGGTATATTATAATACATGTCCTTTGTTTTTACTTATCAATAAAGACGTGATTACAACAAATCTTGCCTCTTTCGTGTATGTATGTTTGAAAACAATACGGCCTTTTTCATTTGATTCCTCTTTGCATGTTGCATAATCTATGTTTATTCTCTTGCAATATCCATTAAAGGGACTGTACATGCAGTACTTGTTGAGGTGGGGATTCATGTTTTGAATATTCCTAAGTGAGATAATGAGAAACCTTTTATGAAATATGAAAGAGCATGTAATTTTAAGAAGGATTCAACGTTTATTTGAGGAAAATTGTTTTTCAAATGGCTGAGACATCCAAAAAAGTGATGCGACAGGCCACGCCTTGTTTTTGGATATCTCAGCCATTTCAAAACCGATTTCATCAAATAAACTTTTGATACCCCTTAGAATTGCATGCTCTTTGACATCTCATAGAGTGGTTTCTGAATATCTCGCAAAACGTTAAAAACGTTAAAATCCTCACCTCGACCAGAACTGTACACACCCTTTAACCCTTTCTGTGCAAATAAGTCATATACGCACAAATTACACACTCACACTCACATACACACACGCACACACACACACACACACACTCACACACACACACACACACATACCATATATACCAAAGACGAATCTTACATTCACAAAATAATGAAATATCTCAGAGATATACAGTGGATAGTTCAATCAACGTCAATGGCAAGAAAGAACATAACAGCTCTATTGAAGAATGACAATCATCTCTTTAACACAATGACTATACTGCCTTTTATTTATCAATCCAGACTTGTCAGGTATACAACTGAAAAGCAACAGTCCAAAAATTGCGTATGGCAATATTGTCTGTACTGAACATGGTTTCGTTTTGCAAAAGTTGGGAACAACGAGACTTCTATTGTGCCCTGCACACAACATTGTTTGCAGATATAGTATTTTTCTTTTTTGCACTATATCAAGGAGAGAGTGACGTTTGTTACTATAAGTATTTTATTTTTTTAAAAAGCAAACGTGCTGTAGATGTAACAAATTCTTTGATCATTTTCACAAATATCAAGAAGAGATGTTGCAGAAAAGTGTTGCAGAAAAATGTTGCATACCATAAAAATATATCTATATAACATTCTATCCCTTTTTTCAGAATCAAATTGCGTATAGAATCGCAGGCACGATTGAGTTAGAAATAAATAATTTACTCTATTACAAAAACATTGCAATTCTTCGTATTGTGATTTAAAGATGCTACAGCAGACAATTCAACGTTTTGCAAATCAAGAGTCCAATATGTAATCAAGATTGACATAATCTGATAAAAATGATAATTATGCCCATGGAGGGAAATAATCTTATATAAACGTGATGTTGCTTTGGCAATTAATACACCATACAACAACAAATAAATAAAAGGGGGTCACACGCTTCTTTTGCGATAGTTTAACCCGTCTGGGACAACAAAGCCAAATATAGTCCATCAATACCGAATGAATAATTAGTAATACAAAAGAGAAGTGGTATATATAACTATAATTATATATCACCCCACCGTCATTTTGTCTTGCTTTAAATTGAAACTGTAGAGCCAAATGATCCATTCATGGTTTTAACAGCTTTAAAACACGTAGAATTTATAACGCTTTGAAACCACTGATATTGATGAATCACATACAAAACAGAACGATCGCACATAACCTCAGTAAAGACTCACTCGGACTTAGAAATACTCATAGGACGGAAACGGGAACATTGGAACAATATTGTTCCTGATTCGCTAAGAGCGAATGCACCTTGCAAAAAGAAAAAGAAAAAGAAAAAAGAAACCACACAACAAACAAACAAACAAACAAACAAACAAACAAACAAACAACAAAGAACAAGCCGAAGAAAAAAAATCGAAAAAAAAAAATAAGCACAAGCAAGCAGAAAAAAAAAACTCCCCCAAAACAAAATTAACCGAATGTGTTTAACAAATTTGTTAGATAAAACAGATAAAACAAACCGTGTTAATTACCTTTGGAAAAAATACATACCGACGCTATGGATACCAATAACACATTTGGAGTTGTTGCCCATTCACATTATGACAATGGTCTCTATATGCATCAAGGTAATATCCGACATGGATATCGATTATTATGTATGTATATGAGTATTGATGTTGGATGCACAAAACACCCCCTTCCAGCACACGCGTCAAGGTGTGTCAATCACAATGCATCATTCACCAAACGAATAACTTGAAGACAAGGAGGGTAAGTAAGTCAAAGGACATTACGGGAAATGAACAGTGATCCACTCCTTTAAAGGGAAATTCCTGTGCAGTTGAAAGTTAGTTTGAAAAGAAGGAGTGTTTTCTCCGTTTTTGGCACAACAATGACAATTTGACCAAAATTTGGACGAAAAATAAAGAACTTATGAAAATTTGAAGTTTCACTATTGTTCCGGAAGCAGTTCTTTAACAGTCAATGTGAATTTGCAAATAGTGAAGTGATGATGTCATTCCCTCACAACTTGTTATACAGTTTGAAAATAAGATTTTAAACTTTCCAGTTTTTCATTTCAACACGAATATCCCCAGACTTAAACCTAATGTGTCTGATCATTATTCAACCAAGAATGATATTACACTGTAAAAACATCGGTGTTAGATTCAACACCACGGGTGTTAAATCTAACACCGATCAAACTTCAATAGAGGACCACACCCACAGGTGTTGAAAATGCACTGTGATGGTGTTGAAAAGTGTTCACCTGACACTTCGTGGTGTTAATTTGACACTGTACCTGGTGTTATTTTGACACTGTACTGGTGTTAATTCAAAAATGACACCACATGGTGTTGATTTGATATTTGTTGGTGTTAATATCAATGGTTTAACACCAGTCCAGCTTCAATAAGAGACCACACCAGCTGGTGTTACTGTGGTGTAAATTTATTTTCACATTTTTTTCAAAAATCTAGTATTTTAATGTAAAATTCTTGATCGTCTTGTTTAAGTTAAAAATCAACAAGAAGTGTAGTTACTAAGAAACTCTTCAAAAACAGTTTAAAAATTGGAAATGACACCCGGAGGTGTTGATTTAACACCATAAATGAGCACCGAAAATTTAACGCCAGCTCGGTGTTCACTATTTAACACCGGACTTTTTGCAGGGTATGGTTTACACTTTGATAACAGAAAATTGAATTTTCGTCACTTTTTTTTTTTGTACGCGATCAATGAAAAATTCTAAAGTGGTGACATCATCAGCTCGCATATTCATCATTTGCATAGTTATATCAACTGTACCAGAACTGTTCCGCAGAAATTAGCAAACCATCACAATTTCTCTAATTTTCATTTTGACCAATAGTGTTCACTCTCGCACTTGCAAGATTTTACTATCTCTTATCAGACAAATCTATTACTGACTTGGAATTTCCCTTTAAGATCTATACATGGTGGCCCAGAAAGAAAGGAACGCGTAAGATCTTTAATTTCAGCAATATCGTTGCAAATATGTCTTTATTTCGCACACTGTTTGAAAGGCCATTCTTTTTCCAATAGAATGACACTAATTTCTTTAATTTTGGTTAATGTGTTATGATTTTAGGACCATTTTTGTCAACCCTTGCCATTTTCAAAATGTGATCATTTTGCACTCTCAGAGATACCGAGACCAGCGAGAATTCGGCTTGCTATAGAACCAGTAGCATTCACAATGATATTCACAATGACATTCACATTATTCACAATGATAACGGACAATAACAATTACACATTCCGCCCCACATTCCACACATTGTGAATGCTACTGGTTTTATGGCAAGCCGAATTCTCGCTGGTTTCGGTATCCCTGAGAGTGCAAAATGATCACATTTTGAAAATTGCAAGGGTTGACAAAAATGGTCCTAAAATCATAACGCACCAACCAAAATTAAAGAATTTGGTGTCATTCTATTGGAAAAAGAATGGCCTTTCCAATAGTATGCAAAATAAGGACATATTTGCAACGATATTGTTGAAATTAAAGATCTAACGCGTTCCGTACTTTTTGGGCCAACCTGTATAGTAGGATCACCTGCCAGTCATCTCCAATATTGCATTACAAAGAAGGGATTTCCCAAACATTGTATAATAGGAACAGGGCAGACGCTTGCATAAGTAGCCATGAGAAATATATCACACTCGACTGCAAACACCACATTGGCAATCTATTTGCATCTAATCAAAGGAATGCAGCAAGTTACCGCAATTATTTTCTTTCTCTCTTTCGGCATGAATAAGTACAAAAAATTTATTGCTTTGAAAAATAGATATAATCATTAAACGTAGAATGATTTCCTTTATAAATGATATAAGTACTTTCATATTTCTCTATGTACATGAGACCAATCAAGCTCACGGGCCTTTACTAGAGACAGTGAGCAGATTCTTTAAGCTGTACTCAGTGGAAATATCCACTGCGACTATTTTCTTTCTGTTCTTTTTTTTTTTTTAGTTCAAGGGAGATGATTTAAACTGTGGTCAATATCAATGCTGGTTATCCGCTTTTCACCTTTGTACATGCATGATGCATTCTTCTACCGTGCAATATAGTGCTGGATTGATATTCTCACTGGTTGACAATCACTGAATTTCTCAAACCAATGTGTCAGCTATAGTATACACAATCGTCAAGATGTATGGCTGCTTCCGAAAGGCGTTCATGTGGAAGGGCTGAAATGACTTTTATCTGTGACACAGAGACCAATGCCGAGAATTCTTGAATTCAAATCCTTCTTTTCCCAATTATGTCGTGTGTTTTAACACAATGCTTCCTTCAACTTCATTTGAAATTTTTCGTAAGATGGGACTGGTATCCGCATAGCCATGTCTTATGTTGGCGCAAAATTTTCTACGAAAACAGTAAGTTCTACCAGAATGCCATATTTGTGTTTGTTGAGTGAGTCATAAAAAAAGAAGATTCAGCCATGTTATGTAAGATTTTGTACGGATGTATGTGCGTTGGTGTGTGCTTGTATGAGTGTCTTAAGATATGCAGTGAATAATGTTGTATACGCTGCAAGGCACTCTTCAAGGTGTCAATAGGAAACGGTATGACATTGTATGAACTATAAATGTTTCGCTGAAGAGGGAGCCGGTTTTAAAGAGGCTGATACTTGCAATGTCTTCTGAAGATGAATTTGAAGGATTTTCTGTTTTTCTTTAGTCATTCATATGCTTACAAAGTCGTAACGACATTGCACGTCTTTTACAGAAGAGCGTACAAGCTTTTAGGTATAACGTGAAATATATAACGTTTAACGTTTAGAGTGGGTATTTACAGCTGCATTAAGTATACTTTTTTAGACTCCTTAGAGCGCTCGGCAAGGTGCAAGACAAACAGCTTGAGTGGACGAAATGAAGTTCGTTGTTAACCTTCTTTTTCAAGGGCCATACAGCCAGCACAATTTACATCCCCGTGTTATATCTTGAACATATTTTGGAGACTCTTTATAGGTATAGAATCATGGTCGGAGTCGCACAGTTTGTCATTCCAACACTATAGCACACCTTTCATCTATATTATTGACCCGAACTATCGTTGCTATGGTTACTCCTACTTTGGCTAGCATTGCTACTGGCGCCAATTGTTGGGTTGACATTTGGGTGCCTTCGCTGATTTGGTGATCGATCGGGGAACTGGACCTCCTCATCGGCCTCAACATCCTCCTCGTCGTCCTCCTCTTCGTCGTCGTCATCCTCGTCCTCCTCGTCCTCAAACTCCTCCGCGTCGTTGTTGGCTTGCTCTTGCTCAAGTGCAGCTTGTCGACGGAGAAACTCGTTAATTTCTGTCAAAGAAAAATAATCTTAAGTCTATATAGGCCTGCTGTTTAATAGGCGAGGCTTGCATTGTTTGCTTGAATCGATGTCCCTATCACAATTCCAAGGAAAAATAAGGCACGCGAACGAATCACAGGTTCTGATTATTCGTCATCCTTTGATCATAATCGTTGTTAATGTATCTCGATAACCTAGCTGCGTTCCCTGTTTTGCGAACTATACACATAAGCTTGTCGTGGTTCTTGTCATCAGGGATAGTCTCTGAATTCGTCCAGTTTGCCGGTGATATCTCGAACCACCTATCCCCTTTCTCTTTCCAATATTTGCTCATTTTGATATTTATCTTGACAAAACAACCTTGGCAATACTAAGTTACTTTTTATGATTCATCACGCAATCTATGTGATCATAAACATCACATCCAAGGATGAAGTGACGTAAATCTCACAGATTTTGATCTCATCGTCATCACCATGGTTACCTACCTGCTTCATCGGCGGCTTCCTCTGCAGCTGGATCATTAGACAGCAGACGCGCATGATTGCTCTCCTCCATGGCAATGGCCGCCTGCTCGAGCGAGGCCTGGGTGGGGACGAAGGCCGGCGGAGGTAGATCTCTATCCCTCGGCCAGGTGAACTCCCGGACGTTGGGCAGGTTCGCCACGACGCCGATGGACAGGGCGCTTCGGTATACGTTCATGTCGCAAGCATCGTACCTGGATCAAGCGGCCAGAAGGTATAACCACACGTTGTAGTAATGCATGCTTGTTGATTTGATATATACACCGTTTGATATATCGGTGGCTCAATTCTACAGAAATTGTCGAACTTGAGTGACTAAGCTGAACTTTGATGTGCAAGTGAATGAGGAAACACTCAAGCATAGTACATACACAAGTTATGAAAATGATGTAGTCACTATCAAAATATCTATGAACATTCATACCATTGCTAGTGAGCCGTTTACGAAAATTGTTTCTCCCAAACTTTTTCTTGAGAAATATTGCATACGGCACTTTGAATATAAGTTTATTGCTCTTGTTGTTTCAGTTTTAAACTGAATTTATATCCTATCGGAAAATTTCTTCAAGCACCTGGTGAAGAAATTGTCTGTAAACTTATCCTTTATGACAACGAAGGAAATGATGCATTCATACGACATTGGATGACTATCAATATTCATCATTCTTATTGAATAGAAGAAAAAACAAAACAAAACCCAAAGGTGATAAAGAACTCAAGGTAATCAACGACCCCTGTTCAAGACTTGAGCGCAAGGAAAGGTGTAGATATTTCATGACAAGAATACGCATTTATTAAAGCATTCAGCAATCCTATCTGTCAAACATTGCCCATTAGCATTGATTCCAAAGACAGATAGTGTTCAAATATCGATAACCTAAGGCTACATGCCAAATCGACATTAATCATCAATCGACGTCTATCATAATCCCTATCTTCTGTATATCTCTATTCATTATTCATTCATTCATCCATTCGTTCATATATCATTCGAATGCATTGATTCATTTATCTAATTGAAATGATTTACCTATTCATATTTTATGTGTTTATCTATTAATTCATTTATTCATTCATCTACAGTATCTACATGCATATTAGTCTGTCTTTCTGCTTTCCTATCCACTATATACCCAAGTATCGCTTAATCATCAAACAATCGAAAAAAAAAAATCAGTCCAAAACACATTTTTTTCCTCCATGACCTCTACGTGTCTGACTGACCATTCGTCGTTGTCCGGATCGTAGCACTCGACGTTGTAGATGGTGGTGATGCCGTTGAACCCGCCAATGACGAAGATCATGTCGTCGAGGACGGCGACGCCGAAGTTGCTGCGGTGGATGTACATGCTTGGAGCAACGGTCCATTGGAGGCTTCCTGGAGCCCAGCGCTCCATCGTGTTCAGGCGGGTCAGCCCGTTGAAGCCGCCGACGGCGTAAACGCTGCTTCTGTTTTTGGTTGCACGCGGACCAAAGTGAGAGCAAGCATTTGTTAAATTGTCACTTTTTGCGGCTCTGTTGACGTGCACAGGAACAGCTTGATGACAACCAAGAAATGAATCACAGAACGTATTCCTAAATGCTGAATTAACATTTTCTTTTTCTTTATTGGGGTGACATTGCTAAAGGCAAATGGACTTCAAGGAAGCGCTGATGATTAGATAGGGCTTAGTACTTCAGTGTCGATGCAACTTTCATTAGCTCTCCCAAATACACATTTATGTTTGTGGATGACCTCATAAAATTCACCAGATCACCACTATCGGGAACAAGATGGTTTGAATATTCAAATGATTACATTGATAAGAACACTGTGTGGGGATGATAGCTCCCAGACGAGAAAAGTCAACCGAAGATACGCAGTAAGATACGGATCCCTTTTCATGCACACAGGAAGCATATTTTACATCAATTTTGGCGTAAATGTTTCTTCCTGTCCGTTGCCACACATGCATAGTGGTATTTTGAATGCGTATAGCTTCCGCAGTCATCGTCTTACCTGAAGGCCACTGCTCCAACACCGCTCCGTCTGCTGTTCATGCGAGGCAGGTCCCGCCACTCGTCCATTTCGATGTCGTAGAGCTCCGCAGAGTTCAGGCACTCGTTGCCGTTGAACCCGCCTACGATGACGATCTTGCCGTCCAGATGGCACGCCGACGCATCGCTGCGATGGTGGTTCATCGACCGGATCAATGTCCACTGATTGTTGACCGGGTCGTATCTTATAAAGGTAATATTGAGCGTCATTTCAGTGTCCTGATAATTTATATTCAGACATAATATTGTCACACGCTTGCCTTTATAGGGATGATAATACCACTTAAATGTATTGGTATAAATCTATTTTAAAAATGATAATCATAGCATGATGTAACAATTTGGGAAATCTTTTTCTATAGACCATACGTTATTTCTCATCAAGCAACAATTGTCAATATACAACACGTGACACTGTATAGCAGTATGTTATTTTACTTTGGTCACATGGCATCGAATATAATATGGTTTTTTTTTTTCTTTCAAAGTATAGAAGGAAACATTGAATATGATAAATTCCGGCCACGCCCTGTCCCCGAATCAATATCCTCAACCGGGTTCTGCAAACAGACAGCAATGACAAACTTGGAATGGGCTGTGGGAGAGAAGTGAGTATTCATCCAGAAAGGATAATAGACGAAATACTTTTCGACGGTCTTGAGTCTGGTGTGTCCATCGAAGCCACCCAAGGCGTAGATGCGATCCCCTACCGCGGCAACACTGACGTAGCATCGCCTGGAGTTCATGGGTGCCACCTCTGTCCATACCTTCGTAATAAAAACAGAGAAAAAGAAAAAGGCAAATAGAAAAAAAAAACAAAGAAAGAAATGGAGGAAGGAAGGAGCAAGTGTAATACGGAAAAGTCACCACGACACCACTATTCTGGTGGCGTCTACACTTTCATCGGAGTAAGTCGATACTAATCGCAATCAAAAACAAAATAATAATCAAGCAGGTCTCTCTTGCAACGTGAAATTTTAGTGAGTTAGGTATCTTCTGAATGCATGATTATTACGTCCAAACTTTTAGTGTGCGTGCATTCAAAACTTTTAATAATATGTTAATCATGCTAAACATTACGTCATCAGTGCGTCATGTCGAACATTATGTCATCACTGCGTCATGTCGAACATCACGTCAGCACTTAATTGAGATACTGCCACTTCATTATTACAGCAAAGTTACTTCTGGGTGTGTCGTGATAGAGACATATAGGGCCTACAACATAACGGCACGCGTGCCAAACTGAAGTAAGGAAAAAAAAACATTTGATCTGGTTAATCTCAACACTGTGGTAGAAATCGTTCGTTACCTTGGAAATAGGGTCGAAGCACCTTACGCTGTTAAAATACTGGTTGCTGTCGAAACCGCCGACCGCGTAGAGTTTCATGTTGAGGACGGCGATGCCCATGTAGGCGCGCGGCCGATTGTTCTGTGTGTCTAGCAGCACCCACCTATCGGCCCTAGTGTCGTAACACTCGATGGCACTCGTTGGACTGCCGCCACTCCATCCGCCTACCGCGAACAAGAGCTTGAAAGGCAACCTAATATCAAGAAAAGTCACAAAGGCTTTACGAATACTTTCCGTGTGTCCCTTGCTGCTTAATAGTGGTTTTTGTTATGTATGAAGAACCAGGGGGCATTTCATGAAGCGTTTTGTCCGACAAACTTGTCAAACAAATTTGCTCTCAGCCAACCAGATGTAAGGATTTCAGTAGCTTAATATAACAGTTTGTCAGGTAAAAAATATTTGACAAAACGCTTCATGAAATGCCCCCCCCCCCCCCATCACGTGCCATGCATTGGCACGTCTTCAATGTATGATGCGCATGCGCATTGCGAAATAAAGGCAGCTTCGGAAAGGCACCTTTTCGCGTGCACATTGTGTCATTAAGTGGTCCAACTAATCTCTTCTTTCGTATACCTAAGTATTTACGAGTACATAACAGTTTTGAGATCTGTTAAGTTTCTTTTGGCCAAACATGACGTCATTGGTAGTCATGATCCTCATAGCTTTGATGTTGATGCACTTTCACATTTTGAGATTGTTGCACTTTCACATCATAATCGTATCCATGAATGAATAACTATTTCTTCATCTGTTAAGTAATCTAATTGATTAAGAGTGAGTGGTTGAGATGTTTTAGTCGATAAAAGAAAGGACGTTTTACACCTGTATGAGAGTGATCAACAAAGCAATAATCTACGGTCCTCGTCAGGGCCTCTCCACAGTCCTTTCAGGATTTCATCCTATACCAAGAGTTCTCATTAAGACCGTCTACACGGCAACTCTTCCCCTTCTCATCACATCCATTCACAACATAAAAGACTCTATTCCTCCTCCTCCCCTCCTTTACAACTGTCTTTTCAAATTCCTCATTTTCCCCTGTTTATAGTTCTTTCAGGAGTAATTTCCACGTGCAACTCGATATTCCTATATTGTGTAAAGATATAAATCCTATTACAAATAATGTGGGGAATATGTGTATCATTATCATGCACTATTTACACATAGCATTTCGATGGTTTTGATATTGCTATGTACAACAGGATGTCCTAGATTCGTTACTTTGTTATTTGAATCAATTGTTACTTCTTTTTTTTTTTTATTGCTGCAGGGCTCCCAAGAATAACTGTGTAGAAACAACAGATGGGGCTATACCCTGGTTAAAAAATACTGAATAAATTATCAAATGAATGAATGAATGAATGAATAAATGATTAAACAAATAATAAATAAATGAATGAATGAATAATTGAAAAATGATTAAACAAATGATAGATAAATGAATGAATGAAATGAATAAAAAAAATAAATGAATAAATAAATGAATAAAAAATTAATAAATAAATATCGTTATTTGAATAAAGTTGGCATCGTCAAATAGCAAATTTACACATACCGCGGTCTCGAGATGACCGCACTTGGTCCCTTTAGAGTCTCATTGGGGTCGAAGTTGTAGGTGTAGTGAATGGTCTGCAGTATGGCCGGTCGGCAATCCTCCACGTCTCGCACGAGGGGATGGGCTTTGATGCTATTCATGAAGTAATCCGTATTGATCATGCCGAGGCGGATGTTGAGCAGGAGGCGCGCGACGAGGTGCCGCCGCTGCGCCTCGCGGTGACGAACCCAGCGGAGCACCGCCTCGAAGACGTACTCCTCCATCTTCACGTTCAGTTCGTCCTACGAATTTCCAAGAGTCGACATCATTTTACTCTGTTGTCAATATACAATGTCACTCTCGCACCCTATAGTAGTTGGATGCTTTATACCGCTGAACCGATATACACACTCGATATTATAACTGTCATCTCATAATGACAGGTGGTAGAGACCACTTTTCAGGGAGGATACATTTCTCATGCATAAAGGACAATTGAAATTTGCTATAGGATATCTAGGTTAACCACACGACTATAATCTTTATGTTTTCGGCATGGTTATCGTGATTAATCAATATTCTTGGGATCTCCTAGGAAAACTACGAAATAAAACTGATTAACTATGTAGGAGGTTCATCTCATGTAAAACAAACTGATAATGGGAAGGCTTTGTAATATTGGATATCAATCATATAAACTCGAAGCAACATGCAGCAACCTGGGCTCCATTTCATAAAAAGTTGATATGAAAGCAACTCTTGCTAGAATGGAAATTGTCACGGTAACGACAAGAATTATGCCCTTAAGAAAGGGCCACTCACATACTCCAGAAAGAATACGTGGTGCACCGTGAAGCCTTCTACCACCCAACGTTCTACCACCACGGAAGCCTTCAAAGATTTCAAGAATTATACAGCTTCCTGATTGGCTGTTGTTATTGGAAGTTGCTCTTCCAGCAAGAGTTGCTATCCTAACATATTTTATGAAATGGGACCCAATTGCAGAACAACTTCATCATCAACAACAACAACAACAACAAAAGAATTGCCAACCATTACGTCTTTCACCTGTTTGATGATGGTCTCAAGATCTTCGATGGGTATTTCGAGAAATTCGTCCGCCTTGCTTCCCAGTGCGACCTCCTCGAAGTGGACGAGGATGTAGCGGAAGGCTGACTGCTGTAAGGGAAAGCAGAAGTAGGACTGGGCAAAGCGCCACATCCCGACGCAGTTCGCGGGGCAGAAATGCTCCTCGAGGTACGAACAACATTCCTTCACAAGACCTATAGATTGGAGAAGAAACCAGAGAAAGAGGCATCATCAAAATTCAAGGAAAAGCAAAAAGGAGCATGCTAAAAAATCAAGATTCAAGATTCAACATCTAAATTTATTTCCATGAAATAAACAGAGAAATTATATACAAACTTAATAAGCAGAGCGTATTATTTGTAATAATTGTAAAAACGTAGATTGACAAAATACATATGAAAATGAGTAACAATAAAGAAAAAAAAACAGTAAAGCAAAGAAAAAATTAAATCTTCTGTAGGGCGAAAGGTCAGGGATTTGTACAACTTTATTAACAACGCGTTTTGACAGTGAGAGTCATTGCGCTATCTCTATCGTGATTTGCAATGAATTTTGGTTAACTAAAATGAAGATCTCTTGTCTCTTTTCTGACTATGAAAACCAGTGAACACAACACTGATCGACGGGTTCGTTCATGTTTAAATCGGCGCATTCACAAAATTTGGTTATATAAACGACGATTACTGACAATGTGACAACAATCAATATTAGACTTAGCTAGAGTAATTCCTGCATTGGGGCAACACTACCTTCATGGATCATGAATATAAATAATAATAGCTGAAGTCACTCTTTTAAGAGCGATATCATAATACGCTCTTCTTGAATGGCTGCTACGATTCACCCACTTTATCTAACTTGAGAAGAAAACGGGCATAAAAATTATTATTTTCTTGTCCTCATCGTTAGTAGTTGACCTAGGTGCCTATATCTCACTGTTCATCTGTTTCTAAATGTACCTCCACCACGCGTCCACTGCTAATGTAGCTTTATATAGTTGAGGATTGAAACGGCTACCATTCTGTAATTTCACTCATTGTCATCTTTACGTTAGCTAAGCTCTAAAAATCAGTGCTTCTCAACCGGTGGTCCAGTGGTAGGCGCCTATATACGGCCCATGTGCCGGTGAGCCGCAATGTCGGTCAAAAGTGAAAAAAAAATCGTATTCGATCTGACTGGTTATCGAGTTAAATAAAAAAGGTTGCAAAGAGTGACTCTAAATAATGGGGGCCCATCGCAATAATGATAGTCTAGATGGAACCCACCTACCAGCAGACCCGGCTGACTCACCCTCCCTCGAGGCATTATTCAAGTCCTTCTTGCGAGGGAGACGTAACTGCAGCTCATATATGAAATTATGGATTTTACTTGCCCTCCATGCATATATTTTGTAAATACTCTCGGATGCCTACTTGTGGAATTTGACTGGTGGAGCACACATACGGCTGCACACCCTCACACACTACGGTGCGTAATCTTCAAGCATGAAGCTGCGCTTAACGGAAGAAGAAGAAGATAAACCATGCCTCTACATTATTACCTCCTCTCATCCTGCTTCCATCAAACTATAATAAAGATAACATAGACTATACAGATCCCACCCGTCTAGGCCTAGATGGTTGCAAACTATTAGGTCGGTTGTTTGAGGGTATTTTATAGGCATAATAGCAGACTTAGTATCGAACGCAATGAGAACGCAATATTAGTTACCAGCGTCTCATATCAAAGTCAGATGTCAGCGAGCGTTGCATGGTTCATCTGATTTGAAACGGGTAGACCCTAATCAAAAGATCTTTGAGCCATGAATTTGATTGATGACATCATCCCCAATGGATGCTTTAGGAATCGCCTTGCTTTAGGAATAGTTACCTTGCACGTTGAACTGATCCGCCACAGGCAGGAGGTCTACGACATTTTCGGCGTTGATGGGGGTCGTTCTCGTATAGATGTAGTCGAGAATCTGCGCCATGAGGGGCGGATCAACGCCCGGTATCTTCACAACGTTCTTCTCCGACTCGTGCATTCCATTTGTGAAAAGGGCGCGAAAGTATCTGCTGCACGCCGCAAGAACATTCCGATGAGCTGGGAATTTCTGGTCACCCACATCCAGAGTAACATCGCAAAGTTGTCCGTTCTTGCGCAGCTCGTCGAAAATAGTAAAAGCAGGAGCCTCCAGCTTCGTTTCGGCTTCCATGAAATCTTTTCTTTCCCGATTCTTCCTCAAATTAAATGTCTAATCCCAGGGGTTAACACAATCCATTCTAGTTACACTTCCAAGAACGAGATGACACCTTAATAAATATCATTGGGTTTTACGCGCGTTGCTAAACACATAAGCCTACTCAATAGCCACAGGATGATTGAAGCCCGCGCGTTACCATAGCAGCAGAGGATGCTGACGTAATGGGCGCGTCTCCAGACATGCGTCCATAGAGATGCGCGTACAAAGTTTGGTTGCGTGCAGATTAAGGGGCACACTTTACAAATGTCTTTTTTCATGCTTGTAGAAGAAGAACTATTTGAGTCAGATTTGTTAATGTGTACTAAGCTTTCGACTTCGTCTTTTTTTTTTTTTTTTTTTTTTTTTTGTTCAAGGCCGGCGCCACTTTTTGATCAGTGGGGATCCTTATACTTCCGGGTTTCATGAACAAGTAAAACGAAAATAAAAGCAAAAACAAAGGCTTCAGCGTAACTTCTGGCGAAAAAAAAAAGGTCTTCAGCTCACCTTTCTCATTCCACAAAGGCCTTATCGCATACAGTCAAAAGTGTCATTCTATATTTTTTTTTTTCCTAGTGCCACTTCCGGGGTATGCGCTTTTAGATTTTCTGTATTGTAAGCTTTTTGTTCTTTGGAAAGTTTTGACACAATATGATAATGTACGTTTTTCACACTGTCAACAGTCTCCCAGTGGCGGATTAAATTTTCTCAACAAAACCCGACTTGATGATTCAATACTCTGACAATGCCGACGACATGGACAGCAACAGCAAAATTTGCAACTGATTGACAAATTGCCCTACATCGACGTGAATAAGCACTGACTTGATCAGTGTTTTCGTAGTATACTACTAAAACACTGTTATAGTAATATACCAAAAGCAGTGATCAATTCAGTGCTTATGTTACGTCGATGTACTCGATGTAGGGCAATTTGTCAATCAGTTGCGATGAAAACATCTCGACGGAAGAAATTCATGAATTTGAATAACAGCAAAATTTGTCTCTGGATCGGTGTCATTACCACATGATGCTACATGTATTACACGTGCGTTCTTTTTCTCAAGTCTCTTTGCATGAAAATCGTTGTCCATCCAACTTATAAGGACTACTATTAATTGTTGTAAATGATAATACTCAATATTTTGCTTCATAAAGTAACTTGTGAAAGTTTATAATACAAAATTATCATAAAAATATCATGAATTATTACTATATTGTTGCAATAATTTATGAAATCCCTTATATCATTATGTTTCTTTTATCTTTCAATAAATTGAATTGAAATTGGATTGAAATTGATTGGGTTTTTTACAGTTTTGGTTGATTAGCGAGGTGGTCCCACAACGTCTCTGATTCAACGTCTGGAAGTTAGAATAGCTTTTCACGTGGTCAGGTTTACTGTATGCTGCGTTCATGCTATGCATGCAGCTGTGCAACTGTGTGTGTTTCGCAAATGCTTTTCGTATAGAACTGGTACATGAATCTACATCGCACGTAGTCTCTTCAAGATGAGACGGATAAAATTTAAGATAAAGCCCTACTTGCGCTTCGGTGGTAGCCCGGAAAACCGTGTGAATTTACTTCAAGCATATATTACTGCACTTGTGAAGTATGAACGTATCGAACTGGGTTACATGAAAGCGTACGAGACACAGAAATATGCTGAAAGGGTAAGTACCGATACACTTCCAGTGGGCATTGACGTCGACTGTCGCATGGGCCCACGTACTCTAAATCGTGTTAGTTATTCTGTAAACTGCAATGTACCTTAGTCCATAACTAGGTCTATACACAGCCCAGTCGCTGTACATGGTACGTCGCTGTTTTCGCATAGCGTAGTAACAGCGTCTGGTCGGGCTACTTACTCCATAGACCAACTACAGCTATTTTCTCGGTCTACAGAATCTAGTGGAACATGAACAGTCATAGCACGTCTTCTGTCGAGGATAAGACGCTTTAGATGCCAGTTCATTTCCTGAATAAAATGACCAAGATAAATCGTGTTAAGTAGGTCTAGAGTAACTGCGTCAGTAAGCGGCCGTGCAGCCGTTCGCGGCAGGTACAACATACACGGTAATATACAGCTAAACACAGCATTGCACTGTTACATGCACACTACACATATACTAACACACTAGCAATCAACAAAAACCAACCGATAAAATGGGCACGATCTCTGACAAAAGTGAAATTTTCTCACCTAAATGACAACATATCGCATCCAAAATGAAATTTTCGGTACTTCTTAACATAACAGTTAAGAAACAATGGTCCAAGAAACTGGATTTTTTGTTGTTTTCTCGATGTTCATGGATTTTGAAACATATCCTCACGTAAAATAGAACTTTCGCGAGTCGATGTGGGCCGCCATTTTTTTCGGAAAGTGGATGTTACCATCGAAAAAAAATGAGAAAAACACGAGAAAGACATCAACAACACCGCCAGAATTGCGATCTTGTTTGCGGCCAATGCATGTGCGCACGCTATTTTCACGTGCTTTCGCAATGGGAATTGGCGCTTACGCAATTTTCGCGAGACATGTGAAGGCGTTCAGCTAAAGATCGCGGAGCACGCGCGTATTGCATAGGGATTGTACATCGTGCCGCAAGCAGAAATACTACGTCGCATATCGCCCTTATCGGCGAAAATTGTGCCGGGTTTTGCCCTGGTAAATCATGAAAACTGCGTTGGTCAATGGTAAATTTCTTTCATGAAAACAATTGCGTTAATGAATAATCTTGTCTATGATATATGAAATGGTTGAAAATAATTTGCCTGATTTGTTTACAAGTTGGAAAAACCCTTAACAATGCTTAAACTGCCGCAAACGGGATATTTTACTCTAGACCTATATCGTTTTGACCCAATGACAATGTCACAGACAGCCGCTTACCGCGCTTATATCTGTATTTAGATTTATTTAATACTGCTGCATTCATTCTAACTGTTATGTGGTAACTCTATACTATCCGATGAACATGGTGATGAGATGTAGAACGTAGCTTAATACTGTATCTTATCTCTGTGGACCATAATAGTAAGTATGGTACTGGAATTTGTCATGTACAGTGGACTCCCATTATAACCAAGTCCGTGGGACTGGTATTTTTCTTTCATTGATTAATCATTCAAAGTATCGAAATGACTATTTAGTTCATAACAAACAAATAAACACTGATAAACAAATGGAAAACATATAACGGAAAATGTTGTGGCCTGAATATATACCACGTTGTATTAGTAACTGGAATTTTGTTATAACCATTTTCGTTCATATGATGGGAGTGCACTCACTGTAGATATGTAGCTAGAGATCCTACTTTATCATGTTAATATCATTGTCTCATGCACTAGAAGGTGAGCCTTGGTTTGGTTTCTAACACCTAAAAACTTTTTTTTTTCATTTTTTTTTGTTACACCTCACAAAGATGCAAACACACACATAAAAAAAGCAAAAACACGAACAAACAAAGTGGATTACCAATTGCCAGATGAGTTACTATTTGGCAAATATTCATGATCTATATACAACTGTACAGACCTCTTTACATGATACACACACACACACACATATATATATATATATATGTATAATGTATATATATTATAGATACTATGAAGAGTTTATTGGCAAAAACCGATAAGTCCATTTTTGAAGATTTTGAAGTACGGTCTCTGATATAAAGTACAAAATAATACCTTTTAAATTATATATTGGTCACTACATATAATGGTACATGTATTGTTGAAGTTATGGTCAAAAGAAGCGAAAAATTTCTTATTATTCTCTTTATTTTTCTTGACCTTAATCGCAAATATCTCTGGCAAATATGGACTTATCGGTTTTTGCAAACAAACTCTTCATATGTATATATTTTTTTCAGAATAAGACAAATGTTATATATTGACTGTATGGCATGCACCCGATTGCCAAGTGTATTGCTTCAAGTTGAAATTTGAAAGCTCTTTATCTTGGAAGGAAGATGCATACCCTCCCCCCCCCCCCCCCCTTGCTGACGTGTATATGTAATCTCACTCCTAGCTTCTCTCTGACATAAGGACAGCGTGCAGCTGTGCATTAGGCAATAAGGGTGGAGTGCTAATAGTGTAGAGAGATATGACAAAAGATTAGTGGGGGATACAAAAGGAACTCTTGCCCCCCCCCCCCCCAAACTAATTAACTAGTATGGTGTATGTCACTGTAAAGACAATTATTTGGATAACACTTCCCTCCCACATAACATATCGCCAGCTACATTGTACTCCACAAGTAACGAGTGCAGCATTCCTTTCTCTCTTCAACAGCTTATCACTGTGGCAAAAAGGGGAGACCGGGATCCTGAAGCCATGAAAATAGCCGACTTCTGGCTCAAGGTAAAGACGGAACACTTGTGATACAAATATCTGTGACAAAAGTAACATGATATGTACATAAACGTATTCTTTGCCAGATTCCCATATGATAAGTTACGTAATTTTCTACACACTACGACTGCTTAGCTTTGATGTGTGTCGCATTGGGTTTACTTTGTAATCCTGTATTTTACTTACAAAAAATTACAAGTGTATGTGGATTTTGAATTTACTGGGACATAGAGATGTGGAAGTAGCTTTCTTATATGAACAGTTTGTATGTGTGTGTGTGTGTGTGTGTGTGTGTGTACATATGTATGTGTTTTTCAGAGTATGTTCCTTGAGTGTACGGAATGGACAAAAGTTGTCAACACTGTATGTTTTGTATTATTTTCATAACATTGCAAGGCATGTGATAGTGGAATGAAGAAGGAAAATAAGAAAAAGAAGTACTTAGGGAATTTATTGTTTTTGTGTAAACCAGCACTCTGTTTATAGGCTTGGTACTGCAGACTGTTCTCATCTGTATCACTGAAATTTAATTGAAATGTCACATGAAATATCACTGAAAAAAAAGGAAAAGGCTTTGAAACAAGTACTTGTAAATGCATTACTTTCTTTGTGCATTTCTTCAAAGGACTTTTTTGCATGTTCTGTCTTCAATGTGTTGACTGTGAATGATTTAACAGCTCAATATGTACAATGTATGCATACTTCTTGAAATTTAAAGTGACGTTATTAACCTGTCGAAGACTAGTCGTGAGAATGCACAAACAGGTATTGAAAAATATGTGCTACATTAAACCAGCTTGTTCTAGATGGATTAAAAGCCCTTTTGCTCATGATTGAGTGAAGGGAAAACATCACTAATGATGGTTATTTCTTTAAACCTTGGAGACTGCATACAGATAGCATGATAATGACTGAAAAATTAACAAAGTTTGCTGACATGTTATGATATTTCTAAAATGACAAACATGTGGTCTAACTTGCAGTGCATTAAAATCGTGATGTTCAAAGTCAAGTCTATTGATAATCATAAAATACCTTCAACCAACACTTCAAATTGTCAAAGAGTTCCTGTTACATGTGTCATCTACAAATTAAGTAGTCAATGTTGTCTCTTTTTGTTCTTATCACAGGATAAGAAGCAAGTTCACAAGCTTTTTAAAGTGCTAGGTCCCCGCTTTGAAGGGACAACACGGAACTTCACCAGGCTGTTGCGAGTTCCGGGTTTCCAAGGAGATCACAATCAGAAGACGGCCTTCCTGGAGTACATCGGGAACCCCTACCCACCCCTCACAACGGAGCGCAAGCGTAACTCTGAGTGGCTTCTCAATGTCTTGGTGCGAGGGGCTGTAGAGGACCTCAAGTCCTCCAGGGTTCTGGAGGAGGTGGAAGCATCTCACGCCTACAGCAGCCCTCTGCCAAGCCAGCTGGGGATGTCTGGCAAGCAGTATCACGACAACCTGGACGGTCTCCTTCACGCCGTGGACAAGATTTCTCTCGAAGACGTAACAAATGTGGATCAGACCAAAGCCAGAACTGAAACCTCATCAAGAGGAGAGGGTACCCCGGTCTGATAATGATTTGGAATATTTTCTGCTCTTTTTTTAGAGAGAGGGAGAACTTTTGTCCATGGAAGCAATTATTTTGTTGTCGCAAAAGTAGAGAAACACTGTGTGGAAATGATTTTGAACACTTGAACTGAGTATGATGTCCTGCTCATGTCTTTGTGCAAAGGCACTGCCCATGCAACTTGTACATGGAACACTGACAAGTGCATTGCATGTGGTACAGGACCCCGTTAAACTACCTTGATGCCATTTATCGCCAAGGATAGGAATGGTGGAATCTGCTCTACATTTATGGCAGAAGGCCAATATTTTTACACTTCTTTTACTCTTGCTGTTTCATTTCCCCATGCACTAGAATTATGTTGCCTCTCTGACTGAGAAGGGAGATACAGTACAATTGTAGATACACTTGTACCAGGTTGTCTGAGCAGTAATGGAGTTTTTTTTTTTTTTTTTTGGGGGGGGGGGTGAAGATGTTTAGCAACATTTCAAAGAAAACCTCTTTTTATTGCTGTTTTTTTCTTTCTCCAGCATTAATTGCTATGTGGTGTATAGTTGCCACTATTATGCCATGGAAAATGCATTGGTTTCATCCCATTGAAGTACCAAATCAGCATTATTCCTCCTTGGAAATTGACATGCATTCGATTTTGAAGAAAATCTTTTTACTGTAATGTAATTTCATTTTTTTTTTTCTCTTGGAGATTGGGTATAGTAGAATCATTCAGATAGAAACATAATGCCAGAGAATCGCAAAGGCTGTTGTGATATCATCTTGCAAATCATAGCATCTATCTGTGAAGTATGTAACACAAAAGAAAATGAAGAGTTTGTTTGCAGATACCAATAAGTCCATATTTGCCAAATGGAGATATTTGCGATTAAAAGTCAAGAAAAATAAAGAGAATGATAAGAATTTTTTTGCTTCTTTTGACCATAACTTCAAAAATTTACCTTTATATGTAGTGACCAATATATCATTTAAAAGGTATTGTTTTGTACTTTATGACAGAGACCATACTTCAAAATCTTCAAAAATGGACTTATCGGTTTTTGCGAACAAACTCTTCAAATGAAAAAAAAAAAAAAAATATGGAGATGAGTGGTCCTACACATAAAATTGTAACTTTGCTGTATGGAAAAGATCTTGACATTGTGGATAGGCCCCTGTAGTTAGGGTCAAGCTCATTATGGAGTAGTACAAAATAGGATGTATAATGCAATATGTTTCATCATCTGCCTGCCCGTCAATGGATGGTTAACTCTGATTGTCTGCTGGCTGGGCCCTGTTGCATAAAACGATGCTCTCATGTACAAGTCAGAAAATCAAACAGAAGTCTGTTATCAGCCGATTGGAATTGAATATTCAGGGCCTTACGTTTGTTGATTTTATGTCTAATGATTGATCACAACTTTTGTGCAACAGGGCCCTGGTGTGCTTCTACTGGCAAGCAGATGATTAGAATAGCGCCATCTACTGCCAGGCAGCCTGAGAATGAAATATTGCTGAAAATAATGTCACATCCTGGACTAAAGGGTCCAGATGTCCTCAGGGGCTATCACAGCCATAGTTTTGAACATTTGACCATAGTGAATGGTCTGCAATCAAAAGGTGTTATCTTTAGCCAGATATTTGGTACATTTATGGACACATTTGCCTACACACTGTACTTACAATTTCAGCAATTTAAAGGCACATAGTCCCGGTAGTGTAGAGGGCGCTGTTGATGAGACTGCCGATCACCATTAGTATTGGTACGAAGATTGTCAAAGTTGAGGTGTCATCAAGAGTAAAGCGCGTAGGTGTTGCTAGGTAACGTTGCCTTCGTTGTCTTCTCTATGCATCACATGGTCTGTAGTAATGCCAGGGAGCGTGCATATGTGCTTTGTATTATGACATCACAAAAGAAGTTTGCTAAAGCTGTCATCCCCCTCAGCCGAATCATGAGCCGAACTGTGATCAGACCACTGACTACAGTGGATCGTCTTCTTAGGACTTGGGGAAGTGGGTCACAGCATAAGCGCTGAAGAGGAGTCGATAAGCGTAGGTCTCTATAGGAAACTTGCGCTGTGTGCCCGCTTACGCATTCAACTAAACCACGGGACCATGTGCCTTTAACAAGTCGCAGATTTTGAGCATAGTGCACAGAATGTTGCATATCTTCAAGATGTCTTGCATTAATTTTGTGTGCTAAAAACCCCTTAAGACCACCGTAATTATGTTAATCTTTGGGATGTTGATACCTTGATGATAACCCTTTATGAGACAATATCCTTTCTGAAATTGATAAGGATGCTCTGAAACCTTCCTGAACAATCTTCACGTAATGTGGAGCTATCCCGATTCCATCATAAGAACGATATTCACAATATCAAGTACTGTGCCTACAACTGTAGAACTACTGTATACTGCAGCGTGGAGTAGAATTGCTCCAGTTCAATTTGTCCGTGTTGAAGCTCACACTGGAGCCAGTAAAAGGCACATGGATTCAGATATACGGAAAGGAAATTCCACCCACAAAGTAGCCAAAAATGGAACATGTGTACCCAGTTGGCAGTCATGACACAATGTCTACAAAATTTTGAGGTTTGTCATGAATGTTAGAAGGGAGTTATCCAAAAATGTGTGTAAAATTATTGAATCATGAAGGAAGTGGGAAATGTTTCAAGGGTTGGTTTACACGCGGTTTTGTTGTCTCAAATTTGATTTTGGTGTAAAGATAGTGTTTCAGAGGAAAATGAAGTACATTTATGCTTAAAAAGCAATTCAGAACAATGCATCAATTTTTATTTATTTATTCTTTGAATGAGATTTTTTCAAATCAAATGTATGTACAGAAAATTCATTTTATGCCTGAAGATGGCATCGAGAGAATGTATGTGTATATTTATACACTGTGACTGAGATGCTCAAACACAGGAGTGTCATCTACACTATGCACCATGGTTTTACACACTTGGGACTTAATGTCTCTCAAAATATATTTGTACATGTATTACATTGTATGACATGGACAGCTGATGGATATCATGAGATGTAAATGAAGAATTGGAAAGGAAAAAAAAGATGAGCTTGAAATCAAATCTGTGTGTTTTAGTGCTTATTCTGTATTCTGTAATTTGTGGCACATTTTCATACTCAAGAAAAAAAAAATGACAGGAAACATGTAATTGGAAAACTAAGGGTAAGGAAGGAAATGCTTTGCATACACGTGATCAAACATGAAATTATATTTCACTGTTGGCCCAATATCGTGAAATGTGAATTATCCTCCAATATACTGTGTGTGCGTGCTCGCGTGTGTGTGTATGCGTGTTTTTGTGTTTCAAACTATTTTGTGTTTTCTTTTCTTAGTCTGCACATGTATTTCAATCACATCGCAATTCCTCACTACGAACATGAAACACATGTACACACAAACACACATAACACTTATCAACAAAATGTAAAATGTTCTTTTTGTCTCCTGCTCTATCAAGGGCACATAAAAACAAACAAACAACGCGGCATTACGGTTGAAAGTATGGCAATATAGTGCATCATAAATTATGCAGTTTATTATTATTTTTACATGCATATTCCGTTCCCACTTGTCAAAAGTGGCAGTTAATACGACAAATCATGATCATTTCAAATTGCATTTTCAAATGTGGCGACTTATATGAACAAAATTATATCAAATAGGTTTTTATCATTTTCTAGAAATTGGGTAATAACGCTGAACGGGAGATTATCAAAAGTCCTGAGTGCAGTCGAGAAATAAGAAAACGTGACTGCAGAAGTCTGTGGCAGCTTGGGGAAAGATTTTAAAGGGGATTACTGCTCCAAATACATGTATATGACATACAACTTGGAGCAATCGAGTCTGTGCCATTCCACGTAAAACGAGCTAAGCAGGGTCGATAACAAAATTCTAATGTTCACCAAGTCCTTGGGCATGAAAACACGAAGAAAGTCTGCTCATGCCAAAAATCCGTCATTCACTTCGGGGATGTCGGTAACAACTGCTTCTATTTCAACTTCTTCAGTCCTTGTTGAGATAGTGGTCGACATGTCCTCGTCATCGCTGTCGGGTTTTCTGTCACCTCGACGGCCAAATGGACGACCACCATTGCCCGGACGTTGGAAGGGATGACCATTTCCACCTTCGCCGCGTCGCCCACCATCCCGTCCAGATTGATCACGGCGATCCCCTCGATCTGAGATTTCATTTTCCTCCTCAGTACGATTACGTTTGCAGGGATGATGACGACGACGAGATGGTCTACCAAATGGTGCATCCTCGAAGTCAGAGATGCGAGTGTCATTGTTGTCTTCTTCGCCATCATACTCCTCACTCTCATTGCACTTTACATGGTGATGTCGGCGGTTTCCATGGCGACCGAACCTGAAAGGGAAGATACTGGTACCGTTGTTATCTCCTTCTTCAGATTCCTCACTCTCATTACGCCTTCCATGGTGATGTTGATGATGGTGATGGTGGCGTGAGTGATGCCTTCCGTGATGACGACCAGGGAAGCTTTCGTCTCCATCAGTTTCATTGGCTCTATCAGACCTCCTACCACCACCAAAAGACATCGGTGACATATCCCCATCCGGTCCTCCTTGTCGACCTTCCTCTTGTCTTCCTCCCTGTCCAAAGAACGGTTTACCGCCTCTTCGTCTGAAGCCCCCTGGTCCTCCGAACTCAGCTCCTTCACCTCCCTCTACGCCTTGTCTTTCTTGGCCGTCTGAAAATTGCTCCCCTGGTCGAGAACGTCCCTCATTCCTACGACCACCATCTCGTCGTCCGCCTCCGCGTTGCTCTAGATTCGCCTCAGTCTGGCGGCCACCTGGTCCTCCCCAACTACCAGGACGATCAGAGGGTCGACCCCGCCTTCGTATATCGTCTGGACCCCGACGACCGTTCTGTGCGCAAACTGTAAAATAAGCACCAAAGACAGACGTATATTATAAAGTCCGCGTGTTTCCAATCTTGGTGGTATCATTGTCAATGTACAGTACTATGAAGGGTATCAGTTCAGATATTGCAACAAAAGAAGTGGACAAAACGTTACGTTATTAGACGAATAGAAGCAATTAGACCTGCCGAACTTTGCAAATCAAGACACACCTTTGTGGTAGCCTCATGTCAACCCTTTGTGCGCCTTGAGTGCGTATTGGAACACAAAACCCCATAGCATTTAAACGCTATCCAAAGTCCCTGGTAAGGAAACTAGACGTTGAGATAATAATGTAATCTTCAAGCAACAAGTAATGTAGAACTGAAAACCAACTCTAACCGTTTTTCCCGTGATTATACGTGAGTATCGTTCTCGTTCAGAAAGTAAAAATAATAACTTTCCAGCCTGAGAGAGAGACTAGGAATCATAAACACAGTGTAATTGTTATACGAAGTTATAATTAACACAGAAATAAAGTTTAAGTGTGTATATATATATATATATATATATATATATATGATAGTATATATAGATATTATTATATATGAGATTTTAATCTCATATATATAAAAGTATTTATCTATAATATATATCATATATTATATATATGTTATTCATATCTGGGTTTTTTTTTTTTGTTTTTTTTTGTTTTGGCTAGACAGTGTTTAAGCGCTGGTTTGATTTATCGAGCAGAAAATCAAACATACGCCATCTCTGATTATTTGAATTTCAGTTTCGCGTAATTTTTTTTCTTCTCTCATTCTCTGTGCATATTGAAATTTTTATCTAAACTTTTTTATTGTAATCTTGGAATAGGTAAAAGAGTACACATATGAAAAAAAAAATAGGACTCGATGTGAAAGAAAGAGGTTATTCTTACCTGCGACAGTAAGTGCAGCGAGAAAGAGGATGAACAAAGTTGATTTCCAGGCCATTGTGATGGAATCCGTCTCTTGACAAGTTTTCTGTTCGTTGCTTTGGAAGTTTTTCTCTCGTGGAAGCACGAACCCGAGAAATCTGAGGAGTACAGACAATGTGGTCGACTTTTATACATTTTGAGCTGAAAATCGTCCCAATCGGTGCCTGACAGTACCAAATCACCCGCTGTTACAGCTCATGAGTTGTTTTTCCGGTTTTATTCCACAGCCTTTCCGGCCGTGTGAGGCAGCGACTGACACATTGTTCAGGGAATCGGGGTGAAGAACAGGACGTAACAAAAGTGAAGCAACACAAAAGGCGCAAATGGGCATCCATAATGACCAACGGATTGAAAGGGGGCAATTAAAGCCTAATAAAGTATAAAGGAGTGCATTCAACTTCATGACTTTATCAAAATAAGTTAGGTCGAGCACACAAAGGGAGAACATTAGACTAATTAAAATCAAGAAGGAAAAAGAACAAAAAAGTTGCCAAATTTCAATTTTACACTTGTTAGATAATAAAGGAATGAGAATGACGAGATGCTCTCTTCAATACTTGTTACAACTTGTATACGAATGTTTCATTTCGATTTCTCAGATCTTTGTTGTGCCTGCTTGTTTTTCTTTTTTTCTTTCGTTAGTACCAGTCATGTTTTAAATTTGTTTTAGATGTTTGTTTTTGTCACTTCCTTTGCTTTCAACCATGTCATTATGACATTATATATAATATCATACGTCAAGAAGGATCGAGATGTAAAATTTTACCTTCATCTTTGAGTGTAGTTGTGTGTATGTGTGTGTGTGTGTGGGAGGGGGTAACTGTGGAATAAGATCATGATATCAATAAATGACTGATGAATCTCTATGTTTTGTTTGTTTGTTTGCTTACAATTTCTTGTTTAGTTTGTTTATCTTTAAAGGGGGCTGACTGATATTTGACAGGTATTCACTTCATCAATAATGAATTTGAACAGGGAACAAAATGACTGCGATAGGGAAAGTAAAAACCTTAATTAATTTCATTTCATTTTATTTTATTTCCGCCAAAAGTATGTCTGATTGCCTATATCATCATCATCATCATCATCATCATCTCTCTCTCTCTCTCTCTTCTCTCCGATACATCTATATATCTGTTCCTTTTTCTTTCTCTCTTCCTTTCCATTGTATAGGATCCTACTCTTCAACTCTTTAATCACCGTGTTATATCACTAAATAAAAAGAACAAAAACAAAAACAACAACAATATCTGGTACCTGGTACCAGTCAGCAGATGGTCTACCCGCGAGTGCTGACTGATACAGCACACAGTTTGGACCGCTGTATTTCCTGAGCACTGCCGGTGACATCATATCCTCACGAGGCAGGAGGTGCAAGGTATAATTCAAAAACCACAAAAGTCAATGACTTCATTGCAATAATTCTCGTATTCGTATACGGATATACATCCACACAGGTCTGATCATTCTTGTCACCTTTTTGACCTTTACATTATTGTTTTTTTGTTTGTTTGCTGTTGTTGTCATTGTGTTTAAGCTGTGAAATAGATGTGGCACTTTAGAATTGAAAGATTGTCCAGCAACAACTTCTCAACTGATTTATGCTTGGCTATATTACCGGTATGCAGTCAACTGAGTGGTTATTGTATTTTTTCCCCGCTTTCAAAATGGAGTGAAAAGATGACGGCGATACTTGCAGTTGTGCTACTTCTATACTACTCTTACTCTTATGTGTACTCTATACTACTACTATTAGTAGGCCTACTATACTACTACTACTACTACTACCATACTACTACTACTACTACTACTACTACTACTACTACTACTACTACTACTACTACTACTACTACTACTACTACTATACTTCTACTATAGTAGTAGCATAGTAGTAGAAGTAGCCGGGATGAGCAGTCATGATGACAACAGTAATGGTATAATACCAACTAATAATGATAACAATGCAAATGAAATATGAATATTAATAACTTACAAAACAATAATTGGTTTGTCTTAAAGAAAATTACGTAGACTAACTTCTAAGCTTATTTCTCATTAGCAGTTCAATAAGACTGTTACAATAGCCTTTCTTCAGTTCTAAGTGTTTTCTTGTTTATATTTTGTTGTCACTGTTTTTGATGCCTATAATATAACATGGAGTGAACTGATTGTTGTTGCTTTTTTTGTACTGATATTTTAATACTATTTTACATTTCGCTAACAAAACGCTACAGTGCAGTGTAGTTCTTCTTTTTTCTCTAGAAGAACTCAAATAAACTGCCCTGAAAGGTGTTTTCGACTTCTTGATATAACACACTCTGAACTGTGAGGCAAAGCTCAGTCACCATGGTCACGTTAGTGGCCATGCAGTGCAAGGTAGGCTATCGGTCGCAAATGAGCAACACCAAAATCTGTCACCGAACTTATTGGTATCTTAATGGTCTCATTCAATTAAAGATTTTGCCATTTTGTGTGTGTGTGTGTGTGTGTGTGTGTTTGTTTGTGATTAATGGTGCTTGCACTGATAATAACCGTGATAACAAGGACGTTGAGTGATGACCTAGGTGAAAAACAGTTGTGTCTAAGATTGTTGTTTGCAAAATGTGATCGTCATAGGGGGTAGACATAGATGTAATGCAATAGCCGATTTTCAGAGAAGTTATCCAAGGAAGCAACTTTTTACACAAACACACAAAAATCACAATGAGTATAGTTGGATATATAATAACTTTAACCAAAATGTATATCGTACGTGCATGAATCCTTTATGCTTGCTTTATCTATTTATTTGTTTATCATTTTATTGATTATTTATTCATATTTATTTATATTAGATAGATATCATGATGATTATATTTCAAAAAGATATTAAATCATATAAAACGTGCGATGCTATCAAATATCACTAATTTCATCTACAATATGAGATCCCAGCAAATTCATTAAAAAAAAAGTTTCCTCAACTTTTTTTTTTTTTCAGGTTCCGCACGTCTTCGTATGAAATGGACGTTTTAAAACGTACATAATATAACGTCAATTGGACTAAGCACAGGTTTTTGTTTGAGAACGTTTTAAAAACGTCGATGGACGTTACAAAACGCCTGTCTACCATGTCTTCGTCATTTATAAACTTCCACAAAAGTTGTTATTAGGTCTGGTACGTCTTCGTCATTGGTTTCTTTAACATGAATATTCATGCATATTTATTAGTACTCAACTAAGAACATCTTAAATTTGAAAACTAGTGGAAATAGATAAAAGACATTGATATCTAAAGTATTAATTATCCTGTATTCAAATTTTGTGTATTAATTGTACCAATACGTTATCGATTGGTCAGTTATTCACAATCTCTAAATGTGTTATGAAGAGGTATTTTCATAATTATTTGAATAGGCCTAATTATAAGGTATATGTGATTTAATCTTAGTTGAGTTAACCATGTCTTCATGCATTACAAAATTTTTGCCGGTATACAAAATAATGTGATATAGACACATCAACTGAGAATAGGATATAGGTATATGGTGGTAGGATGTTAGGAACAGATTGAAATATAGGATTAGTATTAAGGCTTATTAATCCCAGAATGTGACTGTAAAATCTCTTACTTTTACTTTTTAAATTTTTTAATAAAATACACATTAGACGTTCTTAAATGGCTTTCTGGACGTTCTAGACGGTTATTAAAAGGTTCTCTAAACGAGTCTGGAAAGGGTCATAAAACTTTTAAAACGATTTATGAACGTTTTGACTGTTTTAAAAAGGTTTTCTGACGTCTATATCGTCCAAAAGGTTTTCTGCGGATCCTAAAAGTTTTGTAAATGTATAGGCCTATATGTATACTTTTTTCTCTTACATGTTTTTTTTTTCAACATTAAAAAAAAAAGTTTTTATAACGTCCATTTTAAACTTTTTAAATACGACAAAAAACCTTTCACAAAAAGACGTTCTGAAAACGTCCAAATAACGAACTTGGAACGTTTCAAGAACGATCAGAAAACGTCCAAAATGTTAGCTCGGTTGCTATCCTAATGTGTATAAATGAGAGAAAAAAATCAGGCAATAGAAGGACTGAAAGATCAATACTAAAATGAACTCCTATACCTTAACTGTGAAGTGAGAATCCTTAGTTATTTTATTCGTAAAGCGAATACAGCACTGCTTTCAAATACGCGTGACCAAAAAACAAAAACAAAAACCAACTACAACAACAACAACAAACAAACAAACAAACAAAAAAACTTACTTTTGAATTTAAAGGGATGATACAGTATTGGTAGAGCTGAGGATTTGGCTTTTAACTTTTTCAGAGATACCAAGAAACCACTTATGAAATAGTACAGAGCATGCCATTCTAAGAGGAATTCAAAGTTTATTTGATGAAAATTGGTTTTGGAATGGCTGAGACATCCAAAAACAAAGTAAAACAAATCGATTGTAATAAAATGTGGGTCCCACATTTTATTATTATAGCTCTGTTTTTGGTATCTCAGCCATTTCATAACCAATTTTCATCAAATAAACGTTGAATTCCTCTTGGAATTACATGCTCTTTCATATTTCATAAGAGGTTTCTCATTATCTCACCCAAAAATGTTAAAAACTTGAAGTTAGGTCTCAACCAAAACTATATGAGCCCTTTAAAATCGTTCAGCAGAACGAATGAAAACTGACGGATGACCGTGGATGACGTAAATATTCTCGCTCGCTCGGAGATGAAAACGGAAAACGCCACTACGATTCACTGAACAATAAAACAAAACAACAACAACATAGAAAAAAATGGCGTCGCACAGTGAAGACAACGTGGGAGCGTATCAACAAACTCGATTCTTCACGAAACAAGAACTGTAAGTTATGGTGCATTACACTTTCTAGTTAAGATCGTAGATCTTAGGAATTTTATTATAAAAATGATCATCTCACCATTAATTCTTTCTGGATATGCTTTGATAATTTCTGTCAAGAAGAATGCGCTCTTCAGACTTCAGCGTGGTCCCACGCGGAGCAACATGTGCTGTTTTCACTGCACTGCTATAAATCGTTTTGCGTCTCCAAATCCAATCACACCTTGACCGAAAGATCGGTCTGTATCTGGTCGTCGGGGAAAAGTTCCGCGGAGACTGCGTCTAGCTTGACGGATCCCTCCTCCTCCAGAGGAGAGCGATAATGTAAAAAAAATATAATAAATTTAATCCTAATTAATAAATAAAAGACTCCCTCTTGACAGACGGATCTTTCTGTCTAAATCACACACCTTATCAATATCAGTTATCACTAGTGTAACTGCGACCAGCAGCCCCATACGCATAGGGTATGCGTATGGTATGGGGCTGCTGGTCGCAGTTAACCTTATCACATGCTCACCGACCTACATTGTAGACAGAAAAATCGGTCTGTTTGAAGGATTTTTTGTTTTGTTTTTTGCTTTTACGGCTCTCCTCTGTAGACTAAACTAAAGTGACACTATACAAGAGTTGAAATAAACAACAACAACAACAACAACAACAACAACAACAAAAGACATTTTCACAACTATCGTTCGTTAGATTTCCAACATTTTTTTTTTGTGTGTATTCCAGCTAGACTGTGTTCTACAAAATATTTGTAATTTATACTCATAGCAGACGTCCTCAAATTTTGCGCCATGATCATTCGTGGCAATTTTCTGTGATGCAACATCGTAAATGTAACTTGATAATTCTGGTTCTGCAGTAACGTTAGGGAGCACTGCAGAGGTACGTGATATCGCACTGTGTTTGATGTGTCAAAATCGCTGTGTGAGGTGGGCAGCAATGACCTTATCACATGTTGCATTGTCACTTATACATAGTACCGCCTATTACTTTATATTTCTACTTCTATGGACAACATACAATGTATGGTACTTCTTAACTGCGACCAGCCCCAACACGCAGTGTTGGGGCTGCGCATTGTAGCAGACATGATCATGACAGGCGAAGTATAGCGCCTAAAAATCAATATGAAATCGCAAAAATTCTGCAATATGAAGACTTACAGGTGAAGATGTAATGTTGAAGACTGACTGCGTTCAACTTTTGGTTCTGGCAATAGTCCCTTTCTGCTCGGTTTGATGAGTTAAATGCGACTCGGTCGAGAGGAACTCGGGAGAACTACATCTTATACAGTCAATGGATTTGAGATTTGTGCGCATGCGCTGGCCGTCAAGTCGTGTAGCTTTGTGGCAAGGCCTTATCATACTGTTGGCAAACCCTCTCGCTGTATATTGCGTTGCTTTCTGGGTGGGTGCGCGCGCGCAGGCCTTGTCAGAAGGCTAAACGCATTGCGACTCCGCCAGCACATGAATATTTACGTGCGCAGTGTACTGCATACTGATTTCGAAAATGGTGAATGGGATGGGGAGCTAGGACTACGGACCCGTATATGGCCGTGAAAAAAACGTTTTTTCAAGATCATTGGACCAGTGTGAACAAGAACAAGGTGAACGAAGGGTATTAATTAGATAAGAATCTTATGTATATACTATAAAAGTACGTTTTTTCCTCGTGATATTCGAAACTTACGGAGGTGCGAAAATCTGTGACAGACTGTGTATGTTTTTCAAGCTTACCGATATAGCACTCTATTGACTCAGGACGCTCCCACAGTGTGTAACTGTGTATACGGAGCGTCCCGGGGTTAGGTACTTCTCATCAAAGCCTGTTCAGCAACTGCTTTTCAGCAACTGTTAGGAACACAAATAGCAAGAGAAGCTTGCCTGCTGCTCAGTGCATGGTAGTTCACGATGTGGGATCACCTTGTCTTAGTTTAGGCCAAGTAAAAAAAGATAGTAGTTTCTCGTCCGGGTTTTTTGAGCAAGGCGATGAGGGAGGTCCTTACTATTTGATATCTTACTATTTTTTCGAGGATTGTCAAAATGAAAGTAATATGTGTTTCTCGTCCGGTAATTCTGAGAAAGGTAACGAGAGAGGGCTTTACTATTTTCTATATCCAATTTATGAAATGAAATATCACTCTGGTAGCTGTGTAATGAGAGACCAGGTCCCAAGTGTATGTCTTGCCTGCACTCTGTGCATTGTCAAACAAATAGATTACTAGTATGTACCATACTTGAAATGAAACTTCATGCATGCAGAAATACATTTGCTTTTTCTTTCCACTACAGATGTCAAGGGAAAATGACCATCTTAATACTGGTATTTAGTGTTGTAAAGGCATTTCTGATACCAGTGTACTTGCAATTCTGATGTATTGTGCTATTAAATGAAACAGGTATAAAACATGTCTTTCAACAAAGAATGTACGACTGAAATAAATTCCATGATATTCAAAACACTGCTTTATTCATCATTGGTGTTTGTGACTTTTTGTGTCCACACAGCTGGTATGTATCTACATTTCTTCACAGTATTGTAGCACATTCAACTGGAAACTGTTGTACAATTGCAGATGGATGTCAAAATGATACTGATATGGCATTATAGCATTAAACATTCAAAGATGCTTCTTCATGTTCTAAAAAGACATTTGATAATCACTCATCATTTGGATGATGAATGATTGTATACCACACTGCGGATGATACGACTCACGGCCGTGTCCGTGGATTTACATCGTAAAGAAAAGTATCCCGCAGAAATACGAGACAAACCAGAATCCGTGGAAAAGTTATTTATTTTGTAGATACACCCATTTGATAATTCTACATTTGCTGAAAAAGCGCATTCATTTTCTCTTCAAAATAGAACAATAAATCGCCGTCGGCGATGCAACGTTACAGAGCAGAGTGTACAGGCTTCTACACATTTGAATGTGTTCATGCGTGCGTGCAGACAGCTGACAGACCTGGGTCCCGTTGCATCAAACTTTTTTAGCAACCTTAAAAAATTCAGGTTGGGATTTGCCCAACCTGAATTTTTTAAGGTTGCTAACCTAAGAATGTAAAATCCGTTGCATAAAAACTCTGGTTGGGAGCTTCCAACCGGAATTTTGTGATTTCAACCGGAAAAAAATCCGGTTGGAGTTTTATGCAACGGGCCCCAGGGGATGGTACTGGTGACCGACCCTGGACAGCTACAGACACGCGCACTTTGCCAATACGGTGTGGCACGGCTACCAAGGGGCCACTGCACCGGCACCGTTCCTTCCGACACTGCCCACACATGCACATAGTCACAATGACATGAAAAAGTATACAAACACAATACAATCCTCACAAGCATTTGTACAGTACAATTCATCCGCTTGAAATATGAGAAACAGGGAAAAATACGAACAATACGCGAACTATGCGTGGAATATCAGCGATTGATCGCAAAAAAAAAATGTTGCCGCTATCGCGTTCACGACTTACCGAGTGCGCTGTACATCACAGCTAGCCCAGGCCCGCCTGCGCCCATCCAACTACAGTTCGACTGCTTTGTGGGTCATTCCTTCTTGCCGATCGCGAGCTCGCAGTGTGAAATGCATGTGTTAATATACAAATGATGCACAGGATAGAGTGCGTTAGTGTAGGCGTATAGTGCACTCGAGGGTATTTACAATTGTGAAACATGCACGAGGCGAAGCCGAGTGCATGTTGCACTACATTGTAAATACCCGAGAGTGAGCTACGCCTCCACTAACGCCACGAAATAATCCTGTGCATCATTTGTTTTATAAAATGGGTCGAAAATTCGAAAACTAACAGCATTTGTCAGCGTTTTTCACGTACCTTTGTGGGTCAAGACGTCCGAGGATGTTTGTCCCAAACATTTACGCACGTCGCACTCGGAAATCCCGCACATGTAAGTACTGTACGTATAAGCGTATACGTACGCCACATGATTGTTGTGCACAAGAAAGGCCGGCTGGCAGCCCGAACGAGAAGTTGTTTACAGGATTGACAGCGCGTATGGTAGCGCGCGACGCACTTGTAACAACTGATTAAGTGCGCACTGCTAGTGTAAACATTGTGACGTCAGTGACTTTACGCTTTTTTGCAAGGCCGTGCATGATAGTAAAAATTAATGCACGCACACGTGACTCATTTCAGCGCTTCCAATTGGCTACATTCTTGAACCCATTTTATAATACATACGCACTACAGAAGCTACAGCTGTACTACAGCCAAGTAGAGGACGCAAGGCATAATTATAAATGATCCACATCACGATTGGTAGGTGAATTGTCGATTTTTTTTTCGGCGGCCGAAAAAACGGTAAATATCAAAAAAGTCGATGCGGCAAGTGAAAATCGATGCGGGCGGGGAGCGGGCTGGGACGAGAATTATGAATTTCTTGGTATTTTCAGCGCCATTTTGAAAATAGTAAATAGTAAATAGTAAAAAAATCGATGCGGCGGCCAAAATCGATGCGCGCGAGGACGAGAAACTGGTTTCTTTTTTTACTTGGCCTTACACAAATTTTCTTGCTGTAGAACCTTTAACCTAATTATTACCTCTGGGAACCAAAGAAAGACAGAAAAAAAGAATTCTACACCCTTACAACACATAAACAACATTTCTAAATTTAGTTTCTTTTATAAATTGCAATTCAGTTTCAATGGAAGACTGACATTTTCAAGTCCACACAGGTCATAACAAATATGCATTGCATTATAAGTGCAGATCAGTTGATAAGATTGTAATGGCAAAGAACTTTCATCTCAGGTAGAGCAGTCCTTCACTGATTAAACGTGGTCATTATTGCAGTGTCTAATGATTCTGTAATCTTATTCTTGCCTGTAACATTCTTGATCCTGCTGCAGATACCGTGTTTCTGATACCCCATTTTCTGTGCCGGCGAATGTGGGTGTCCCAGAACTCAGTTCTCTCATCAACAAGCTCCTAAATGAAGGTAAAATTCATTTTCCTATAATAATATTAAAAAATGTTGAATGTTATTTGGGGTTTTAAACTTTTTTTATTGCTTTTTTTTCATAGATTTATGCAATTTAAATGATACTTTTGTTCAACTGTCTAATCCTAGTACTAACAGATAGATATCCCAATATAACGATATTTTCCATTTTTGAATATGTAAACTGTCTAATCCTAGTGCTACCAGATAAATATCCCCAGGTTTCATCTACAAAATGTATGAGTGTGTATTAATTACATGCGAATTTGTGCATTAGGTGATGTACAGTGAACCGACACAGGTAGGTGTTGAAGTACAATTGTATGGACCAATTTCATTATCTGTTGAAGATGATGATATAAAATTGCATATTCTCATGCTCTAATCATTTGCTTCTGTCATATGCCATTGTGTGATATAGATCTCCATGATGTTTTATGATTTACTGTAAAACACGATATTTTCGCGGCATGAAATTTTTGCGAATTGGAGTCGATGGCTGTTTTTCGCAGCATAAAATTTTCACGAGTTGCCTCTAACATTCTATGTGTATGGTGTAGACAAGAACTTTCATGTTCATTTTAATTTTACAAATCTTGGCTCTCGCGAAATTAAATTGCACACAAACATTCCTCATTTTACAGTATTCTGAAGCGCTCTGAAAACAGATACATGCTACAAACTTTAGGTCATTGCATTGTCCTTTTTGTTTCACTGATGGACAGATAAGGCAGAGGCAGACATTCAGAATGTGGATTTTGACTTCCTCATCGATGGAGAGTTCCTTCGACTGCCCCTGGCCAGTCACCTCGAGGCTAGCGGCATCTCTACCGAAACAGTCGTTGAGGTGGAGTATGTTGTGAAGCAGGCTGCCCCTGAACCAGTGGGGAGCATTCTGCATGACGATTGGGTTAGTGCTATTCATGGATGGAATGACAGGTTAGTATAAATTGTGCAGTCTACATCCTCTTATAAGTCACAAGGCCCATGTCTTGAACCTTGAACTTTGAAGCATTAACACCTTTCAGCAGCTCCTTGGAACTATCCCGGGATGACAGAAGTGTTTTGCGTCAGTGAGAGGTGACATGGTGAGCAGGATGATTTTAAATGTCACTAATGTACAATTAACCCGTTGAGGACGGACTGATTTAGCTACAACACGCATTTCCCATAGACCCCTGCCTGAGTATACTCGGGACTCGTCCTCAATGGGTTAAAGTGACTGTGCATGGTGCAAGTAAAAACACATGCCCCTTTGCTTGGAGCATGTGTGACCCAACATTACAGGAGGTTCCAGGTTCTAACAGCTCAGGGAAAAAAGAAAAATTGTACACATCTGCATGTATGGTTGGGATTGGGATTACATACTTAGCTTATGGTCATGCCTTCCTATGTGTGTAGCTAGGAAAATTACATACACGTAGGTACGTGTAGTTAAGTATCCTGGTATTCGTATTCAAAATTCCAACCTAAATGGATGGGGGGGGGGGGGGGGGGAGGGGAGGAGATCTGCATGTTGGCATTTCACTGCTTATTAGCATCTGTGTGGAGAACGTGCAATGAATTCATCGGAGTTTCTGGCATACATATGAATTTGAACCTTGTCCAGATGTATAGACCTATTAAGTTTTAATCACACTATTCTTAATTGAATACAGTTGAAGGTCAGTGGTCAATTTCACCTGTTGTGGGTTTTCAAATTGTTTATACAATAACGACACTTCGGAAGGTTGAACAATGTAACAGAGAGACCATTCAACCAGCCGGATGATTTGATTGCACTACCGGTATACAAAAGTGTTAAAGATATACATGTATGTGACCCGCTACAACAAAAGGATCCGAAAGTTGGGGAAGGACAATTTTCTAAAAATGGCATGACATTATTCCCTTACTCTTCTACTTTAATTTCATATATAGCACAGCTTATAAAAATACTCGGTTGCGGAGATATTGATGATTTTATTAGCGCATGTCAAGTGGTTGAGGAAATTAGAGTTTGGAGAAAATCGCCTTCAAAGTTTTCCTTCTGACGCAGTCATGATCAAAGGGAGGCGAGACAGTTTTCACCGCTGGACAATAGAAGGCATGCTCCTAGCGACCTCCGCGATGTTCATTCAAGCTTAGCGCCAGCGGTCTACGCATGACCAATCAGTTTCAGGATGCCACGCACTGACCAATAAGATCACTTCACTCCCTCGTTGCTAGGGGCGGAGTCTAGCTGCGGCGCTAAAAATACAAATCTTCGGACACGTTTCTGTTACGTTGAAAGTCAGAAAATCATAGTCCAGAAAAACGCTGATTTCTTGCCTTTCCTTTGATCATTAACCCTAAAAAGACTGGGCTATTTTGGTAGCTCGAAAGACTGGGGGGGCCTAAAGGCCCCCCCCCCCCTTAAAGGGATAGTACAGTATTGGTGGAGATGAGAATGGGGCTTTTAGGTTTTTGCAAGAAACCAAGAAAACACTTATGAAATAGTACAGAGCATACCATTTTAAGAGGAATTCAAAGTTTATGTGATGAAATTCAGGTTTGGAATGACTGAAAGATCCAAAAACAAAGTAAAACAAAGCGATCGTAATAAAGTGTGGGTCCCACACTTTATTAGAATTGCTCTGTTTTGGATTTCTCAGCCATTTCAAAACCAATTTTCATCAAATAAATATTGAATTCCTCATGGAATCACATGCTCTTTCATATTTCATATGAGGTTTCTCATTATCTCACCAAAAAATTTTAGAAACCTGAAATTAGGTCTCAACCAAAACTATACGATCCCTTGAGCATCGCCGCGAAAATTTGCACAATGGTAGTGTGCGATGTAATCTACAAGATTTCTTTTCTTTTATTTTGATTAATTATGCTAATTTATGCGAGAAATCAGACTCTTTGATCTAAATCAGTAAATAAAATTCCAAAAGTGCTCATTTTTGGTCTAATTATTCTTTGTGGCATTCTTAGCAAATGTACTTGAAAAAAAATTTGGTATCAAAATTAATTTCTTATTTATTTTATTGTTTTATGAATTTCTTATGTATTTCTTTGTTTTTTCGACCGTTTGTTTTTGTTGTTTTTTTAACAAAATTTGTGGCAGACACTTTTTCAAGCATGATACTCCTAAAAACAAATTAATTTTAGCCATTGAGAGTAAAGATAAGCATATTTATATGAACCATGTGAAAAAACTCAATTTGCATTGACTTTGTACACAAAATCACATTTTTGAGCCATTTTCGGTGTCACATGCATGTACAAAAAGTTATGTAACTTCAGAACCGTACCCCCGGGCGTCACCAATTTTGTGTCAAAATGTGCGGGAAACTTGAAAGAAAAAAGTCCTAGAGCATCGCAGCGAGAGCATTGCGTGTTGCAGAGTAATCACGCGAAATGTAGAGGGGGGAGCCTTTTAGGCCCCCCCCCCAATCTTTTTAGGGTTAAGCTTCGAAATTTCAGCAGATGATAGATAAAACATTAGATTACAAAATTATGCCAAAAACAGAAATCCAATTGTTTTGACCAATTTTGATGATGTGACTTCAAACTCGATTTTCTCGGCTCAGCCGTCAACGACTTTAGGATCCTTTTGTTGTAGCGGGTCACATATTTAGTCCTGAGTTACATTGCATATCACATGCCAATACATTTTAGTATACACATCTATGGTCGACATACAGGTGCACATGTAAAAAAAAAGTGTATCATATTGTAATGTTTGAAATAACAACAGTTATTCTGTTATGTAGTCTATCCATATTTTTGATAATTACAAATGGACATTTGATAACTTTATGCGTTACCATCAAAGTTGTTTCTGAGCATTGTACATACACATCATAACAATAAACCAGCATTAGATAATGATGGTAATATGAAAATCTGTACAGCACTTGTGACCGAAGTTTTCCAAAATGAAGTGACTCATCCATTTTGTATGAATTTTGCTTAGAACTCCAGAAAAAAGAAGATGAAGATGATAAAAGCTTAGTATTTGTATTATGGTGAGTGTTCACTGTTTATCTCCCTAGAATCCTTACGGGTTGCTATGACAACGGCGTTCGACTGTGGGGAAAGAATGGAGAGAATGTTGCGACACTACAGTATCATACAGATCCTGTGAAATGTGTCAAATGGATCACAACAGGTGAATTGCAGAAACGAAAAATGATCTGCGGCATCATTTACTGTAAAATAAGGAATGTTAGCATGCATTTTAATTTTGCAAATTTTGTGAGAGCTAGGATTCGCGAAATTAAAAGGCATGTGAAAGGTCTTGTCTACACTACAGCACTGTATATGCACTGAATGTTAGAGGCCACTCGCAAAAAAGGCTGTCGGCTTCAATTCGAGAAAATTTCATGCTGTGAAAATATCATGTTTTACAGTATTAACATGTTTGCAGTCATCGAATGGATGCATGAATAATGAACCAGTTCCATACTAAATTCTGAAAGCACCATAGACTTAATACACAGACCACCAGGTTCCTGTAGGGCATGGGTTATAATGCTTGCCATCACTGATTAATCATACCCCACCGGCTGCTGTAGTAACTGCTCTCGTGTCAGTGTACAGTTTATACAATCCTCATTTTGAAGGGTCGACATCAGTCTTCCTTGTGCCACTTGTTTGTTCCCCATCAGTGTACTGATGATGTTCAGATATTTCAAGCCTCTGTGTGGTGTCATATGGAGATGGGCCTTCTTCCTGAAGTTTTATAAATACCTTGTTTCTATGGATGTTGTGAATCAAAAGTTTACAAGGAATTGTCGCCGTGACTACTAATCCACTGGCAAGGAATGAAGTGGATCAGAGGAGTGTAAACTTTCAGATACACAGCAAATTTTGAACAGTATCATTAAAGGTATTATTTACTAATTGCAGATGAAATGGAAAACCCTAGTTTTAGTGCTTCAAAATACATGTAGTTCTAAAATGTGACTTGGGGAGAGAAATGACCACTGAAAATGTTACTCAGTTTAATCAATGTTAAGTATAGTTAAATGTACAAAATGTGAACAGTAGTGAAAATAAAATTGTGTCTGGAATAAACTGGGTACAGTTGTGGTTAATTAAGAAAAATAATGACATATCTTTCATATTTTAGGCTTTATTCCAACATTTCATGGTAGGATTTTAGTGATACAACTGACCTACAAATGTGCATCAAATGTGATAACTCGAACATTTTTAAATCGCTGCTCCCGATGATAAACGGTACCTTTAATGGTATCAAGTACATATAATCACATCCTGTGATTATATTTTGCTCATTGTGCATTGTAGGTGGCTCTGAGAGTTTGCTTGTAAGTGGATCACATGACCAGACCCTGATCATTTGGGAGTGGAAGGAGGATGAGAAGCAAGCCAGGCCATTGCACACGTGTCGAGGACATGCAAAGAGTGTTGATTCAGTGGCAGTGGACCAGTCAGGAACCAGGGTGAGTTTTAACCCATAAGTAACTGAACCGCCCCAAACCACTCATCTTATTACTCCACTCCCTGAAATGTCCGAAACTGCCCGTCAGCATTTTTAGAGTTTTGTGCTTTACCATTGTTATTGTTTCCATTTGAATATATAATATGTATTTGGAAAGAGGTCAAAGGTCAACAAAAGTATGTCAGAATTACTTCTGTGACACACAAGTCTCTTGGTAAAGTCTTAATAGGCTTTCAAATTAACATAACTTATACACTGTAATAGAAAGAAATAAACATGTGAGCTATTTTGCATTATTCAGAAAGTTGTCGAAATGGGAGTATTATTGCTGTACCTTCTAGGGAACAATAGGCCATAGTATGTACGGAATCTCCAGTTGCTAAATGGTTACAGACTAACCTACATTGTAAGTAGCTCTCATTCGGTAACAAATAAGGACTGGTTCAGTTGTGCCAGTCATAGAGATCTGCAAGATTCAGCCATGTCATTCACAGAAATGACTTAAGTTATTATCAGCTTCAATGTTATACCATTCTTCTGTCTAGTTTTGTGAGGGTTATAATCAAGGGAATTGGAACTGTGAATGCACATCCATGTTTCCACATACTTCATTCCTCAGGGAAGCGGAATCGCAGTCAGCATGTGTTCAAAGAGGGAGATTATATCCTCGATTAAATACTAAAATGTGACTTCATCTGATCTGAAAACAATAGCATATATCAAACTAGAACCGGAATTTGTCAACACTGACAAATTAGGTGATCCGATCTCTTCGAAAATCAATGATATGAGTCCTGATCCAAATATTCATGACCATACAGGTTTCATCTGTGTTGACGGGACATTGGCCGTGTGATGTTTGGATTCTCATTTAGAAAAGGGAGTGAGACCTGCCATCTTTGGTACCGAATTCCGTATACACTAACGGAAATACAGAATGAAGTATATTTGACCTTTGACCTCACTTTGCACACCCAAGATGGCGTCTAAGCAAAAAGTGATTATTTTATGAAATGATTCTTGTAACATTGTCTTTGCGTGTGCAAAATATGGGAAAGATAGGACATGTATTCACCAAGATACAGGATGAAACATTTATGACCTTTGACCCTAATTTACATACCCAAGATGGTGTCCGATCAAGCAGTTGTTATTTTATGAAATAATGTACGTGACATGTACTAAACATGTGCAAAATATGGGATTGATAGCCATTGTTGTTGTTCATCTATTGCACAGAAAGTAGTAGAAAGAAAGAAAAATAAAGAAAAAATTATGTTGTTTTATAGAAATTTGAAGAAGCATAAAAAAATCAGAAAAAGATAAAGTAAGGAAAGGGAGATTAAGATTAGCTAAAGAAAAAGAAGAAAAAAAGTGTTTAAAAAATTAAAAAAAAAATATTGGCAGGGGTGAGCCTCGAACCAGGGACCTTAGGATTACGAGTCGGATGCGCTACGCAATGACCTATTTCATTCTCCATAGGCCCCGTGTATTAAGCAAAATGACGCTGCATCGAAGCCTCGTGCCATTTTCAACCAAGTTTTTCGACGTGATGCCGACATCGTATGAAAAAATGGAGGGCACAGTTACGATAGCCCAAAGTCTCAGCTACAACATACTAAAATCTGGGAGAAATTCACCGAAGCATAAGTGAGCTAGTGCTCGAAAAAAAGAGTCATGTCAATTTTCACTGCCAGAAAAACTGCTCTCCCATAGAGATAACACGTAAACTGGTCAAATTTGACAATATTACTTTCAATCCATTTTTACGAGGTGATGCCGTCATCCAATCAAAATGTTGTAATTATATTAATGAAAGATCATTTAATAAGCTACAACATAATGAAATCTGGGTGTAAATTGGCAAAGGATAAGTGAGATACGCTCGAGTGAACTTGAAATTTGATGACGTCATTTTGAAAATTTACTTTTTTTACTTTATTAAGAAATTTGATATCTTTTAATCATTTTTCCAGCTTCGCCAACCCATGAAATAACATGTACAACTCATCAGCTTTTAGAATATGTAAAGAAAATGGGGGGTCACCGTCCATCCTGACGAGTAAAATCGGGGTTAAAATTGGCGGTTTTTTGGCATTGTTGCACTGTATATCGCCATTGACGCGCGCGTGGAATTTCAACTTTGACGGGCCCGTATGACATCATATTGAGTCGGATTGACTTGAAACTTGGTAGAAATATTCCTTGACATTTCAGGCATCCGATAAGAGTGAGAAAACGGGAAATTTCTATTACATATGAGCTGTACGTGCGTATATGTGCGCGCGCGTACGCGTCCGTCCAATTTTTTCAATTTTTCAAAAAATGCTCCAAATGGTCTGAAACGTGTGCAATAAAAATTTGAGCTCGATTTGAGCATACAAATATTTCAACGCGCGCGTACGCGCACGTTTTAAGAGAAAATATGAATTCTGAGAAAATTAGTAGAATGCGCATAACTTGAATTATATGTGACGTAAATTTCATTGAAAAATTCCTTTCCATTAATGAAATATGATTGAGAATATGTTTTCATATAATGACGTCATAGTGACGTCACGGTCGACTGATCACAATGATTTTACTTGATCTGTCGTCTTTGGGACACGATACATATATGGTATAATTTTGGCATTGATAGGAAGAGTACTTTCTGAGCTAATCGAAACACAACTTTTGTCCAGAAAGGAAGAAAGAAGAAGAACAAAGAATCCGTACAGATACAGAAGGTGATCCGAGAGGATACTCGAATCACCTAATGATGGCATTGCATGATCCTGAATGACAAGATATTGCTTGTTGGGGCTCATCATGGTGGATTACAGTTTGATGAAAAACATTTAGTTATCATTCAATTCTGATCATGTTAATGCTATTAATAAATGTTATGATGACTCTGTACTTTGTGTAATTTTGTAATACTTGCTCTTTGTCCAGGAAAGGACATTGACTCTGGTTTGATGTAAAGATGCTCTTTTATCATGCAGATGAAAGCATGGTAGCAAGCTGTATTTAACTGTTTGTGCAAAGACATTTTTCAGCTTATTGTTTGCTGATGATTAAACACACTTGTGACTATTATCTGTAATTCACAGCCCAATTTTACTTCTTCTGAAAAGATATACATGTATAGGGAGAAAGCAACTGTTAAGCAATCTTGTGTTTATCATTGACTCATACGTACAGATATGCAGTGGATCTTTTGACAAGATGTTGAAGCTGTGGTCAGCTGGTGAGTTTGTGGCTTAGTGATTATCTATTCAGTTTTGATGTCATTTTTCAATAAAAAAAAAAATCAGCAGTTTAATGATTTAGAATTTTCTCGAAAGAGATAGTTTCATTGAGATGAATGTTGTGTTTCATATTTAAAGAGAAATGAAAACATGGATATCTTTACTCTAGATTTTTGTTTCTTGTTTTGACAGTACAATTGTGGGTTCACTTGGTAATGGCTTTGCAGTTAGTACTAATTTCTTGTAAATTGTTGATTCATTAAAACATTAAGTTAATTCTAGAATGAATCAGTTACTGTAAAACGAGGAATGTTCGCATGCAATTTAAATTCGCGAATTTTATGAGCGCCAACATTCGCAAAATTAAAATGCACACGAAAGTTCTTGCCTACACAATATGCATTGGATGCCAGTGGCAATTCATGAAAATTTCATGCTGCGGGAATGGCCGTCAGCTCCAATTCGCAACATTTTCATGCCGCGAATATATCATGTTTTATAGTATCCTTTTTAAACCTGTTCTTGTTTATCACCATAAAATCTATTGTATGTGAATATGGCACCCCCTGACTTTTAGCATGGAGAAGAAGGGGGATGGGGGGAAATCAAAATCCACATAATTCTTGTATTTACTGTATCATTCAAGACAAGGAAATCATATTATGCTCCAAATCTTGTCACTTTATTTTTCAAACATTGAAAATTCTCAGTACCAAGTTCAGGTGAAGAGGAACCTCCAGAAATCCAGGAGCAACAGAAGAAGAGGGCAAGGAGAGATGGCTCAGCACCAATCATCAGGGTCAGTTACATATCTTAAAGGCACATAGTCCCGGTAGTGTAGAGGGCGCTGTTGATGATACTGCTGATCACCGTTAGCATTGATATGAAGATTGCCAAAGTTGAGCTGTCATCAAGAGTAAAGCACGTAGGTGTTGCTATTAAGTAACGTTGCCCTCGTTGTCTTCTCTGCGCATCACGCAGTCTGTAGTAATGCCAGGGTGCGTGCATATGTGCTTCTTATTATGACATCACAAAAGAAGTTTGCTAAAGCTGTCATCCCCACTCAGCCGAATCATGAGCCGAACTGTGATCGGACCACTGACTACAGTGGATCGGACTTTTTCGGACTTGGGGAAGTGAGCCACAGCGTAAGCGCTAAAGAGGAGTCAATAGCGTAGGTCTCTATAGGAAACTTGCGCCGTGCGCCCTCGTACGCAGTTGACTAAATGTCCGGGACCATGTGCCTTTAACCTGTTGGGGACGGACTGATTTTGCTATTACATGCATTTCCCATAGAGACCCGCCAGAGTATTCTCAGGACTAGTCTTCAACGGGTTAATTTCTATCTGTTTTCTTGACAAAACACTCTGGTTTTTAAATGCATAATGCAAGCTGCCAAACTTTTTATGTGCATGATAGCATGATTTGCTCTGCCTAATGCAAGCTGCTACCTCTTGAGTAAATGACAGTATATTTCTCTTAAACACTTTTCTTTTCGTTTCTAAATGTTGATCATCTTTCCTAGTTTGATTTAGCTGATGTTATTCGCATTGATTTTTTTTTTTGTTTCTTCTATAACATCACGTTTGCCACCATACAAAGGAAGGAATTCTGTTGTGTAAATGTTTGATCCTGGCAATGATATAGGTGGTATATTGTTTGCTCATTGATTTTATTTTCTCCATTGATTAATGATTGATGAGGTACAGGTGTTATTGTTCCAACATACATCTGTTTTCATTTCCAAAAGAAATGAAAAAAAGAAAGAAAAGATGTAGACATGCCTAAGAAGGAGTTCTAGTATGTTTAAAGTTGCTCTGTCTGTAAAACAGGGAATTTGATAGCTTGTTAAGGCAGAGTGGAATTGTAAACTGAGTGAAATATATTGATTGAATAAACAACTGTTCTTTTTTAACCCACAAACCCCTAATCATCACAGTTCATGATCCCCTAAATTAGTTTCATGAATGATTAGTGATATTTAGTGGTTATGTCATCATCAGATTAATGCTGTAAAAGTTTTCCAACTACTGATTACTACTGTAAATGCATACATGCATGTTTGTCTGAATTTATGAATATGTACACGCTTGTATACATTACTATATGTGCTCTATTTTAGACACCAATAGCTACACTGGATGGGCATAAGGAGGCTGTATCTTCAGTTGTGTGGACCGGCAGCCATGAGGTGTGCAGTGCATCATGGGATCACACGATACAGCTGTGGGACGTTCAGCAGGGCACCACCACAGCAACCCTGGTGGGTGTGATGTGAACAGGGATTGATAGAGGGAGGATAGAACTGTTCATAGTGGTTAGAAATAAGCTGTGCCAACCCTTTATAAACCCATAGTTTAAACCATGGACAAAGACCGTAGTTTTGTATGGGGCGCCAAGTGTCGCATGGCCTATTTCGTAACAAATCAGTCATTTCGTTGACGAAATGACCATTTCCATAATGAAATTATCATTTCGTCTATGAAATGCAAACATTTCATAACGAAATGTTAGACGAAATGGTCATTTAATCGACGAAATGACTAATTTTCCAACGAAATAGGCCATGTGACCCTTTGCGCCCCATACAAAACTACAGTCTTTGCCCATGGTTTTAATAATCTATGGACAAAGATTGTACCACTTTCGTGAATTCGAGCCTATGTGTCCAGCCACTTTCCCTTCGTTCTTATTGGCTTTCGGTGGCTCCCTTTCTCAACTTGTCCTTGCAATCAGGCCTAAAAGTGTCTCAGTTTAACAAGGAGACTGTGGTGAAACACTAATGATTATGGGGATTTTGATGATGTGCTGGCAATGTAAAGGCCTGTTCACACTGCTGCCAATATTCGCTGCTACTGTAAAAGCTGTCATTTTCGTGAGGATTTACTTTTTCATGAATTTTGCGAATGACGGTTGGGCTGTGAATTTACCAACATGCAAAAATATCACAAGCGGACAGGAATTAGTGCAAGTGATAACCAGCAAGTAAGGCACAGTAAAGGTTAATTGTTGCATGGCTTATTTGGTCTTTCCTATCAATATGTCAAAGTCTCTTTGTCATGAATCTATAACAGCTGGTGTGTTACACTTAAACTGCATATTGGTGTGTGCACAATTAAAAAAAAATACACCAAGTTTATGGCATACGTTGATTTCATAGAGTGATTGTTATATGAGACCGGGTGTTGAACTGTGCAGCTGTCATTATTGATTTGGTTATTTAACACGCTATATCGCAGAGCCCGTATATTGTTCTAGTTTGTGAACAACATCATACAGAATCCTATGAAGACCTTGCATCTCAAAGCCATCAATATTCACCCAATGAGATAATATAGTTTAAAGAAGAGATCCTCAGCTTTGATTTACACCCTGTTCTCAAAAATTGAGCATACTCATATTATGTTCATATCTATTACCATAACTGATATACATGATCAAAATTACATTGCCAAGGAAAGTTACCCTACAGAAATAGAGCTAGAGCAAAGGTTAAAGGGTGTATTAAAGCATACCGACTCCCTCTTCTATGTGTGCAAAAAAAGAAGAAGAAGAAAGGCAATGCTGTGAAGAGGTTGTTATCACAATACTGTGCATACGTGTACCTGCTAAGGCACTTTCGAGCCATGTGCAGTGTAAATGATAACGGTCAAGTGTAAATGCTACACCTGATAGTGATTTGAATTTTTAAAAGGTTTTCATTCACACTTTAAAATCATGTGCCTCTTTGGAGAAAATTAAGCGTTACCACACAAGACCATTGAAAGATATGTGTACAAAACTGTTGCAAAGAGAGATTAATCCTTTAAAAAATGCCATAGATGTAAAAGGAACATTTACTGACCCTGACACACATCTTTCCCGGTTTACAGTACTTGGAAAATGACCCATGCAACTTCTTTTGATTCAAGTACATTGTATTGTGATGTGTCACTGATCACATAGAAGATAGAACTGATGCATAAGATTTTTCCAATTTGAGAAGTCATGAAAAAGGTCATTGAACGAAATGCAATGTTTGATTCCCGATTGTTCTCTCTCCAGACCGGCACCAAGGCTTTCCTGAGCATCTCGTACTCCGCCCTGAGCGGTCTCCTGGCCAGTGGCAGTGTAGACAGACACATCAGGCTTTGGGACCCGAGGTCAAAAGGTGCGGCATTCTTTCGCCCTTTTTTTTTTGCACCCAAAATAGAGATACTACTTACAGGCATTTTTGCAGATGAAACAATAACCCAGGTGCCAGTATTAGTGCTTTAGTTCTAAAAATGTGAGTTAGAGATAGAAACAATCACTGTAAAAATTTGTATCCGTATAATCGATGTTAAGTACTGTTGAATACACAAATTATGAACAATAGTTATGATAAAAATGTTTTCAGACTATACCTTCTACAGTTATTGAGAAAAATACTGATATCTCCTTTAATTTTTTAGGCTTTCTTGTGAAAATTTTATATGGTAGGATATTTTGTGATACAACAGACCTACACATATGCATCAAATGTGATATCTTGAACATATTTTAAATCACTGCTCCCAGAGGTAAACAGGACCTTTAACATTCGGAACACAAATAAAATGAGAGCACTCTGCAAGTCAGTCAAAAAATGCTCTCTCAGCCTGTGCTAGTGTTAACGGCTGGTTGTGCAGGTAATGTAAGTCCAGATTCAAGCAATTAAAAAAAGAGAGTATATGACATAGATACAGTTTGTATAGGAACACTGTCTCATCAATTTCTGATGAATGAACAGTTTGGCACTGACTCCTTGCAACCAGTTTGTACATACTGTTAAAGCAGAAATTTTCATGTGCATGAAGCTTTCATGAATTTTGCGCGAGGCCAAGAATAGCAAATGCAAAATGCATGTGAAAGGTTTTGTCTACACATTGCATTGAATATCTGTTGCAGTTTGTGAAAGTTTCATGGTGCAAAAAAAAAAAAGAAGACATTCAGCTCCAATTTGTTTGTCGTTTTACAGCATATGACTGAATGAATGAGTGAATGAATGACTGAAAGAACAAATGATCAAACAAACAAAGTGAAAATACATGTATGTCCTTACCATTTGTCCGCAGAGGGCTCTGTTGTGAAATCATCCCTCTCTCACCACCATGGTTGGGTGTCGTCAGTTCAGTGGTCTCCTAGCAACAGTAATCAACTCTTATCAGGGTCATATGACAAGGCTCTCAAGCTTTGGGACATCCGAAGGTACATTAATTGTGATTGCTTGTATTTTCATTTTGAAAGTTTTTATAGAACATACTTTAGGAAGGAATAGTTTGTGACTGATACACACTATGATTTGAAAGAAACATTTTTTTCTTTTAACAATAATTTAGTCAAACATTATTTTGAAAAAAAAAAACAACAACAGAAAGACACTACAGATATTTTTTGTGTGTGTACATTTGTGTGTCCATGTCTTTCATAAAGACATGCACATGTAATTTTTTTTTTTTAAATTTCCTGTGCTAATTTTTCATAAGGACATATTTGTACTGTAGCTCATGTTGTACATAAATGTTTGTACACAAGGCCCACCAGAGATGAGATGAAAATGTGTGGAGATCCCAACTATTTATGAATTGGAAATGACATGCTCATAAGTAACTTCAAGTTTAATGTCCCCCATTAGCATGTCTTCAAAACTACTTGGGCGACCTTCAACATAGTGAGGCAAAGTTGCTTTGGGGTAGGCCCAATTTGAGTGGCCCTTTCTAGATGATGGTTTTAAAGCAGGTTCATGCTGGATAGTGTGATATTTAAAGTTAAAAAAAAAAGAAAAATTGCCAATTGCATTTGCTTTGCACTATATATATATATGTATACTCCTTAATCATGAGGACCCTTTAAATTTGTGTTGTTTTGTAGTCGAGTTGTTTTTGTGGAAGGGCATATTTAGCATTCAAGTGTCCAGTCTGCTATATTTCATGCATTGTTATTATACCACCGCAGCCCGAAGGCACCCCTCTTCAATATGACTGGCTTAGACGAGAAGATTCTTGCAGTTGATTGGTCAATACCGGAAGTAAGTCGCCCATTGCATTCTCCTACTGAAAACTACATCATTAACCCTAAACAGGCCGGGCTTTTTTGGGTGTTCTGTGGCCGGGGAGGGGTTGATTCAACCCCCTTGAGATCTCAGCCGCCGATTGCGCAATCGCCATGAAATTTGGCACATGCATTACCTGTGGTATAATCTACCAAACTATACAAAAAGAAATGGAACTTTTTGTCATAATAATTAATTATGCTAATATATGCATAAAATCATACATTTTGCTCTAAATCAGAAATTAAAGCTCCAAGAATCCTAATTTTGGGTGAAAACATTCTTTGTAGCATTCTCGACAATGTACTTGAAAAAGAAAATTTGGTATCAAAATTAATTTCTTATGTATTTTATTGTTTTATGAATTTCCTTATGTATTTCTTTGTTTTTTCGACCTTTTGTTTCGTTTTCTTTTTTCCGCAAAATTTATGACAGAACCTATTCAAGCATAATTATGCTAAAATTAAATTAGTTTCAGCCTATGAAAGTGAAAATAATCAGATCTTTATGAATAAGAAGAGAAAACTCCATTTGCATAGACTTTATACACAAAATCATGTTTTTGAGCCATTTTCAGTCTGACAGGCATGTATAAAACGTCATGCAGCGTCGTAACGGTATGTGCTATTTTAGCGAAAATGGTGTCAAAAGATGTGCGAGACTTGAAAGTAAAAAGTCAGCAAATGACGCGGTCAAAAAAATTTCGCGTGGTGGAGTAGTCGCGAAAAATGTTGAGGGGGGTTGATTTAACCCCCCCCCCCCACCCCAGCCTTTTTAGGGTTAAATACTCAATGATCCTCTCAGAATGTTTAAATTTCAGCACAAGACTGGTGAAATACACTGTATATGTACATAGTAAACATGTCTACAAGTTCCAGTGCTTTTTTCTTTCCCTCTTGCTTGTTCTGCTCTTCTATGTATGCCTATTGTTTACCAGTAGGTTTTCTTGAGTTAAGCTACAAAAGAGAGAAATTTGAAATACCATGCTTTACTGGATTAGAGTGACAATAGTGCACATAATGCTACAAACAGGTTATAAATGCATGCATGTAATAAGCGCACCATAATCACCTTCTGAAAAGTAACTTCTTTTATCACCTCCTCTGAAATTAATTGATGCAGCTGCTGCTCTGCGGAGGTGCAGATAACTGTCTGCACATGTTCAGCACGATGGAGGCTCTGTCAGCTGCCAAGTCGGCGGGGTCAAGTTCAGAAGAGGAGGCTTCGGGGCCCTGAGCTTTGCGTTTTGGTCATTATACAGTATGGACAACTGATGGACAATTCCCAGATGGGGCAGGCGTTTGCTTTGCGCAATCACAAATGGAGGATACTTGGTGTACTTGGATTTGACTGAAAAGCTCCAGCTAATGGTTGGAATCAGTGGACTCTAACAGAAATGACTTCACTAGGTGATGTTAATGGAAGCAAAGCTGTGAGCACTATTTTGTGTTTGATAATGATGGAGGGGGGGGGGGGGGCAGGGAGGGGATGGGACAAGGGGTTATTTTAAGGAAGAATGTTTTTGAGGCTGCAGTTAAGTGTCAATTGTAGCTTTTGTTCCAGAACTTACCATTTTTTTTTCCACTGATCAGCACATCTCGTGTACTTTCTATGTCAACCATCACGATACTACATGTACATGTACACTGTATTGTCATAATGTGCAGAGACTCCAACCCCAAGCACCTTCTGATCTGGAGATTCTCCCGCCTGAAACCCCTCGCAAACGGGAGACTCCAACTTGATGTGCTCGAAGCGCTAAGTTCCTTGTTGCCGGGGTCCAGCTCTAGGGTTCTAGATGTTATCTCATGCTATCTAAGGCTTATTTTTCAGCATACGATGACACAAAGTAAGAAATCATTTCAAGCGGGAGAAATTAAATCTTAAGCGGGAGAACAGGAAATTTTGCAAAAATGGGCTTTCAGCGGGAGATCTCCCATCGAAAGTGGGAGAGTTGGAGTCTCTGAATGTTTGAAATTGCATTATCATACAACTAGTAATCTGTACTGCATCACAGCACATTAAGTGCAACCCAAAAGGAATTTGTGCCTCTTGTTGTAGCAGCAGTCCACCAGGCTACACATGTGACCAACATGTTGCATGCACCAGCAAGTTTGCAGTTCCACTTTCCGCATGAGCAGAAAAAAAAAGGTCATTCATACCAGCAGGCACATTGGTTTTTAAATTCACTGGGATAAGCATCTATGATGTAATGATTATTCATGTAATCCTTATAAATGCTGCTTGACAGCACATCCACCTGACAGCTAAAGTGTATTTGGCAATATCAATAGAAAGAGATTGTTGACAGTACTACATTCAATGCAAAATAATGAAATGGATGCTCTCCCAAGTTTTAATTGATATGGCTCATTCTGGTCATCTGGTATGCAAGTTAATTTTTTGCTTGAACAGGATTGGTTACATAAAGCTTTTGCATTATGTCGCTCAGAAAACAAGTGAAGTGCTCCTAACCGACTGAGAAAAAAGAAAGGTCATTCGTACCAGTGTGCCCATGAGCTAACTCTGAAGTGGCTAATTCATCACGATCATACAAGAACACAACCCTAGTATAAATTAACATTTGATGTTATTATTCTTTAAATCAGTCATTGTGTTTTGAAAAATTTCAGTGGTTGATAAATGGTAATGGGCATTGTTGCACTTGGTCAGTGAGTTGTACACAGCTTTAATACCAACATACATGCATTTGGCTGAAAACCAACCTACATTGCACCTTTATAGCTGCAGACCTCATTTTATAATCAGTATTGCATTGTTGGGTACATTGTATTGCCCACAATATCAATGCATTGTCTTTGGAAGATTGGGCAAACTTAACTTAGCTGTGTAGGTCATACCTTTGTATGAAAGAATGACATATAGTCATGAATTTCCCCTTTACCCTTGAGCCAATGTAGTGAGGCAGCTTTAGTTTTTCCTATCATAATGCATTGAAGAATATTGCATAAAACATCAGACCCTGAATTATATGGGCGAGGCATTAATTATCAGTATACACATACTGCATCACAGATCTCTCACTATCAAAATGAATAATTCGCAAACATTTGCTCCCGAGAGTCTTTTATGATTTGAACAGCTCCTTACATGTATGAAGGTCAGTCGTAAAGGTATTGCATATCGACACAAGTTGAATAAATGTGGAAACTTGTACATAAAATTCAACCTTGTGTTTTGATGTGCTTCTTTTTTTTTCATTTGCTTCCAGATTGAGTAATTTTGTCTCAAACCTGGGCCTGTTTCATAACACTGTTCATAAAGTTATGCATGCCTTTCCGAACGATTTCAATACAATGTATGACACTTCATATTCCAGTCATTCGGAAAGTCATGTGTAACTGTATTAACAGCTTATTGAAACAGGAGCAAAGACTCTATTGCATAAAAAGATGCAATCAAAAATATGTCTGAAAATTAAATGTCAGGTAGCACCCAATCTTGAATGGAGTATTCACCTACTGTTTGATTTTCCAACCTATATTTGATCTGAACTTTTGCTCACCAACAATCAATCATGCCATGTTTTACACAGATCATGAGACCCTCACATACACAAGTAAATTTGGACATCAGAACTTTAAATTTGTTCTCTATTCACACACACATTGATGCATGTATATATATGACAAAGCATTCAGCCATGACAATTGCACACTATCTGTGATGGAGGTCCATGGTCAGTGTTCGTCTTTGGTGGTAGGCTTCAAGTAGGTAGGCTTCCATCACACACATGTGGGTGCAAAGTAATAGGACTTACTGCCGACTAAATGTGAACTAAAAAGGATCTCCTGATACGGGAGAAAGCCAGATCTTCTTCGTGTAGATACTAGATGGTGCATTTAATTTCATCTTTTTGGAACCTTTCCACCCCCTACAAAAGTGTTCTACATGCATACCAAATATTTTGTCTGTGTGTCTTGGAGTACTGTGATTCAGCCAAGGAGGCTATTCAGATCAGCCAAGAATCTCTGTTGCCTTGATATGGAATGATGCTATGATCCACCTCCAAAAGTAAACATGCAAGGCACACACACACAGACACAGACACACACACACACACACACACACACACACACATACACAGATACAAAACACAGTCACAAACACTCGTCCAAAGTCATGTGCTACAGTTTGTATATTCAGTATGACTGGTAGGGCACAGAGGTATTCACAGAGATTGACATTTACCCTATTTCTGGTTAAAGGCATAATTTACCATTTGCAGATGTAACAAAAACCCAGCATTAGTGCTTTATAATAGTTCAAAAATGTGAGTTAGGGATAGGAACAACCACTGTAAAAATTTGAATCCATACACAAAATGTGAACAATAATTCCAGACTAAACCATGAACAGTTATGGTTTATTGAGAAAAATACTGATATCTCCTTATATTTTAGGCTTTATTTGCAAAAATTTCATATGGCAGGATGTTTTGTGATACAACAGACCTATACATTGTACATGTGCATATACTGTAAAAGTGGATATTTTCGCGTGACTAATTTTTCGCGCTTGGCCGGGTCGAAAGAGTTTCGCGTGTTTTTAATTCCGCGGAATCAAGACATTACGCACAGGCACATATGGCAAGCAAAAATATTTGCTTGCTGTTATTTTCGCGCTAGTTTCTGGTTGCGCGAAATGCGCGAAAATTTGAACACCACAAAAATTTCCACTTTTACAGTATATCAAATGTGATATCTTGAAAATGTTTGAAATCACTGCTCCCAAAGGTACATAGGACCTCTAAGTGGTTGTAGTGGTCAACTTCTCTGGCAAGCATTTTGAATAGTGTACTCTGTTTCCATGAACTACCTTATCAAGTACAACAGGGCGGGTCACAATACCTGGAACGCGATAATGTCCACATCACCAGGAGTGTACACTTGTACACAGATAAATTTTGCAAAGTTTTTATGAAGAGGTAGTTTGCAAAATAAGCTCATATATAAACACACGCATATACAGTGCACTCCCGTTACAACGAACACAGTTATAATGAAATTCTGGTTTCAACAAAATAAAAATTCAGGGTGCAACATTATCCTTTCAATGTTTTTTATTGTTTATTTGTTCGGTTATAACGAAATTTTGATATAATGAAAGAAAATTGCTGGTCCCAAAGACTTTGTTATACATGTAACGGGAGTCCACTGTACGTTGATATATTCATCAGGTGCATCAGCCTAGCTATTCACATTTTTTTTTAACCTGCATACAATGTATCGTGAAACATTAATTTTTCTAGTTAATCAAAAGGGCACTCTCTGAATTTCTTCCAAAAGGCATGGAAAATATTTCCTAGTTAAGATATCTCGGCATGAAACAGGACAAAGGAATGGCACCTTCCATATACAAATCTCAAATGTTTTTTTCACCATGACATAAAAAATTGCAGAGTTTGTATCTTAAAGCAGTTGGTACATAAACCTCATAATGTATGATGGAATTGTCCAGTTTTCCTCGCACTTTCGCAGACTGTCTAACTAATCATTCTGCATTCTCAGAATCCACATGCATGTTTGGGGAAACTTCTCCTTCAAACTAAGCACAAAAAGGGGAACTTCAATGTTCCAGTCCATGTTCTACAGTCTAAGTTGTCTGATTTGTCACGACTTTTCTATCCGCTTGCAAAATTTGCTCTGGACGAACACCCGTGGAACCGAAAGACCTTCCTTTTTATTCACCGTCTCCCTGTAGACATACTCGTTGACCACCTCGTCAAAACCAGCCTGGTGAAAGATGTCCCTGAGATATTCTGTGAAGATATCATGGGAACAGAAGATCATTGACCTTTCAAAACTACACATTCTCTTGTCAGTCAATTAAAACCAACACACAAATTACCAAGATACACCGGTGCTCAAATTAGATTTTCTTAACATGACATAATATAGCATTCTTTGCTGAAGTGCTAACATTTGTGAGAGCACACACACACACACACACACACACACACACACACACATATGCACACAAAAATCAATTCAACGACTGATGAAGAGGTAAAAAAAAAAATCTATGACATGTACAGGAACTGTCTCCTCATGCTACAAAAGCTACCTACTGAACAGAAGTAAGCCATTTGACAGTTTTTACCCCTTTATGCTGAGATTACAGTGTTACTGTAAAACGAGGAATGTGCGCGTGCATTTTAATTTCGCGAATTTCGCGAGAGCCAAGATTCGCGAAATTAGAATGCACTCAAAAATTCTACACTATGGAAATTAGAATGCACTCAAAAATTCCACACTATGGAAAGCGTGACAGACAAGGTGTCTCAAAGATATGGACATTTTGTGTCAGCCATAGCAGAAACCAACAAGACCATGGTACCAAAAAAGAAAAAGAAAAGGAGGGAAAACAAATCAGTGGACCCTAGAGTTAGTGAAGCCAGGAAACTTCTTAAAACAGCCAAAGATCAATATCATAGTGATCCAACAGAGAACCACACGGTACAAGTAGACGAGAGAACTGGTGAGCTCAATGCCGCCTACACCAAGGCAAAAGAGGAGCTGCTGACAGAAAAGATCAGGAGAGTAGAGAATGCAGCCGACAGATGTAAGAGTAAAGAGAGCTGGAGGCTGATAAATGAGATAGCAGGAAGAAAGAGTGGATGCGGGAATCAAATCCATGGAATAAACCCCGAGGACAGAAAGAGGAAATGGCTAGCTCACTTCAAGGTTCTGCTGGGGCAGCCACCACTTCTTACACAGAACATTGGAGAGGTCAAGCAAATCTTCGGTGACTTGGAAATATCAGAAGAGCCTTTTACATTAAAGGAACTCCAGATAGCTATTAGGAAAATATTACAGAAGGCAAAGCATATGGAGAAGATGGCATCTCCCCAGAGGTGATGAAGAGATGCGACTTCAATGAAATTATTCTAGGGTTTTGTAATGAGGCATTAAATGAAATGGTTGCACCTGTACAGTGGGGTATAAGTAACATTATACCAGTCCCAAAGAAAGGTGACCTCACTGATATTAATAATTACAGAGGTATCTCACTGACATCTGTTGTGGCAAAGACCCTAAACAGAATGATACTCAACCGTATCCAGCCAGAAGTGGATACAAAGCTCCGGACCAACCAAAATGGATTTAGAAAGGGCAGGTCTACAACTAGCCACATCCTTACACTCAGAAGAATACTAGAGGGAGCCAGAGCAAAGAACCTCTCTGCTGTCATGGTCTTCATCGACTTCAGGAAAGCCTTTGACTCCATCGACAGGGGAACGCTCAAGAGAGTTCTACTGGCTTACGGCATCCCAAAGAAGATTGTCGACCTGATCTTCCTGCTCTACACCAACACTAGAGCTACGATCATCACGCCTGATGGAAATACAGAGTACTTTGAGATTCTTGCTGGAGTACTCCAAGGTGACACACTGGCCCCCTACCTCTTCGTAATTGCAGTAGATTATTGTATGCGCCTAGCATTAGAGAAGAAGCCAGATCTTGGATTTACTTTGACACCAGCACGGAGCAGGAGAGTAACGGCCAAGAAAATATCCGACACAGAATTCGCAGATGACATTGCCCTGTTGACAAACACCGTGAAGGATGCAGAGGAACTCATGAGGGAAGTAGAGGCGGTATCTGCCAGCGTAGGACTAACGATGAATGAACAAAAGACAAAATATCTGGTCGAGAATATTGATGAGCCAGGAGGGATTACAAGTATGGGTGGGCAGCCAATAGAGCTAGTAAATGACTTCCTGTATCTTGGGGCCAAAATCAGAAACTCTGAGCAGGACGTAGACGCAAGAAAGAGAAAAGCATGGGCAGCATGTCACAGCTTAAAAACTGTGTGGAAATCAGACTTGCGGAAGGACCTTAAAGTTCGCCTTTTCACCGCAACAGTCGAGTCAGTACTTCTGTATGGGTCTGAATCTTTGGACTATGACGAGAAGACTCACTAAAATCCTAGATGGTTGTTACACAAGGATGCTCAGGATGGCGCTAAACATCAACCAATATACGATGAGGATCACTAACTCAGAACTGTATGGGACCCTACCAAAAGTTAGCTCCAAAGTAGCTCAGAGGAGGCTAAGGCTCGCTGGACACGCCCAAAGACACCCTGAGCTAACACTACACACAGTTTTACTATGGGAACCACTACATGGGAGAGCAAGACGCGGGCGGCCTCGACGCACATATGTAGACACACTTAGAAATGACACTGGTCTGCATGACACAAAGGACATTGCCAGTGAAATGGAGAACAGAGAGCGCTGGAGGGACATCATCCATGGATCTCGGGAATACTACCCGACTTAAGCCTAAGTCAAGTAAGTCAAAAATTCTTGTCTACACTATATGAATGAATGTTAAAGGCAACTCGTGAAAATTTCATGCCGTGAAAAAGGCTGTCGGCTCCATTTCACAAAAATGTCATGCTGCGAAAATGTTGTGTTTTACAGTATGTGCATGTTGGTATTGCCAAAATACATGCAGAGAGCTGCATAGAAAAATGAGAAAGGCTGTTGGCAGATTCCATGTACACACCTGTAGTGAAGTAGTATGCTCTGGTGCCATCTTGCCTCACATAGAAGTGGTCACTGATCTTGTGTCCTTTGCTGAAGCGAAGCATGGCATGGTCGTACAGTCCGTAGTCTCTGAACAGCACAAGGCCATCGGGGCCGAGGACCTGTGTTGCAATGATATTATCATGTAAACAATGCATGGTCCAGTTAATTCATGACACAACATTTGCTCCTGCTATAATTGGTTTGGTCTCATTTTCTCCACGGACAAATCGTGCGAGGGTTAGGGTCATGATAGGGTTTTATGTGCAGTTTGATGCGAGGATTAGGATTAGCGGTAGGGTCATGTTTGTGGGTAGAATATATGTTTGGCCTATTGTGCAGATATTTCAAGGGAGCAATTGCCGCAGGAGCAAAAGTCATAGAACTGTGTTAGTGTAAATGCAGACAGAGCACTCATACAAGGTACTGTATCTTTAGATTTGTGCCGCCTCTGTACACTAGCAGCTTGCTGTGATGGCACAGTGCACACCATGTAAAAATTACTGAGGATTTACTGCATTTACATTCCACACAAAAGGGTCAAGTGCCTTATTTGTTTTATAAAATGACAATACATACATGAAAATCAACAAAAATGAAAGTGAGTTAGATCTAACATTAGAGTCAATAAGGGTTTGGTTAGTTTTAGTGTGTGTGTGTGTGTGTGTGTGTGTGTGTGGTGTGTGTGATATCATCACGTGTATTATGCTGTACCATTTTCACAACAGCTCATCTGAAATTCCAATAGCTGAAAATCCTTTCACCATATCATTACCCAAGAAGCATTCTTTGCATTATGGCAGAACATGGTATGAAGGAACAAGCAAAAAAACAAACAATCCTACCAACCAACCCTGCCCCCCCCCCCAAAAAAAAAAAAAAAAAAAAAAAAATGGAAGAAAAAAGACAAACAAAAAGGAATTGGTGCACAAGTTATTGGTATGGGATAATTTATCAAATTAACTTGAAATTAACATGAAGTGCACGGACTATATTTTCGAGCTGGAATTTTTATCATTTAAAGTTGACCTCTGCAAAAGATGGACCAAATTCACACTTCCCGAAGGCAGCTCTCCCACTTAATGGGGAGGTGGCCTTGTGCACCTGTCCACTGCGGCTATCAGCCAGCACTGGTCAGCGGTCACTATCATCAATTCGGCATAAATGTAGTTGGCAGAAGCTGTGACCACATACCTTGTAGATGTTTTTCAATGACTGCACCATCTTGTCTGGATGAATGGCAGACAGCACAAAGAACATGGTTACTAGGTCGACTACCTCTGGCTTCACATGATTGGTCAGTTCTTCGCTGGTGATGTCGCACTGGAATGCATTTACACGTGTGGCATCATAATCTGGATGTTCCTGTAAATATGATAGCAAAAACAAAACAGACAGAGCTGTTTTTCTCCCTACTAAAGAGTTTTCCACAACATTGTGGTCCTTACGGTAATTCTTTATGTGCCAGGTTCACATGTCCGACTCAGTCAACGGCGTGCCAAGTTTGCATATTCCGCTCAAATGCACAACCTATCCAATACGATGGATAAATCACCAAAGGCCACAGTACAATGACAGCTGACAGCGTTTCTCACGATTCCATTCCTACCACCTAAAGTTCGCATTTTATGGTAATTAAATATCAAAAAGTGCATCCTGATGGATTTGTGAGTACATTGTAAGTTTCTGTCATTGTTTTGAGTGCAAAAGTAATGCCTCAATTGTAATGTAGCTACTGATCATTTTTGAAAGAAAATTTATTATAGACTGCATCATGCAAGTTACATCAAAGCAAAGCTTGGCATTTTTTTTTTTAATGTTATCATCACATGTCAAGGGTAATAGAAATAAAATATATAAAAAGTTACATTGACTAGAAAAACAAAATATTTCCCAAAGCATGACTTCTTTGCTGTCTCCGAATAATGTAGCACACCAGATTTACACCACGACAAAAAAAAAAAAAGTTAACATAACCCCAGCACAACCCCTATTACTGCAGGCAACTCCTAACCTACATTATACACCCAGTCAATTTAACTTCACACTGGAACTGACAATCTCCTACCAAGGCATACGTAGCAGACCATTTGGTGGAACATTCAGTATGCTCCCTCCCCAACAGTCATCATCTATACCTTATTATATTGTATAGTTGAGTTATCAGTCGTGATATGTTGACCTTTTAACAAAATACAGCGGAACCTCTCTATAACGAGGTGGGATATAGCAATTTAACACAATACAATTGAGTAATTTTGTACATTGTAGGTTCCGAGGCTCCACTATCTCTCATATTTTTCTGTTCTTATTGCTGATATACTGTATATGAAATACCCAATATAACATGGGAAGTTCAGTGATACCATGCAGTCCATTATAACACAATAGTGCCCCTGCATGTTACAAACTAAGGCTACAGACTGAGATTCAGGCTCCCACTGAAACATATATCGTCTCTTATTTCATTGGTGTTTGAGCTGCTGTGGAAGCATATCCACTTGTAAGGACTTTTAAGGTCAGCTTCGATCCCCACTGCTTTCTTTACATCATATCACTAGAACACTTCAACCAATGCTCCTCAACCAGTGGGCAACAAAGTTCTAGCAGGAATGCTGCAATAACTTCCCAAACTAATATGAAAACAATTTTTATTCAAGCAACACGTCCTGTAGCTGGCATTCACAAGAATTTGTAGGGGCCAAAGTGGGCCTCGAGTCAAAAAAGGTTGAGAAGCACAGACTTAAAATTTGGTATTCTGTCAAAGGATCTTTAGTATTTCTGTTAACTCTTGAAAAGATGCTAGGCAAGGCAGGAGTTAAACAGTGATTTTAAATTAAAATAACAGCTATACAAAAACAAATGCAGCACAAAACCCTTTATGATTCTGAAGGTCCTTCAGTTGGTTTTGCAGTATTCCTGCCTGTCACACCTGTGGATTCCCTTCTAAAACAAATGACAGCTGTGGTACCCAAACAGTAGAATCACCTTTACAAATTGAACGGCTCTCGGTGAGAAGTCGCAGCAGTGGATGAATAAGCCTGGGTTGGCACTCTTCAGTGGGTATACAGTGTTGCCCACACCACATCCAACCTCTAGGAGAGAAGTCAGTTTCGGGTTTCCCTGCTCCGTCTACCAGGACAACATGAAGTCAAACAAGCAACAGAACAAACAGAAAACAAATATGAGATATTAAACATCATTACTGTTCATATCCGTATGGCTACTAATTGTATGAACAGACTAGTTAACACTATGACGATATGTTTGGTAAATATACATTTTTGAGGAAAATGTTTAATAGTAGCCATTGCATACATGTACAAAATTGTACTTTGGAGCAGACTTTGGAGCAAGATCTTTTTTCTTTAACAACCAACTATCTCAGAGAAAAAGAGGTCAGACATCGAGTCATGTTTTCTACTCCAAGCTAACAACATACATGTGCGACACTTTTAAACTTTTACACATTTGGATATTTCGCTATTAATGTGTAGGCACTCATCAAGAACGATTTCAGCTTCGAAGTGAAAGTCATCATGTGCTGAGCTGTAGTATGCTTTACTGCTTATCCTGCTACTGGACAACATGATGCATTGTCCAGCGATAAAACCTATGGAGTATTTATCATTTAAATATTTTCCTTAACATGCAAGTATAGTTTCCAGGACTGAAAATTGATGTTTTCATGCCTAATGGTGCATTATATCCTACTTAAAGAAAGAAAAAAAGTCTTCCTCCACTGGGAAGAATTGTGTACAAAGTTTCTATTATAGGACGGAAATATCTGACGACAATATGTTTCCTATGTAACCAAAGTCAATAAGTATAATAGTGTATATGTGACCGTGCACCTTAAATTGAACATAAAGTCGCACACACTGATTTTGCGTGAGGACTGAAAATAAGTGAAATGGGTCAACCAAACCGAACTTGACTTTTTCATATTTTCTAAAAGAGCGGGTCTTCTTTAACATCATGCTAAAATTTGGTATCATAAAACGGGCAGGAAAGTGTGTTTTTTAGCAGTTTATCTCGAACATTTTTGGTAGAATATTGTGATTAGGTGTGTCTTTAGAATCTCTTTTTCATTTCTGAAAAACCTTGTCCACACTCTTCACTTTCAACTCTAATAACTTTTGAAAGGATAATGCTACTACTTTGAAAGTTGGCATTAATTATGGACAGAATGTGTTAATGAGGCATGCTTAATTTCAGTTTAATCTGATAATCCCTTCATTGTTGTTACTCTGGTGGTTTACTTCCTGTTTTTTGTCCCATTCATCGCACAGCCAGCACGATTTGGTAAAGATTAAGCGCTTGAATAGACACTGTACTTCAGAGCCTCTTTTCTCAGTTCACACTTTTCCTGAGTTTGTGCTTTCTTCCCAATATTTAGATAGGTTAGGAGAGTCCATTTGATTTGAGTTATGTATCATTTTAAAGCTTAACGTCTGCTCTTTCAGAATATGGTCTTAACTAAAAATTCATATCTGGCGACTTTTTGTTTGTTTTGAGGTGCAGGGTCACATATATATCATTCCAAAGTTTTACAGTCACAACTGCTATTTCCTGAGACAAAAACTCATGTGCTTTCAGCTTATTTGAAATCCTGGTTTATTGGCATTCTACAAGAAAACTCTACCTAGGCTTACTGATGAATTTGCAGCTGCAATCAGTTCCTCAAACTCCCTGGTGGTCCAATGCCGGTCTTTGAAGAAGTTTGTCGAGTTCCTCTTGTAAAATAAATCCCAGTTTTTTCGTGCCTCAACCTCTAGTTTGTTCCGTTTGAACTCTGGGATGCACTGAGTGTCCGCTGCCAACCTACGCTCTTCTTCGCTGGACAGCTTTCTGGGCACTGCTGAAAAGGTCCACTGACCCTCCCTGGTCTCGGACTGTGATGGTTCAAACATTTCAGCGGTAGTGTCTGAATTCCCTTCCATGCTGAGTTAGAATTGTGTTTCCTTACTGATGGTCTAGGTACAACACGTGGCAGGCTTGGGATCACAATTTTTGAAGTTGATGAAATATGAATAAAGATCCATAATCAATTCTTTTTTTCCCCAAGAATGATGAGTGTAGCTGGTGATGCAACGTGGTTATATTATCACCTGCTCTGCAAAGGAAAGAAATTGGTACCCCGTATTTCATTGTTAGTTGCAACTTCAGCATCTTGCACACTTTAAGTCACTCAATAAATGCCTGAAACATTGATTTCAAATGAACCTAAGCAATTTGTCTGTTGGCTCATGGTTCTATCAACTGCTACCACACAAAAAAGTCTTGTACATGAAGATGATGAAAATAACATGTCTGATGAGAGTTGGTCTTGCACTGCAAATATCAAATTTTCATCTGTAAATATTGATTATTCTGAAAATAATTTACTGCACCTAGAGAAAAAATTAGGTCTAAATGAAAGAAAAGGAAAAATTATAAATGTACAGAGAGAACGTTATTTAAGACTTTGTAAATGCTTGTACTGACTATAATTGGAAGTGGGACAATAACCATAAGTCAAACAACAAAAGAACAACAAAAAGGAGAAAAGAAGAGGATAAAGTATGAAAAAAGAGATAATAAATAAGAGAAGATATTAAACAAACAAAATCTCCATCTAGATGACACATTATCACAGTAATGCACTAAATGGGCAGTATCAATGATTGTGGAGCATGCATTCTGCAGAGCTACCAAGTCTCACGAATTCTGCGCGAGACTCAAGCATTTAGGGTCTGTCTCACGATCTCACGCATGGCACCCATTTTTCTCACGCATCTGGTGAATTCTGCAATTTGGGCCAAATATAAGGAGCATAGCTCAAAGGATTAAAGTGATAGTTGCAATTGAAGGTATATTTCCATTTTGCCTTTCAAAATTAGTAAAAAATAGTCACTTAAGTACGCACCAGATCGCATCATTAAGAGCTTACAATTAAAAAAAACTCCCTACCATGGGAGGGGCCAACCCTTGTTCGCGTGCGCATGCGCGCGAGCGCCGAGACGCCGAGTTATAAAATCTCACTCATAAAAGTTTTTAAAACTTGGCATCTCTGATTCTGGTACGTAAAGAGCTAAGATAATCAAATAATTTAGATGGACATCTAGACAACACATATACCTATAGATGATAGTTAGCGTGCATCTCTCTCACATCACAACTGCATATAGATTCCATGCATGCTTGTCTTCCTAGAATCGCGTGTAATAGACCTACTGCATACACAATTTTGCTTATCATAGCTATCAACAAACTATCGTCTATCTATGAGTATGACCGACCTTCTTGACCTTGTTCATGCAGTCATTCATTATGTTAGCTTCCACTTGAACACAGTTCTGATAATAATGGTAATGATGAGGGTACCGTAAGTGATATTCAAAGACATAAAGAAAGAAAAACAGCACTCGGAATATCCTTCTCCTCAATGTACAGAAGGTTCTATTTACCGTTGGTTGGTACAACTTCTACCACTAGATTTCTAGAGCTGCTCTTTTCAACCCCCTGCCCACTTTGTTTGGCTCCTAATTTACATTTTGTTTTTCTTTTGTCTGAGGCCTTGTTTTATGAGGAGTTAAAATTGATGATATAGAGGATAGTTGATTTCAACTGTATTAGTCTGTGGCAGCCTTTGTGGTAAGGAAAATTAAAATCGATTTTATCTTTTGATAAAACGGGGCACAGAAACAGTCATCAAATTAATTTAATATGTTGATAAACGTTCACTCTAGTAGTAGTACGATCAATGAAACATTAAATTAAATTAAATTACATTACATTAAATTTACCCGGTTCTAGGATCAAATGGAAATCGGTTTTATTTTCATTTTGGGAAGACATCGCGCCCCAGAGAGCTCCACTGGTTGAGAAGCACTGTCTTGGTGGTCTTTAATTAGAGGTCTTTCTTGACATTGCTACTGTACACCATAGCCCGACCATCGACCAGACGCTGTGCGAAGCAGCGACTGCGCTGTGTATACTGTACACATCGTATTCGTAGCCGTGGCATGGCGTACACTGTAGGCCTACACAAGTTGTACGTTCAGAAGATGAGAACTAACACAGATAGGTACAGGCGGGACTAATTAATGAGCATAAAGTGGCGAACTACATTTATCCGTTGTAGTATGATTCATTCCGCTTCAATAAACACTTCTGAGCATTACATAAGACAAAAACATTATCACAACGCTTACCTACGTCATGTCCACTTCCACAAAAGTATCTCTATGTTCATACGGTCTTGTTGTAAAATAAAAAAGAGAACATTTCACGTTGTCCCTGTCAGGTGTGCACTTGTACCACAGAGCTGTACGTTACAGTACGTACTACTAGTACTAGTACATGTAGTTTATAGTTTCGCTTCCAGACCATCCCTGTAATATCTGCCTATTAAAAAGCGACGAGAGAATAAATTCGAAGTTAATAGGTGGTAAGGGATAGGTCCTATGAAGTTAGCCTACGGTATTCCAATACTAGTATTACGCACCGGTAGGCCTATTGTTATGTAAACGAAGATGATGAGAGCAAAAATGAATGATGATTAGGCATAAGTAACACTGTAGTAGAAAGACGCCTATTATGTAATCGACTATGATACTCATAACGTACAAGTGTATTATTTTATATTACTAGTACTTAGTCGAGTAGAACCTACAGGTGTATTATACATTTCATAATTCTATGGGCCTGCGTATTGCATAATGTGTCAACAACGTGTTTTTTGTTTTTGTTTTTTTACCCTACGAGGCTTGCCTTAGTCTTTCGGCAGATATTAGATTTACTGGTACATCACTTTCACACGTCTTTAGAATAATTTGTTCTAAGTCACATAATTCCGGCCTTGCGTCACTCGACTGTATAAGAGCAAATAATAGGCCCTTCCTCCATGAGTATAGGACTAGTAATGCGTAATAGATTATTAAAAATGTGAAAAGGTTAATGATTTAACGTTTACGAAGGGGAAACGTGATTTTCTCATTACTCTCTCTTCCTCAGCACTCTCCCTACCTTCTTTCTTTCTTTCTCTCTCTCTCTCTCCCTCTCTGCGACCTCTATTTGTCGTTACACCTGTTACTCCAAAGTATTAATATACAATCTATGAGTTATGGAGCTTTAAGTAAATTTGATATTGATATGCTTGACATCATATAAATGCCCGTACAATTTTCGTGCTCCCCCGTCTCTCTTACATGTTTATTTTGCTTGCCTCAGGCCATCATAGTAACGATGTAGGATTAGAATTTAACTAACATGAAAAAAGAAAAGAAAAAAAAGAATGCAATCCTTTGGACGGGAACGACAAATAGAGGTGATGACAAATACACATGCACATTTCCACATAAAAATCACTAACACGAACATACGCACACACACACACACGCTTACACACACACTATACATGCACACAACATTAAGCAAAATGGTTCCAAGCTAACGTTGATACGATGTACCTCTTTTAAAAATCACTATGAAAACAAAAATACTGCACAGCTGTAACCCTCGTTTGGATAATAAGATTGATGCAGAAAATAGATGCAGATCTGGGAAATTGTTAGACATAAAGAGCTTTCTGATTATTGAAAATTGAAGGGAATAGTCAAATCAGGAGGTTATGTTGTTTTGTATGAATACCGGTGTACTCACATCTTCAGAAGATTATGCAGCATGCAGTAAGCCCATACCATTGCTTCCGGCAATGGGGTGAAATACTATATACATGTATCAGAAACAAGGGTGACGCACACTATAGCTGCAATTATTTTTAGATTACAAGAGATAAAGACCAGAGTTTCACGAAAATTTGGGATCGAGGCGCTTTGAGTTACGGCGTCAAATATTGTTCCGTCAATATTTCGCAATGTTTATAATGTCAGTTTAAGTCACAACCTAATCATTGTATATATAATGTGATAATGTATTTCATTTATTTTATTTTACTCGTTTTTCCCTCAAACATGTCAACTAAGATGTTTCAAGAAGAATGATAATTTCTACCAGACCTAGAGACAGCAACAAGATAACGTAAAGTATATCCGTATTGAATGGCGGACAGACTTTTGCGGTCATTTGCATTTAGGTAATTTTGTTAAACTCCTTCAGCATGCAGAATGTAGAATGTCATGAGCATCGGAAGGCTCTGATATGATTGAACATATTAAATTAGTAATAAACAGATAATGCGAAGTTTCCCTCCACTTTAGTTGAGATCATTATCTGTTAAGTTGGAATGGGTGTTTGCTATGAAACATGTGAAAAAAGAAAAGAAAACTAGAGCCACGTCATTCTGTTGTTATCAAAAGATAAAGACTCTGAGAAATGAATTCAACTGTGCTTTGTTCACCGATTTTCGCACGAACGGTGGAGTCATTTCTTAACTGATTATGGTATAGAAATTATCTGGAAACTCATCGTCAGTGGATAGAGAATACCTGGTTACAGCTCGTTATTCCGAAGGTTCGTTATTCCAAATTTCATTTTCGGATTAACAAATCTTCGAAATAACAAACCTTCGGAATAACGCCACAATGTTCGGATAAACGAACCCTTTTTCATTCTCGGATTAACGAACCTTTGGAATAATGAACCTTCGGAATAGCGAACCTTCGGAATAACGAACAGCACCCGATTACCTAGTCTCCCTATAGAAACCCTATTGTTCCACCATGGGCTTCCTGTTGTACGGATCACTATCTTTATCACCGGTCAAGTTTGATTAGATGACTGAATGCTGATGGAAAAAAAAAAAAACTTGGCAAGCAAGGCTGAGTGCCTGACACACAAAGAACGTTACAAAGATATTTCGGCCTACTGGGGGGGGGGGGGGGGGGGCATGGAGTCCATTTGATTATTCTTTATGTTTTCGATAATACCTGCCAAGCTTGAGGTAAATATTTGACCACTTTTTCAAATAGAATATCAACAAAAAACAAAAACAGTAATGGCTTCTAATTTGCTCCCGGCTCCAAAGGAGCCACCCATCGGTCTGCCATAAACAAAATTAAAAGTAAACACTCTGGTTACAGTGGTTTTATAGAAGTGTTTATTTTTAAATCTTTTTTAAAGATGTATAATTTAGAACATCTTCAAGGAGTGGGAGTGTGTGGGCATGGTGCTAATTATTTTGTAGAAAATGTATATCATATTTTCATTATCAGTGATGACATCAGGTTTGGTGCCCAAATCTAACATGCATAATTTTCTAGGAGAAGAGGAAAACAGACCACTGGACCTTAACGGGGGTCGGCCTACCCCATGGATCTGGCAGGAACAAGCTTCAAATTGCGATCACAAACATTCTTAATTGCAACATTTTAGCTCTATCGTTTATAGTCTTATAGAAGAAGATTTCTTTTTGAAAAATTCCCTAATTTTTAGGGATTTGCCCTCTGGGTGCCCCAGGCGGGGCAAGGTGGCCGACTTTCATCACCCCAGCCGTAATACCTGACAAGTTTGTTGAAAATTTGACCTATGGCTCCCAAGTTTTCAAGTAAGAGATGAAGATGTATAAAAAATGATCTTAAACTTGCTCCCTCCCCCTCCTTCCAACCCCCGCCATGAGTAACCCCACTTGGCGCCATGAGCAAACTTGAAACTATATAGTCATCAATGTAGGCCTACTTTGATACTTCAAGCACTATTGACTTGGAATGCTCTATCACTTCTGGTCCTAATAGAAGAAAACTGTTGAAGATGACTTAATTTCGAGAATTTGCCACCCAGGTTTTTTTTTTAAACATTTATAGATCCTTCTACCCTGTGGATTCTACTTGTTAAGTTTGGTAAAATTCCATCATCTGGTTCCCAAGGAGAAGTTTGACGAAGGTGAAGTGCATATTTAATGGAAACGGATGACGCACGGACGGACGGACGGACGGACGGACGAACGAACAATGAAATCAAAATAATCGCATCGGCTCATTAAAGCCTTGAGCCTTTGGCTCAGTCACTGTTTGAGGTGAACTAAAAATGCGACTTGCTGAGTTATTGTAACAAATCTCCACATTAAAGGAAACCAAAACTCAAATATAAATGTGGATTGAGTAAAAGCAGCATTATTAGTTGATCTCATCAGTGAAAGTTTTAGGAAAATTGGACATTCCAATCAATAGTTATGAATTTGTAAAGTTTCAGTGCAGTCATTGCTGGACAGGGATGCTACGATTCATGACCATCATTATTGACAAAAATATATAGAAAAACATAAAGAAAATTCAACATTTTTTTTTTCACTTCTTGTTATGAAACAGCACTTGGCTTACCTCTTTCAGCAACGAGCCGAGGGAATAATATTGCCCTTCGCATAATTATGTTAGCTTGTCGATGGAATGTGTACTTTCCGTGAAATATTAAATTTTGTGGAATTCTCCATATATTTTCTTTATATCGCTGTAAAAAAATGACTTCATGAACTCTACAAGTCTGATCCTTCTGTAGCAATTAGTGTATTTAAAAAAAATCATAACTTTTGAATTGACCGTCCGATATTCTTCAAATTTCAGCTAATAATGATCTACTAATATTGCTACTTTCACTCTATCTAAATTCATATTTTGGGGGTTTGGGTTTCCTTTAAAGGCAAACTATGTGTATTAATTTTTGGACGTTCACAGCTGTGTTTACAATCAGAGCCGCATGATTACAAAGCATGCAGATTATTAAGTGTAAATCATGCAAAAGTATTGATTCCAGAAGGCTCGGTTTGCGCTTGTATTAATTGATTCGTATCGATATTCGTCCTGATATTAGTGTACTGATCAATATATTTTAGGAAATTATTAAAAAGGTTTTACTATAACAAGAAACGTTGGCTTGTAGAATAAACAAAAGAAATTGTACCAGTTTATTGATTGTGTTTGAAGGTGCCGTGAAATAGAACACTGATATTTGTCGGAGAACAAGTGGATCGAGTTTTCATCGATCGAAATCTTATCATACTGTTCCTATAACAAAATTATAGTTGAACGAGACGAAGTTAATCTTATTGTAAAAGATAAACTACACAGCATCTGCTCGACATTCATGTTTGTCTTCTGAAGTTCTTTGATAATTATATACCTCCTACATAAATTCAGAAAAACAGGTTTCACCGGATTGACTTATTTTGTAGACACTTGTAAAAGCAAATTTTGATAAATCAATTGCTTTGACTTAGAAAAGTAGTCTCATGGCCTAAAAGAGCTGACGACAAACGTATTGATTATGACGATCCGAAGGTCTATAAATGTCGACGGTTTTGCCCTGCTATTCCAACTGAGTTTCCTACAGTGGAGACTTCGTCAACTGGATTTGCCAAGTACGACTAGGCAGAATCGGCGCCATGGCTTCGACCTTGCCTGCACTAGTGCTCCTCATGACAGTCGCCCAGTGCTGTAAGTACACCTCATTCTGTTAACGTCACAAGTTCTTCACAAACTCTAAAGAAAAATAGGTCCAACTTTGTATATTTTTAGGAGTGACACAATTGTAGCAACAATACGGACATTACGGGTACAACGTTGAACCTTTCAAGCCAGAAGCACCTTTTAAGGTCGAACTTTGAGCCTTTCTGGCCGGAAAGGTGCAAATTGCACCCGTAAAGGTGCTCCCATTGTGTCCTCCATAAAGGTAAAAAGTTGAACATATTTTTCTTAAGGTGGAGTGTAGGTCAAATAATTAAACGGTGTATTTTTTTTTTTGAGAGAGAGAGAGAGAGAAAACAGAAATTTCTGAGCCGTGTGTTCATACATTTTGGAAAGTGCTTCATGTCGCAAAGTGTTTGCTCGAATTCTTATGAAATTTGCTTTCTATACGAAATCAGGTGTAAGTTAAACCTGTCGCAGTGTAACAGTTGCTTTCAATGTTCCTCGTGAAACATTAAAGGGACTGTACATTTCTGGTTGAGGTGAGGGTTTTAGCTTTTAACGTTTTGAGAGATATTCAGAAACCACTCTATGAGATGTCAAAGAGCATGCAATTGTAAGGGTATCAAAAGTATATTTGATGAAAATCGATTTTCAAATAGCCTATCCAGAACTGGTGAAACAAAGAAATCCTAATAAAAGGAGCGGCATGTCGCCTTTTATTATTATCACTTTTTTTGGCCTTTTTCAGCCATTTGAAAACCAATTTTCATCAAATAAAAGTTGAATCCTTCTTTCATATTTCATTAGAGGTTTCTCATTATCTCATTTAGGAATGTTCAAAACATGAATCCCCACCTCAACCAGTACTGTACAGTCCCTTTAAGGAACAAAAATAAAAGAGAAATTGTATGGGGCAGCTAAACTTTGCAGCACTCTCCAATTTTTCAAATAAAGCTGTGATTTTCAAGATCATTTTCAAGATATCATTATGCTTTCTGTATACAAAAAATACCTTTTTTTTCTGTCCATTACACTGAAGCCTTGATAACCATCAACAAGCGTTACAATTTAGCTGCGTTCTGATTGACTACAGTGTTTAATGCAGCAATGTTATGAATAATCCTATAATGTGTATCGTATATAAAAAAGTAACATTGTTAACTCAGAATCTTGTCAGGGCAGAAGTTGTGTCATACATTCTTTGACCATAAGAGTTGTGGATGCAACGTTCCGAAATGTAGTTTCACGAATGCTCTACGGCACGTCCAGGTACGCTGAATACGCAGATATGAACAAATAAAGAAACATTGTTAAAATGATGACTTGGCAAACGAATAATACAGAAAAAAAGACAATATTTTTCGAATCACAAAATAGGTACTAGGCTGTCTGTGACTTTTGTTTGATAAATTGGTCACGTTTTTCGTTTGTATGTATGCGTATGTGTGTGTGTGTGTGTGTGAGTATTTTGTTGGTATACTAATCATAGTTATTGTTCGATTATCGGGTTGCATTTTCTTCGATATTTTGTTCTTTTCATTCGTGAAATTAATTTGTGTGCGCACCGTTATTGAAGAATCGCTTGGCAATGACGTCACGTCTACATCTAATTTAAATTCCGATATCATTCTATCGTAAAAAAATCCCCAACAACATGCCATGTTTTATCACTTTAGCTAATTTAAGTCAAATTCAAAATGCTGAGACGACTCTAATTATAGGCCAAACAAAAGAAGAAGAAGAAGAAGAAGAAGAAGAAGAAGAAGAAGAAGAAAGCGTTCTGGACATGCGCTAGACAGCCGACACGAGAGGTTGCATTTTCACCGATCTAAAGCTCGCTCCTGATATTCCTCATGCTTTGATCTTTGTCATCATAATTTTGTTTCATTTTCTTTACAGGGGGTTATACAGCATATTATCCTGCATATACAACACAAGGTAAGCAATAAATTTGTCCCATCCAGCAATGTTCCTATCTTGTAGATTCTATCCTGTCTCACGGATCATTTGAAGCACTTTACTTACAATTCAATACAAAACGTACAAAATTGTTGAGTAGATGCAAGAGTGTATCAATTCACTTTGCTCTATATTGCTCCCAATAAATAGATTCTATTCTTTGTAATTGGAGCGTAGTCTACGCTTGGCAAATTTGTTGGGATGGACATGCTTATGACTTCCTCAGGTAAATCACCTTCCTGATGCATATCTACTTTCACAGAACGTTTAGAGAATACTACAGATTTATTTCAAACAAAATCTTGGCAGTTGAAACTTTTATGAAAAAAAAGACGTATGAACTCCTAGAAATACATTGTATGGCATGTCAGAAATGCTTTTATAAAATGAGGAATGATGAGATCATTCTATGATACGGGTTGCCAAGGGAAAAAAATGTGCGATGCATTAAACCTTGAATGAAATATCTAAAAAAAAAAGAGATGAATGAAATGTTTAACCATTATCGCACTATATACGCTGTTATCATTCTCTCAGGACCAAACAACTTTGACTGTGACTTTGCATACGGCACCTGTGGATGGCAGCAGTCATATTTTGATGACTTTGACTGGACCCGTAATAGTGGTAGTACTTCATCGTCAAGCACCGGACCAAGCGGGGACCATACAACCGGCTGTAAGCACTCACATTATTTATTGCCTTTAGGGATGGTATAGTTTTGGTTGTGATCCTAATAAGAGGTTAGTCCCCTCCTTTATTAGGACCACTTTGTTTTCGGATATCTCTGTTATTTCAAGAGATATAATATTCATCAAATGAACTTTGAATTCTTTTTCCCTTATAGTTTTTTTTTATGTCTTATGGAAAACTCATACAGAATCTAAAAAAAAAAACAACAACAACTTTGAATTCGTCTTAGACCTACATGATTTTTCATAATCTTATAAGTGATTTGGTGAATATTTGTTGGGAAATGGTTGGCATATTCCAAAAAGAAGTGATCCTAATAAAAGGTGGGTCCCACATTTTATTCGACCCCCCCCCCAAAAAAAAAAAACAACAAGAAACAAACACAACAACAAACAGACATCCGTTTAAGTATTTGCATTGCGCAACATCATGCCGTATAAGTGCCCTTGTTTTTCCCTCTTTCTTTCTCTCTCTCTCTCTCTCTCTGAAAAACGCTCGGTACTGTCTCCTTTACTTTGTGTTATGTTGTCTGTTCCTTTCACTGGTAGAAGGACAGAGTTTCAAAGCAGTGGAAATAATAGAAAGCTGCGGCTGAAAGTCTTGGATACAAGATTTCTTCTGTCTCCTTCACTTGCACGTACAAGTTACGTTCTTTTTTTTTCTATTATGATACATGTGAGTATGTGTGTCTGTGTTTGCCTTCACTGTGTACGTGTATCTCATGTTTATACTTGGGTGATGTTCGTTATTCCAGTGGTTCTTTAATTTGAAAACGACATGATGTTCGTTATTCAGCAGACTCAAACAACCGAAAATTATATATTAAGGCTCATTATTCCAAAGGTTCGTTCGCCTGAAAGTGGAAATAGGATTCGTTAACCAAAACGAAGTGAGGTTCTGACGAAACTTCAGAATTTTACGAACCTCATTTCTTTAATCTAGATTAATGAACCTTCAGAATAAAGAACCTTCGGAATAAAGAACCGTATATATTATCGGATCAACGAATCTTCCGAATGACGAACTTTCGGACTGACGGACTGTAAACGAATATCCTGTTCTTATGTACCTTGTTTGTGCATTTACTTTTTTGTTACATTTACGTTTCATATTAGACGGATATTACATGTACATTGAGACATCTTCGCCACGTTATTCCGGCCAAGTCGCACGCTTGACGAGCCCCTCGGCCCAGTATAGCTCCGGGCCCCAGTGTCTGACATTTTGGTACCATATGTACGGTGGCACAATTAATTCACTGAATGTCTACAAGTCAGCATCAAGTACAGCGAGTGGAGGCGACGTATTATTCTCACGTACGGGACAAGTCGGCGACGTGTGGAATGAAGCACAGGTAAGTTATATCATATACGTTTACTTAGCATGTTTCTCAAGACTATAATCATAATGCTAATGAGTGAATGTAAAAATATATGACATAATATGTTTCTCAAGACTATAATCATAATTATGCTAATAAGTGAATGTAAAAAAAAAGGAAAGAAGATGCAGTATCAAGTTTTGGTCAACACTATTGCAACCCTTATCTGATTGTAAGTGAGAGAGTGTGAGGGTGTGTGTGTGTGTGTGAGAGAGAGAGAGAGAGAGAGAGAGAGAAAAAGAGAAGAGAACAATTACACTGCAAAAAAGTCCGGTGTTAAATAGTGAACACCGAGGTGGTGTTAAATTTTCAGTGCTCATTTATGGTGTTAAATCAACACCTCCGGGTGTCATTTCCAAAACTGAAACTGTTTTTTGAAGAGTTTCTTAGTAACTGCACTTCTTGCAGATTTTTAATTTAAACAAGACGATCAAGAATTTTACATGAAAATACTAGATTTTTGAAAAAAATGTGAAAATAAATTTACACCACAGTAACACCAGCTGGTGTGGTCTCTTATTGAAGCTGGACGGGTGTTAAACCATTGATATTAACACCAACAAATATCAAATCAACACCATGTGGTGTCATTTTTGAATTAACACCAGTACAGTGTTAAAATAACACCATGTACAGTGTCAAATTAACACCACGAAGTGTCAGGGGAACACTTTTCAACACCATCACAGTGCATTTTCTACACCTGTGGGTGTGGTCCTCTATTGAAGTTTGATCGGTGTTAGATTTAACACACATGGTGTTAAAATATAACACCGATGTTTTTACAGTGTGGACATGTAAATATTTCACAAAAAACAGGTATCATTATTGATTTTGCTTGAAACCGCTGTTAACATGGTTCACGTAGACTTTGCTCATCTCTTCTTTGGTTATCTGTGTGTTACAAGGATACCACAATATGATACAATGAACCCTATTGTATGTTAAAAATAAAGAAATTCGCCTTCCACTGGCATGACAAGAAAAAAGAAAAAACAACAACATGTATTACACATGTATGATAATAGTAACAAACAGGAAAACAAAAGCATTGCACGGACGATGTCTTGAATGCTATAAATAAGAATTTATGTAGATATACATATACACAAACACCCGTACGAACGTACACGGGACATGCACAAGCACGCACTCACACACACGCACATGCATGAACACACGCATACACTCGCTCACTCACACCATGTCGGAGGGATACTTAGAGTACAAATTACTGCCTTGAACAAAATAAATATTTGTTCTTTGTCAGTTTGTATTGCATCTACCTTCTGCTTGTACATAACTTTTCCAAATTATTTCATCGCAATTGTTTGGTATTTTCTTGATTTTGGATTAATTGGTCTCAATTTCGTAATCTAAAGGAATTTGTAATTGTTTTGGATGGATTAAAAAAAAAGTTCGAGTTATAACAATTGATGCTCATGTGTAGGTCAGTTCAATCACAGAACATCCTACCAAGTTCAAGTTCAAGTTCAAGTTTATTTAACCAATTCATTAAACATTTGACATTATTTTTACAAAAGGATACAGCATTAAGAATAATGAATGGTTTGGGACCCCAAAAGAAGCAGAGCTTGTAAAAAAGGGGTCCCGGATAAACATATAAAACAAAACATACTAAAGTTTTAAACATATTGTAGCGGGAAAGTCCCTTAAAAGAGGGCGATTAAGAATAAAAAAAATATACCATCACGTCTATTTTGTTTAATTCTTTATCATCATTACAGGTCACCATGAACAATAACACCCAGCCATTCTACATTACCTTTGAGGGTGTATGTGGGAGTAGCTTCACAGGTGATATCGCCATAGATGACATTGTGCTTTCCCAGGGCTCCTGCCAACAAGGTATGTGACGATATTATAGCCCTATCATGTACTCACGACAAGCAAAACAAAGAGAACTTACGTAAGAAAAACCTCATTTCAGGCGTCGAGGTTGAAATGACTGCTATAATGATATAATAATATGAGATGCAGAAAATTATGAATATATGCAATCCCTATTCAGAAGTAATACTGGGAGATTAAAAAAAAACAGGGAGAACAACCCCTTTATGGTGTGCATGGTGATGTATAAACCGTGCCTGACGTCATAAGAATCAAACACAATGTAAACTGATGAGTAATTTGTTTTTGATTTGCACCAAGACTTCGTTTTCCCTCACTGGTTTGTTTCTCCCCCATGCAATATATGGAAATTGTCATCTTTTAGTCAAAACATATATAATGAATAACACTTTTATTGATAAAAATGAAAAGTCGTCCTATCTCTTAAAGTACTCTGCAGTCGTCATATCAAATGTTGCCGTTTTAATGTCAGTTGCATTTGCATTATCACCCACGTGTGAGTGCGTGTGTGTGTGTGTGTGTTTTAGATGGTACCATGAACAACATATTTAACAGTGCCATATGTATACAAACTGTTCGAAATTTCATTTTTTAAATCTTATATATGAATACAATTTTGTTATTTCACTGTAACATTTATTTGTGTAATTTGTTATACATCGCTCTATTCAGCCTGTCCTAAGTCGATTTGCCATTATCTACAAACAGTCAATTTCTTTCATTCAGATTTATATTAAAGGTCATATATTCCATTGTTTATTCAATCAGAATAAAAAGTTACAAGATATTTCATTTCATGTACAATTTGATGCGAAATTGAAATTAACAGAGCATAACAAAACCTCACTTATATAATACGAGACAGAAAAAAAAATCAAAGTGAAATGAAATGCTATCTATTGCTATATTTTGAAATTTTGGGATGTAACAAAATAAAACAAATAAAAAAGGAAGGATTCATTGAAAAGCCTTGTTTCTTGCTTGCGAAATCCGAAAAAAAGAATATAGAATGAAAAAAAAAAAAACCAACAGCACAAAATTGGCTAAAAGAATATACATAAAAAAGCAGTCGGCAACTACGTGTTCATGAGAAATATATGTGTTTTTTTTTCTGTACTAAACTTGGGAATGCACATGAAAATAAGCACCGCTTACATTTGAATTATTTCGTTGCGTTTAGGATGTGCCTCAAATCAATTTCAATGTAACAACGGTACCTGCATCCCGGGCAGCTGGGAATGTGATGGAATTGTCGACTGTGCCGATAACAGTGATGAGGACCATTGTGGTAAGTTCACCCCTCGTAGCTCCAACTTCTTTGTCATCAGTGTTTTCGTTTTGAGAACATCAAAGAGTTATCAAGTTTGTCCGGTGCTATTATAATCAAAAAGGTTTTTGAAAGGTGATGTGTGTGCATTTTGATTTATTTTGTAAAATGGCAACAGACGTTAAGCGAACTTCTATAGGCCTTATATAATGATTTTGAATTTACCCATATGACGTTTTGGCCAATAAGTAACTGTAGAGTCAAATGGTGGATTTACATATATAAATATGTAAATTCACCACTTTACTCTACAGTTACATATATATATAAATATATATATATATATATATATATATATATATATATTTATCAGAATTCCATTTAGTTTTCATTGAACATCTTATTTGGACAAAAATGAAAAAAAAAAAACCGCTTTACTTCTTTTTTTTTTCACCTAACAGATTTCTCAACCAATTCGTGGTATCAGTCTACACCTGGTAAGAATATCATATTTAATGTTAAGAAGTACCTCAGTGAAAATTTTGTCTATGCCAGCTGTGTTCTTATCACATAGAAGATAACAAAAATCGAATTGACCACTTATACGCAGATGAAACAACTTGAATCATGATGCTTTACATGTTTTTCCCCCTCTACATACACTGTCAAGTTGATGTTTCCTGAAAGAAAACGCGGATTATCTTTGAGTACTGGCAGAATTACATCCTTTGGAAGTGCGGGGCTAATGCTGTAGATTCAATCACATTTATTTGCGTATTCAAGTCTTTTTAAATGATTAAAGCAGGAAACACGTCCATTCCTTCTTTGTCTGTCAGATGTGGCATTTCGACTGATGTATGCTACAATAACATAAGATGCGGTTCTCCTTTACTTTTCATAAGAATTATAAGGAGATTCAATTTTCAAAGTTTTTATGGTGTTTCTTTTCGTAGGATATCAGTCCTGTTATAGTTGGCAGTTCCAATGTAACGATGGGTCATGTATATCAGACTATTATCGATGCAATGGATACTCCAACTGCGGAGATGGCAGCGATGAATACAACTGCGGTAGGTGTTAATTTCCTAATGTATACTGAAAAATATTAACTCAATAAACTGTGCTCATTTCCGTCACATTTAGGTCTACTGAAACTTTGAAATTGAAATACATTTGATATCTATATTCATGGCATGCATTATTATTATGCACATATCTATAGTTTATATTAAGATAGATACATAGACGTACTTAGTACATGTTATAACATTTTCCTCTGTTGCTTTCTTCGTCCTTGCTGTCGTTTAACTTGGAAGTTTTTGTAGCTATAAATCATGTCTTTTCGTAATTGGCTAGAAAATTGATTTGGGCGTCCCCTTATTAGTGGTTTAGAGACACAACATCGCGGGATGAATTGTAAATATCTTCATTGCCCTACTATGAATGGAGAGGGTCTAAGAATTCAACTTGTCTGGTTTCTTATACTTTCGTAGATTATTCAACGAGCAGCTGGTATCAGCCCACACAGGGTAAGATGATTCAAAACCGTGATGATAGCAACATTCGACAACGTACTGTAACATACTTAATGTGCCTACGATTTCCGTCCGAAGCATTGATTTTAATCCCACAATATATAATGAAAACAAATTCTTGAAAGTGATTGATACTTAACACCATACAGAATCTCTTGGTTTGGTTTGTAATCAATATTAACTCGGTTCAAACCGGGACGGATACGTTTTCAAAGTTGATGACCATAATGGTTACGATGGAGCAAAAGTATATAATTTATAAACTGAATTTAAAATTTGAATTTCAAACGCGCCCATTCCTTTTTTTTTTCTTGTCTGGCTATCAGATTTGGCATTTCGACTGATGTATGCTACAATAACAGAAAATAGAGATCTCCTCTCCTTTTCGTATGAACAATAAGAGATTCAATTTTGAAACTTTTTCTGATGATTCTTTTCGTAGGATATCAGTCCTGTTATAGTTGGCAGTTCCAATGTAACGATGGGTCATGTATATCAGACTATTATCGATGCAATGGATACTCCAACTGCTACGATGGCAGCGATGAATACAACTGCGGTAGGTATCAATTTCATATATACGGTTAGCTATCAACTCAATAAACTGTGTTATTTTCCGTCCAATTCTGGTTTATTTAGACTTTGAAAAACATTTGATATCAATGTACATACTTAAAAACAGGCAAATATAGTTCATAATACATATTGCCCTACTAAATACATTTTATAGTAATTGTTTGTCTCTTGCTTTCTTTCTTTTTTGGCTGTCGATTAATTTTGAGGTTTTTGCAGTTTTAAATTATGTCTTATTCGTAATTGGCTAAAAAATTGACTTGGGCGTCCCATTATTAGTGTTTCAGGAAAACGTACATCGGGTGATTAATTGCTAATAAATTCATTGCCCTATTATAAACGGTGTGATGGAGAGGGTCTCACGATTCAATTTGTCTGGTTTCTTATTCTTTTCGTAGATTATTCAACGAGCAGCTGGTATCAGACCACACAGGGTAAGATGATTCAAAACCGTCAGCGTATAGTAGCAACATTCGACAACGTACTGTAACATCAAATGTGCCTAAAATTTCTTAAGCATTGATCTTAATCCTACAATGTGAAATGAAAAAAAGATTCCTGAGAATGATTGATACTTAACACCATGCAGATTATTTTGGGTTGGTTTATAATCAATATTAAATCGGTTCAATCCGGGTTGAGTACGTTTTCAAAGTTGATGATCATAAAGAGTTACGGTGTAGCAAGAGTATATAATTCATAACCTTTTGACTTTCAAGAGCGATTATTCATGCAATACTAGTATCTTTCAGGCAGCATCCGTATGTTCAATGATTTTCTCCGTAAAGATTGTATGTACCTCTTACAACCTGGAATTATCACACATTGAAATCAAAAACGTTTTTTTGCCTCGAAATCGGCGTGAAAGACTTGACCATTATAAGGCCTGTTTGTCATTTCCCAGTAGCAAACTTGCGCAATTATCTTGTCCTTGAATTAAAGTTTTCATGAATAACTTTAGTGTAGCTGCGATTAATGCCACAACGAATGCAAGAAATGGACCTAATACAATGTAACTTACCGATTAATCTAGCCTTATAAGGGTCAAGATCGCTTCACCTCCACCCCAAAAGGTTGAATTTATTCACCTACTTTAGAAATGTAATTCAAATTTGAAACCGATTGAGGTCGCACTTTCAAAGCACTTTGAACGCGAATGAATTTTTCGTCATTTTCCTGTGAGCTTTACTGACGGAAGAGGAGATGGAATCTGTAATTGAATAAACGTGAAGGGTGCACGTAACGAGACGGACACCCACGATTCATACAACCCACGAGTCATGCAGCCCATGAGTTCGACACTAAAGCAAACAAGGCCCACGAGACCGACAAGATAAGCAATGTGTTGTAATGTCGAATTACGTAGTTCCGAACTCTTGGGCCTTATTTGTCCAGTGTTGAACTCATGGGCCTTATTTGTTAAGTGTCGAACTCATTTGCCTCGTGGGCACTGGACGACTCGTGGGCTGTATGACTCATTGACTTTTTTCTTTTTTTTTTCGATGTTGAACTCGTAGTCTGTGTGATTCTTCGGTGTCGGACTCGTAAAATGACCCCCAAAGCAATTGCTACAGCAAGTGTTTGGTAGTCTTGCCAACTCTCGACGTGACATGCAGCATCATGCTCATTTACGACTCAAATTTGAGGAAGTAAACTCTGAGCATAATGTTGAGATAGAAGCAAATAGTATCTTCAACACAAGTTTTTTGTTTTGTTTTGTTTTTAAACCATTATTATCCAGGAGCAGTTCCGGACGACTTTGACTGTAACTTTGAATCCGGTCTCTGTGGATGGCAGCAGGCATACGGCGATGACTTTGACTGGACCCGTAAAAGTGGCAGTACTGGGTCGTCTGGCACCGGACCATCTGGTGACCATACCACCGGCTGTAAGCAGTATAATCCCTTCAAGTGTTTTTCTGTTCTGTGAAGGAGATTTGCAGATGCCGCTGTTGAGCTCTCCTATGACAGTTTTTGTTGCCTGTATGTTTCAAACAGTTTATGATGATTTTTATCGTTAGTAATGTTTGCGCATTTTCGTAGGTTAAGGATTAACACCTCTATACTTCTTGATTATATTTCTTTCTCGGATACGCTTTGTAATTGTCCAGAGTTCTTTTGTGTCATGTATGATCTTAAAGACATTATTTACTAATTACAGATAGAACAAAAACCCAGCTTTAGTGCAAAATAGTTCTAAAAAAGTTAGGCATAGAAACAAGCAGTGTAAAAAGTTAATCAATATAATCAATGTTAAGCATTTTAGATTTACAAAATGTGAACAACAGTTATGATATAATCAGTCTCTAGACCAAGCCGTCTACAGTTATGGTCTAGTAAGAACATAGTGATATCTCCTTATATCGTAGGATTTATTGCTACATTTTTACATGGTAGGATGTTTTTGTGATTGAACTGACCTACACACGAGCATCAAATGTTATAACTCTAGCATTTTTTTGATCCATCCAAAGCAATTACAAATTCCTTTAGATTACGAAATTGAGACCAATTAATCCAAAATCAAGAAAATACTAAACAATTGCGATGAAATAATTTGAAAAAGTTATGTACAAGCAGAAGGTAGATGGAATACAAATTGACAAAGAACAATTATTTATTTTGTTTAAGGCAGTGATTTTTACTTTAAGTATCCCTCCGACATCGTGGTGCTTTTAATTCTTGACCTAATAAACGGTTATTATACGTTTGACAACTTTTGGTTCTCCTCCACGCAGACGGATATTACATGTACATAGAGACATCCTCTCCACGTGTCTATGGGGATTTCGCACGGCTATGGAGCTCCGCCCAGTATCGTTACGGGTCCTATTGCCTGACATTTTGGTATCATATGTACGGCAACGCTATCAACTCACTGAATGTCTACAAGTCAGAAACAACATTCCCAAATTCTACAGACAGTATATTCTCTCTTAGTGGGCAAAAGGGAAGCTATTGGGGTCAAGCACAGGTAATTCGATTCAGTTTTGAGACAATACGGAGCAATTCAGTGTATTTTTTACGCATTTTATTGTCGATCGGCCTTATTTGTAAAGAAAGAAAAATGTTGTAAGAATTAATGAGTTTTCAAATAACTAAGATAGCAAAAGATCTTTTATGTGGCCGTCACCCATTATCTCAGGGCATAGATAAATATCCTAAATATATGATAGCCTAGTATTGGTTGAGGTGAGGATTCAACTTTTAACTTTGTGCGAGATACTTAGCACTTTGATTAAAAACAATTTCAGAAAATGTTAAAGAACATTCAATTTGAAGAGGTTTTCAAGTTTATTTGATGAAAATCGGTTTTGAAATGACAGAGATATTCAAAACAAAAACAAAGTAAAACAGATTGATCTTAATTTAAGGTCGGTCTCACAATGAGATCGCTTTGTTTTGGGTATTTCAGGCTTAAAATTAGGGTTAGGGTTAGGTTTGGGGTTAGGAGTTTGGTTTAGGGTTAGGATTAGGGTCCGGGGTAATTGCCCAGGGGGTAATTGCCCTAGACCCTTCATAAGAGGTTACTCACCCCCCTCCCCCCTCAAAAAAAAAAAAAAAAAAAAATCATCTTAAAACGTTGTAAGTCTGACGCCCCATCTTAACTGAAACCTTACCATCCCGTTAAAATTGCGCTGATGTGTTTTTATTCGTCTTTCAAGAATATTGTTCTTATTATATTCTAGATCTGTACACAATATACTGTTGATTCAGAGAAACCAGCGACAAAGACTCTAGTATCTAATGTTGAAATACTGCAGACGTAAAAAAAAAAAAAAACATGACTTGTTTTGACAAAACGAAATATTATGCCGCAGTTTTCAGTAAGTCTTATCTATGCGATGATCTTTTATCTTATTTTTGTTTTTCTAATTAGGGGGTGTTCTTTGTTTAGTCATCATCTTTTTCCTAAATCAGTAGTGAATGATATGCGGTGTCTTTCAACAGCAAATGTCTCCTGTCCGTCAAAACAGCATTCACCCAAATTTTGGTACAAACAAGAATATAAAATGTAAGATAAATGTGATTTGTAATCAATTACTATGATTGTGGACAGGGTTATCCTGCTGTTATGGACAGTCACTTCTCATATCGCGTTTGAAAATGTAATACAGCGGTTTCTTTATGTGAACCCACAAGAGAGATGGAAACCGAACACAAGTGAGAAGGACAAATCTTAGCAGCTTTCATGAGAAAAAGTAGTTGTTGCACATATTTGAAGCTTGGAAAAACGTCGAAGTTCGCTGTGATCAACTGTGAGTTGCAAACAGCTTGCATCTCCTTGTTCCTAGACCTTGAAATCCTGACTATAGTTACTGTGTCGAGTAGCTTCAAACACGTAATCATTATACATGCAATTATTCTACAGGTCAGTATCTACAACAGTGGTTACTACTACGACTGGCCATTTTACATCACCATGGAAGGCATACGTGGGAATGACTTCACTGGCGATATCGCCATAGATGACATTTCGATGTTACATGGATACTGCCAACAAGGTAAATGCACAAATCTTAAATTTTCAGTGTCTGTTGTCGAGGTTGGAATGACTCCGCGAATAATCTAACATCACAACTGTTGACTTGACAGGTGTTGCAATATGTATGACCCTCAATCGTAAAGGACAACTGAAATTACACTCATGAAAACCAAGAATGAAGATAAACGAGACTGAGAAAAAAGACAATGCCAGTTTGCTTAAATTGTTCTGGAAAAGAATTGGGCGCAGTGGTATAGTGGATAAGACTCCCGACTCCCCATCGAAGGACCTGAGATCGATTCCTACCCAGTGGTTACGTACTTTGACAAGATGTTTTACCCACCACGTCCCTCTTGACCAAGAGGGGGGGGGGGGGGATGTTTCATAGAGCTGTTTTCAAAGTTACGAAGTACTTACGAGCTACTAGTGATCAGCTGAAATTATTGAAATTCTGATAAGTATAGCACATCACAACTAATCACCAGTCGCTCGTAAGTTGTTTGTAACTTTAAAAATAGCTTTATGAAACACCCCCAGGTGTATTAATGGGTACATGACAACTCTAGGGTAGATAATGGCAGGGCCCTCTGGTGGACCAGTGGCAACATTGAAGAAGCTATTCCCTGGCGAAAGAAGGCATCGCTCTTATCGCTATTATTATTTTTTTAATGCTCATTATAGTAATTATTGTTATTGTTATTATGGTTATTATTATCATTGTTATTATTATCATCATCATTGTTAATTGTGTGTCAATCGGAAAGGAAAGGAAAGTTTTTACGTTACAGCGTAGGAAGGTTAAGTCAAAGAATGTTTGTTAGATTTCACCTCCTTGAAATTCGAACATCTTCAAATGAGTTCTGATATCTTACACGATGCAAAGTTCTGCGAAAGTTAATAGTACGAAGGAACTTGAACAAGGGGAGCAAGGTTTAAGGAACTTAGTGCGTTATCCACACTTCTTCATGTATTCTGCTTAGTCAATGGGTATTTTAAATCGAGCAAAACGCAGTGTCAAATATTGTATACGTATTTGGATTTGACACACACACATACACAAAGCCTATACAAAATATCTTACTTCTTCAGGCAGAAGATGTAGTCCTTGTATTCACGATATCCATCCGTCAAATATCATGTGCTTGAATGTTTGTAGACAATCTGATGATTATAAATAATCATCATACACTTGTTGATTCATTTGTATAGATGGACTGACCTTTGTTCATTTCCATCTTCGCCCGAAGCAATACTTACGTGCATTTGGAATGTTTTCATTCATCTCTTTCACAGCGTACACAACTGATTATCCCGACTACACCACACAAGGTATAAATGATTAATTGGCTTCTTGGACATGCATGTATGGTGATTGGAGACCTCACCTACAATTAGAGTCTTTCTCTTGTTGTGTCTGTTTTTATTTTTATTTTGAAACTTAACAATGAAATATTACATCACATTGTGTTAAGTTTCAATCTGTTGTGATTCATTTCAATCAACATTCTGTAGAGTCAAACAAATTTTTGATAATTTTTACATCTTGCATTGATACCACAGCGAGAGGAAAAATAAATGTTAAACTAAGGTATTTTTTGACCTGCTGTATATTCAATCACATACTTATTTAAGCGAATTAAAATCTTTTTGGATAAATAACGTGAAGCAAGCAACGCGTTCATTGCTTTTTTTTTTGTCTGTGTATCAAATGTTGCATTTCAACTGATGTATGCTACAATTACATAAGATACAGTTCTCCTTTGATTTTTATATTAATAATAAGGAAATTCAGTTTTGAAAGTTTTTATGGTGTTTCTTTTCTTAGGTTATCAGTCCTGTTATAGTTGGCAATTCCAATGTTACGATGGGACATGTATATCAGACTATTATCGATGCAATGGATACTCCAACTGCGGAGATGGCAGTGATGAATATAACTGCGGTAGGTGTTAATTTCCTTATACCATTAGATATCAACTCAATAAACTGTTTTCCTTTCCGTCCCATTCTGGGTTTATTCAAACTTTTAAAAACATTTGATATTTATAATCATGTATATATAATCGCATATAAAATTCATAAAACATATGACATTGGCCTACTCATTACATTTTACAATATTTTTTTTTTCTATTGCTTTCTTTTTTTGTCTTGCTGTCGTTTAATTCGGAAGTTTTTGCAGTCATTAATCATGTCTTATTCGTAATTGGCAAGAAAATTGACTTGGGCGTCCCATTATAAGTGTTTCAGAGACAGTACCTAAGGAACGCGTACATCGGGTGCTTAATTGCTAATAAATTCATGGCCCTATTATGAACTGTGTGATGGAGAGGGTCTCAGGTTCAATTTGTCTGGTTTCTTATTCTTTTCGTAGATTATTCAACGAGCAGTTGGTATCAGACCACACAGGGTAAGATGATTCAAAACCGTCAGCGCGTAATAGCAACATTCGACAACGTACAGTAATGTGCCTATGATTTCCTAAGCGTTGATTTTAATTCTACAAAGTAAAATGAAAACTAATTCTTGACAATGATTGATACTTAACACCATCCATTTTATTATGGTTTGGTTTATGATCAATACTAAATCGGTTCAATCCTGGTCGAATACGTTTTGAGAGTTGATGACAATAACAGAGTTACGGTGTAGCAAGAGTGTATAATTCATAACCTTTTGACTTTCAAGAGCGATTATTCATGCAATACTAGTTTCTTTCAGGCAGCATCAGTATGTTCAATAATTTTCTCTGTAAAGATCACATGTACCTCTTACAACCCGGAAGTATCACACATTGAAATAAAAAACGTTTTTGCCTCGAAATCGGCGTGAAAGACTTGACCATTATAAGACCTGTTTGTCATTTCCCAGTAGCAAACTTGCACAATTATCATGTCCTTGAATTAAAGTTTTCATGGATAACTTTAGTGTAGCTCCGATTAATGCTACAGAAAATGTAAGAAACGGACCTAATACAATGTAACTTACCGATTAAGCTAGCTATAGCCTTATAAGGGTAAAGATCGCCTCACCTCCACCCCACAATTTTCATCTAATTTAGAATGGTAATTCAAATTTGAAACCGGTTGAGGTCGTATTTTTAAAAGCATTTTGAACACGAATGAATTTTTCGTCATACCCTGTGAGCTTCACTGACGGAAGAGGAGATTTAATTCGTAATTGCATAAACGCGAATGGTGCACATCATGAGACAGATACCCACGAATCATACAACCCTCTCGTCATACAGCCCATGAGTTCCACTCTAAAATAAACAAAGCTACGAGTTAAGCAACACGTTGTAATGTCGAATTACCTCATGTCGAACTCATGGGCCTTAGTTTCATTAGTGTCGAACTCATTTTCCGAATGACTCGTGGGCTGTATGACTCATAGACGCTTTTTTTTTTTCAATGTTGAATTCATGGGTTGTGTGACTCCTTAGTCATGTTAGTGTCGGTCTCGTAGGATGACCCCAAATCAATTATCGCTGCAGCTCGTGTGTGTGGCTAATACGCAACGTGACATGCAACATGATGCGCACATGCAATACGTTGACACAAAGTTAAGCAAGCAAACTGTGAGCATATGCTGATATAGATGTAAATCTTTAATACAAGCTTGTTTGTTTTTTTAATTATAATTATCCTGAACCAGATCCCGGAGAATTTGACTGTGACTTTGAATCCGGTCTCTGTGGATGGCAGCAGGCATATTACGGTGACAGTTTTGACTGGACTCGGAACAGCGGAAGTACCCCGTCTTCAAATACTGGACCGTCAGTGGACCATACCAGCGGAACCTATTGTAAGCAGTTTGGTCTTGCCTTTATGTAGGTTTAACTGTCCTGATTGCGTTTGGGAGCAGTGATTTTAAAAATGTTTAAGGTATCACATCTGATGCATACTTCTACGTCAATTGTATAAAAAAAAACCACCCTACCATATACTGTATTTTATATATACATATATATATTTAAATATATATATGTGGGTATAATATACATATTTATTTTCTTTTGCAATAAAGCCTAAAACATAAGGAGATATCACCATTTTTCTTATTAAACCATAACTGCAAGAGGTTTAGTATGGATGTTTTTTAATTATAAATATTGTTCACATTTTGTAAATTTATGCTGGTTCGAATTTTTACATAGGTTTCTATCCCTAACTCAAATTTAAGAACTATTTTGAAGCACTAACGCTGGGTTTTTGTTTTATCTGCAAATGGTAAATTATGCCTTTAACATTTTCATCGTAATTCGATGATGCTTCCTTTTCTTTAAATGAGATTTGTCATTGCCGTAGATGAACTTCTCTATGTCCATTCAAATGTGTTATTATCATTTTTGTTATTATCATCTTACGAATAGTAAAATTTGAAGAGCTTGATCGCGAAACTACATTAGTAGTAAAGCTTCATTTTCAATTTATTTTTCTTTATCCTCGAGTACATACTCAAGACCCCCAAAACAACAACAATAATAACAACAACAGACTTTCCAATAATACAACACTGTTACTTATCATTTTCCTTATTTTTGCGAAGGTTAAAATACTCTGACAAGGATGGAAATGCAATGTAATTGTTAAAATGAAATGAAATGAATGAATCAAGAATGGTACCTGTTTCACGATCACAATTACCCTTGAAATTATGGAAAACACCTCTAGGATAAATCACTCCTTATTGACCATGGCAACAAAACGTTGCAAATTGGGGTAACCTTTTGTATATTACACAACATCAATAAATATTTACAACATTTCGTTCCCAGCATTCATGATCTCGTCAGTAATTCTATTCATTGTTTTAAAGTATTGAACCATGAGTGAAACAGAAAGGTAGTGACATAATTCTCTAAAGGAGAAGAATTTCAACTTCAAACCATGCTTGCTACAAAAGTTCTCTCCAAGATGGTGAGAAGATGTGTAGCAAGTAGCGTTTGATGTACAACAATGAAACAAAATTTATCATGTACAAGAAAATGCTGATTAGAATAGGGGGCATTGCTGTAAATTTACTGCGCCTTTCATTCTTAACCTTTATAACATTAACATGTATTTACAGCATGTGACCTGTTTACACATTTAATTGCAGATGGATATTATATGTATATAGAGACCTCTTCAGGTTATAACGGATATGTTGCACGCCTATGGAGCCCCGCCTACAATGGAAACGGCTACTCGTGCCTGACATTTTGGTCTCATATGTACGGTAGCACAATCAACACACTGAATGTCTACAAGTCTGAGTCAAGATCACCAAATGCGACGGACATCTTATACTCGTACAGTGGGGAAAGAGGAAACTATTGGAGTCAAACACAGGTGATTCAGTGGGACCTATTTCCATACATATTTCATTCTTGATCTACTATATGTTTGAAAAGGAAATTAGCCATAGAATTATGAGAGATAAACAAGAGAAAAAAATACCCTGGAAGAAACCATCTTTGTGGCACTCGCAAATAATCGCAAACACTGAGGATAAAAAAAAATGGAATTACACATTTTGGTTTTTGCTCGCAAATGTACACATCCAGACACACACACGTTCACGCACACATAATGATATATATATATATATATATATATATATATATATATATATATAATATTATATATATATATATATATATTTATAGATATAGATATACATGTAATATAATATAGGGCCTACATGTGTTATTCATGTACATATATATACTTCTTCTTTTTTTTACAGAAATGTATTCATTTTTAGGAGCCAATTACTGTGAAATCTCCAAAGTATTTAGACTCCTGTGTGCAAAACCAAGCAATTCATAATGGGTTTTGATTCAAAGGGTGCTGAATAAAGCAGACTCCAATGAGAAACGTTTGATCGGAGAAACATCGAAAAACCATCTCAGGTTAATGAATTTGGAAAGTAGAGAAACTGGACCAGTGAAAAGGGCTTAAAGTCAACAAGCTCACAGTGCATGTTAAAAATGCGGTGCAGTACATCAAGAAACGATTTTTGATCATACTAAATTACCTACTGTGTCGAAAAGCTTCAAACACGTCGTCATATATCATTTATTAATCCAGATTAGTATTTACAACTACTACCGGTCATTCTACATTACCATGGAAGGTGTACGTGGGAGTAGCTTCACAGGTGATATCGCCATAGACGACATTTCAATTTCCCCGGGATACTGCCAACAAGGTAAATGTACCAATTTTTTATGTGCTTACTGTCAAGGTTGGAACGACTATTCGAAGGTAGAATCATATAATGCATTTCAGATTGTACCTACACTTGAAATTCGAACTTCTAAAAACTAAATCTAATTCTAATACGATGCACATTCTGCTCGAGTCGTAATGACATTCATTTTCGTCAAAGAATTAGGAGTTTCTCCCCCGTTTAGCCTTAAGAAAAAGCAAAGGAGTCCCAGCGCTACATTTCCACGTTACTTTGAGTGACGTTAGTAGCTGCGAACAGTTAGGGCTGTCATAGCGGTGAGTTGGCTCAGTCGGTAGCGCGTCTGCCTCGACCCAAGCAACCTGGGTTCGATACCCGAATTTCACTGAGCAATGTTGTGTGTTATCATCTGTTCCTCGGATAGGACATAAAACGGAGGTCCCGTGTGCGAACGAGTCGCAACATGCACGTAAAAGATCCCGCTTCATTCATTCATCGCAAAGAGCAGGGTGTTTAACCCGGTGAAATTGTCCCGCCTCACATCCAACTGGACCCCATGGAAGACCAGCTTATAGCTGGATATGGGCTATCCAGCCATCTTCTCAAATGTGACCGTGCACCTCAAAACGAACATAAAGTCGCACACACTGATTTTGCGTGAGGACTGAAAATAAGTGAAATGGGTCAACCTAGCCGAACTTGACTTTTTCATATTTTCTGAAAGAACGGGTCTTCTTTTACATTATGCTAAAATTTGGTATCATAAAACGGGCAGGAAAGTGTGTTTTTTTAGCAGTTTATCTCGAACATTTTTGGTAGAATAGTGTGATTAGGTGTGTCTTTAGAATCCCTTTTTCATTTCTGAAAAACCTTGTCCACACTCTTCACTTTCAACTCTAATAACTTTTGAAAGGATAGTGCTACTGCTTTGAAAGTTGGCATTAATTATGGACAGAATGTGTTAATGAGGAATGCTTAATTTCATTTTAATCTGATGATCCCTTCATTGTTGTTACTCTGGTGGTTTACTTCCTGTTTTTTGTCCCATTCATCGCACAGCCAGCACGGTTTGGTAAAGATTAAGCGCTTGAATAGACACTGTACTTCAGAGCCTCTTTTCTCAGTTCACACTTTTCCTGAGTTTGTGCTTTCTTTCCAATATTTAGATAGGTTAGGAGAGTCCATTTGATTTGAGTTATACATCATTTTAAAGCTTAAAGTCTGCTCTTTCAGAATATGGTCTTAACTAAAAATTCATGTCTGGCGACTTTTTGTTTGTTTTGAGGTGCAAGGTCACAAATGGAAAATGAACAAACAAACAAAAAAACAAACAAACAAACGAACAAAGGGATAAAAGTTAAGAACAAAAAAGGTCATTCAAATTAACTCGGGACATTAGCCTTTTTAATCTATGCAGTCTATAGGCAAGGTTTATTGTAAAGTGTCAGAATGTGATTGTGCGTATGAAATCTTGAACTGAATTTTGCTTGGATTCGATAAAGAATGTTATTTCTGCACGCAGAAGATATGATAATCTTTGTATAGTAACATGCCTTTGAATAACAGTCTTCAAATATTGATCATTCTTCCTGTTTAATAGTATTCTTAATGAACATGAAACGTAATTTCTCTTCCATCCACACAGTCGGGCCATGGCATAAGGAAAACTGTTCGGTTCTAAACACCACGAATATTTCAAGTTATTATCGGAAATTGTTTGAATGAATTGCTTTTAACAGATTTGCATTATTCTACAATTCACTTTGACTTTTAAAGTGCAAAGTTCCGCACTTTCCTATTAAATGTACTGCGTGTCACTAATGTTAGGTTGTTCGCGACTGTGTACCTCTCCGTGTACGAGTGTGGCATTTTGAATGGGTTGTTGAATTCTAATCATGGAGATTTTTATTGCTTTTGTATTTTGTGATTATTGAGCTGTAAGCCGAATGTAGTAACCATTGACCGTCTTTATTTTTCTTAATTTGGTTAAGTGTTTCAACGCAGGCTTAAGACAACACGTACTTCTCGTTTGTAAACAATGTAATTTATCTATCATGAATATTTATAACCAAGACTTTAATTAGGCAATGTTTACAAAGTTTTAAAAAAGTACACACTATTTCTGAATTCCTGAACTTATTCTTCATTATCTTTGCAGGGGGATACACAACACAAGGTATGATGACTCACTGAATTTCGTAAGATGTATGGAGTTGATGATTTCACCCCCATTAAGAATTATTTCATGGATTCCTTATTTTTTTATGTGTGTGTGTGTGGGGGGGGGGGACGGTGAGTCACATCAATGTTATCCCAGCAAACTGTGCTGAATGATATGTTTCATGTCAGAAATTAATACATCATAATGATTATCTATACAATCATTTTTGAAGATTTTGAAGTACGATCTCTGTCATAAAGTACAAAATAATACCTTTTAAATGATGTATTGGTCACTGCATATAAAGGTATATTTGTGAAGTTATGGTCAAAAGGAGCACACATCTTCTTATTATTCTCTTTATTTTTCTTGACCTTTAATCGCAAATATATCCATTTGGCAAATATGGACTTATCGGTTTTTGCAAACAAACTCTTCGTATGTAATACATACACACACACACACACACACACACACATATATATATATAATATATATATATATATATATATATATATATATATATATATATACAACATGCGCTTTCCTCGCCAGGATAAAGCGTTTTAATGCCATATTAGGTTTATATCACATATATACACATATATGATAGGTATTATGCACCTTCAAACAATTACGAAGCTGCATGGTACCTGTCATATTATACTATTTCATGATGTACAATGTATGATAGGATGATAAGAGAAATGAAGATTAGGGGGAAAAAACATGCCTCTGAAACTAAAGCCCTATAAGTTTGTCATCATCTGGTTCATTATAAAGACTTAGGGACTGTTGATGGATTTTCCTCTTTCATTTACTCCTCCCCACCCCCCCCCCAAAAAAAAAGAAAGGTTATTAATGCCCGTAAGGATTTCAACGATTCTCTTCGTGTCCCCTGCAGACAACAGATATGGAATAACAGTAACCTTGCTTTCTGTAATCTGTTTCTGTAATCGAACTGAAGTAAAACTTGTAATAGATACACTCATGTTAATAAACATAATGTTCCTCACCTGGACGCCCATTTTCACGTTTATGTGCATTATCTTATGCCACATCATTTTGACATTTATAGGCCTATAGCTCTTGACCGTTTTGGTGTTCAGCTCACTACTGCATAATCATGTAAAGTCATAATTAAATCAAGTAGGAAACGATTCCTTTTTTTTTTCTAATATGTCCGGCAAAATTCTGTCCTGTTGTAAGGGACGAAAAATAGTTTTAGAAAATTTATAAAAACAACTTCAAAACAATGTGATTTTTGTTTGTAGGTTATCAATACTGTGGAAGCTGGGAGTTCCAATGTTACAATGGAAACTGTATACCAGATTATTGGCAATGTAATGGATACAGCGACTGTTCCGATGGCAGCGATGAATACAATTGCGGTAGGTGTACATTTCATATGCCACTGGCTATCCGCTGATATTGAGTTCTCTACTTTTGAAACTCCATTACACTTTAAAATCTTGAACATCAAAACAGCATCTTCAAAAAAAGTATCTATGTACTCTTTTGACTATAAATACTGATTTGAATTCTTTCTTCTAACTAGAATAAATAGAGCCTGAAAATAGTACTTTATTTTTCTTGCGGTTTTATTGAAAGTATGCATGATGTTCTTGATGAAAATGAATTGTGGTTGCAGTTTAATCCGCATTTTCGAACCCGTGCCTACGGAAACCTGCTACGTACTATACTTTACTTGCTACAAATATTTTATGTTATTTTTTCGAAATAGTTCAATTGAACTGACTTAAAAAGATTTCACTAATATTCATAATTCACTTCGACCTTTAATTCACTACTTCACACTTTGTTATGAAATGTTATAAGTGGCGCAGATTACTTGGTTGTTATCTAAAAGTAAAACTGCCAGGAGGATATTGTGTCATTTTGCAAGGTTTATCTAGAGATGCTTTTTTTTTTTTTTTTTTGATGCTTTCCGATCATTAAATTGTAAGTGCTGGTAAACATTGGCCGTCATTACTTTGTGCACATGTGCGCATGTCTTTTTTATCAACCATGACCATTGTCAGCAAAATGTTTTGTAAGTTCCAAAATCATGTACCAACTATATAATCTATTTTCCATAATCTCTCTTTATCATCTTTATAGGGGGATACACAACACAAGGTATGACGATTTCCGTAGCAACTATAGAGTTTACAATTCAACCTTATCTGAGGCTTAGAGGCTTGTCTTGTGCAATTTTGTTTGAAAGGGGCCGTGTCACATGGTTTTGAGATCCAATCACGTTGAGCTTTTCAATTTGTCTCCCTCTAAAACTTCGTTCTCGTGCTTTCATCGAATTACGTCGTTAAAAAAAAAAACGTATTCATGTTACAAATTGTTACATTATGATACCTTGGCTTGATGATGGGTGATATCATACTATTTCTTATTCCTCGGATATCTAATGATAAGAAGAAATAGATTATTAGAGATAAACAATTGTTGATACCTGACTACTTTTTTTTTAAAGAATGATAATAAGCAACTCTCGGTAGCCTTGAAAACAATGGTTCATGTAATATTCTTGTTTGTAGGCTATCACTACTGTGGAAGCTGGCAGTTTCAATGTAACAATGGATACTGTATACCAGATTATTGGCAATGTAATGGATACAGCGACTGTTCCGATGGCAGCGATGAATACAATTGCGGTAGGTGTGCAGTCCATATGTCCCTGCCTCTCCGCTGCATGAGTTCTATACTTCTACAACCCCATTAAACTTTAAAATCTTCAATATCCTACAGATGTGTCTTTATCTCATCTGTTTTAAGATGATTTTGCATGCCTTTGACTATCATTGAATTCTTTGTGTTAAATGCAGTCGTATTGTTCACGTTTTGCTGTTCATCATTAGCAGAAAAAGATAAGGGCTTATAATTTCAAACATCCGGCGCACCCATCTATCTTGAAAATAGTATCTATGTACTCTTTTGACTATAAATATTAATTTGTATTCTTTCTTGTAGTTAGAATAAATATAGGCTTAAAATAGTACATTATTTTTCGTGCGGTTTTATTGCAAGTATATAAGATGTTCTCGATGAACATAAAATGTTATTGCATTTGAATCCGCATTGTCGATTAATGGCCAACGCGAACCGTTAGGTAGTATACTTTCTACAAGAATTTGAAGTTATTTGCCAAAATAGTTCAAATAAATAAACTTCAGACGATTTCAGTAATTCATAATTCACTTTGACCTTTAATTCACTATTCCACACCTTGTTATGAAATGTCGTAAGTGGCGCAGATTGCTTGGTTCTTTTCCGAAAGTAAAACTGCCACTAGAATTTTGTGTCTTTTTGCAAGATTTATCTAGAGACGCTTTGTTGCTTTTTGTAAATGCTTTCTGATTATCAAATTGTAAGTAATAGTAATCATTAACCGTCATTACTTGTCTAAGTGTTGTGCACGTAGTGTTTTTTTCAACGATGACCATTATCAGCAAAATATTTGTAAGTTCCGAAACCATGTACCAACTATTTTGTTTTCCGTGATCCTTCTTTATTATCTTTACAGGGGGATACACAACACAAGGTATGACGATTTTCGGTAGCAACTATAGAATTTACAATTCAACCTTATCTGGGATTAGACGCATGTCTTCTGTAATTTTGCTTGAAAGGGGCTGTGTAACATGATGTTGAGATCCAATCACATTGAGCTTTTCAATTTGTCTTCCTCTAAAACTTCGTTCTCGTGCTTTCATTCAATCACATTGTTTCAAATAACGTATTCATGTTGCAAATTGTTACATTATGATGACTTGGTTGATGATGGGTGATATCATACTATTTCATATTCCTCGAATATCTAATCATAGAGAAAATAGGTTATTATAGATAAACAATCGTTGACAATGGGCTACTTTTTTATGAAGAATGATAATAAGCAACTTTGGGTAGCCGTGAAAACAAAGAGTTGTGTAATATTCTTGTTTGTAGGCTATCAATACTGTGGAAGCTGGCAGTTTCAATGTTACAATGGAAACTGCATACCATCATACTGGCAATGTAATGGATACAGCGACTGTTCCGATGGCAGCGATGAATACTATTGCGGTAGGTGTCGCATTTCACTCATGAAACTTTAAGTCTTGAAAATCCTACTGATGTTACTGTAAGTCTTCTGTTTTTAATTCTTTTTTTTAGGTATGCTTTTGTTTATTGTTGAATTCTTTGTGTTTGATGTGTTTGATATTCATGATTAGCAGATATCAATTATAGGGTTTATGATATTATATGACACGAAGGACGAAGATTATTGAACGAAGTCGTTTAATACTCCATCCTGCGTTTTTACCTACTCCCATTTCTTCCTGTACCTCTTAATCAGAACCCTGCAAAGAAGGTACTTGGTTTACTGCAAAGACTTTGAGGTGTCTTTTAGCATTTGCCTTTCTCATTTTCGAAAAAAAACACGTTGTTACTATCAACCTCTCTTGAGGATTTCAAGAGTTATCTTCACCGCCCAATGGACAATATAATGCCCTAATGGTAACATTGAAAGACACTGAATATGATTTGGACGCTGTATGCATTTGAATTTAATTCAGACTTACTTGATTATTATCAACTTAAATCATGTTGTTACACATTTGGTTCCTCCCTAGCAAGCCAAATCTCATAAAAATCGAACAACATTAAGTGGTCGTGAAACGAAGAACTTTAGTGATTCAAGTTGTGTTCTTATTTTTAGGGTATGGTTGAGTTGTAAGCTATAGTAACCTTTGATCGGCATTACTTGTCTTAGTGTGGTTTCAAATTTCAACGGAAGCTTATGACAACACCTGTTTTTCCTATCTTATTTGTATTCATATGTCCATTATGAATATGAGCCAATGGTTGTCCAACTTAAAAAAAAACCATGTACTAATTGTGTATTCCGTTGTTTATCACCTCCACAGGGGGATACTCAACACCAGGTATGAAGATTTTGTACCTAATCATATGGAATCCTTTATTGCAGCACTCTTTCAGAATAAGAGGGTTGCCTTCTATTACACACACACACACACACACACACACACACACACACACACACATATTTTTTTCCCCTTGGTTGAATCAAATTGTAAAGGCCGTGTCACACCAGCCTTGCGTGCGACTTGCAAAGAACAATTTTGACTACCCGGAGGTCCCCGTAGATGATCCGCACATGACAGTACCGAGCATGTATCTCAAAAGTAGTCGCCCAGAGGTGCGCACGCATATTTTTTTACCCGCAACCGTGTTTAGCCCCTGTTACACCTTTCCGGGCAAGCTACTCGGGCTTGTTACGTGTAGGGATTTTCTAGCATACCGGACATTCCGGAGGGCGAAAAAGGATTTGTGCGAGTAAGCGCATGCGTCTTACTTGCTGGATGCGTTATACTTGCGAGTATACTGTGTGACCTTTGTACCAGTCGCGTGGGGGCTGACAGCTCAGTGAAGGAATTCCTCTAATGGAATGGCTGAAATCTCACAGAATTTCATTATCTTGGCTGCATACGGGACTGCGAAGTACCTGCGTGGGAATTGCCTGGGAAGTACTGCCGCTAGGGGTCTCCTACTGGCGTTCTGCGTGGACCTCTACGGGCATTCCCGCGACTCACCCGGAAAAAGTTTTGGTCATGATCAAACTTAGCTGCGGTTAAATCGGACTTGCGTGAGCACCTCCGGGCAACTACGCGCTAGATACTGTCAGGTGCGGACCAACTGCGGAGAGCTCCGGGGAGTAAATTTGTTTTCCCGCAAGTCAAGCCGCAGAAGTCCCCCCGTACGGTATGACAAGGCATGAATGAAAATTGCAAACATTCTTGTTCGCCCGCTGAAAATCTTCTACGTGCTGGAAACTACCTCCTCGCCACAAGCCCGCGTAGCTTGCCCGGAATGGTGTGACACGGCCTTAAAAGATCCCTACACACTTTGTTAAGTAATCTGTTTCTATGTTGGTTAGAAGTCGTCACATTGTAAAGCTTTACATTACAATGTATACTGAATAGGTCTCATGCAGTGTCATAGCATATTCCATATTTTCGGATATTACGTGATAAGAGTAAACAAGGTTATTAGAAAATCGTCGGTGATTCCGGGGTACTATACCTTTTCACTCACAATTGATATCTGTCCATGCTTCTTGAATTATTGACCTGAATATAAGAACGACCCAAGTCCAATTTTGGCCAAATTAAACCATGGACACAAACCATGGAGTGCCAATTGTCGCATGGAATATTTCGTCGACAAAATGACCATTTCGTGGACGAAATGTTCATTTCGTTACAAAATGTTGCCGTTTCGTTACAAAATAATCATTTCATCGAAGAAATGACTGATTTCGTAACGAAATATTCCATACGACACTTGGCGCTCCATGGTTTTTGTCCATGGTTTAAACCACGGTTTTAATTGTACCACCTTCGTGAATTCGGGCAAAAGTGGACATGACTTACTAGACAGTGATGAGGAGTTAGGTTGGGAAAAACAAAGGAATTGGGTAGAATGGACAATGATGGAAGCAAAATAAGAGCAAAAGACTTTAGAGCAGTGGGGAAAGATACAAAAAAAGGTACAAAAAGGTACAAAAGATCAAAGTTCCTGCGATTTGAATAACACAAAATTATTGGGGAATCATGTGGAGAAATTCATGTTTTTAGTGCGCATGTTAATGCCTATGTATGATCTGAATTTAGGAGTAACTAGATGTGCAGCAATCACACTATTTTAGAAGATGGAGAAACTAGTGAACTGACAGCATTTTTACCTTACTTTTGAACAAATGACCAACAATATTCGGAGAACTAGTGCTTAGTAATACGTGTGTAATAATAAAGATATATTTCCTGCACTTCAGAGACACAGGGAAAATTGTGACATTTTGCTATTCAAACTTGACCAATGACCTTGAAACTTGACCTTAGAATAGGTATATGCAACCATGAGTTGATGGGGATAGCTTTATCCTCTTAGTTATGCATGTGCAAAGTTTCAGCTGGGTACCTCTTGCGGATCCTTAGTTACAACGTCCACATAATTATTGCTTATAAGAGACAGATGGAAGACATTTCCACACATTTAGTACATACGCATATGCACATTGTAGCTCCATGTATACACACAGACGTGCACGCAGACAGATACACACACATGATGGATTAGTATAGTGATGAAGGACATTATACTATGGTAGACAACTACATTTGTGTAGGCCATACGGACTAAAAGCTGAAAAAAGTAACAAAACTCTCTTATCTAATGCTTTTACCATACCATTAATATAGGAGCATATCCTGTATATGATTCAAAGAACGACCCAAGTCCATATGGTTAAAACAACGACCCAAGTCCATCACACAAAATGACCTCACCACAATTAATGCAAATGTTAATTGTGATAATATGTACTAATTTTTATATACAATGTTGCCTTCCCATCACAGTTAAATAGAATATTATTGGACAAATAAAAAAGATATGACTTCCCATGGACTTGGGTCGTTCTTATATTCAGATACTCATACATAATATATATATATATATATATATATATATATATATATATATATATGGAAACGATGATTGTCCCTCTCACGTCAAAAAACTATCCTTTAAGTTCCGGCAACGTTTTGTCATAGATGTACCATGGCTTATTGATGATTATGAAATTATAGTGTACATAAGGGCGGTGATTCGGGTCTGCCTCCTGATCCAAAGGACCTCGGATCGATTCCCTCACTGTGTGTAGGCATCCGTCTCCTCTAGCAAGAGGCAAAACACTCTCTCCCTCGGACAGAACATCAAATGGAGGTCCCGTGTATATGAGTTTTAAATAGCCACAACTCACGCACATAAAAGATCCTACTTCATTCATTCATAGCAAAGAGCTGGGTGCTAACCCGCTGAAGTGGTCCCCCTGCTTGCTCAGACAAGAAAACAGGAGAAAGATACCCACTCCATGTAGTTCGTACTAGCCGACTAGCAATAGCTAACAAACGACATCAACCAGGACCATACGCTTAAATGAATGAATCGTAAACATAAGGAATTAAAGTAACGGAAAGACAGTTTCTTAAACTTGAAAATGCCCCAACTGTACTCTCACAGGATCATCTCTAAGTGTGGATGCAGTTCGTTTGATCGGTGGAAGTAGCTACAACGAAGGCCGAGTGGAAGTTTTGGTCGATTATCAGTGGGGAACAGTATGCGATGATTCCTGGGACATATATGACGCCAATGTCATCTGCAGGATGCTCGGGTTTAGCGGCGCCACCTCTGCACTTCAATCGGCATATTTCGGCCAGGGGAGCGGGCCGATCTGGATGGACGATGTCCAGTGCTCTGGCAGCGAGAGTGACATCAACCAATGTCCGCACAATGGATTTGGCTCGCACAATTGCGGTCATAGCGAGGACGCTAGCGTCATTTGTTATGGTGAGTAAGGAACTCCACAATTCAGAATAAATCATACCTAGGGATATACATTACGAAAAATAGCAAAATAAAAGCATAAATAATATGTGTTACATCTACATCTCACTATGATATTCCTTATCAAGCCTCTGATTTTCCCAGAGGCTCTGATTGGAGTTATCTCCTATAATCTATGCATTCATGATGTTATCTGGATAACATGTTTCGTTATTGGAGGGAAAACAATGAAAAATTGATTGAGGACGTCACAGTTCAATGTGTGTGAGGCAGTATCATCGCAACATTTTCCCCTATAGAAATAGAACTATACTTCAAACTGCGACTTTGTCAAATATCACTAATATCCATATGCCATTCACTTAAATGAGAGTGACGCGTAGTGGCACACTCCCTTTGCTGCATTGAAACCATACCAAAGCCACATTCTTCCTGCTCTGATACTGCTTCATAAATTTTCCTCTCAAATTGATTTTTTTTTTTAACCTAGAAGTTCAAATGAGAGATAGGCTCTCGACATAACATGTTCCAATTGCCAAGCAAGTTATTGTTCGTAACATGGACATGTTAAGTCAGTTTTATTTACAAAACTGTCTTTGCATGAGCTGGTCTTTAGAAAACAACTGCACGGAGTCTTTCATCGTTTGGATTAATGATAAAAAACAACAACACCAAATGTTCAGTTAACACTCGCATTATGATTGTACCTCCGACTTTATACAACATGGATAGATAGTGTATATTTTTCCTCGTGTGAAATCTTGTACCAATGAAAACAGTGCAGGGCAGTGAATTCTCACTCTTTCAATGAAATAGGACTCCCATACAATTCGCCGATCCTCCTATAAATAAGAATCCGTTTTATCCGTGCTATGACAAGAAGTTTCATGGTACTCATATTTGTGTCAGCATCTAAAAAAGAATGCAGTTTCTCAAATAGACAAGTGTAATGTAGCGTGCATTACCTAGTCTTGTCCTCATCTGATATAACAAAAACAAAAGTGGCTGACAGATATGCCTGGGTCTTAAATTGTTTTAATACCACGAAACCATTTGCACCCGCACGAAAGATTAATACATATTGTTACAGTTTCTTTGGATTCTGTGGTGGCTTTTCGTAGAATTGCAGTCACTGGTACAAAATAAAAAATGAAATCATCCTTGTAATTTGATACAGGTGGAATGTTGATTGGGAACATTGTGAAGGAAATTTTGGGAGTTAAGATTTTGCTTTGCAGGATTAATACTTTTTTCCAATATATGTTTTAGATTATTATTAGTACTTCTTTAGATTTAAAGTTAGATTCTGGAAAGGAAGTTTATAAATAATAACTCTTTCTTATTTCTTGTTTTTGTACACATGTCTGTTATAAAGTAATGACCAAAAAGAAAAGAAAAAACAAACAAAAACAAATCCGGAAGTAGCTGTGTGTCTTAACACCATTTGCTAATTAATTTGTATTTCGTTATTCCTTTTTTATCCTCCGCATAGGGGGATACACAACACCAGGTATGTAAATACACTTACAGATTACGTCATGTTGTGTTGTATCGTTGGTGCTATTTCACATTTATGTTCTTAAGATTGGATCATAATGAATGAGATACCAGAGAATAATTTTACCAATCATCACGATGTATTTTAGTGCACTCAGTGCCGAATATTCGGCACTGAGCGCAGTCATTGATGAATTGGTCGCAGATTCCCAGCTACTTTTCTATTCACCGATGTTCTCTTTACATACAAATTGTACATCTTTTAAGAGTCCCATTACTTACACACCATCTGGTTTATGTCAAAGGCTTAAGAGATCTTGTAGGATCTTCCTCTTTCCTATACAGAAGCAAGAATGTTACGGAGATTCTTATCGTGAGACTTATAGACTTTATTGAAAGTTGATCTTGCTTTACATTTAACTATTAAAGCAATTAAATGGCGGTGTTAATTTCTGTAGTTGAATCAAACACGAACTTGAATCAACGACATTCACGTTGATAAACGTATTTTGGTTCCTTCCTGCAAGCCAAATGATGGGTTCATGTGTATTATATGCAACATCACGTTGGCATTTGCAGAGCTGTGGCTGTTTTGGTTCTCACCTCACGACAGCATAATGACGCAAAGTCACAATTATTTCAGGCAGGAAAAAATTTCTGTTGATTTCTAATCTGTCTGTCAGAAATCTCTCTACCTGTGACGTAAGCAACATAAAAAATAACATGAATTTAATGTAAAAACGGAGGAGGAAAACGGAGAACAGAGGGAACAAATTAGCCTTCAAAACTCAAGTCTGTTTTCGGAATATTCAGCATCCATTCCTGTTTTAAAATGCAAAATGTAAAAGGGCAGAAAAGGTATGAAAATGACTGATAGAAAACATCAAATAATAAAACAATTTATTCTGGCTAGTTAGTACATATATTATGCAGTATGTATTTCATTGCATTTCGCGTAATGAGGCGAGTATGTTAAGATTACATTAACCAAGACTTTCCCTTGATCTCTGAATACCTGAAAAGTTAATTTGAGTTTCTGATTCAACGTTATGTCCAGGATATTGTAATTCAGGACAATTTCAGTGCAACAACGGTCAGTGCATACCAGACTACTGGGAATGTGATGGAATTGTTGACTGTTCCGACAACAGCGACGAAGACCACTGTGGTAAGTTAGCCACCATGATCCTTACCATTACTTCTTTTAATTGCATTTTTCTGTTGGATTGAGAAAAAATATTTTTCCTTCACGTTATAAGATTTGTTATATATGTTGACCCTTTTATAGGTAACAATGGGTAGACATTTTATTTTCAGTCTTCGATGCATCTCTATGAATGATACTTATTCATTTCATGACCATTTCATACAAATGATTTATCACATTTTAACTTGTTTTAATAATTGGATTGTGATTACTGACGTGTAGAAGATGGTATCCATTGACCGCTATGACATTTTAAGTGTGCTTATTACGTGTTTGAAAGTAAGTTTAGAGGACAACATCAGTTTGGCGATTCCTGTTCGCATATATGTATATACACACGTCTATTAACGAAACGATGACATTAAATATCAGCTAATAGCTGTCAGTGTTCAAACACCAAATACTTATTACTTTGTATTTTGCAATTGTTCATCATCTCTACAGGGTCATACACAACACCAGGTATGAATTCAGAAGCTTTTATGGAATTTAGGCCGACTCTATAACCATTTATTCATGATCAGTTGGTTACTTTCTATTCCTCCCTTTTAAGCGGGGGGAGGGGGGGGAGGTGGGAGGGGTGGGTGGGAGTCACATTTATGCCGAAATTTGCACCACACTGCGTTTAATGATACATTTCTCTGTTATAGTAATGGTTACTTTTTAATACTTTGACGATACGCACAATGCTGTGTTATATCATTCTACTCTCTATGTTAGCTTGAATTGCAATGAATGGGATACCAGGGAGTAATTGCTCGGTCAAAGTTAAGTGCAATATTTTCTGGTTTTTAATGAAATAAAGCAATACAATGTAATCATTACCTAGAAAAGAGCATATACTGTAAAACGTAGCAAGTACTTTTACCAGTCCGTGACCACACGACTTTGGATACACCGAGCAAGACCATTATTCATTGAAAAAAAATCTCTTTAAACATCCATTTTCTTTCAAAAGCATTTCAATACTCAGTTTCATTAAACGAGATTACTAAATTGCAATGGGAGGTTTTCGTGTACGATGTGGTTCAAAAGATGACGATGGATGGAGTTATTGATTTTGAAATCTGAGTAACTGAGAAAGTCATGGTTCCCCGATCGTTCAAATTGCAAGGCATTACGTCACTTCAAGATCTGTCGATATATGTTGTTACTTATGAATCAATCGAATGAGGATTTTAGCTTCAAAGAGAAATTTATTGAGGACTTCAAGTATTGTAGTGACGTGGAATAATAGGTTTATGTAAACCATGCTTCTGAAAGAGTGTACTCACTGTGCGTTGCTATTGCCGGGATTGTGTGTGTGTGTGTGTGTGTGTGTGTGTGCCTTTTATTTTCTTGTGCCCATGCGGCAGGTCGGCGATTTGAAAAATTTGATTCCAAAATATTCTTTCGTCATGGGATTATCGGATGCTGTACTCAAGAAACTTCTTCTTTTCATGTTAAATCTCTTCAAAACACCTCTTTAATAGACATATACCACGCGTGGTGCTTAGCAAACTTTAAATTGAAGCGGAAATGTTGGTTGATGTATTGCCAGTTTATTGTCATTTCTAAGTATGCTCGCGCTGTCAATCCCCGACACAGGATACTGCGGCGGCGATTCATTCCAGTGCTCCGATGGGCAGTGTATTCCATATTCATGGAGATGCGACGGATGGAATGATTGCTCCGATTACAGTGACGAATATGGATGTGGTAATTCATTTTTGTTGCATTGAAGCATTGTGTTATATCTATGCTCTATACTCTTGTATATATATATATATATATATATATATATATATATATCATATTCATACATAAAATGCAATACATACAGTGTTCAAAGAGAGTTTCTGGAGATCAGTTTTTTAATATTTGGAATATTGCAAGATTATTGTAACCATGTACAGCTCAAATTAAAACTAAAACTATTATAATTGGCAATAAACATATGTTATAGCATTCGATTTGAACTTGAAAGAAAACAATACATATACATGTAGTTCTATCGAAGTATCGTATTGGTGGGTTATATAAAATACGATATTTTAATTAAGAGAGAAGCTTTATTCCGTAGAACATGCAATCCTTTTCAAGATGCCTGCTTTACTCTTTTCTTTCTTCAGATGGCGGTTGGTACGCATCTACCCCAGGTAAAATGATTTCGTTAATGTAATATCGGCCGCCACTCGTGTCCTTGCAATTTTTGTCTGAGCGCTTTTTACATTCTATAATAATGAGAAAGATTAATAGCAAACGTATATGCCACATATCTAATACGTTTAGCCTGAGATCTTATAATTTTGTAGGTAATTATTCGGTACATGTCTTATTTGATTTTTATTGCAATCGCTTCTCCTTCTAAGGAATTGTTAGTTAAAAAGAAGCATGGGTATACATCAAAATGTTTCTTTTCTCTTGTTCCTTTTTTTCTAGCCTCTTCCTGTAATTACGGAGACTTCCAATGTAACGACGGACAATGTATACCAGGCAATTGGGAATGTGATGGAATCAATGACTGTTCCGATAACAGTGATGAACATTACTACTGCTGTAAGTTTCCCTGTCCTTTGTGGACTAGACAATCGTGAGGACGTTAACCATCACGGTTATTACAAGTTAAACTACTCATATTTGTAACCCTTCCTCTTCTGCACAATGGTTTAATAATTTCATTCTAATGAACATGCGTACATGGTATGCGTATATTATGTGAACATTATCAGTACTTTGTAACAACAATGTCCAAGTTCCACAGTTACGGAAGTGTATATATCAACGAAACATTTTAGACTTGGCTCTTGGTAAACGCACGGATTTTTGAATTGCCACCTATATTTCTCCTCCGTCTGATTTTCAAACTAGCACCGTCATACACAGATCCAATGCCTTACGACGGAAGTTGCTACGGCTTTGGATGTAACTGTGTCGGAAGTGATTGCCGTTCATCAGACTGTTACTGCGATGCGGCGTGTGAGCGGTTCAACGACTGTTGCTACGATTATAGCTACTATTGCCCTAACACTGCTATTGGTAAGAAATCATTTGAATGATGCTCTCTTGCACCTTTCCTTTGTTGAACAGGGAACATGTGTACTAATTAACGAACTGGGAATCTTAATAGACAATCATTATCCTCTCCATTGCCCTGCCATATATCAAATCGTTTCAAGGATGAACGAGAATAAAGATATACGAGGTATGGCAAATGAAATCTTTCTGAAGTAAGAAAGTCCACGCTACACACAATTGGCTTTCGCTACAACACCAACGCAAAAAAAGAAAATGTTATTAAAAATTTGATGCTTATTTTTTAATTGTGTTTTCGTTTTTTACTACACAGGAACTATATTAATTTGACGTAATCATCATATCACCATAATCATTTAAGAAAACTTGTGTAAAGATGTAACATATAGATCCGATCCACAGAAGCCCCAAAAGAATTTTCGTTTCCGTCGTGCTGCAATCTATAGTTAGTTTCTAATGTTCAATTGATAACTAGAAAATAATTAAACGATAGTAAACATTGTGGTCACGATTGCTAATACAGATTCCCTGACAATAAAAGAGTAATAACCATGAAAAAAAGGGCCACTTCTATGTAATTCAATGGGTGCTCAAATTATTAGTCGTTTTTCTTTTTTTTTAATTCCGAGTCAGTAGTGAGTATAGATAACGTTGCGATATCTCTCTTTACCAAAATAAATGGAACCCGAACAACTTGTCAATTTATCATGACCCTTCTTATCTTGATGTTTATACCTTGCAGCAAATGGACTCTACTACATACAAGCTTTGGACGCCTTACCGGTAAGTCTGATAAATATTATTCTTGAAAGAAACAATTCATGTAATAAGAAAATGCCATCATCCCTTTGCTTTTTGTAGAAGTTCCTGTCCTTATTGTTATTTGAAAGTTGTCATCAGTCCTTATCACGGAATAGTTGTATTTTCCCTAAACTCTTGAACAACGATTTTGTTGCAGTTATGAGACGATGCTTTTCACCGATTGCTGATTTCGACTATGGCACGAAACAATAATGTTTCCTTCTTTAGGCAAAAAAGAAACATACGATTAAGTTTTATCGACTATATATTTCGTCAAAAACCACCTAGTAAAGTGGAGTCAATACGATAGCAATACTTGCATCTTTTTTATTGTTGACATAGCTTCTAAGTATAATTATTGTGCCACAAAATGACGTCGACTGATGCAGAGAAAAGTGCATCGAACTCTCCAGTAAGCAACTCGGTGATACAATTCAAAGGACTGTGACACTAAAATCTTAACATTGATATTTCTTTTTTTCTATGAATAAGGTCGAAGTGCGTCGTCGACGTGAAGTCAATGGCAAACGACGCCGCAGACGCAGGGATGTTGGAGAAGAGGAAGGCGAGGACACGAACAAAACCCATCGTCGCAGACGCAGGGATGACGTAGAAGAGGAGGAGGCCGAAGCCGAAGCCGAAGTCGAGGTCGAGGTCGAACCCGAACCATCGGAAGAATGAATTCAACCAGTTAGAATGAAGAAAGAAATGTTGAAAATCAAATTGACTAGTAACGGAAAGATATATACTTAAAGGTATTCTAAGGAGTGATTTTACCTGATTGCTTGTCACTGTCAAGCTTACATTATTTTTTTTTCGCCGATTATGATATGTCGATATCAATTTTCAACCTCTGTGATCGCAAAGTTGAAACTTATAGCAGAAAGTCAATTTGATAGGCAAAACTAGTGTTCTTTTGACATACGAGGTGTCACTACCCGTCAATTGCTTTCTTCACCGTTCATGTCGGACTCTCAAGCTGTTATTTTAGCTATAAACATGTAATTTCTGTATGGTCTCACACTGTAATAAAGACGAAACAGGCAGAGAAAACAGTTATATCATCGTGGACATAGATGATATTCCCCCAAAGTGTCTTGATGACAGCCATAATCTACCTTCCAAAACAGATATAATCTAAATTTCAGTTCGAGTAGTGAACAATTGGCAATGAAAATTGAAATATCATGGCAAGTTGATATTCGTTACCAGCCTGAAGTAGTTGATATGCATTATCTCCCCAGATAGATTTATGTAGTATTTCGCTCTAAATGTTTTCTAGAGAGTTACAACATAATCTCATGAATAGAAATCTTTCATATTTTCAAGTATAACCAACAAAAGCAAGTGGATGTACTCCCATCTTATATCATGCTACGCCGAACTTTCCGAGTCATTCTAGTGACCGACACAGCTATGACGTGGAATCCTGAAATGAAGAGGGATGCACTCACCACAATCTATTCTTGCTTATGCTATAGCAAAGAAATGGCATAGCATGGCTCTTTCACTATACAGACAAAGATCAGTACACGAATATTCCGTATCTACATGTCTGTGTGTCTTCGATGTTGCATGCTTTGAGAAATCATTAAAATTGATGATGAATGTTATACAGGTAATAGTTAAGAGTATGAGAGGATTCTAATGGGATTGCTGATGAAAATAAATTCACCAATTGTCAACTTAATTTCCATGCCTTCTTCGAATCATCATTCGTTTGTGGCGTAGGCAATTTTGTGGTACATCATATGGACAGTATTAATGTATCATAGAGTGTATGCATTTTGAAATTTCACTTTAGAGGAATAGACATCTTATTGGTCTTCTTTATTCTTTTTATTTTCCATACCTAGGAATATCTTTCCAACCTCAATAAAAAGAGATGTACCATAGGCACGGACAGCAGCTTACCACTCACAATATGTAGGATGTTAAGCTGTTGGCATGATTTTTGTTTCAAAATTGTGTACACTCACGACAAAAGAAGAAAAAGAACAAAACTCAACAGACCGTAAACATTCACTTTTTGAACGATTCCTCGTCTCATTAAGGTCATGTCTACAACACGTCCACGAAAAGTACCGCACATTAATTAGAAAACGAAGATTGCGTACTCCATTGATAAGTATCAAAATATTTGGGCACAATTGCACGAGGTGCTTTGCGTGTGCGTATGCTGTCTTGTCCGCATATAATTATATATATTTATATAATAACATAGTGCGAGAGGTCGTTCCTGTCCCAAACGTACGCAGTGCCTCATTGCGTATACATATATGTATATCATATATATATATAAATTGTATATATACTATATATGTATAATATGTGTTACAAAAAACACTTCCCACTTTTGATCCTTAATAGTTCAAAAATTATACATCGGACTACACTGACATTGATATGAGCAATAGCTGAATAGTGTACAATTTTGTTAGAGAAAATTTGATAATGATAGCACAAATTAGTTTCATTATATTTAAGATTTATTTTCAAGTTAGGTTTCAGATTTTGCTCTGTTTTCAACCCTATGTACAAATTTTTAATCTTGCACAGCGGTCAATTGGTGTGTATGGGAGTGTGTGATTAACACCCTGACAATGGTCCTGAACAATGGCCAGGATTGGAATGCTCTCTTACATTTTCAGGAGAATTCCACTATCATAGCTAGCCTTTATTCATCCTGAAATGCAGTGTATGCAGCACATGAAAACATGAGCTGATTATTTTCATGTGCATGCATTACCCTTTGCCATGAATTGCGACTAGCAGTGCCCAGGGCAATCCATCATGAATTATTAATAAAACATTCATGTGCCTTGGAGCAAGAGTCCAGAAGCCTAGTCAGCAGAGCTCTGAAAAGGCGGTATTCGTGGTAATCATGTCTATTGTTCAGGGTCACTGTAAGCACACACTCACATACACATCATTGGTTCTTGTGTAAAGTTCGATTTTGTACAGAAGGTTCAAATTTGACCAAAATCTGGAACTTTACTTTAAAATTAATCATGGAGTTAACGAAAATGAATCATGCTCTCATATTCAAATCACCTCCAACTAAATTGTACACTATGCAGGTATCACTCATATCCATTACAATGTTATCTGATGTATAGTTTTTGAACTATTAAGGATCAAAAGTGGGAATGTTTTTTGTAACACCTAGTATATATATATATATATATATATATATATATATATATATATACATATGATCCTACATCACAAAACCAACAAAAAGTTGCCAGATATTGAACTTTAGTTAGAAGCATATTCATCACTTTTAGCTTTAAAACGATGTGTAGCTTAATTCAAATGGACTCTCCATACCTATCTAAATATTGGAAAGAAAACACATACTGAAAATGTTTGAACTGAGAAAAGAGGCTCTGAAGTACAAGGTCTATCAAGCACTTCCAAGCTGTGCGATAAACTGCGGAAAAAAACGTGATGTAAACAACCAGCAACAACAATGAAAGGATTATCAGATTAAATTCAAATTAAATATGCTTTATCAACACATTCTGTTCATGATTAATGCCAACTTTCGAAGCGATAGCATTATCTTTTCTAAAATTATTAGAGATGAAAGTGAATAGTGTGTACAGAGTTTTAAAGAAATGAAAAAGGGAACTTTAAGACACACCTAATCACACTACTGCAAAACATAGAATGTTCGACAAAAACTGCTAAAAACACATTTTCTTGTTCGTTTTATGATCCACAATTTCAGCATTATGTAGAAAAAGACTTGCTCTTTCAGAAAATAATAAGTCAAGATTAAGTAGGTTGACTCATTTCACCTATTTTCAGTCTTTGCACAAAATAAGTGTGTGCGACTTTTTGTTTGTTTTGTGATGCACGGTCACACATACACACACACACTATAATATATATATATATATATATATATATACACTTTGAAAAGAAGTAAACACTTTTTCGAGTTCCTATTTGTCATAGCAGAGTTTGATGAAAACCAATGTATTATATACCACCTTATATACACCTTTATATCTTTATAACCTCAAATAAGAAGAAAGTGGAAAACTAAAGGGGAAATAAGATATTTCTGTCAGCTTAGACTACAAACGACATAGGGAGTAATGGCATAGAGATGATTAAATGAACATATTTTTTCACTCTTTTTATTAAGTTATTTAAGGATTCATGATATATATTTAAGAAACAAATATTATTTACAACTTTCCTAATTTGAAAGCAAATTAAATTTCGACAATTTGTCTTAATATTGCTTCTCTTATTTAATTTGAATTTGGGTTTTTTTCTCCCTTATTTTTGGTCTCTATTGATATTTTGGGGGTCAAAGATATCATAGAGATCAAAGGTTTATTTTTCCAATCTAATTTATGTATAAGATTATATTGAATTGGTCTTTTGTTCTTATTGTGATATGGAAGAGCAGTTAAGCATGAATGACAACTTGTTCATTTTTAAGATTTTTACTTTTGTGCCTTGGAAGAGGAAAACAAAGTTGTTCACTCATGCGTAAAGTCTCCTTTGTTTTTTATTGACCTACCAGGCTGATAGCCAATTAAGTTACATTGTAGAATACATTAAATTTTAGCCGAATATTCTATGAGACATATAAACTTGAAAAAATGTTATTTTCTTTTTCTTTTTTTATTGCTGAGTGTATATGGATATCAATACAACACCATTCACATAACCACAGAGTTTTGAGAAAGAAAGGTTTAGAGATATTTAATTCAGAAAATGAGGTTTACATTTACAAAATTGTCATTTTGCACTGACCAAAATAATTATTCATATCCAATTCCCCTTTGCTTTATTAAAAAAAAATTGGCATGAAAAGCATAACTGTACCTTGGCGCAAGTCGATTTTTGTGCTCTCTTAGACCATGTAGGTCCATGCTTCGACATCGTCTTCTGTTTATCCATGCGTGAACACAGGTGATGCGTCTTCACCAACACCAAATAATGCCGTATTTTTTTCCCAGGTATGAATTCGCCGGATTCTAAGCTGTAAGTTGACTGTGTGGGTTGCTTTATTGCAGGGAGTTAAGCCATACTAATTGATATCGAATGATTCGGGGGAAAAAACGCTTTGAAAACATTTACCCATGATAAGATTTTTTAACGGTCTGTATTTAGAAGAAAAGACAACTTTCGAAGTTTTTAACTTTTGTGTTAATTGACACTGTATATATATATATATATATATATATATATATATATATATATAAACACAATGGAAAATAAAGTGAGATAACAGAGAAAAAGAAGAAGAAGAAGAAGAAGAAGAGAGAGGGAACTGCAAAGATAAGTCGAGTGAAATTTACCCAGGTCAGTCATAATTATTCAAATGATTATCAATAGTGTGATTTGTCCGTCTACCCTAAAATGTTTTCCTTTCCTTCTGTGTCCATGCATAGGGAACTACGTCACTATATATTTTCTTCGGAGGACAAACACACACACACACACACACACACACACACACACACACACACACAAACACACACACATTATGCATGCACAAAACATTCACCAAATGGTTCCAAGCTAACGTTGATAAGATGTACCTCTTTTCCAAACTATTGTGAAAACGAAAATATTGCACAGCAGTTATTGATAATCCTTGTTTGGATCACAAGATTCATGCAGAAAATAGATGCAAATCTGGCAAATTGTTAAACTTAAATAGCTTTCTGAATATTGAAACTTGGCGCGAATAGTCAAATTAAAAGGTTTCTGTTGTTTTATATGAATACCGGTATACTTACACCTTCAGAAGATTCATATACAGCAAGCAGTAAGCCAATTCATTCCGGCATTGGGGTGAAATACCATATATCAGAAATAAGAGTGACGCACACTGCAATTATTTTTAGATTGCGAGAGATAAAGACCAGAGTTTCGCGAAAATTTAGGACTAAGGCGCTTTGAGTTGCCGCGTCAAATATTGTTCCGTTAGTTTAAGTCACAGCCTAATTATTTTTATAATGTGGTAATGTAATATTTCATTTATTTTATTTTACCCCTGTTTTCCTCAAACATGTCAACTAAAATGTTTCAACAAGAATGACAATTTCTACCAGAGCTAGAGATAGCAATAAGATGACGGAAAGCGTATCCGGAATGGTAGACAGACTTTCGCGGTCATTTGCATTTAGGTAATTTTGTTGAACTCCTTCACCGTGCAGAATGTATAATATCATGAGCATCGGAAGTCTTTGACATGACTGAACATAATTATAGACAGACGGTGCGAGGTTTCCCTCCACTTTCCTTGAGATCATTGTCTGTTAAGTTGGAGTGGGTGTTTGTTATGAAGCACATTATCATGAAAAGAAAGGAAAAATAAAACCACGTCATTTTGTTGTTATCAAAAAGTAAAGACTTAAAACTGAGTTGAGTTGAAAAAAAAAAATGAGTTTAACTGTGCTCTGATCAGCGATTATGGTACGCACGGTGGAGTGATTTCTTAACTGATTATGGCATAGAAATTATCCGAAGAAACTCATTGTCAATGGATAGAGATTACCTAGTCTCCCTAAACCCTATTGTGCCACCATGGGCTTCCTGTTGCACTGATGTATACAACACTTCTCACTATCTCTAAGTTTTATTGGATGTGACTAAATGCTGATCTGGAAAAAAAAAAAAAAAACTTGGCAAGCAAAGGCGGAGTGCCTGGCACACAAAGAATGTTATTAAGATCTTTCGGGCAATTGGGGAGGGGGGGGGGGGGGGGGATGCATGGAGTCCATTATTCTTTACGTTTTCGATAATACCTGCCAAGCTTATAATGAATATTGGACCACTTTTTCAAGAAGAAGATCAACTTGAAAGAAACAAAAACAAAACAAAAACAATAATGGCTTCCAATTTGCTCCCGACCACAAGAGGGCCGCCCATCGATCTGCCATAAACAAAATCGAAAGTATACACTCTGGTTACAATTCTGGTTTTATAGAAGATTAATTTATTTTTTTTTAAAGATAATATGATTTAGAACATCTTCGCGGAGTGGGAGTGCGTGGGCATGGTGCCCATTATTTTGTAGAAAATGTCTATCATATCATTATCAGCGATGACATCAGGTTTGGTGCCAAAATCTAACATGCATAATTTTCTAGGAGAAGAGGAAAACGGACCTCTGGACCTCAACGGGGGTAGGCCTACCCCTTGGATCTGACAGGAACAAGCTTCAAACTGCGATCACAAACATTCTTAATTATAACATTTTAGCTCTATCATTTATAGTCTTATAAAAGAATATTTATTCTTGAAGATCCCCCAATTCTAAGGATTTGCCCCCTGGATACCCCAGGTGGGGTAGGGCGGCCATTGGTTTGTACGACTTTCATCACCCCAGCCGTAATACCTGACAAGTTTGTTGAAAATTTTACCTATGGCTCCCAAGTTTTCAAGTAAGAGATGAAGATGTATAAAAATTGATCTTAAATTTGCTCCCCTACCCCTCCTCTCAACCCCCCGCCATGATCAACCCCCCCCCCCCCCCCCGCCATGAGCAAACTTGAAACTATAATAGTCACCAATGTAGGACTACTTTGATACTTGAAGCGCTATTGACCTGGAAAGCTCTATCACTTCTGGTTCTATAGAGAAGAAAACTGTTGAAGAATACTTAATTTCGAGAATTTGGAACACCCCCCCCCCCCAGGTCAGGGGCATTGTGCTTTTTTGTTAGAACGATATATTACAGATCCTACTACCCTGCGGATTCTACCTGTTAAGTTTGGTGAAATTCCATCATCTGGGTTCCAAGGAGAAGTTTGACGAAGGTGAAGTGCAAATTTGACGGAAAACGGATGACGCACGAACAGACGGACGGACGGACGGACGATGAATAATCGCATTCTCTCACTTGAGCGTTTGGCTCAGTCACTGTGTCAGGTGAAAATGACTTGCTAAGTAACAAACTGTCACATTTAAAGGAAACTAAAACCCAAATATAAATGTGAATTGAGTAAAAGCAGCAATAAGAGTCGATCTCATCAGAGAAAGTTTTAGGTTTCCTTTAAAGGCAAACTACTTTTTGGACGTTCACAGCTGTGTTTACAATCAGAGCTGCATGATTACAAAGCATGCAGATTATTAAGTGTAAATCATGCAAAAGTATTGATTCCAGAAGACTCGGTTTCCGCTTGTATTAATTGATTCGTATCGATATTCGGTCTGATATTAGTGGACTGATCAATATATTTTAGGAAATGATTAAAAACGTTTTACTCTAACAAGAAACGTTGGCTTGTAGAATAAACAAAGATGACGGGACTCATAAGAAATTGTACCAGTTTGTTGATTGTTGTTTGAACATGCAGTGAAATAGAACACTGGTTTGTCGGAGAACAACTGGATCGAGTTTTCGCCGATCGAAATCTTATAATACTGTTCCTATAACGAAATGTTAGTTCAACGAGGCAAAGTTAATCTTGTTGTAAAAGATAAACTACGCAGCACATGCTCGACATTCATGTTTGTCTTGCGAAGTTCTAGACCTCCTACATAAAATTTTAGAAAAACAGTTTTCACCACATTGATTTATTTTGTAGCCACTTCTAAAAGTCAATTTTGGTCAATCAATTGCTTTGACTGGGAGAAGTAGTCTCGTGCCCTATGAGCTGACGACAAGAATATTGATTATGACGATCCGAAGGTCTATAAATGTCGACGGTTTTGTCCTGCCATTCCAACTGAGTTTCCTACAGTGGAGACTTCGTCAACTGGATTTGTCAAGTACGACTAGGCAGAAATCGGCGCCATGGCTTCGACCTTGCCTGCACTACTGCTCCTTGTGACAGTCACCCAGTGCTGTAAGTGCATCTCATTCGATTAACTTCACAAGTTCATCATACACTCTAAGAAAAAAAAAATAGGTTCATCTTTGTATACTTTTACGTGTGACACATTATTGTAGCACCAATACGGACATGACAGGTGCAACGTTGCACCTTTCTACATGGTCGGAAAGGTGCAAAATCGCACCCGTAAAGGTGCTCCCATTGTGTCCCACATAAAGGTTCAAAGTTGAACATATATTTCTCAAGAGTGCAGGTCAAATAGTTTAAACAGTTTAATTTTTTTTGTAAGGGAAAACAGAAATTTCGGATCCGTGTTTTCATAAAATAATTTGGGAAAGTGCTTCTTGTCGCAAAGTGTTTGTTCGTCATTTCGAATTCTTATGAAATGTTCACTCTATACGAAGTCAGGTGTAAGTAAAAGCTGTCACAGTTGAACAGTTCTTTTCATTGTTCCTCGTGAAACATTAAGCAACGAAAAAAAAAAAAAGAGGAAAACCTGCAAATTGTATGGGGCAACTAAATTTTACAGCACTCTCCAATTTTGCAAATAAAGCAGCAATCTTAAGATAACAATTCCGAGGAAAACCCCGCAATGTGCGATTTTGTCTAAACTTGCGTCAGCAAATAAACTCTGTAACTGAACTTTTAATTGGACTGCTATGCGATGAGATTACTTTCTATACAAAGAGAGCTTTTCCCAGTCATCCACTCGTCATCCATTTGTTTTTTTTTTTGTCAATATTACACTGGAGCATCAACAAGCGTTACAATTTATGTGTTTTTTTTAAACATTTGACGAGTGTTAAATACAACAATGTTATTATTATATAATGTGTATCGTACATAGTTAGATTGCTACTCGCAATCTTTTCAGGGCAGAAGTTGTGACATATTTGACCAAAAGAATTGTGGATGTGCAGTTAAACCCATGCTCTCTATGTTTACGTAGACTAAATACATAGATATACGCAACAAATATAAAAGAAATATTTAAAATGATAAATTTACAAACGAATAACACAAAATATTTTTCGAAACCCAAGTTAGATATCAGGCTGTCTGTGACTTTGTTTGATAAATTGGTCACGTTTTGCCTTTGTATGTGTATGTGTGTGTGTGTGTGTGTGTGTGTGTGTGTGTGTGATATCGCGTCTGCACATTCGGAATATTATACAAACTTTGCTCAAAAGATTTTATGATTATAATTATTGTTCGAATATCGGCCTGTGTTTTCTTCAATATAGTTTGTCATTTTCATTAGTGAAATTTTGTGTGCGCACCATTATTGAAGACTTGCTTTGGACATCACCTCTTCATCTAATTTGAATTCCGATTGAGACTAATATCCTTGTATGGTTAAAAAATAGAGAGAAATGTGTGAAATGTTAATAAGCCTATGTTTTAGGACTTTATCTGATTTGAGCCAAAATTTAAAACCCTAAAACGACGCTAATAATACTGAGCCAAAATTGGTGTTCTGCACATGTTCGAAATAATAGACAGCTGTTGTCTACACATTGTCCGACTCGAGAGGCTGCGTCGTCTTAGCGTTCGCGTCGCAGATCTTTAAAGCTCGCTACTATCATTCCTCATGCTCCTGTGATCTTCTTGATCATACTTTTTGTTTCATTTCCTTTACAGGGGGTTATACAGCATATTATCCTGCATATACAACACAAGGTACGCAATATATTCTGCCCCATAATGTTCCTACATTGTATCTTGTAAATTCTATCATGTCTCACATATCATTATGGCATTTTACTTCCCAATATTGTTGAGTAGATATCAAAGTGCATTATACACAGTACTCTATATTGCCCCCTACAACAAGATTCATTTTTTTTTTTTGAGAGAGAGAGAGAGAGTAGTCCACTCTTGGCAAATTTGTTGGGATGGACATGTGTATAACTTCGTCACGTAAAGTACCTTCCTGATGCAGATTTTCACAAAACGTTCAGAGAATATTACAGATTTATTTCCAACAGAATCTTGACGGTTGAAACTTTAAAAAAAGTTGTGTGATCTCCTAGAAATACATTGTATGGCATGTCATAAATGGTTTTATGAAATTGTGTGATCTCCTAGAAATACATTGTATGGCATGTCATAAATGGTTTTATGAAATGAAGAATGAGGGGATCATTATATATACGGATTGCCCAAGGGAACAAAATGTGCGATGCATTAAACCTTGAATGATTTATGTAAAAAAATAAATGATAAATAAAATGTGGTAACCATTATCGCACTACGCTGTCATGTCTCAGGACCAAACAACTTTGACTGTGACTTTACATACGGCACCTGTGGATGGCTGCAGCAGTCATCATATTATGATGACTTTGACTGGACCCGTCAAAGTGGTAGTACTTCATCGTCCAGCACCGGACCAAGCGGGGACCATACAACCGGCTGTAAGCACTCACAGTATTTATTGCCTTTTCGTAGGTAAAAGGAATGGTATAGTTTTGGTTGTGGTCCTGATGTGTGTGCGTGAGCAATAATGGGACTACAATACATTACGGAATGTGATACATTCAACAACGCAGTCACTGAGGAACATTGTAAGTTTTCCTTACATGGATTATGGAATGACGGTGTGAAACGATCGACAAATTAGATACTGTCAGCAACATAAGGTGAATGGCATAACAATAAAATGCGAGCGAGCGAAGCGAGCGAGCTTGAAAATTTTGATATTCTACAGTTCCAAAACTGGAGTTTTAATTGTAGCTACATATTTCGCTTTGAAATAAAACTATGGGGGCGCATCGGGCGCAACTGCTGGCAATTATTGGCAGCAACATTAGGAGAATGGCATAACGATTCAATGCGAGCGAGCGAAGCGAGCAAGCTTGAAAATTTTGACATTCTACAGTCCCAAAACTGGGGTTTGTAGCTTTATCTTTCACTTTGGAAATAAATGGGGCGGCGCATCGGGCGCAACTGCTGGCAATTACTGGCAGCAACATTAGGAGAATGGCATAACGATTCAATGCGAGCGAGCAAAGCGAGCGAGCTTGAGAATTTTGACATTTTACAGTCCAAAAACTCCCGTTTGTAGTTACATCTTTCGCTTTGGAAATTAAGGGGGGGGGGGGGCATCGGACGCAACTGCTGGCAATTACTGGCAGCAACATTGGGAGAGTGGCATAACGATTCAATGCGAGCGAGCAAAGCGAGCGAGCTTGAGAATTTTGACATTTTACAGTCCAAAAACTCCCGTTTGTAGTTACATCTTTCGCTTTGGAAATTAAGGGGGGGGGGGGCATCGGACGCAACTGCTGGCAATTACTGGCAGCAACATTGGGAGAGTGGCATAACGATTCAATGCGAGCGAGCGAAGCGAGCGAGCTTGAAAATTTTGACATTTTACAGTCCCAAAACTCCCGTTTGTAGCTATATTTATCTTTCGCTTTGGAAATTAAGGGGTGGGGGCATCGGGCGCAACTACTGGCAATTACTGTCAGCAACATTAGGAGAATAAAAGGTTGGTCCCCTCCTTTATTAGGACCACTTTGTTTTTGGATATCTCGGTTATTTCAAGAGATATATTCATCAAACAAACTTTGAATCGTCTTAGAACTATACATGATCTTTCATATCTTACACTATGTATAAATGATTTGATGGATATTTGTTGTGAAATGGCATATTCCAAAAAGAATTAGTGATCCTAATAAAAGGTGGGTCCCACCTTTTATTCGGACCCCAGCAAAAAAACTGTTCCATCTCTTTAAAGGGGCATTCCGGACGAATTTCATAATTTCACATCATGTAGTACATAAATCAACAGCTCCATGTATAGATTCATGGAATTTATTGTGGTCCTTGAGCAGAGAAACCAATATATTGAAAATCTTAAACAAATTACACTGAACAATGTTGATGACATCAGAGCCGCATAAATTTCAGATATGTAGCAGTGTAATTTCATTACAATACCGCTTGCTCAACAAGTTCACCTGTGGAAAATCTATGCATGCCTTCTTCTTTTGTTCTGCTCCCTTGAGCCCCAACTCATGCATTCTTATGGTGAGGCTGCCATGTCATCATCCTTGTTCATTGCAATTTTTTTATAAATTTTGAAAACATTCTCATTCCCTATCCCAAACACTATAAATTCTGAAACTCTGTACTCAGTTTGACTGATTTATAGTTGTTCAAATGTAAAAGTGTGAAAATCATCCGGAGGTCCGGTTTAAGCATTTGCATTGCACAGCGCCATACTATAAGTACCGGATGCTGTCTCCTTTTCTTTGTGTTATGTTGTCTGTACCTTTCACTGGTAGAAGGACAGAGTTTCAACGAAGTGGATATAATGGAAAGCTGCTATTGAAAGTCTTGGATACAAGATTTCTTCTGTCTTCCTCACTTGCACGTACAAGTTATGTTTTTATCGATAATACATGTGAGTATGTTTGTCTGTGTTTTCCCTCACTGTGTACTTGTATCTCATGCGTATATCTGGGTGAAATTCTTTAATCCAATGGTTCTTTAATTTGAAAGCGAAATGAGGTTCGTTATTCAGAAGATTCGATCAACCGAAAATCAGATTACAAAGGTTCATTATTCCAAAGGTTCTTTCTTCTGAAAGTGGAAATAAGCTTCGTTAATCATGTTAATCAAAACAAAGTGTGGTACTGACGAAACTTCGGAATTTTACAAACCTCATTTCTTTTTGTCAGATTGATGAACCTTCGGAATAAAACCCCTCGAAATAAAGGACCTTATATGTATTATCGGATCAACGAACCTTCCGAATGACGAACTTTCGGACTGACGGACTGCATCCGAATATCCTGTTTTTACCTTGTTTGTACATTTACTCTTTTTTTTAACATTTACCTTTCCTTTTAGACGGATATTACATGTACATAGAGACATCTTCTCCACGTTATTCCGGGCAAGACGCACGCTTAACGAGCCCCGCCCAGTATCGTTACGGCCCTCAGTGCCTGACATTTTGGTATCATATGTACGGTGGCACAATTAATTCACTGAATGTCTACAAGTCAGCATCAAGTACATCGAGTGGAGGCGACGTATTATTCTCACGTACGGGACAAGTCGGCGACGTGTGGAATGAAGCACAGGTAAGTTATGTCATATACGTGTAATTAGTATGTATTTCAAGACTATGATCATATATATGCTAATGAGTGAATGTAGAAATGTATGACACAATATGTTTCTCAAGACTGTAATCATATTATGCTAATAAGTGAATGTAAAACAAAGTAAAGAAGATGTAGTATCAAGTTTTGGTCAACACTACTGCAACCCTTATCTGATTGTAACTGAGAGTGTGTGTGTGTGTGTGTGTGTGTGTGAGAGAGAGAGAGAGAGAGAGAGGGAGGGAGAGAAAAGAGAAGAGAACAATTTGACATGTAAATATTTTACACAAAAAAAGAAAACAGGTATCATTATTAATTTTGCTTGAAACCAATGTTAACATGGTTCACGTAGACTATGCTCATCTCTTCTTTGGTTATCTGTGTGTTACAAGGTTACCACAATATGATACAAGGAACCCTATTTTATGTTGAAAATAAAGAAATTCGCCTTCCACTAGCATGACAACAAAGAAAAAAAAAACCAACAACATGTATTACACATGTATAATAACAGTAACAAACAGGAAAACAGCTTTCATGTTGGTCCCGCCATACTTTTCTTTGATCAACCCCATCTCGATTTCGAATTTGACCAGTTATTACATAGTATTATCACCATGTATATTGTTGTGTTTTGCAAGGTGAAAGAACTTGTTTGATTTCTGTTATAGGGCGTAATGTCCATAAATGAAAAGTATGGAAATAAAATGAATTGAATTGAATTGAATTGAAATGAAAACAAAAGCATTGCACGGACGATGTCTTGAATGCTATGAATAAGAAAATATGTAATTTATATAAATATACATATACACAAACACCCGCACGAACGTACACATGCACAAGCACGCACTCACACACACGCACACGCACTCACACACGCATACACTCGCTCACTCACTCACACACACACACACACACACACACGTAAGCTGTTTGAAAACCCGTAATTACACATTTCCTCAAATCCAGAATATCATCTATTTAACCTCTCGTTTCCCATGTGTTCCCCATCTCCCCTGTATAAAGTTATGGTGAGAAGTAGACGAAAAGGAAAATTTAAGTCATGTGATAGAGAGGAGTTAGGAAAAGAAAAGTAGAAGGTATTGACTGGTGGAGATGAGGAGGGGCAATAAATAGCACCTGGCAAGTAAAAAAAAAAAAAAAAAACTGTCTGGTCATTTTTCGTCCTCTCTGACCCATTAACAACAGGATCCCTATTAGGTCCTGTGTTAAGTATGCGGAGACATTGGAAACTCACAGCAAACAGTCTTATTCACATTTCCTATATCATAGAGAAATACAGGTAGTTCCTAATGAGGTAGAATTTAGAGTTGCCCTTGACAACCGTGTACTTGCCCTACATGTTCTTTTTGTCCAGGATGGCATCTGCCAACGGGTGCCATCAGAACTGACAGTATCAGCCGAGTATTGTATTCTTCTCCACTCACGCAGTGGACCGGCTGCACAGTTTAATACAGTTAATTACAGTATATTATGTCAACTTGTAACTTGCTCGAATTTGGTGTGTGCCTTGTTCGCTACAGAGTTGCCCTTGGGAGCCATGTATTTGCCCTATATAACATACTGGCCGTCGGCGGTCCCAGCGTGTTGGTCTTTTTGGGGCATAGGGATGGGTGATCTTTTGCGCTGCAGTTATGGGAGAGGAGGAATCCGTATAGAATTAATGATAAAAACGGTTATTTTTTTTTTATTTCTTGTAAAATTGATTCTTCGGGTAAGGATTTCCTTCCTAGAGTTGCCCTTGGCAACCTAGTATTTGCCCTATATACTGGCGGTTGGCGGTCCCTATGAGACTTGAGATGTCTTCTCTTCTGTCATAACACAATACGTATTACATACATGTGTTCCTTCTATTGATCGGATAAAGAACAATTACCGGAGTTTTATTATAGAACTTATTTTGAATATTAGTATTCATGCTTATGACAAACTGTTCTCTTTATGTTTGTGCCTACTTAGATCGTATTAATGTTATGTATAGGACGATCCTATTTTCCTTTGTAGACAACGTTATATTAAGAGACAACGATAAAATGTGTAACTGCAATATTGCAACAATCTCCACAGTCAAATTGTTCTCTACTGCCCTCTACAGGTGCCCTCGTGGACTCAAGCAACGGACAACACGCTCACCCTTTAATACGCAATTATATAGACACAGCATTCAATTCAATTAATGATGATGACTTTTTTGATTTGGCAGGACCTTCTTTTGAACAAAACGAATCAAATATCAATCACAATGACAATTTTTTGATAATTATGTTTCTGACAGTTTTAATTCATCGCCGCAAGAATTAGATTATGATTTTGACACAGAGAACCAATTGCAAAGTCCGTCTTCTGAATATCTTACTCAAACCCAATTTACCAATGTTGTCAAGGAATATGATAGTACTACTTTTTCTCTTTTACATTTTGATATTAGAAGTATTAATAAGCATTTTGAAGAATTGAGGTTATTCTTAAATAGTCCCATCATGCATAATATCTCGGCGGTAGGTTTAACCGAAACCTGGCTCTCTCATGACTCCAGTCTTCCCTTCGCTCTCGACGGGTACGATTTAGTGGTTAATAACAGACAAAATAGGGTAGGTGGAGGCGTTGCCATATATGTTAAACAAAATTATGATTATGTAGTCCGCGATGAGTTCACCAGTATGACTGATTTTTTTGAGTCTTTATTTATTGAAATCACAGTTCCAGGCAGAAAAAATATAATCATAGGTGTAGTATATAGACCACCAAACGCGAATACTAAATTATTTTTAGATTATTTTGCGGAACTGGTTAAAAACCCACTTTTTATCAATAAAAATTGTTTTATAATGGGTGATTTCAATATAGATTTACTAAAACAGAATAATATGTCGCAAGATTTTTTGGAAATATTTTTGTCTGCCTCTTTTTTACCCTTAATATCTAAACCCACACGTATAGTTAATGAATCTGTTTCTTTAATTGATAACATTTTTTGTAACATTCTTCCTCCTGATTCTTTTGTAGTACTCTCAGATATCACCGATCATTTCCCCATCTCGACTGGTTTTTCTTTAAATGAAACAGTTAATAATAAAAACAACAATATATTTAAACGAAGAATTACTCATGAAAGTATAGCTAGGCTAGGTGCTAGCTTAGACACCGCAGACTGGTCCTGTATCTTTGATACAGATGATGTTAATTTGTCTTATGAATATTCTATGAAGATTTTTATCCAACATTTGGACATTTGTATTCCAAAACGTAGAGAAAAATCAGCTAATTACAAAAAAATACCCAGGCTCCCATGGATTTCAAAATCGCTCCTGCGTTCAATAAATAGAAAGAATAACTTATATTACAGATTTAGAATGAAACGTACTGAGCAATCAAAGTTGAAATACACTAGTTACAAAAATACTTTGACGAAAATTATACGAATAGAAAAGAAAAAATATTATACTAATCAGTTACAATTTTACAGGCATGATATGCAAAATACATGGAAAGTTTTAAAGCAAGCCATGAATATATCAAATGTTAAGTCAAATATTACAAAAATTAGATTTGATGGTGAAATTTTTGAAGATTCTCAGCAAATTTGTGATATTTTGAATAACCATTTTTCTTCAATTGGGGAAAGCCTGGCAAGTAATATTCCTCCCTCCACAAAACATTTTTCCGAATTTTTGGGTCCCCCAAATTCTAGTTCAATATTTTTTAATCCAACATACACTCAGGAGATAATTAATATTGTCTCTGATTTCAGTTCCAAAAAAAGTGCTGGACACGATGACATCAGCAATTTTCTTTTAAAGGGGGTAATATCGTCAATTGCGGATCCCTTAGCTCATATATTTAATCTATCCCTTTTTAATGGCACCTTCCCCGAAAGTATGAAAATAGCAAAAGTCATCCCCTTGTTTAAAAAAGGTGACAAATTAGATGAAAATAATTACCGACCAATTTCTTTGTTAAGTGCATTGTCAAAAATTCTTGAAAAAATTATTTATAAAAGAACTATTAATTTCATTAAATTTAATAATATATTTACGAATTCTCAGTTTGGATTTAGGGAGAAACATAGCACCACACATGCATTATTGAGTTTTATAGAAAAAGTGGCACATGCTATCGATAAATCTTCTCATTTGATAGGTTTGTTCCTGGACTTCTCCAAGGCCTTCGACACCATCAATCATGATATTTTACTTAACAAATTACACCATTATGGAGTGCGTGGGAAGGCCTTGGAGTGGTTCAGGAGCTACCTCATGAACAGGAAACAATATGTTTCTTTAAATGGTTGTAATTCACAAATATTAAATATTAAATGTGGGGTGCCACAGGGAAGTTTATTAGGTCCACTGTTGTTTACTGTTTACATAAATGATTTTTGTAGATCATCAGATGTTCTTTCTTTTATTTTTTTGCAGACGACTCAAATCTATTTTTTTTTTCACACAATAATCTTTTTACCCTTGTTAATACAATAAATTTAGAATTAGAAAATGTTGCCCAGTGGATAAGAGCAAATAAGCTATCTCTTAATCTTCAAAAAACAAAATATATGTTCTTTAGTAATTCTACTGAGGCATTACCTGTTGATATTGTTTTAGATGGTACTCCACTCGAAAATGTTTCCCATATAAAATTTCTTGGAGTAACAGTTGACAATAAGCTGTCCTGGAAATTTCATATTGACAGTATATGTAAAATTATTTCACGTAATATTGGTATAATTAATAAGCTTAAGTTTTGTTTTCCTTTGTCGTCCCTGCTTGTATTATATTCATCCTTAATATTGCCATATTTAAGTTACGGTATTCTCGCGTGGGGAAATACATATAAACATTCTTAGATAAATTACTTTTATTGCAAAAGAAATCACTCCGTGTTATATGTCATACTGCATTTTTGTCCCATACTGACCCACTATTTTATGAGCATAAAATATTGAAAATTAATGATTTGTATTTGTTTAATCTAGGACAATTTATGTATAATTACAATAAAAATAATCTCCCAAATATATTTGAAACAATGTTTCAAAGAAATCAATCCATTCATAATTATCCAACACGGCGATCAAATGATTTCCATTTGCCATTTCTGAGAACTTTGTTGGCTCAAAACACATTTATTTACGACGGGCCAAAGTACTGGAATTCACTTCCCAGTAACATTACTACAGCTCAATCTCTGAATTCCTTTAAGAATAAATTAAAATCATTTCTATTGAAATTTTACAACATCCAACAGAGTTAGTTTCCCTTTATCATCTCAGTCAAGTCATCATTCTTTTTTACATAAGTCCTCCTATTAAAGTATGTCCCTGTCTGTGTTCTAAATATAACGATGTGTTTTTTTCTTTTCTCCTGAATTCTTACCAACATATAACTACGTATAAAAAATGTTTTGCATTACATTCAATCCAGCTTGTATTTTATCAGTTATTTTACATTATGAAATCCAGATTGCTTGCGTCCACGATGGCACATGCTGTAGTTCCCTCTTTTTTCTCCCTTTTTTCCTCTCTTTTTTTCCTCTTTTTTTTTCCTTTCCTTTTCTCTCTTTTTCCTCTTCCCAATCATTTTGATGTCAGTTGACATCGGTTCGTTTATTGTGTTTTATATTGATGTTTTGTGTATTTTCTGAGGGTCCCATATCGTACAAGCTTTGCTTCTTAGTGGGACCCTCTACTTCCATCCTCATCCTTAGTAGTTGACTTGTATTATACGCTTTATGTATTTAACAAAGATGTAATCACATCTACTTTTCATTTTCATAATTTTCTTATGTACCTTTTCAAATTTTGTTCTGTATCATAAATATCCCGTGTATATGCAATGTACATACATTTCTTTGTTCATTTTGATGGAGGTGAAAATAAAGTTGAAAGTTGAAAAGTTGAAAGAATGGATTTACAATTTATATGCGTCACACCCTATTGTAACTATACATTAAAATGAGATAGAGTATGTAGCATCACGTCTATTTTGTTTAATTCTTTATCATCTTTACAGGTCACCATGAACAATAACACCCAGCCATTCTACATTACCTTTGAGGGTGTATGTGGCAGTAGCTACACAGGTGATATCGCCATAGATGACATTGTGCTTTCCCAGGGCCCCTGCCAACAAGGTATGTGACGATATTATAGCCCTATCATGTACTCATGACAAGCAAAACAAAGAGAACTTACGTAAGAAAAACCTCATTTCAGGCGTCGAGGTTGAAGTGACTGCTATAAGAATATAATAATATGAGATGCAGAAAATGATGAATACATGCAATCCCTATTCAGAAGTAATACTGGGAGATTAAAAAAAAACAGGGAGAACAACCCCTTTATGGTGTGCATGGTGATGCATAAACCGTGCCTGACGTCATGAGAATCAAACACAATGTAAACTGATGAGTAATTTGTTTTTGATTTGCACCAAGACTTCGTTTTCCCTCACTGGTTGTTTTCTCCCCCATGCAATATATGGAAATTGTCATCTTTTAGTCAAAACATATATAATGAATAACATTTTTATTGATAAAAATGAAAAGTCGTCCTACAATCTCTTAAAGTACTCTGCAGTCGTCATATCAAATGTTGCCGTTTTAATGTCAGTTGCATTTGCATTATCACCCATGTGTGAGTGCGTGTGTGTGTGTTTTAGATGGTACCATGAACAACATATCTAACAGTGCCATATGTATACAAACTGTTCGAAATTTCATTTTTTAAATCTTATATATGAACACAATTTTGTTATTTCACTGTAACATTTATTTGTGTAATTTGTTATACATCGCTCTATTCAGCCTGTCCAAAGTCGATTTGCCATTATCTACAAACAGTCAATTTCTTTCTTTCAGATTCAAATTCAAGGTCATATATTCCATTGTTTATTCAATCAGAATAAAACGTTACAAGACATTTCATTTCATGTACAATTTGATGCGCAATTGAAATTAACAGAGCATAACAAAATCTCACTTATATGATACGAGACAGAAAAAAAAATCAAAGTGAAATGAAATGCTATCCATTACTATATTTTCAAATTTTGGGATGTAACAAAATGAAACAAATAAAAAAAGAAGGATTCATCAAAAAGCCTTGTTTGTTGATTGTGAAATCCGAAAAAAAGAATATAGAATGAAAAAAAAAACAACAACAGCACAAAATTGGCTCAAAGAATATTATACATAAAAAAAGCAGTCACCAACTACGTGTTCATGAGAAATAGATGTATGTGTTGTTGTTTTTTTCTGTACTAAACTTGGGAATGCACATGAAAATAAGCACCGCTTGCATTTGAAATATTTCGTTGCGTTTAGGATGTGCCTCAAATCAATTTCAATGTAACAACGGTACCTGCATCCCGGGCAGCTGGGAATGTGATGGAATTGTCGACTGTGCCGATAACAGTGATGAGGACCATTGTGGTAAGTTAACCCCTCGTAACTCCAACTTCTTTGTCATCAGTGTTTTCGTTTTGAGAACATCACAGAGTAATCAAGTTTGTCCGGTGCTATTATAATAAAAAAGGTTTTTGAAAGGTGATGTGTGTGCATTTTGATTTATTTTGTAAAATGGCAACAGACGTTAAGCGAACTTCTACAGGCCTTATATAATGATTTTGAATTTACCCATATGACGTTTTGGCCAATAAGTAATTGTAGAGTCAAATGGTGGATTTACATATATAAATATGTAAATCCACCACTTTACTCTACAGTTATATATATATATATATATATATATATATATATGTTTATATACATATATCAGAATTCCATTTAGTTTTCATTGAACATCTTATTTGGACAAAAATGAAAAAAAAAACCGCTTTTCTTTTTTTTCACCTAATAGATTTCTCAACCAATTCGTGGTATCAGTCTACACCTGGTAAGAATATCATTTTTAATGTTAGGAAGTACGTCAGTGAAAATTTTGTCTATGCCAGCTGTGTTCTTATCACATAGAAGATAACAAAAATCGAATTGACCGCTTACGCAGATGAAACAACTTGAGTCATGATGCTTTACATGTTTTTCCCCCTCTACATACACTGTCAAGTTGATGTTTCCTGAAAGAAAACGCGGATTATCTTTGAGCACTGGCAGATTTACATCCTTTGGAGGTGTGGGGCTAATGCTGTAGATTCAATCACATTTATTTGCGTATACTAGTCTTTTTGAATGATTAAAGCAGGAAACAAGTCCATTCCTTCTTTGTCTGTCAGATGTAGCATTTCGACTGATGTATGCTACAATAACATAAGATACAGTTCTCCTTTACTTTTCATAAGAATTATAAGGAGATTCAATTTTGAAAGTTTTTATGGTGTTTCTTTTCGTAGGATATCAGTCCTGTTATAGTTGGCAGTTCCAATGTAACGATGGGTCATGTATATCAGACTATTATCGATGCAATGGATACTCCAACTGTTACGATGGCAGCGATGAATACAACTGCGGTAGGTGTTAATTTCCTAATGTATACTGTAAAATATTAACTCAATAAACTGTGCTCATTTCCGTCCCTTTAGGTCTACTGAAACTTTGAAATTGAAATACATTTGATATCTATATTCATGGCATACATTATTATTATGCACATAATTATCTATAGTTTATATTTAGATAGATACATAGACGTACTTAGTACATGTTATAACATTTTTCTCTGTTGCTTTCTTCGTTCTTGCTGTCGTTTAACTTGGAAGTTTTTGTAGCAATAAATCATGTCTTTTCGTAATTGGCTAGAAAATTGATTTGGGCGTCCCCTTATTAGTGGTTTAGAGACACTACCTATACGAAAGACGTAGACCCTACATCGCGGGATGAATTGTAAATATCTTCATTGCCCTACTATGAATGGAGAGGGTCTAAGGATTCAACTTGTCTGGTTTCTTATACTTTCGTAGACTATTCAACGAGCAGCTGGTATCAGCCCACACAGGGTAAGATGATTCAAAACCGTGATGATAGCAACATTCGACAACGTACTGTAACATCAAATGTGCCTACGATTTCATAAGCATTGATTTTAATCCTACAATATAAAATGAAAACAAATTCTTGAAAGTGTTTGATACTTAACACCGTACAGAGCCTCTTTGTTTGGTTTATAATCAATATTAACTCGATTAAAAGTTGATGACCATAATGGTTACGATGTAGCTAAAGTATATTATGATTTGTAACCTTTTGGATTTCAAACGCGTCCATTCCTTGTTTCTTCTTTGTCTAGCTATCAGATGTGGCCTTTCGACCGATGTATGCTACAATAACATAAGATAGAGTTCTCCTCTCCTTTTCGTATGAATGATAAGATATTAAATTTTGAAACTTGCTATGATGATTCTTTTCGTATATAGGATATCAGTCCTGTTATAGTTGGCAGTTCCAATGTAACGATGGGTCATGTATATCAGACTATTATCGATGCAATGGATACTCCAACTGCGGGGATGGCAGCGATGAATACAACTGCGGTAGGTATTAATTTCATATATACGGTTAGATATCAACTCAATAAACTGTGTTCTTTTCTGTCCAATTCTGGTCTATTTAAACTTTGAAAAACATTTGATATCTATGTACATACTTAAAAACACGCAAATATAGTTCATAATACATATAGCATTGCCCTACTACATTCATTTTATAGTAATGATTTGTCTCTTGCTTTCTTTTTTTTTTTTGGCTGTCGATTAATTTTGAGGTTTTTGCAGCTTTACATTGTTTATTTGGTAATTGGCTAGAAAATTGTCTTGGGCGTCCCATTCTTAGTGTTTCAGAGACAGTACGGAAGGGAAACGTACATCGGGTGACTAATTGCTAATAAATTCATTGCCCTATTATAAACTGTGTAATGGAGAGGGTCTCAGGATTCAGTTTGTATGGTTTCTTATTCTTTTTGTAGATTATTCAACGAGCAGCTGGTATCAGACCACACAGGGTAAGATGATTCAAAACCGTCAGCGTATAACAGCAACATTCGACAACGTACAGTAACATCAATTCACTTACATATTTCTTAGCATTTATTTATCTCTTAAAATATAACATACAAGCGGATTTTTGAAAATGATTGATACTGATACTATCAGAGAGTTGTGGTTTGGTTTACAAGTGATATTAACTCTGTTCAATCCGGGTCGAACATATTTTCAAAATTAATGACCATAGTTTCGATACGGCAAAAGTATAACCGTTTAAATTTCAAGAGCAAATATTCATGTAATGTCTTTAAGGCAGCATCCCTGTGTTCAATAATTTTCTCCGTAAGGATCACATGTACCTCTTACCACTTGTAAGTATCACACACATTGAAAGCAGAAACGTTTTTGCCTCGAAATCGGCGTGGAAGACTTGGCCATTATAAGGCCTGTCTGTCATCTCCCAGTGACAAACTTACCCAATTATCTTGTCCTTGGATTCAAGTTTTCATGAATAACTTTATTGTAGCTGCGATTAATGCCGCATAGAATGCAATTAGACACGGACCTCACACAATGTAACTTACCGATTAAGCTAGCCTTATAAGGGTAAAGATCGCCTCACCTCCACCCCAAAAATTTAGATCAATTCACCTAATTTAGAAAGGTAATCAAAATTTGAGGTCGCATTTTTTTTGTAGAGCACCTTGCACACGAATAATTTTCTTTTTTTGTCATTTTCCTTTGAGGTTTACTGACGGAAGAGGAGATTGAATCCGTAATTGAATAAACGCGAAGGGTGCACGTCACGAGACCGACACCCACGAATCATACAACCAACGAGTCATACAGCCCATGAGTTTGACACTAAAGCAAACAAGGCCCACGAGACCGGCAAGATAAGCAACCTGTTGTAATGTCGAATTACGTAGTGCCGAAATCATGGGCCTTATTTGTCCAGTGTTTAACTCATGGGCCTTATTTGTTAAGTGTCGAACTCATTTGCCTCGTGGGCACATGACTCGTGAGCTGTATGACTCATTGACTTTTGAACTCGTGGGCTGTGGGATTCTTCGGTGTCGGACTCGTAGGATGACCCCCAATGCAATTGCTACAGCAAGTGTTTGGTAGTCTTGCTAACCCTCGACGTGACATGCAACATCATACTCATTTACGACACAAATTTGAGGAAGCAAACTCTGAGCATATGTTGATATAGATGCAAATAGTATCGTCAATACAAGTTTTTGTTTTGTTTTTTTTTGTTTTGTTTTGTTTTTAAATCATTATTATCCTGGACCAGTTCCGGACGACTTTGACTGTAACTTTGAATCCGGTCTCTGTGGATGGCAGCAGGCTTACGGCGATGACTTTGACTGGAGTCGTCACAGCGGAAGTACTGGGTCGCAAAACACCGGACCATCTGGTGACCATACCACCGGCTGTAAGCAGTATAATTCCTTCATACTTGTTTTTCTGTTCTGTGAAGGAGATTTGCAGCTGTCGCTTTTGACCTCCATTATTGCAATTTTTGTTGCCTGGTATGTTTCAAACAGTTTATGATGATTGTTATCATTAGCAATGTTTGCGCATTTTCGTAGGTTGAGGATTAACACGTCTGTACTTCATGATTATATTTCTTTCTCGGATACGCTTTTTAATTGTCCAGAGTTCTTTTGTGTCATGTATTATCTTAAAGACATTATTAACCAATTGCAGATAAAACAAAAACCCAGCTTTAGTGCAAAATAGTTCTAAAAAAAGTCAGGCATAGAAACAAGCAGTGTAAAAAGTTAATCAATATGATTAATGTTTAGCATTTTAGATATACAAAATGTGAACAACAGTCATGATTTAATCAGTCTCTAGACTTAAAAGCCGTCTACAGTTATGGTCTAGTGAGAAAATAGCGATATCTCCTTATGTTGTAGGATTTGTAAGGTATATTACAAATCCAAACTATAGAAGTCCAAGTTTGCCATTGTTTATTCAACTTCATATTTTGCCATTTGAAAAATTAGTTATCTTGGGTTGCTTGATTTTCATGTTTAAGACACAAGGTGATCTGAAATCTTTCATGAATGATGCGTTTGTGTTAAATTCTACCGTTCATGCTTATAATACGCGTAAAAGTAATCTCATTCATCAACCCTTTGTAAGAACTCAAACTGCCCAAAATTCATTTGTATATGTTTGTATTAGAGAATGGAATAATTTGCCAATGAGAATTAGGTCAACCTCAACACTATCCAACTTTAAACATACATGTCGCATTTATCTTGAGGGACATTTGCAAAACAAGAATTGATCAGGGAAGCTGAATTTAAAAGTATAGTAAAATATAAAATATTTTTCTGCAATTTAATGAACTACATGTACAAGTGTATGTGCATGAGCGTTTTTGTAACACGTGTTTGTGTGATTGAATGTGTGTGTGTGTGTGTGTGTGTGTGCGTGCGTGTGTGTGTGTGTGTGTGTGTGCTTGTGTTGCATCTGACCTATGTAAATATGTTACACTTCTTGTTGATATGTTTAAAACTTTAGTATGTTTTGTTTTATATGTTTATCCGGGACCCCTTTTTTACAAGCTCTGCTTCTTTTGGGGTCCCAAACCATTCATTATTCTTAATGCTGTATCCTTTTGTAAAATGTCAAATGTTTAATGAATTGTTTAAATAAACTTGAACTTGAACTTGAACTTGAACGTGAACTTGGTAGGATGTTCTGCGATTGAACTGACCTACACATGAGCATCAAATGTTATAACTTGAACATTTTTTTTAATCCATCCAAAACAATTACAAATTCCTTTAGATTACGAAATTGAGACCAATTAATCCAAAATCAAGAAAATACCAAACAATTGCGATCAAATAATTTGAAAAAGTTATGTACAAGCAGAAGGTAGATGCAATACAAATTGACAAAGAACAAATATTTATTTTGTTCAAGGCAGTGATTTTTACTCTAAGTATCCCTCCGATATCGTGGTGCTTGTAATTCTTGACCTAATAAAGGGTTATACGTTTGACAACTTTTGGTTCTTCTCCACGCAGACGGATATTACATGTACATAGAGACATCCTCTCCACGTGTCTATGGGGATTTCGCACGCCTATGGAGCCCCGCCCAATATCTTTACGGGTCCTATTGCCTGACATTTTGGTATCATATGTACGGCAGCACTATCAACTCACTGAATGTCTACAAGTCAGAAACAACATTCCCAAATTCTACAGACAGTATATTCTCTCTCAGTGGGCAAAAGGGAAGCTATTGGGGTCAAGCACAGGTAATTCATTTCAGTTTTGAGACAATACAGCGTATTTCTTTACGCATTTTATTGTCGATCTGCCTTATTTGTAAAGAAAGAAGAATTTGGTAAGACTTAATGAGTTTTCAAATAACTAAGATAGCAAAAGATCTTTGATGTGGCCGTCACCCATTTTCGCAGGGCATGGATGAATATCCTACATATTATTATGATAGCCTAGTATTGGTTGAGGTGAGGATTCAACTTTTAACTTTGTGCGAGATACTTAGCACTTTGATTAAAAACAATTTCAGAAAATGTTAAAGAACATTCAATTTGAAGAGGTTTTTAAAGTTTATTTGATGAAAATCGGTTTTGAAATGACAGAGATATTCGAAACAAAACCAAAATAAAACAGATTGATCTTAATTCAAGGTCGGTCTCACAATAAGATCGCTTTGTTTTGGGTATTTCAGGGTTAAAAAAAATTTCCATTTAAAAATACATTGAATTCCTCTTAAAGGTATATGCTAATGACCCCCCGAGGGTAATTATCCCCAGGCTAAATTCTGTTTAGTGGTAAGGTTTACAGAGTAAAGATTATGGCTAGGGTTAGGTTTGGGGTTAGGAGTTTGAGTTAGGGTTAGGATTAGGGCCAGGAAAAGGATCCGGGGTAATTGCCCTAGACCCTTCATAAGAAGTTACTCACCCCCCCCCCCCCCCCTCCCCCACCCCCCCCCAAAAAAAATCACCATCTTAAAACGTTGGAAGTCTGAAGTCCCGCACTCTTTGTAGTTGTAAGTTTTTACCCCATTTTCCCCCTTTCCCTCAGAGGTATCCACATGTTACAAGCTTAGTCTTTTGAGTGGGTTCCTCCACTTTTTTTTCTCCTCAGTGTGTATATATAGAGTGTATGTATCTTTATTTTACTGATCATGTAGACAAGAATATGTTGTTAATCCTGTCTGGTTATATATATTTACAACGAGTCGCATGTCAAGTTCATGATATTGTTTCTTATACATTCTGTTGAAGAAAGAAAGTGAAAATAAAGTTTGAATTGAATTGAATTGAATTGAATTGAAGCCCCATCTTAACTGAAACCTTACCATCCCGTTGAAATTGCGTTGATGTGTTTTTATTTGTTTTTCAAGAATATCTTTCTTATTATATTCTAGATCTGCACACCATACACTGTTGATTCAGAGAAACCAGCCACAAAGACTCTAGTGTCTAATGTTGAAATACTGGACACGTTAAAAATCATGACTTGTTTTGACAAAACGAAATATTATGCCACAGTTTTCAGTAGGTCCTATCTTTGCGATGATCTTTTATCTTAATTGTTTGTTTTTCTAATTAGGGGGTGTTCTTCTTTTAGTCACCATCTTTTTCCTAAATCAGTAGTGAATGATACGCGGTGTCTTCAACAGCAAATGTCTCCTGTGCGTCAAAACAGCATTCACCCAAATTTTGGTACAAACAAGAATATAAAATGTAGGATAAATGTGATTTGTAATCAATTACTATGATTGTGGACAGGGTTGTCCTGCTGTTATGGACAGTCACTTCTCATGTCGTGTTTGAAAATGTAATACAGCGGTTTCTTTATGTGAACCCACAAGAGAGATGAAAACAGAATACAAGTGGGAAGGACAAATCTTAGCAGCTTTCATGAAAAAAAGTAGTAAGTTGTTGCACATAATATTTGAAGCTTGGAAAAACATTGAAGTTCGCTGTGATCAACTGTGAGTTGCAAACAACTTGCATCTCCTTGTTCCTAGACCTTGAAATCCTGACTAGTTACTGTGTCGAGTAGCTTCAAACACGTAATCATTATACATGCAATTATTCTACAGGTCAGTATCTACAACAGTGGTTACTACTACGACTGGCCATTTTACATCACCATGGAAGGTATACGTGGGAATGACTTCACTGGCGATATCGCCATAGATGACATTTCGATGTTACATGGCTATTGCCAACAAGGTAAATGCACAAATCTTAAATTTTCAGTGTCTGTTGTCGAGGTTGGAATGACTCCGCGAATAATCTAACTTCACAATTGTTGACTTGACAGGTGTTGCAATATGTATGACCCTCAATCTTAAAGGAAAACTGAAATTACACTCATGAAAACTAAGAATGAAGATAAACGAGACTGAGAAAAAAGACAATGCCAGTTTGCTTAAACTGTTCTGGAAAAGAATTGGGCGCAGTGGTATAGTGGATAAGACTCTCGACTCCCCATCGGAGGACCTGAGATCGATTCCTACCCAGTGGTTACGTACTTTGACAAGATGTTTTTACCCACCACGTCCCTCTTGACCAAGAAGGGGGGGGGGGGTGTTTCATAGAGCTGTTTTCAAAGTTACGAAGTACTTACGAGCGACTAGTGATCAGCTGAAATTATTGAAATTCTGATAAGTATAGCACATCACAACTGATCACCAGTCGCTCGTAAGTTGTTCGTAACTTTAAGAACAGCTCTATGAAACACTCCCAGGCGTATTAATGGGTACCTGACAACGCTATGGTAGATAATGGCAGGGCCCTCTGGTGGACCAGTGACAACATTGAAGAAGCTATTCCCTGGCGAAAGAAGGCATCGCTCTTATTGCTATTATTATTTTTTTTAATGATCATTATAGTTATTATTGTTATTGTTATTATTGTTATTATTGTTATTGTTATTATTATCATCATCATTGTTAATTGTGTGTCAATCGGAAAGGAAAGGAAAGTTTTTACGTTACAGCGTAGGAAGGTTAAGTCAAAGAATGTTTGTTAGATTTCACCTTCTTGAAATTCGAACGTCTTCAAATGAGTTTTGATATCTTACACGATGCAAAGTTCTGCGAAAGTTAATAGTACGAAGGAACTTGAACAAGGAGAGCAAGGTTTAAGGAACTTAGTGCGTTATCCACACTTCTTAATGTATTCTGCTTAGTCAATGGGTATTTTAAATCGAGCAAAACGCAGTGTCAAATATTGTATACGTATTTGGATTTGACACACACACATACACAAAACCTATACAAAATATCTTACTTCTTCAGGCAGAAGATGTAGTCCTTGTATTCACGATATCCATCCGTCAAATATCATGTGCTTGAATGTTTGTAGACAATCTGATGATTATGAATAATCATCATACACTTGTTGATTCATTTGCATAGATGGACTGACCTTTGTTCATTTCCATCTTCGCCCGAAGCAATACTTACGTGCATTTGGAATGTTTTCATTCATCTCTTTCACAGCTTACACAACTGATTATCCCGACTACACCACACAAGGTATGAATGATTAATTGGCTTTCTGGACATGCATGCATGGTGATTGGAGACCTCACCTACAATTAGAGTCTTTCTCTTTTTGTGTCTGTTTTTATTTTTATTTTGAAACTTAACAATGAAATATTACATCACATTGTGTTAAGTTTCAATCTGTTGTGATTCATTTCAATTAACATTCTGTAGAGTCAAACAAATTTTTGATAATTTTTACATCTTGCATTGATACCACAGCGAGAGGAAAAATAAATGTTAAACTAAGGTATTTTTTCACCTGCTGTATATTCAATCACATAATCATTTAAGCGAATTAAAATCTTTTTGGATAAATGAAGTGAAGCAAGCAACGCGTTCATTGCTTTTTGTTTTGTCTGTGTATCAAATGTTGCATTTCGACTGATGTATGCTACAGTAACATAAGATACAGTTCTCCTTTGATTTTTATATTAATAATAAGGAGATTCAGTTTTGAAAGTTGTTATGGTGTTTCTTTTCTTAGGTTATCAGTCCTGTTATAGTTGGCAATTCCAATGTTACGATGGCACATGTATATCAGACTATTATCGATGCAATGGATACTCCAACTGCGGAGATGGCAGTGATGAATATAACTGCGGTAGGTGTTAATTTCCTTATACCATCAAATATCAACTCAATAAACTGTATTCCTTTCCGTCCCATTCTGGGTTTATTCAAACTTTTAAAAACATTTGATATCTATAATTATGTATATATAATCGCATATAAAATTCATAAAACATATGACATTGGCCTACTCATTACATTTTACAATATTTTTTCTCTGTTACTTTCTTTTTATGTCTTGCTGTCGTTTAATTCGGAAGTTTTTGCAGTCATAAATCATGTCTTATTCGTAATTGGCAAGAAAATTGACTTGGGCGTCCCATTATAAGTGTTTCAGAGACAGTACCTAAGGAACGCATACATCGGGTGCTTAATTGCTAATAAATTCATAGCCCTATTATGAACTGTGTGATGGAGAGGGTCTCAGGTGCAATTTGTCTGGTTTCTTGTTCTTTTCGTAGATTATTCAACGAGCAGTTGGTATCAGACCACACAGGGTAAGATGATTCAAAACTGTCAGCGCGTAATAGCAACATTCGACAACGTACAGTAATGTGCCTATGATTTCCTAAGCGTTGATTTTAATTCTACAATGTAAAATGAAAACTAATTCTTGACAATGATTGATACTTAACACCATCCATTTTATTATGGTTTGGTTAATGATCAATACTAAATCGGTTCAATCCGGGTCGAATGCGTTTTCGGAGTTGATGACCATATAAGAGTTACGGTGTAGCAAGAGTGTATAATTCATAACCTTTTGACTTTCAAGAGCGATTATTCATGCAATACTAGTTTCTTTCAGGCAACATCAGTATGTTCAATAATTTTTTTCCGTAAAGATCACATGTACCTCTTACAACCCGGAAGTATCACACACTGAAATCAAAAACGTTTTTGCCTCGAAATCGGCGTGAAAGACTTGACCATTATAAGGCCTGTTTGTCATTTCCCAGTAGCAAACTTGCACAATTATCATGTCCTTGAATTAAAGTTTTCATGGATAACTTTAGTGTAGCTCCGATTAATGCTACAGAGAATGCAAGAAACGGACCTAATACAATGTAACTTACCGATTACGCTAGCTATAGCCTTATAAGGGTAAAGATCGCCTCACTCCACCCCACAATTTTCATCTAATTCAGAATGGTAATTCAAATTTGAAACCGATTGAGGTCGTATTTTTAAAAGCATTTTGAACACGAATGAATTTTACGTCATTTTCCTGTGAGCTTCACTGACGGAGATTGAATTCGTAATTGCATAAACGGGAATGGTGCACATCATGAGACAGATACTCACGAATCATACAACCCTCTCGTCATACAGCCCATGAGTTCCACTCTAAAATAAACAAAGCTATGAGTTAAGCAACACGTTGTAATCTCGAATTACCTCGTGTCGAACTCATGGGCCTTAGTTGCATTAGTGTCGAACTCATTTTCCGAATGACTCGTGGGCTGTATGACTCATGGACGCTTTTTTTTCAATGTTGAACTCATGGGCTGTGTGACTCCTTAGTCATGTTAGTGTCGGTCTCGTAGGATGACCCCAAAGCAATTATTGCTACAGCTCGTGTGTGTTGCTAATACGCAACGTGACATGCAACATGATGCGCACATGCAATACGATGACACAAAGTTCAGCAAGCAAACTCTGAGCATTGAATTATGCTGATATAGATGTAAATCTTTAATACAAGTTTGTTTGTTTTTTAATCATAATTATCCTGAACCAGATCCCGGAGAATTTGACTGTGACTTTGAGTCCGGTCTCTGTGGATGGCAGCAGGCATATTACGGTGACGATTTTGACTGGACTCGGAACAGCGGAAGTACCCCGTCGTCAAGTACTGGACCGTCAGTGGACCATACCAGCGGAACCTATTGTAAGCAGTTTGGTCTTGCCTTTATGTAGGTTTCAAGGTCCTGTTTACCTTTGGGAGAAGTGATTTTAAAAAAGTGCAAGATATCACATCCTGATGCATATCTTTAGGTCAGTTGTATCAAAAAACACCCTCCCTTATTACATATATAATATTTATTTATTTGCAATAAAGCCTAAAACATAAGGAGATATCACTATTTTTCTCATTAAACCATAACTGTAGACGGTTTAGTATGATTTTTTTTTTATTATAACTATTGTTCACAGTTTGTATATTTAACGATACTTAGCATCGATTATCCTGATTCAAATTTTTACATTGGTTGATTCTATCCCTAACTCACATTTAAGAACTATTTTGAAGCACTAATGCTGGGTTTTTGTTTCATCTGCAAATGGTCAATTATGCCTTTAACATTTTCATCGTAATTCGATGATGCTTCTTTTTCTTAAAATGAGATTTGTCATTTTGCCGTAGATGAACTTCTCTATGCCCATTCATATGTGTTATTATCACTTTTGTTATTATCTTACGAATAGTAAAATTTGAAGAGCTTGATCGCGAAACTATTAAGGCGTCATGTTTTATTCGAGTGCATACTCAAGACCCCAAAACAACAACAATAACAACAACAACAAAAACAACAACAAACTTTCCAATAATACCCCACTGTTACTTATCATTTTCGTTATTTTTACGAAGGTTGAAAATACACTGACAAGGATGGAAATGCAATGTAATTAATAAAATGAAATGGAATGAATGAAACAAGAATGGAACTTGTTTTGCGATCACATTCTACCTTGAAATCAACTGATCATTTGCAATCAGAAATTATGGAAAACACCTTTATGATAAATCACTCCTTACTTACCATGGCATGAAAACGTTGATTATTTTGTTCAAATTGGGATTACCTTTTGTATATTACACAACGTCAATAAATTTTACAACATTTCGATCCCAACATTCATGATCTTGTCAGTAATTTATTCATGTTGTTAAAGTATTGGACCATGAATAACTTTGATAAAAGAAAGGTACTGACATAATTCTCAAAAGGTGGAGTATTTCAACCTCAAACCATTCCTACTACAAAAATTCTTTCCAAAATGGTGAGAAGATGTGTAGCAAGTAGCGTTTGATGCATAACAAGGAAACAAAATTTGTCATGTATGTAGAATAGGGGGCATCGCTGTAATGCAGAGGCGGATCCAGGAATTCCGTAAAGAGGGGGCGCGTTTACAAAATTAAATGGGGGGCGCACGCACCCCTCCCCCATTTTTTCTTTTTATTTCTTTTGTTTCAACAAAAAATAAAGGGGGGGGGGGGGAGGGGCGTGCGCCGGTTGCGGTCCTCCCTGGATCCGCCCCTGGTAATGTTACTCTGCCTGTAATTCTTAATCTTTATAACATTAACAGGTATTTACAGCATGTGACCTGTTTACCCTTTTACTTGCAGACGGATATTATATGTATATAGAGGCCACTCCACGTGCTTACGGAGATGTCGCTCGCCTATGGAGCCCCGCCTACAGTGGTTACGGGTACTCATGCCTAACATTTTGGTCTCATATGTATGGTAGCACAATCAACACACTGAATGTCTACAAGTCTGAGTCAAGGTCACCAAATGCGACGGACATTTTGTACTCAGTCAGTGGGGAAAGAGGAAACTATTGGAGTCAAACACAGGTAATTCTGAGGGCGCTATTTCCTTTTTTTATTTTTTATATATTTTATTATCGATCTGCTCTGTTTGAAAAGGAAATGAAATGTAGAATTATGAGAGATAAAAAAGAAATAACCTGAAAGAAACCGTCGAAGAGACACTCGCAAATAATCGCAGGACACTGAGGATCAAAAATGGAATTACATATTTTAGTTTTTGCCGGCAAAATGTACACACCGAGACACACACAGGTTCACGCATACACACACGCAAACAGACACACACCCATATCATATATATATATATATATATATATATGCATTTATATATTCATATTATGTATACTTTTTTTCAGAAATGTATTCATTTTTAGGAGACAAGTACTGTAAAATCACAGTATTTAGATTCCTGTGAGCACATGGAGAAACCAGGCAATTCATAATAGGTTTTGATTCAAAAGGTGCTAAATAAAGCAGACTCCAATGAGAAACATTTGATTGGAGACACATCAAAAAACCATTCCAGGTTAATAAATTTGGAAAGTAGAGAAACTGGACCAGTGAAAAGGGCTGAAAGTCAACAAGCTCACAGTGCATGTTAAAAATGCGGTGCAGTACATCAAGAAACGATTTTTGATCATATTAGATTACTGTGTCGAAAAGCTTCAAACACGTCGTAATATATTATCTGTTAATCCAGATCAGTATTTACAACTACTACTGGTCATTCTACATTACCATGGAAGGTGTACGTGGGAGTAGCTTCACAAGTGATATCGCCATAGACGACATTTCAATTTCCCCGGGATACTGCCAACAAGGTAAATATACCATTTTTTTTTTCAGTGCTTACTGTCAAAGTTGGAACGACTAGTCGAAGGTAGAATCATATAATGCATTTCATTTGAAATTCGAACTTCTAAAAACTACATCTAATTCTAATACGATGCACATTCTGCTAGAGTCGTAATGACATTCATTTTCAAATTTCAAAGAATTAGGAGTTTCTCCCCCGTTTAGCCCGAAGAAAAAGCAAAGGAGTCCCAGCGCTACATTTCCACGTTACTTTGAGTGACGTTAGTAGCTGCGAACAGTTAGGGCTGTCATAGCGGTGAGTTGGCTCAGTCGGTAGCGCGTCTGCCTCGACCCAAGCGACCCGGGTTCGATACCCGAATTTCACTGAGCAATATTGTGTGTTATCATCTGTCCCTCAGATAGAACATAAAATGGAGGTCCCGTGTGCGAGAGAGTCGCAACATGCACGTAAAAGATCCCGATTCATTCATTCATCGCAAAGAGCAGGGTGTTTAACCCGGTGAAGTCGTCCCGCCTCACATCCAACTGGATGTATCCAGTAGTCTTTGTATAGTAACATGCCTTTGAATAATAGTCTTCAAATATTTATCATTCTTCTATTTCTCTTCCATCCACACAGTCGGGCCATGGCATAAGGAAAACTGTTCGGTTCTAAACACTACGAACATTTCAAGTTATTATCGGAAATTGTTTAAATGAATTTTTGCTTTTAACAGATTTGAATTATTCTACAATTCACTTTGACTTTAAGTGCAAAGTTCCGCACTTTCTTATTAAATGTAGTACGTGTCACTAATGTTAGGGTGTTCGCGTCTGTGTACTTTCCGTGTATGAGTGTGGAATTTTGAATGGGTTATTTGAAATCTAATCATGGAGATTTTTATTGCTTTTGTAATTTGGGATTATTGAGCTGTAAGCTGAATGTAGTAACCATTGACCGTCTCTATTTTTCTTAGTTTGGTTAAGTGTTTCAACGCAGGCTTAAGACAACGCGTACTTCTCGTTTGTAAACAATGTAATTTGTCTATCATGAATAACTATAACCAAGACTTTAATTAGGCAATGTTTAAAAAGTTTTAAAAAAAAGTATGCACTATTTCTGTATTCCTGAACTCATTCTTCATTATCTTTGCAGGGGGGATACACAACACAAGGTATGATGACACACTGAATTTAATATAAATATATATTATTGAATATAAGATAAAATAAATAATAAATCCTAATTACCCCCGGAAGTGCCTGAAATGAATGAGTTAAATCTTATATTAATGTAAGAACGAAGGACTTGGGTCATTCTTACATTATAGCGCCCTCTATCATCCTTCTCTCATCTCTATAGCAGAATGTCATGTACAGTATATGAATCAAAGAACGACTCAAGTCCATTTATTATGATTCAAAGAACGACCCAAGTCCATCACACAAAATGGCCTCTCCACAATTAATGTAAATGTTAATTGTCATGGGGGGGGGGGACGGTAAGTCACATCAATGTTATCACACCAAACTGTGCTGAATGATATGTTTCATATCAGAAATTAATACATCATAATGAATTGTTTATATAATCGCATACACACACACACATATATATATATATATGTATATATGTGTATATATATAAGCATATATATATGTATATATATATGTATATGTATAAGCATATATATATATATATGTATATATATATATATATATATATACATATATATATATATATATTATACATTTATATTTAAATATAAAACATGCGCTTTCCTCGCCAGGAAAAAATCGTTTTAATGCTATATTAGGTTTATACCACCTATATACACATATATGACAGGTATTATGCAGCATCATACTATTACGAAGCTGCATAGTACCTGTCATATTATACTATTTCATGATGTACAATGTGTAATAGGATGATAAGAGAAATGAAGATTAGGGGAAAAAAGAAACATGCCTCTGAAATTAAAGCCCTATAAGTTTGTCACCACCTGGTTCATTATAAAGACTTATGGACTGTTGATGGATTTTACTCTTTCATTTACCCCTCCCCACCGCCCCCCCACAAAAAAAGAAAGGTTAGTAATGCCCGTAAGGATTTCAACGATTCTCTTCGCAACCCCTGTAGACAACAGATATGGAATAACAGTAACCTTGCTTTCTGTAATCTGTTTCTGTAATCGAATTGAAGTAAAACTTGTATTAAATACACTCATGTTCAGAAGCATTATGTACCTCACCCGGACGCCCATTTTCACGTTCATGTACATTATCTTATGCCACATCATTTTGACGTTTATAGGCCTATAGCTCTTGACCGTTTTGGTCAAATCATGTAAAGTCATAATTAAATCAAGTAGGAAACGATTCCCTTTTTTTTTTTCTAATATGTCCGGCAAAATTCTGTCCTGTTGTAAGGGACAAAAAAATAGTTTTAGAAAATTTATAAAAACAACTTCAAAAGAATGAAATGTTTTTGTTTGTAGGTTATCAATACTGTGGAAGCTGGCAGTTCCAATGTTACAATGGAAACTGCATACCAGATTATTGGCAATGTGATGGAGACAGCGACTGTTCCGATGGCAGCGATGAATACTATTGTGGTAGGTGTGCATTTCATATATGTCACCAGCCTATCCGCTGCATGAGTTCTATACTTCTACAACCCCATTAAGCTTTAAAATCTTCAACATCCTACAGATGTGTCTTTATCCCATCTGTTTTAAGATGATTTTGCGTGCCTTTGACTATCATTGAATTCTTTGTGTTAAATGCAGTCGTTATGTTCACGTTTTGCTGTTCGTCAATCATTAGCAGAAAAAGATAACGATTTATGATTTCAAAACACCCGGTGCACCTATCTACCTTTAAAAAAGTATCTATGAACTCTTTTGACTATAAGTACTAATTTATATTCTTTTTTGTAGTTAGAATAAATAGAGACTTTAAAAAGTACATTATTTTTCGTGCGGTTTTATTGCAAGTATGCAAGATGTTCTTGATGAACATAAAATGTTATTGCAGTTGAATCCGCATTGTCGATCCATGGCCAACGGAAACCCGTTAGGTACTATATACTTTCTACAAGAATTTCAAGTTATTTTCCAAAATAGTTCAAATAAATAGACTTCAAACGATTTCAGTAATTCATAATTCACTTTGACCTTTAATTCACTATTCCACACTTTGTTATGAATGTTGTAAGTGGCGCATATTGCTTGGTTCTTTTCTGAAAGTAAAACTGCCACTAGAATTTTGTGTCGTTTTGCAAGGTTTATCTAGAGACGCTTTGTTGCTTTTTGTAAATGCTTTTTGATTATCAAATTGTAAGTACAGTTGTGTAATAGTAATCATTTGCCGTCATTACTTGTCTAAGTGTTGTGCACGTAGTGTTTTTTGGACGATAAGCATTGTCAGCAAATTGTTTTATAAGTTCCCAAACCATGTACCAACTATTTTGTTTTCCGTGATCCGTCTTCATTATCTTTACAGGGGGATACACAACGCAAGGTATGACGATTTTCGGTAGCAACTATAAAATTTACAATTCAACCTCATCTGGGATTAGACGCTTGTCTTCTGTAATTTGCTTGAAAGGGGCCGTGTCACATAATGTTGAGATCCAATCACATTGAGCTTTTCAATTTGTCTCCCTCTAAAACTTCGTTCTCGTGCTTTCATCCAATCACGTCTTTTTAGATAACGTATTCATGTTACAGATTGTTACATTGTGATACATTGGCTTGATGATGGGTGATATCATACTATTTCTTATTCCTCGGATATCTAATGATAAGAAGAAATAGATTATTAGAGATAAACAATTGTTGATACCTGACTACTTTGTTTAAAAGAATGATAATAAGCAACTCTCGGTAGCCTTGAAAACAATGGTTCATGTAATATTCTTGTTTGTAGGCTATCACTACTGTGGAAGCTGGCAGTTTCAATGTAACAATGGATACTGTATACCAGATTATTGGCAATGTAATGGATACAGCGACTGTTCCGATGGCAGCGATGAATACTATTGCGGTAGGTGTGCATTCCATATGTCACTGCCTCTTCGCTGCATGAGTTGTATACTTCTACAACCCCATTAAACTTTAAAATCTTCAATATCCTACAGATGTGTCTTTATCTCATCTGTTTTAAGATGATTTTGCATGCCTTTGACTATTACTGAATTCTTTGTGTTAAATGCAGTCGTATTGTTCACGTTTTGCTGTTCATCATTAGCAGAAAAAGATAAGGGTTTATGATTTCAAAACACACGGCGCACCCATCTATCTTGAAAATAGTATCTATGTACGCTTTTGACTATAAATATTAATTTGTAATCTTTCTTGCAGTTAGAATAAATATAATCTTAAAATAGTACATTATTTTTCGTGCGGTTTTATTGCAAGTATGCAAGATGTTCTTGATGAACATATATAAAATGTTATTGCAGTTGAATCCGCATTGTCGATCCATGGCCAACGCGAACCCGTTAGGTAGTATACTTTTTTACAAGAATTTGAAGTTATTTGCCAAAATAGTTCAGTATTTCAGTAATTCATAATTCACTTTGACCTTTAATTCACTATTCCACACTTTGTTATGAATTGTCGTAAGTGGCGCAGATTGCTTGGTTCTTTTCCGAAAGTAAAACTGCCACTAGAATTTTGTGTCGTTTTGCAAGGTTTATCTAGAAACGCTTTGTTGCTTTTTGTAAATGCTTTCTGATTATCAAATTGTAAGTAATAGTAATCATTTACCGTCATTACTTGTCTAACAGTTGCGCACGTAGTGTTTTTTCAACGATAACCGATATCAGCAAAATGTTACAAGTTCCAAAACTATGTACCAACTATTTTGTTTTCCGTGATCCTTCTTCATTATTTTTACAGGGGGATACACAACACAAGGTATGACGATTTCCATAGCAACTATAGACTTTACAATTCAACCTCATCTGGGATTAGACGCTTGTCTTCTTTAATTTTGCTTGAAAGGGGCCGTGTCACATAATGTTGAGATCCAATCACATTGACATTTTCAATTTGTCTCCCTCTAAAACTTCGTTTTCGTGCTTTCATCCAATCACGTCTTTTTAGATAACGTATTCATGTTACAGATTGTTACATTGTGATACATTGGCTTGATGATGGGTGATATCATACTATTTCTTATTCCTCGGATACAGAAATAGATTATTAGAGATAAACAATTGTTGATACCTGACTACTTTTTTTAAAAGAATGATAATAAGCAACTCTCGGTAACCTTGAAAACAATGGTTCATGTAATATTCTTGTTTGTAGGCTATCACTACTGTGGAAGCTGGCAGTTTCAATGTAACAATGGATACTGTATACCAGATTATTGGCAATGTAATGGATACAACGACTGTTCCGATGGCAGCGATGAATACTACTGCGGTAGGTGTCGCATTTCACTCATGAAACTTCAAAGTCTTGAAAATCCTATTGATGTTACTGTAAGTCCTCTGTTTTTATTTTTTTAAAGGTATGCCTTTGTTTATTGTTGAATTCTTTGTGTTTAATGCATGTCGTTATATTCATGATTAGCAGATATCAATTAGGCCTATAGGGTTTATGATATCATATGACACGGAGGACGAAGATTATTGAACGAAGTCGTTTAATACTCCATCCTGCGTTTTTACCTACTCCCGTTTCTTCCTGTACCTCTTAATCAGAGCCCTGCAAAGAAGGTACTTGGTTTACTGAAAAGACTTTGAGGTGTCTTTTAGAACTTGCTTTTCTCATTTTCAAAAAATAGAAAACGTTGTTACTATCAACCTCTCTTGATAATTTCAGGGGTTTTCTTCACGGCCCAATGGACAATATAATGCCCTAATAGTAACACTGAAAGACACTGAATATGATTTGGACACTGTATGCATTTGAATTTAATTCAAACTTACTTGACTATTATCAACTTAAATCACATTGTTATACATTTGGTTCCTCCCTAGCAAGCCAAATCTCATAAAAAATCGAACAACATTAAGTAGTCGTGAAACGAAGAACTTAAGTTATTCAAGTTGTATTATTCTTATTTTTAGGGTATGGTTGAGTTGTAAGTTATAGTAACCTTTGATCGGCATTACTTGTCTTAGTGTGGTTTCAAGTTTCAACGGAAGCTTATGTCAACACTTGTTTTTCCTATCTTGTTTGTATTCATATGTCCATTATTAATATCACGATGCCATCTATAAGCCAATGGTTGTCCAACTTAAAAAACAAACAAACATGTACTAACTGTGTATTCCGTTGTTTATCACCTTCACAGGGGGATACACAACACCAGGTATGACGATTTTGTACCTAATTATATGGAATCCCTTATTGCAGAGCTCTTTAAGAATAGGAGGGTTGCCTTCTATTACACACACACACACACACACACACACACACATATATTTTTCCCCTCTGGAATGAAATTATAAAATATCTCACCACACTTTGTTTAGTAATCTGTTTCTATGTTGGTTAAAAGTCGTCACATTATAAAGCTTTACATTACGATGTATACTGAATACGTCTCATGCAGTGTTATAGCATATTCCATATTTTCAGATATTATGTGAGAAGAGTAAAGAAGGTTATTAGAAAACCAGTGGGTGACTCCGGGATTCCTTTTCACTCACAAATACTATCTGTCCATGCTTGTTGAAAATGAATATTCAGCCATAAACATCTCCATTTGGATCATCATAAAAATTTGAAATGACTTTGTAGCATAATTTCATTATGTATCTATAAATAAATGTATTACACACACACACACACACACACACACACACACACACACATATATATATATATATATATATATATATATATATATATATATATTGATTATGAAGACCTGATTAAAAGAACGACCCAAGTCCAATTTTTGACCAAATTAAACCATGGAGCGCCAAGTGTCGCATGGAATATTTCGTTACGAAGTCAGTAATTTCGTCGACAAAATGACCATTTCGTCCAAAATGTTGTCAGTTCTTTACAAAATAATCATTTCATCGACGAAATGACTGATTTTGTAACGAAATATTCCATGCGGCACTTGGCGCTCCATGGTTTTTGTCCATCGTTTAAACCGTCGTTTCATTTGCACCATCTTCGTGAATTCGGGCCAAAATGAACATGACTTCCTGGACAGTGATGAGAAGTTAGGTTGGGGAAAAACAAAGACATTAGGTAGAATAGAAGAAAAATATTAGCTAAAGACTTTAGAGCAGTGGGGAAAGGTACAAAAGTTGCATAGGATAAACGTTCTTGGAATTTGAATAACACAAAATTATTGGAAATCATGTGGAGAAATGTTAAAGCCTATGTATGATCTGAATTCAGGAGTAACTAGATGTGTAGCAATCAAACCATTTTAGAATATAGAGCAACTAGTTAAATGACAGCATTTTTAACCTTACTTTTGAACAAATGGCCAAAAAGATTTAGAGAACTGGTGTTTAGTAATACGTGTGTATTATAACTTTATGAAGATACTTTCCTGCACTGCAGAGACAAGGGGAAAATGGTGACATTTTGCACTTTAAACTTGACCGATGACCTTGAACCTTGACCTTTAATTGGTATGTGCAACCATGAGTTGATGGAGATAGCTTTATCCACTTATTCATGCATACAGTTAGACCTCGATTGTCCGGCCATGTCGGGACCATCACTCATCCGGATAAGCGAATTGGCCGGATATGGGAGGCACAATGTTAATGTATATAGCTGCCGTTCAAGCTGCCGTCCGAGTGCAATGGCAGCTAGGCATGTAGCGTACCCCGCAACGGTGGTGTAATCTATGCTAGCCTGCGCAAAATTGTAGTCCCTTTTTCACAAAAATAAAATATATCTTTATGTAAAAATAATACATGTTTTACCTCATATATGTAGGTAAATCGTGTGGGTTTTGTAGAAATTTTCATTGAGTTTAAAGTCACTGTTTTTTTCTCAATTTTTGGATGAAAAAAAAAAGTCCTTCACTGCGGATAATTGAGATTGCCATATAAAAGAAGGCCGGATAATCGAGGTCGATCTGTATGCAAGGTTTCAACTGGATACCTCTTGCGGTTCCTTAGTTAAATCGTTCACAGAATTATTGCTTATAAGAGACAGATGGAAGACATTTCCATACATTTAATACATACACGTATGCACATTGTAGCTCCGTGTATACACACAGACGTGCACACAGACAGATACACACACATGATGGATTAGTATAGTGATGAGGGACATTATACTATGGTAGACAACTACATTTGTGTAGGCCATATGGACTAAAAGCTGAAAATAGTAACAAAACAATGTATTGCTTTTACCATACCATTGATATAGCAGCCTATCCTATCTATAATTCAAAGAACGACGCAAGTCCATTTAAACGACGCAAATCAATCACACAAAATGACCTCACCACAATTAACGTAAATGTTAATTGCGATAATATTATGTACTAATTTATATATACAATGTTGCCTTCCCATCACAGTTAAATAGAATATTATTGGACAAATAACAAAAAAGATATTAATTTTTTTAAAGCTTACTCGAAGTGACCTCCCATAGATTTGGGTCGTATTCAAATATACGTATATTATGTATTATATACATATACATACACATACATACATATCAGCATATGGAAACGATGATTGTAGCTCTCATGTCAAAAATTATCCGTTATGTTCCGTCCACTTTTTGTCATACACTCAGCAAAAAAAGAAAGTAAACACTTTTTCGAGGTCATATTTTTTCATAGAAGAGTTTGATGAAAATCAATGTATTATATACCATATTGAAGGTAAAAATTGGCTATTAAAGCTCATAGGTTAATTAAAAAGAAAATTTTATGCATGAGTGAGCACATTCGTATTCGTCCTCCAAGGCACAAAATTAAAAATTGCAAAAATTGACATGTTCTCTCTCATTTGCAAATGTCCTTCACGACAACATTGACAACAAGAGACCAGTTTAACACAATGAGAGATATGAATGAAATAGCAAAAACAAGTTTCCTTTCTCTTTATGCTTTCAAAACCTCTAAGAAAAGCAAAGTGGGAAACTAAAGGGGAAAATAAGAACTTTCCGTAACGTCAAACTTCAAATGACATAGGGGATAATACGAATACAGATGATTAAATAAGCAGAATTTCTTTATTTACTTATTTTAATCTAGTGGGTTAAGAATTCATGAGACAAATTAAAGAACAAAATAATATTTACAATTTCCTAATTTGAAAAAAAGCCCCTCAGATTTCTACCATTTTTGTTAATTATTACTTCTTCTCTAATTTCATTTGAATTTAGATTTGACATAAGATTCTTTATTTTCCTCCATTATTTTAGCCTTTATTGATCATTTGGGCTTTAAAGATATCATAGAGATCAAAGGTTTATTTTTGCAACTTAATTCATGTTTCGTTTCGTGTGAAATCTGTTGTTTGTTCTTATTGTTCTATGGGAGAGCACATACACATGAATGACAACTTGTTCAGTTTTGCAATTTTTACTTTTGTGCCCTGGAAGAAAAAAACAAAGATGTTCACTCATGCGTTAAGTTTAACTTTTTGTTGACCTACCAGGTTGATAGCCAATTGAATTACCTTTAATATGGTATATAATACTTTAGCTTTCAGTCAAAATATACTATGAGAAATATAAACTTGAAAAAGCGTTTACTGTGTTCTTTTTTTTTTTTGCTGAGTGTAGATGTATCATGGTGCATTGATGATTATAAGATTATAGGGTACATAATATATAAGGGCGGTGATTTGGGTCTCCCTCCTGATCCAAACGACCCCGGATCGACTCCCTCACTGAGTAACGTTGTGTGTAAGCATCCGTCTCCTCTTACGGTCGTCAGATGGTAAAACGGTCTAACTCGAAAATTTGACTTTTTGAGGTAAATTCACTTTCCGGGACATGTGAGGGTGCTCCTTCCAATGGTGCTATCGAGAAAATCCCATCATGTCTTGTTTTAGAGATAGTTTCCGCTATCTTGGTACTTTTTTGTATTTTTCCTTCAGATGTGATGGTAAAACAGTCTACATTTGAGTTAGCCCATTGTCGATAATATCGTTTGGAGGTAAAACGAGCTATCTTTTACATAAACCATATAACCTTCTTAACTGAGATTTTTAAAATCATCGCTGTCTATCTTCGAGTTAGACCAGTTTACATAGTGTTTGTGGTCTATCTAGAAGATAGACAATTTTACCATCTTATGATGTGTAGCGGGAGTGTAAATATGTGCTGTGGTTAAACAGTCTATCTGCACAAAAATCTCATTTATTAATTAAAACCCGAAATAAGCACAAAATTTTTCAGTTATCAGTGTTTAATATGCTTCTTCTTGTCCCATTGCTAAAAACGCATTATACCCATCTCCTAAAAAAGCTCAAACCTCTAAACTTTAAAGTCATTTTTCTCAGAACAGCAATTTTCGAGATAGACCGTTTTACCATCTGACGGCCTTCTAGCAAGAGGCATGACACTCTGCTCCTCGGACAAAACATTCTGTCCCTCGGACTGAACATCAAATGGAGGTCCCGTGTATGAGTTTTAAATAGCCACGACTCACGCACATAAAAGATCCTACTTCATTCATTCATAGCAAAGAGCAGGGTGCTAACCCGGTGAAGTGGTCCCCCTGCCTGCTCAGACAAGAAAACAGGAGAAAGATACCGACTCCATGTAGTTCGCACTAGCCGACTAGCAATAGCTAATAAACGACATCAACCAGGACCATACGCTTGAATGAATGAATCGTTAACATAAGGAAGTAACAGAAAGACATTTTCTTAAACTTGAGAATGCCCCAACTGTACTCTCACAGGATCATCTCTAAGTGTGGATGCAGTTCGTTTGAGAAATGGAAGTAACTACAACGAAGGTCGAGTGGAAGTTTTTGTCGATTATCAGTGGGGAACAGTATGCGATGATAGCTGGGATTTGAATGACGCCGATGTCATCTGCAGGATGCTCGGGTTTAGCGGCGCGACCTCGGCACTTCAGTCGGCATATTTCGGCGAGGGGAGCGGGCCGATCTGGTTGGACAATGTCCAGTGCTCTGGCAGCGAGAGTGACATCAACCAGTGTGCGCACAATGGATTTGGCTCGCACAATTGCGTTCATGGGGAGGACGCTGGCGTCATTTGTTATGGTAAGCAAGGAACTCTACAATTCAGGATAAATCATACCTACAGTGTAGGGATATCCACGAATGATGAAATAAAAGCATATATGTAATATGTGTTACAACTAATCTCACTAAAAGAATTTATTTCCTGACTCTGATTATTATAAGAGCCTGGGAAATAATGGAAATCGCTGATTGCATTTTATCGTTATCTTGGAGTGTTCTAAATGTTTATCTCTGATTTGAATTATCTGCTATGTTTATGTAGTCACGATGTTATCTTTTTAATATGTTTCGTTATTGGAAAACATTGAAAAATGGATTGAGGACGGCCATTTTAATATGTGTGAGGCACTTTTAGTGCATTTTTTTGCCCTTATAGAAATATGTTTATTTCAAGAAGCGATTTTGTCAAATGATGCTATATGCCAATAACTAAATGAGAGTGACGCGTATTGAATGTCACCACTCTCCATCATTTCCTGGTGAGATAATTACAAAACTCTAATGAAATGTGAAAAAGCATGTAATTCCAAGAGGAATTCAACATTTATTTGATGGAAATTGGTTTTTCAAATGGCTGAGAAATCCAAAACAGAGCAATCCTAATAAAAAGGTGGGACCCGAATTTTGTTACGATTGCTTGCTTTACCTTTTTTTAAAAATCTCAGCCACTACTTATGCGATTTTCATCAAATAAACCTATTGCATTCCTCTTTTGATAGTATATGCTCTGTGCTATTTTATAAGTGATTTCTTTTTATCCTGCAAAAAGTTAAAAGAACAATCCTCACCTCAACCAATATTTTTCATTCATTCATTCATTCATTTATTTTTCATTTCCAACAAAAACATATAAATATATTACAAAAATTGAATACAGTGCATAAATTTCATCATACAAAGTAAAGGATAAATTTACAGAAAACTTGTAGGTATAGGAAAATGTTGGAAATGGGGAGGAATGCTAAAAAGCTGAGCTTGTAGGCTGCATTCCCCCCACACGTAATACAAGAAATTATATGATCGATAGACTGATAAGCATTGAAAATGGAGGAAACAAAGAAACTAAGACAAAAAGACCTATAACCTAACTTATCCGAAACAAAAACCCTGAACAAATCCCTACACTACACTAAGTCGCTGTCATGCCGGAAAAGAGAGGAGAGAAACAAAATAGTATGTGTGTGTGTGTGTGTGTGTGTGTGTGTGTGTGAGTGTGTGTGTGTGTGTGTGTGTGTGTGTGTGAGTGTGTGTGTGTGTGTATGAGAGAGAGGGGGGGGGGAGAAAGCAGCTTAATGCGTGGTGTGAAGATAAGAGACAAAAAAAAAAATAGAAGGACACGAGAGGTAGTGGATGGATGGAGCCGCTTAGCTGTAATTCCAATAGAATATAAGGTTGGATTTTACACTTCTTTGCAACCAATAAAGAATCAACAATTCTTATAACTGTTCAAAATATCCCTTTAATCCCAAAATATCCCATCCCTTTAAGATACTACTTTGAAACGAAGAGCTTTTCAAGATTATATTTTTGTCTATGTGTTTTAAAGATTATTACCATCATTATAACTTTGTAGATTTTAAGTGAGAACTGGAACGGAAGCTTAGGAAAATAACTGCTTCTCATTCCCTGTTTGTATACGCATGTCCGTTGGAATGTAATGACAAATGACAAAAAGTCAAATATTATCTGTGACTTAAAACCATGTACTAATTCTTTTTCATTTCGTAATTCATTTTTCTCTCTCTTCACAGGGGGATACACAACACCAGGTATGTAGATACACTTTGCATCACCTATGGTATACGTAATATCGTGTTATATCACGCTATATCACATTAACTTGTATGTTCTTTAGATTTGATTTTAATGAATGAGGTAACAGATAATGATGTATCAATTGTATATCAGTGGAAGTATTGGTCCTATCGGTCGACATAAAAACTAATGTAATATGAAACGAAAACCAAAAGCATAAAAAAGGTACAAAGATACGAAGACAGAATGGAAGACAAGAAAAATTGGCCTTCAAAACTCTTTTCTGAACATTCAGAATTTGTTTGTAAAATTGTAGAAAAGCTGTAAAATGGCTTATGGAAAATAGCAAAACATGAGCAATCTGTTTTGTCTAGCTACAATTGTAGTACATAATGCAATATCCATTCGGTTGCGGCTCTCGTAATGAGTGAGTTTGTTAAAAGTTACATAACCCATGACTTTCCATCGGGAAATGGTCATCCGAAAAGTTAATTTGAGTTTATGCTTTAACGTTATGTTCAGGCTATAATCATTGTAATTCATGGGAATATCAATGTAACGACGGCCAGTGCATACCAGACTCCTGGGAATGTGATGATATCGTTGACTGTTCCGATGGTGGCGACGAAAACAACTGTGGTAAGTTAGCCATCATAACCATCCCTGTTACTTCTTTCAATTCTTGTATTTACCTGTCTGATTGAGAAAACTATTTTTCTTTCACGTTGAGATTTGCTATATGTCCTGACTCTTTTATAATTAACACTTGGTAAACATTATATTTTTTTTCTTCAGAATTCAATGCATAAGAAGATTTCTAAGAATGTTACTTATTCATTTCATGACATTGTTACACAAGTAATGTTTAAAACAGTCTTCTTTATCCTGCAATGTAGCCAATTATTATTTCCAGATACCCATGCATGTTGATAAACAAAACTTTTTGTTCAAGGCTGCAGACACTAACGAGATTTTACTTTTGGAATTAATTGTCAAGAGTCTTATTCACCATGGCACAGTGTTCCACTCTGAAAGGCAATGACATCTTTCTATTTTAATCTTCAATGGTAACTGAACAATTTTTGAATGAAGTGACACCCATGATGTCAATTTCTCCAGTTTCTAACAAAGGGTTTCTTTCGTTCTTTCTTTCTTTCTTTTTTTCTTCCCCGAAAGCTTGCCAAGACCAAAATTGTATTGTCTCCCTTTCATTTGCTAGGACAAAAGACACTTGAAAATGAAATTCAACATTGCCGTACTGTTTTCGATGTAAATACGAATGACAGCTGTTTTATTGCAAGTATGAGGTGTTCTTGAACATAAAATGCGATTGCATTGGATCTGCATTGTCGATTCATTGCCTACGGAAACTTTCAGGCGCTGAACAGTTTCTACGATCAATTCCTAGTATCCTCAGAAAATGGTTACAAATATTTTAAAAGAGTTTGATTATTTCATAATCTACTTTGAAATTAAGAGAACAATTCGGCAATGTTGTTATAGTAGCGATAAAGGTATAGTTGTTGGCTGCATGCCGTGCATGTTGTGTAGTTGATGTATTTGGTACCCTGATTGCAATCATTGGAGGTGTTTCATTGTTTTGATCATTGTATTATGTTATGATTAAGGTGTAGACGATGGTTAATACTGACCGCCATGACATGTTTAAAGGGCACTTAATATGTGTTGGACGCAAGTTAAAGTCAACATCAGTTGGCATTTTCTGTTTTTATTGAATACATAAGTGTATTTACTTAAAGATGACATTTATCAGCTGATGGCTATCTGTGTTTAAACACTATTTTTGAAATATTTATTACTTTTTATTTTGTAATTGTTCACCATCTTTACAGGAGGATACTCAACACCAGGTATGAATCCAGAAGCTTTCATGGAATTAATTTTTGTTATAAGCATTTATTCATGATAATATGGTTGCTTTCTATTCTTCTTTTTTTATAAGTGGGGACACATTAACGAAATTCTAATGCTTGTATGATAAATTTGTCTGTTACTAACGGTTACAGTTTCAAAATGTTTTTTTTTTTTTACGGTACGTATAATGCTATTTATATCATGCTAACATGCTACTAACGGCGCGGTCAGACTGGCAAAAGATCGAAAAGTTTAAGATCGCGGTCTTTACGATCTCGAAGTTTTGCCAGTGTGACCGCAAACTTCTCGATTCGGACAGTGCCGAAGCGCGAGGCCATTGTCATTTACAGATGCGCATTGTTACGTCACAATCACTAGCCATCGGACGGCGCAATCTTGCTTGCGCACCAATGGCCCAAACTTCTCGATCTTAAACTTCTTGATCTTTTGCCAGTCTGACCGCGCCTAGTATGTTGACCTGGGGGGTGTTTCATCAACGTTTGTCAGCGCTGACAACTTGAATCACCATAGTAACAGTCAGTGACCAGAGCATCTCAGCCAGTCAAAACCAAGGATTTTGCTGAAATTGTCAACGCTGACAAACGTTGATGAAAACACCTCCCCGGATTGCAATGAATGGGATACCAGGAAATAATTGCACGATCAAAGCTAAGTGCAATATTTTCTGGTTTTTCATGAAATAAAGCAATGCAATGTAATCGTTATCCAGAAAAGAACATACTCTAAAAAGTATTACGTACTTTTCCCAGCCCGTGACCTCCCGAATTTGGATACACCAAGTAAGATAATTATTCACTGATAAAAAAATCTTTATCAAAGCCTCCACTTAATAAAAAAATCATTTCTATGCTCAGTTTCATTAAACGAGATTACTAAACTGTAATGGGAGGTTTTCGTGTATATGATGTGATCCAACAGTTACGATGGATGGGGTTATTCTTTAACTGAGAAAGTCATGGTTCCCCATTTGTTCAAATTGCAAGGCATTACGTCACTTCAAGATTTGTCTATATATGTTGTTACTTATGATTAAATCGAATGAGGAGTTTTGCTTCAAAGAGAAATTTATTGAGGACTCCAAGTATTGTAATGACATGGAATAATAGGTTTATGCGAACTATGATTCTGAAAGAGTGTAGTCATTGTGCGTTGTTATTGCCGGGATTGTGTGTGTGTGTGTGTGTGTGTGTGTGTGTACATATAATATTATATGTATATATATATATATGCTGTGCTGTTGTTGTTTTTTTTTCTTGTGCCCATCCGGCAAGTTGGCGAATTAGAAAAATAGATTTCGAAACTTTCTTTCGACATGGGATTGTCGGATGCTGCACTCAATAAGCTTCTTCCTTTCATGTTAATTCTCTTTATACCATCTCTTTGATAGATATAATACGACTTGTGGTGCTTTTAGTAGGAAACTTTCGATTGAATCGGAAATGTTGGTTGATGCATGTCAGTTTATTGCCGTTTCTAAATATGCTTTCGCTGTCAATCCTCGACACAGTCTACTGCGGCGGCGATTCATTCCAGTGCTCCGATGGGCAGTGTATTCCATATTCGTGGAGATGCGACGGATGGAATGATTGCTCCGATTACAGTGACGAATATGGATGCGGTAATTCATATTTGTTACATCGAAGCATTGTGTTATTCAAACGTTAATTGCAAACAATATTATTTGTTGGAAAGGAAATAAACAAAATGATATACATTCAATACAATACATAGTGGTCACAGAGAGTTTTTGAACATAATTTCTTTTTAATATTTTGAATATTTTGCAAGAATATTGTAATAATGTACAGTTCAAACTAAAATCAAAACTATTATAATTGGTGATAAATAACTGTTCGAGTATCTCGATTTGAGCTTGAAAGAAAACAATACAATATAGATGTACATGTAGTTCTGTGAAATTATCGTATATAGGAAGATTATATAAACTACAACAGTTCAATTAGAAAAGAAACTTTATTTTGAAGAACGTGCCAGCCCTTTTAAGATGCCTGCTTTTTACTCTTTTCATTCTCCAGGTGGAGGTTATTACGCATCTACACCAGGTAAGATTATTTCATTAATGTAATCTTGGCCGCCACTCGATACCTTGTAATTTTTGTCCGAGTGCTTTTTACATTCTATAGTGATGAGAAAGATTAATAGCAAACATTACATACCAGATTGTTACGTTTTGCCTGAGATTTTATTTGTAAGTAATTATTCGGTAAATGTCTTATTGCATTGTTATTCAGTCAGATCTCCTTCTAGAGGAAAGATAAGTTATAGTCGGGTACCTAAGGGGGGGGGGGAGTGCACCCCCCCCCCCAGAACTCCTCGAAACTTACATTTTCAGGATCCTCATGACATACCAAAACATAATAAAGATGTTAACAGGAACGAAAAGTGGCTGTTCTAGGTGAAATTTAATGTATTCTATCGTTTTTATAATTTCTTATGTATTTCTTTGTTTTTCAACTTTTTCAACTTTTGTTTTTCTTTGTTTTTCTATTGGAAATTGTCACTGACCACTTTTCTACCATAATTAGCACAAAGCTAATCAATGAAAGTAATTAATTGTAAAAATAATCAGGTTTTCATGACTTTCATGACAGAGCACCTGTTTTCCATAGGGAATGTACACAAAAGCACAAAATTGTGCCCGTTTTGGGACGACATTCCGTTACAAAAATGGGCGTGACTTCGCAAAAGTATGCGGGGAAGTTGCAAATTTGGTCTCGGAAGTTGCATGAGATTTGAACAAAACAAAGTCAAGTAAGTTTTGAGGAGTCCTGGGGGGTGCATGGTGACCCCCCCCCCCCTTAGGTACCCTACTATGTAAGCCCTACATGTAAGGACATATATATTACATTCATACATAAAGGACGGGGGGGGGGGGTCCACCACCCCCCCCCCCCCTCGAAGTTTCGCGCCATAAATCTGTCGCGAGGCTTCTTGACTTTGTTTGGTCAAGTCTCGCACAACTTTTGAGACCAAATTTGCAACATCCGCGTATACTTTTGCGAAGTCACGCCCATTATTGCAACGGAATGTCCCCCCAAAACGGGCACAATTTTGTGATTTTGTGTACATTTCCTATGGAAAACAGGTCCTCTGTCATGAAGGTCATGAAAACCTGATTATTTTTACAATTAATCACTTTCATTGATTATTTTTGTGCTAATTATGGTATAAAAGTGGTCAGTGACAATTTCCAATAGAAAAACAAAGAAAAAACAAAAGTTGAAAAAGTTGAAAAACAAAGAAATACATAAGAAATTATGAAAAACAATAGAATACATTAAATTTCACCGAGAACAGCCACTTTTCGTTCCTGTTAACATCTTGATTATGTTTTGGTATGTCATGAGGATCCTGAAAATGTAAGTTTCGAGGAGTCCGGGGGGGGGGGGGGGTGCACGGTGACCCCCCCTTAGGTACCCAAGTATTAAGAAGACGCATGGGTATTAGTACACATCAAAATATCTATTTTCTCTTGTTCCCTTCTTTTTTTCTAGCCTCTTCCTGTAATTACGGGGACTTCATATGTACCAACGGACAATGTATACCAGGCAACTGGGAATGTGATGGGATCAATGACTGTTCCGATAACAGTGACGAACATTACTACTGCAGTATGTTTCCCTGTCTTTCGTGGACTAGGCAATTGTGAGGATGTGAACAATTACAGTTATCACAAATACTACTCGTATTTGAAACCCTTCTTCTTCAGCACAATGGTTTGATGATGTTTAATTCTAATTAACGTGCGTACATTGCATGCGTATATTATGTGAACATTATCAGTACTTTGTAACAACAGTGTCCAAGTTCCTCAGTTGCCGAAGTATCAACGAAACATTTAGACGTGGCTCTTGTAAACGTACGGATTTTTGAATTACCACCTATATTAATTCTCCTCCGTCTGATTTTCAAACTAGCACCGTCATACACAGATCCAATGCCTTACGACGGAAGTTGCTACGGCTTTGGATGTAACTGTGTCGGAAGTGACTGCCGTTCATCAGACTGTTACTGCGATGCGGCGTGTGAGCGGTTCAACGACTGCTGCTACGATTATAGCTACTATTGCTCTAATACTGGACTAGGTAAGTAATCATTTGATTAATGCTTTATTGCACCTTTCCTTAGTTGAACAAGGAACATGTGTACTAATTAACGAAGTGGGAATGTTGATAGACAATTCATAATCCACTCCATTGTCCTGCTAGATATCAAATCGTTTCAAGGATGAACGAGAATAAAAATACTAGTATGCGAGGTATGACAAATTACATTTTTCCAAAGTAAGAAAGTCCACGCTAAACACATTGGCTTTCGACACAACACCAACGAAAAAAAAAGTGATGAAAAATCTGGTCCTATTTCTTAATCATGTTTTCGTGTTTTACTACACAGGAAATTAATTTGACATAATCATTATATCACCATAATCATTGAAAATTGTATAGAGATTTAACATATGATATGTGTAGACCCGATCCACAGAAGCCCAAAAAGAACTTTCGTTTCCGTCGTGCTGTAATCTATAGTAAGTTTCTAATGTTCAATTGATAACTAGAAAATTGTAAAACGATAGTAAACGTAGTGATAACGGTTACTAAGACAGATTCCCTGACAATAAAAGAGAGGTAACCATGAACAAAAAGGTCCAGTTCTATGTAATTCAATGGGTGCTCGAATTATAAGTCTTTTTTCTTTTTTTATTATTCCTAGTCAGTAGTGTGTATAGATGACGGAACCCGGACAACTTGTCAATTTATCATGACACTTCTTATCTTGATATTTTTACCTCGCAGCAAATGGACTCTACTACATACAAGCTTTGGACGCCTTACCGGTAAGTCTGATAAATATTCTTGAAAGAAACAATTCATGTCATAAAAAAAACCCATCATCCCTTTGCTTTATTTGTGGAAGAAATAACTCATATTATACCAAAAGTCATCATCCCTTTGCATTTTGTGAAAGTTGCCTGTCGTTATTGTAATTTGAAAGTTGTTGGTCGTCACCACAGAATAGTTGCATTATCTTTATATCAAAACTCGTGAACTGTTGAACAACGATTTTTAGTGCACCTATCAAACGATGCTTTTATCCAATTGTTGTTTTCCACGGTGCATGAAACAATATCTCTTTTTTTCTTCTTTAGGCGAAAAAGAAACGTACGGTTGAGTTTTGATCGCAATATCTTTCGTCAAAAAACACCTAAGTAAATTGGAGTGAAATAAGATAGCAATACTTGCATTTTCTTTCTTGTTGACAATAGCTTCTAAGTATGATTATTGCGTCACAAAATGGCGTCGAGTTATGTGGAGAAAAGTGCATCGAACTCTCCAGTAAGCAACTCCGTGATATAAGGACTGTGACACTCAAATCTTAAAAATGATATATCTTTTTGATGTATAAGGTCGAAGTGCGCCGTCGACGTGAAGTCAATGGCAAACGACGCCGCAGACGCAGGGATGTTGGAGAAGAGGAAGGCGAGGACACGAACAAAATCCGTCGTCGCAGACGCAGGGATGACGTAGAAGAGGAGGAGGCCGAAGCCGAAGTCGAGGTCGAGGTAGAACCCGAACAAGCAGAAGAATAAATTCGACCAGCCAGATTGGAAAAAAAATTTGAAAACGAGATTGACTAGTTAAGGAAAGATATACAATTAAAGGTATTCTAAGGAGTGATTTTACCTGATTGCTTGTCACTGTCAAGCTTACTTGATTTTTTTTCGCCGATTATGATATGTCGATATTGATTTTCAACCTCTATGAACGCAAAGTTGAAACTTATAGCAGAAAGTCAATTTAATAGGAAAAACTAGTGTTCTTTTGACATACGAGGTGTCACTACTCGTCAATTGCATTCCTCACCGTTCATGTGGGGCTCTCAAGCTCTTATTTTAGATAACATGTAATTTCTGTATGGTCTCACAATGCAATAAAGACGACATAGGCCGAGAAGAAATTAATGTCATCGTGAATAAAGATGATATTCCCCCAAAATGTCTTGATGACAACCATAATCTACCTTCCAAAACAGTTATAATCTAAAATTTCAGTTCGACCAGTGAACAATTGGCATTGAAAATTGAAATATTATGGCAAGTTGATATTCGATACCAACAATAACGATGTGATATGTCTTACCTCTCCAAATAGCTTCTATTTAGCATTCCGCTCTGAATGTTTTCGAGAGACTCGAGTGTCTCCAACACTACCTCGAGACTGTTTGTAGAAATATCTCATATTTTCAAGTGTAGTCAACGAAAACAATTGTATGTACTCCCATCTTGTATCATGCTAAACGACGAACTTTTTTAGCCATTATAGTTACCGACACTGTATTGACGTGGAATTACAAAGAGGGGGTGCACTCATCACAATTTATTCTCGCTTATGCTATAGCATAGAAATGGCATAGCATAACTCTTTCGTTATACAGACGAAGATCATTACACAAATAATCACAATACATGTCTTTTTTTCTTCGATATTTTGTGCCTTAAAAGTAATCAAAATTGATGATGAATGTTAAATAGGTAACAATTAAGAGTATGAATTGTTAATGATGAAAATAAATCCACCACTTATCAGCATAATTTTCATGCCTTCTTCGACTCATCATTCGTTTGTGGCGTAGGCAATTTTTGATACTTCACATGAAGAATATTAATATATCATCGACAATGAATTCTGAGTATGAATTATTTTGAAAATTCACTTTTGAAAACTTATTTTCTCTATATATGTATATATATATATATATATATATATATATATATATTATACATATTGTCATACCTAGGCATATATTTCCTACCTCAATAAAAAGAGATGTACCATAGGCACGGATGGCAGCACGGATGTCGGATGTTGAGCTATTGTCATGCTTTTCGTTTCAAATATTTACACTCAGGATAGAAGAAAGTACAATTTTCAAAACAAAACTCAACAGACCATAAACATTCCCTTTCTGAACGATTCCTTTAATAAGTATTAACATGTTTGGGCACAACTGCATGAAGGTGCTTTGCGTATGCGTATGCTGTCGTGCCTGAAACGTAACTAAGTAACTAAATACATATCATATCATAATATATATATATATGCATGTGTGTGCGTGTGTGTGCGTGTAGTGCAAGATATCGTATTCCTGTCCAAAACGTAGCGGTGCCTCATTGTACATTTTTACTGTATAATACTTATATATATATATATATATATATATATATATATATATATATAGTTGTTTGTTTGTGTGCGTGTGTGTGTGCGTGTGTGTACTATCAAAGATCATTTGATACAGTACATGCATGTTTATATGCAAACATACACAGATACATAACTATCATTTTTTCTTATGAAAGCGAGGTAGACAAAGCTTCTCGCAATGAAAACACAACAACCAGAAAGCGTCCGAAATGTGGGAAAACAAATTATCCTTCAATCACCTAATTTTAGAGCCTTCTATCATACATATTAGGTCTCGTAGAAACTTGATGTCTATTACATTTACATAATTGTGGTTCTTTTAGTTATCTATTTAGGTACAATGTAGTCAGTAATACTTTCAAGAATAATACAATAAATCAACAATACACGTATATAAAACATACATACAAACACATAAACATATATATATATATATATATATACATACATATTATATGTGTATGTATGCATGCTTCAGGTCCAGTCTTCTGTAAATAGCAGTATAGCTGGCGTCAACGGCATAGAAGGTTGATGCAATCTCCGCTGCATGCTTTTTCATCACAACTAACACGTGTTCCGGTTGACATTGATCGTTCTACTGCAAGAAAATGCTCGGGTACATTTCGACGTTTCAATGTACTGCAGGAGATCAGTTCTGTTCTGAAAGAACTGTGAAACAAATCCAGATATGACAGCGACACAGAACTAAGAATTTTGTATTGTGTTAAAACTCATACAATGTATACTATGTTACTGAGAAGAATCATTAATATTCTAATCATAAGAATGTTATATTTCTTTACTTCTATCTTGCTCTTAAAGAGAAAATTTGTTCAGTCTTACCATGCTATCATCGAAGTAAGTGTGTGATGTGATTCATTTGTCAAAATTCTTAGAGATAGGTCGTCCCTTTTGCATGCTTTTAAAAAAAGAAAATAAAATTGGTGAGAACACTATTTGCTTGGAAACCTCCTGTAGATTTTGAACTCGACAAGAGAGTCTTTATTTGTTAACTTAAATTGACCGTTATTCGAATAATTATTTCATACTACGAAAAAATTACAAATCTAACCTACTAGTCTAGTTTTGCAGACCGGTGTAATGCACTTATGTAGTTCGTGTAAGTGGTGTGTTGTTATTTGCCATAGATAACGAAGTAAAAGAAGCTAGTGAATTCTTCTTTTCTGACAGCTTTAACATGCATATCTTTCGAAGTATAAGTATCATATTACAACAACGGGAAGATTAGTATGTAGTTGTGTCTCGTACAAAGAATACGTTATACGGTGAGCGTTTGGTGCATTATTTGAATTTCTAACGGCTAACGACCTTCAAAATAATATCACAGAAATGTTACAGCTTTACAACAGTCTTGTCATTCTAGTGGAATATAGCATGTTCTGTGCTATTTGGGAAGGAATGCAAAAGGGACGGCCCATCTTTAAAGATGAAAAAGAGTATCAGTAAAACTTACTCAAAACATTAATCAGATCTACGAATTCATGTAGTAGCTATATAGGGTCAGTGAAAACATGTTTAAAAAGTAGGCCTGAAGTCTCACTGCATAGTGAATCTGAAGCAGTTTTTATTTGGAATATCAGGGTAAATAAGAATTTTCAAAAACCCCTTTGAAATTTAAAGGCTTTTTAACGCGTGTTTTAGTTTCTTTCATGAAGTTCAGTGAATTTCAAGAAACTCCTATATTTGTAAACATATACACATGACATTCTTTCTCGCTAAGAGCTGATGGAGGACTTCGGAACTTCGTCCTGCCCTTCACCTTGCCTGTGTGTATGTACATCAAAATGCACAGCTGCAACTGCACTGCAAGATTAACTTCTTATTCATCTGCATGAATAGAAATATATGGGGTAATAATAAGACACAGAAATAAACTTTATCCATATTATATCAAGCTTCGTGGGTTAATTCGTAGGTTAATTGAAGATCCCAGTGATGTAGTTAATATCTTTAACTCTTATTTTTTTCAATGATTGGGAAAAATCTGATAGAAAAAAAGTACCACAGTTAAATACGCAATTTTCTAAATTCTTAGGTCAATCCAATTCTAGTTCTATCTTTTGTTCCAAATACAGAATATGAAATAATAGATATTGTTACTGCAATGTAAAATAAGTGAAGTGTTGATTATGATGATATACATGTAAGTAATTTCATTTTAAAGGAAATTACATCATCATTTTCTGACCCAATTTCACATATCTTTAATAAATCCATATTAAGTGGTGTTTTTCCTGAATGTATGAAAATAGCTAGGGTTTTTCCTTAAAAAAAAAAGGAGATGATTCTGATCTAAGTAATTATAGACCAATTTCTTTGCTTTCATCTTAAACTAAAATTTTGGAAAAATTGATAATTAGAAGAGCAATTAATAATTATTTTCTTAATTTTCATGATCTTTTTACAAATTCTCAATTTGGGTTTTGTCAGAAACGCATCACCATTCGTGCCCTTTTGAAGTTTATTGACCACGCCGCGCATACTATTGATAATCAATTTCACATATCTTTAATAAATCCATATTAAGTGGTGTTTTTCCTGAATGTATGATATAGCAAGGGTTTTTCCTTTAAAAAAAGGAAATGATGCTGATCTTAGTGCTTAGAATCATGTTGTTTGCACAAGATGGGATAAAGTTGCTCCTCGCATTCTGCGTAAACTACTGATTTCTGTTTATTTTGAAAATTACTCTTCTCGATCGTGATCTCATCACTTGGTATCTAGATCAGCTACTGCTAAAAGTTAAACAAAATGTAACATTTTACTTGCCAATTGCAAAATTGAAAGAACTTGCCAGGGCACTTCTCTGATATGCACTGTTGACTAGCTGTCGTCATGTGTTTCCTCGTCTTCACAGTGAAATGTATTTGATTGCTGCTTGGATCCCTGAGCAATGGTGAAATCCGTTGCACTTGGCAGTTTGCAACAGGCAAAGCGAAGCCACGTTTCGGCATTTTCCCCTTTTTTTTTTTCGGCCCCACTCTTTTTTCGAACCGTTCAAAAAAAGACATAAGTTGTCACCACTTTGGCCCCAACACTTTATTTTTAAAGATAAATAAAAACCTTGAAATGTGAGCGATGTAAGGCTTTGTTTTGTTTTGTTTTTTGTTTTGTTTTTGTTTCTTATTTTTTTGCTTGTGAGCTGTAGAAACTCGGAAGTGGCACCAGAAGTTGCGCTGAAAGCCTTTTTTTTTCTTTCTTTTTTGCTTGTCAGGTGACGAAACCCGGAAGTGGAATGGGAAAGATGAGCTGAAGACCTTTTGGTGTTTTTTTTTTGTTAGTTCATTAAACCCGGATGTGCCCCCCCCCCCCTTTGAAAACGTGGCGCCGACGGTGTAGACTACTCGGATTTGAATGTTTGCTTCCTTTCACTCTCCTTCCTTGGAGTACTCGTAGATTTCGACGTTGATGTCATGGTTTATTAACCGTCAATGGTAATCCATGTCCATAATCTATCCATGAGAAATGTGTGAAGACTTCATGGTTAATTTTGTATTTTGTATTTCAAAAAGAATATAGAAAATAGACAACTGGTGGGCTAATTACCTATTGATCTGACACGCAAAATTCCTTAAATAGAAAGTAGAAAAGTGGATTCGATTTTGTATTTTCTTCTTGTAATGAGACAGAGACTCAAATTGTTTTCATGGACTAGTTGTATTACTATTTAACGCTAGAAAATAAAGAATGCAAAATTGTAGGAGGGTGAAATTTAATATTTTTTATCATCTAATTGGAATAGTGAATAAGTCATTTTGGTCAATTCGTCTATTTTAGTGAAAAATCAAATTATCCAAAAATCTCCGAATATCTGGGCGGTTCGTTTACTTTTTGTAAATAAACTTAATACATTTGCTTTTTCCCCCCAATACACCTGGTGTTTCCATACATCTTGGTGCATGTTTCCCTACAATGTGTGCACACACACATTTTACTATGTAGCGGCAGGTGGTCAATATACACGTTACCCATGTTACACTTTTTAAGCCTGTTTGTCAGTTATTAATATGTATTTGTACTGAAAGGTTCTGTTCTGTTCACGGCACACTTTTGTTATAGAATCATTACATGTGGCTATTTATTATGGTAACGGCGTGCCATTTACACTTTTCTCTTCTTATTCATACTATTTCATAACTGTTTGATTACCAATTAGTATCTAGTACATTAATTGTATTATGTATGCATTTTCTTTCAATGATCTAAAATCTTTGTCTGTTTCCCATTTCTGTTTTATAAGGTTTCCTGTCGATGCTATCCTCGAGACTGCGAGTGCATGACAATTCCCGAAGGAGGCGTGCCATCATATCTGTTTAAGAGTAAACTACCGGTAGAAATACTGTAGAGTATGTGACTATAGGAGATAACGCGACTGCTGGCAGTTTGAAAATTGTGCAGTAAAACGGTTTTTATTATTATTCTGTTGTTTCCTTGCTGCCGCCTACCAGGATCAAACAATCACTTCTACTGAAAGTCAAGACACTGAAACTTGCTGCTCAATATTGCTGCCGATATGATCATTCTTACGCCTATTCCTGATCATAATGAAAGGGCCATACCCACAAACGAATAATAATAACAACAAAAACAACAACAATGTTATTAAAAATGAAATCTCAACCGCAAGACATGTCTGCGACACCGAATGTGAAATTGAGAAAGAGTGGGTGGACAGGAGGTCCATATTGAAAAAGCATAGTTTTTGCACTTAATCTTAATAAGTTTAATTTCATGTCTTTAACATAAAGCATAAATATCTGAAATCGAGATGATTATGGAGGAGGGGATGAAAAGTTCTTCTGCATGCCTAGCGACCACCATGAAATAAAATATGGGAGAATATAACACTTCTCTAAATCCATGAAAAATATTTTTTTCTTTCATGAAATGTGAAATCGAGGTTTATCTTGACTAGATGATAGAGGCCGGGTTCAATCTTATCGTGTCCATCGACAAATAAGAAATGTTTGTTGGGAATTCATGTTCAAAACCCTGAGTCTACCAATTGAATGGCAGCACTAAAAGTAATAATAGGAGTGTATTAAGGTAGTAACTGTTGTACTTCGTAGTAATGACAGTGTTAGTAGTGGTGGTAATATTACTATATAAGTAGTAATTATTGTAGTTGAAGGTGCATAATAAATACAACTTTGATTATAGCGCATAATTTCGTCCATAATATACTTTTTATGCTCTTGACATCAGCATACCACTGCGCAAAAGAGTCACATGTCCATTTCAGGACACATAAAGTAAAATCATATAACTTTTGTAACAAATTATCTATTACATTCACACACGCGCGCGTGCGCGCACACGTTCACACAAGCTTTTACTTATGTGACCGCCCAGCTCAAAACCCACAAAATGTAACCAAAATATCTCCATTTTTTACAGCTTTCAAAGAGTATTAACGCTCTAAAGCTATAACATAATGTATAACTTGTTAAAATCACACAGTCTGGACCCATTCAAAAAGTAGTTTAAAAATGAAATATGTAAGAGGTGCAGTTTCACAGAAAAAGGAGAAAAGAGGTTTTAAATTGATATTAAGGTAACTGAATAGTGCTGTGCAGAAGTATAAACGGAAAAGAAATACGTTATGGTAACGAAAAATAAAACATGCTTATGCCTCCGGTTTTGTTTTAAGCCAACAAATGAAATGAAGGTAGGAAGAAGAAAGATTACTCTCTCAGGCAACACATAAACTTACATGCACTTGTAGATCTAGGTGAGGGGCAAATCCAAAATAAGTTTAATTTTGGATTTGTCCCTAATCTCATAGATTGACTTCCAATCAATAACCTAGAGAGTAAGACATCATTTTTGAAGGAAGGAAGGAAGAGAGTGAAAAAGCAAGTGGTCTTCCATGATTACCATTTGTGTGACCTGCCCTATCATAATTTTTATAAAGATAGTCTGTAATTATTCTCTCTTCTTTTGTCCAATCTAGGAGACTACAATTTCTTAGGAAGATACACACACATAATTATAAATCAGGCTTATTGACTGTCAAATGTTGTCTCTAATTGAAAGTTCATCATTTTGATGCTCCTATTATTCCAAAGTTGTTTCCTTGCGTTGTCTATTTGAGCTTTTATTAATATCATTATTGCGTATCCCATTTATCCTATATATATATATATATATATATATATATGTATATATATATATATATATATATATGGTATATATAAGTGCGATACGAGTGCCGAAGGGCAAAGGAGGAATTTTTGAACGCACAATGTGATCACATCCAGAGACTGGAAGAAGAGAAGAAGTATAACGACATGCACAGCTCCATCCAGAAAGTGACTAGTAAGCGGAAAAGGTCAGCTGCCGGCGGTTGCCTGCAAGATAACAGCGGTGAAATTTTGATGGAAAAACGGCAATATCAGACAGATGGAGAGAGTACGTAGGCCAATTATTCGCTGACAATAGAGGTCCGCAGCCTACATATGGGGATGAAAATGCAGGAGAACGTCGGAAGCTGGAATTCACCAAAGATGAGGTCAGAAATGCGATATGGAAGAGCGCTTCCGGAAAGGCTGCAGGACCGGATGGTATACTGGTAGAGATGCTACAAGCATCAGAAGACGAAATCCTTGACACGGTCACAGAGATGATGAACGCAGTATATCGGGAAGGACATATACCAGACGACTGGTGTAGATCAATCTTCATTGCTCTACCGAAGAAAGCAGGAACTACCAAATGTGAGGAACACCGAACCATCAGTTTGATGAGCCATCTAACCAAGATTCTTGTTCGTTTGCTAATAAACCGGATAAGAGGTCGAACATGCAATGAGATTTCACAGCAGCAATATGGATTTGTTCCAGACAGAGGAACACGGAATGCGATCTTCGTCATTCGCCGCTTGGTAGAAAGAGCTATAGAGAAGCAGCAACATCTGTATGTATGTTTTATCGACTACACGAAGGCGTTTGATAAGGTTAAACATGAAGAATTGTTCAAGACACTCGACAAGCTAGACATTGATGACGAAGATAAAAGCTTGTTGGCAGACCTGTACTGGAGGCAATCAGCTGCGGTACAGCATGATGGAGAAGTTGGCGATTGGCAGGATATTGAGCGAGGTGTGCGACAAGGATGTGTTGGTTCGCCATACATGTTCAACTTATACACAGAGTCAATTATGCGACAATTGGACGAATTACCTGGCTTTGCAATCGGAGGCGGTCAACTCACAAACATGAGGTACGCCGATGACACGGTGATTCTAGCTGACAGTGCAGAGAAGTTGCAGGGATTGATGGATGTTGTCTCCAGAGCAAGCGAGGAAAAGGGGCTATCGATTAACATCGCGAAATCAGTAACCATGGTCTTCAGCAAAACTGCGCAGCCACCTCGATGTTCGATAATGATAAATGGACAAGAACTGAAGCAGGTGTCATCTTTCAATTACCTCGGTAGCCTGCTGACTTCAGACAGCCGCTCAGAACAAGAAATCAAGCGTAGAATTGGCATTGGAAAGACAGCGTTTCAGAACATGCGCAAGGTGATGACGAACCGCAAATTGTCCATCGCCACAAGGAAACGGTTCTTGAAGACATACATATGGTCAGCTATGACATACGGCGCCGAGACATTGACAGTTAATAAGCCGATGAGACACAGAATAGAAAGTTTCGAGATGTGGTGCTACAGGCGAATGTTGAAAATATCATGGACGGAAAGAAAATCAAACACAGAAGTTCTAGAAATGGTGTCGGCTGAACGTGAGCTGCTCTCGACCATCAGGAAACGCCAGATGCAGTTTTTTGGGCCATGTCGTGAGGAAGAGGCAAACTGAACATCTAGTCCTGTCTGGATTTGTGAATGGGAAGAGATCACGTGGACGACAGCGACTCACTTTCCTTTCTGCAATGGCTGGATTAGTCGGCGAGAGAGGATCTACATTGCTGCATTCGTGCGACGATAGAGGGAGATGGTGGAAAGATACTGCATCAGTGATCGCCAACGGGCAGTGACGTCCATGGCAAAACAGAGAGAGATATATATAATATATGTATATATATAATATATATATATATATGTGACTCTGCACCTCAAAACAAACAAAAAGTCGCCAGGCATGAATTTTTAGTTTAGACCATATTCTGAAAGAGCTGATTTTAAGCTTTAAAATGATGTATAACTCAAATCAAACGGACCCTCCTAACCTATCTGAATATTGGAAAGAAAGCACAAACTCAGGAAAGTGTGAACTGAGAAAAGAGGCTCTGAAGTACAGTGTCTATTCAAGCGCTTAATCTTTACCAAACCGTGCTGGCTGTGCGATGAATGGGACAAAAAACAGGAAGTAAACCACCAGAGTAACAACAATGAAGGGATTATCAAATTAAACTGAAATTAAACATGCCTCACTAACACATTCTGTCCATAATTAATGCCAACTTTCAAAGCAGTAGCACTATCCTTTCAAAAGTTATTAGAGTTGAAAGTGAAGAGTGTGGACAAGGTTTTTCAGAAATGAAAAAGGGATTCTAAAGACACACCTAATCACACTATTCTACCAAAAATGTTCGAGATAAACTGCTAAAAACACACTTTCCTGCCCGTTGTATGATACCAAATTTTAGCATAATGTAAAAGAAGACCCGCTCTTTCCGAAAATATGAAAAAGTCAAGTTAGGCTAGGTTGACCCATTTCACTTATTTTCAGTCCTCACGCAAAATCAGTGTGTGCGACTTTAGGTTCGTTTTGAGGTGCACGGTCACATATATGTATATATATATATATATATATACATCCATATATTGGTCGAGAGAGGTAGAGACCGACAGAAATAGAGGTAGAGAGCAAAATAATGATATTTTTCCTTGGCCCAGGCCATAACCTCCTTTATTTATGCAGAAAATATTTTACAAACAAGCATTGAAAGTTTTTGACAAGGATTGTGCAAAGTTCAATTTCGCTTTTCACGAAATCGCCTGTGTGGAGTCGGTGAGAGCATTTGTGACCGTGCATCCAAAACAAACGAAAAGTCGCACACACTGATTCTGTGTGAGGACTGAAAATAGGTGAAATGGGTCATCCAAGCCGACAATGACTGTTTCATATTTTCCGAAAGAGCAAGTCTTCTTCTAAATTATGCCATAATTTGGGATCATTAAACATGCAGGAAAGTGTGTTTTTAGCAGCTTATCTTGATCATTTTTTTTTTGGCAGAATAGTGTGATTATGCGTGTCTTTAGAGTCCCCTTTTCATTTCTTAAAAACCTTGTACACACTCTTCACTTTCAACTCCAATGACTTTTGAAAGGATGATGCTACTGCCTTGAAATTGGCATTGATTAAGGACCGAATGTGTGAATATTAAAAGCAGGCTCAATTTCAGTTTAATCTGATAATCTCTTCATTGTTGTTACTCTGATGGTTTGCATCCGGTTTTTTGTCCCATTCATTGCACAGCCACCACGACTTGGTAAAGATTAAGCGCTTGAATAGACACTGTACTTCTTTTCTCAGTTCACACTTTTCCTGAGTGTGTGCTTTCTTTCCAATATTTAGATAGGTTAGGAGAGTCCATTTGATGTGAGTTATACATCATTTTAAAGCTTAAAGTCTCCTCTTTCAGAATATGCTCTTAACTCAAATTTCATATCTGGTGACTTTTTGTTTGTTTTGTGATGCAGGGTCACATTCACAAGACACACACACACACACACACAAAAGAGGGGCGAGTCATTTCTGTTGTTATAAAAAATAAGACAGTGAAATGTGCAATGAATAAAAAATGTGTGTTCCGTCCGCCCATCACAAAGTAATTATGTTTTGGCCTACTTAAGGTATGTTCATAATGCAGTTGTTAATATTTCAGAGTCAGTTCTCTACGATGGTGGCAAAAGAACAAAGAGTGAATAATTATGATGAAGGGTAAAATAGGGTAAAGTTAATACACAATGATAAGTATGCGACTTCTCGAGTGACAAATACAAATTTTAGAAGCAAATTACGTGTGTCACCTCTGGGACGTTCACAGCTGTGTTTACATTCATAAGAGCTGCATAATTACAAAGCATGTAGATTATTAGTGTAAATCATTCGACATAATTGACCTGAGGAGACAAACATACAGTTTCCTCTTGTATTCAATGATTTGTATTGATTTCTAGTCTGGCGTTAGTTGACAGATCAATACACTTTAGGCAATAATTAAGGACGTTTTACCGATCAAAGAAAAAAAAAAGACATATGGCTTGTAAAATGAGCATAGAAGATGGCAGTCATAAAGGAATAACACGAATTGCTTGGTTGTTGTTTGAAGGTGCTCTGAAACACAACACTGATTTGTAGAACGACTCGATAGAAAAATTATCGATCTCAATTTTTGGCTCAACAAGACAAAGTTAATACTGTTGTAAAAGATAAACGACACTGCACCTGCTCAACACACATGTTTGTCCTTTGAAGTTCTTTGATGATTAATACATAATGTGTGAATAAAGCAGAACAGGTAATACCATGTTCTTAAAATGAATCAATATTAATATAATTCATAGACACTCGTAACCTTCAAATTTAATCAATAGCTTTCAACGGGAAAGGTAGAATCATGTCCTAAAGAGCTTACGACAAAATTATAGATTATGATAAATCGACTGTCTATAATATTATGTGGAGGGTTTTGTCCTGCATTCCAAGCTGGGTTTTTTACCGTATCGGAAACTTGACTTGCCAGCACCACTCGGCATCCGAGAATCAGCACCATGACCACGGCTTTGACTGCACTCCTGCTCCTAATGACAGTTGCCCAATGCTGTAAGTGCACCTAAATCCTTCAATTAACCCTAAAAAAATGTATCTTTATCTTTTCCATAATTATTAGGTTGTTCGGCAATGGCTTTGATAAAACAGTTGTCTGTTTGTGTGTGTGTGTGTATGTGTTTGTGTGTATAATTATGTGTTTTCACTAAATTTAGGAAAGTTTGGAATGTCGAATATAGAAATCTGTTAATCTTCCTTTGTTTTCCTATCTACACGAAGTCAGTTGTACGTTGCCGTACTGGAGTGTGATGGCTGTTTTGATTGTTGCAAATGAGGCGCTATAAACTGATAAAGAAGAATGCATTATAGAATAAAAACTCTATATTATAGCACTTTAATACGTAATTTGCTGATGAAACAATGGGGTCAAAAATCGTCTTCATTATTTTCATCATGTTTTCTTACACTTATAGCTGGTATAATGTATCAAACCGAGGAAGATGTCGCAGTATGGGAATATGTCACACCTTGCAAGTGCAAAATCTCTGAAACCTTTCTCAGCTGAATTGTTAAAATACATGATGACATAATTTTTTCCCCAAATTATGTTTTTTTTTTCTCCAACTAATAGATCTCATTTGTCCATGTTATGTGTCAGTAATACGTTGTAGCCCATAGCAAAAACAAGCGCACTATTCAATCATTTTTTTCTATTCGACGATGGTCGAATACAACAAAGATATTCTCAGCGTAATGTATTGTTGACTCATTGCTAACCTGTTTACGTCTTAATTTTTAAGGTGGTTGAGTTTTATGTGTGTGTATGTGTGTGATATCACATCTGTCCACTGGGAAATTTACTTTTATCTCCACTTTTCTTTGCAAAAGTGCTTAAGTACCAGTGTTATTCAGACAATATTGAGCTTTTAAAGGGGCATTCTAGACGATTTTCATAATTTCACATCATGTAGTATATAAATCGACAATTCCATGTATACATTTGTGGAATTTATTGTGGTCCTTTTGCAGAGAAACAATACTTTGAAAAACCTTAAACAAATTGCACTGAACAATGATGATGGCATAGGAGCCTCACATATTTCAGAAATGTAACAGTGTAATTCCCATTACAATACTGCTAGCTTGCAAATTCACCTGTGTATAATCTATGCATGCCTTCTTCTTTTGTTCTGCTTCCTTGAGCCCCAACTCATGCATTCTTATGGTGAGGCTGCCATGTCATCATCCTTGTTCATCCCAATTTGTTGTAAATTTTGAAAACATAATTCTTTCACCCAATCACTATAAATTTTGAAACTCTGTACTCAGCATAACTGACTTATAGTCGTTCAAATGTAAAAAAAACTTAAAAAATATCTGGAGGTCTCCTTTAAAACCCTTCCCCTTTCAAAGAATAACATTTTTTGGGGGTCATTAGAACTTAACAACAATTTGAATGGAAAATCGTTTTTTTTTTCTTTTTATTTTAGGTGTAGATTAAATTTAGTGAAATTTGGGTGTGCACCATGATAAACTAAGAAACTCGCGTGGAAATGATATCATGGCCTCAAATAGTGGGTTTTGTGGTTGCTACTGATAGTGTATTTTGAAATGTAAAAAAAGGCGTGATTTCACTGGCATTGCGCTTCAATTTCATTTCGATGATGTTCAATTCCTTCCACGTGTGACATAAAGTCATTTGGTGATCTTTTATGATCTAATCGTACTTTGGTTTTAAATTGGTTTACGGGGGGTTATACGCCAAATCATCTTACGCATACAACACATCAAGCTTTATTTCTGAAGCAACAAACAACGCAACTAATGCAACAATTTTGTTTCCATTTCACGGAGCATTGTTGGGCTTTACCCCGCAATATATTTTTGATTGAACATCCCAATGACCTCTTTATTGTTTGCTGCAATCAAATTCTGAAATTCGAAGTTTTAAGTTTCAAATGAGATTTTATTTCCAATAGCACATGTTGTTGATACAAGTACAAGAGAAAATACAACGAATACAACAATACTAGATATATACATATAAATGTGACACTATAAGTTCAAAATGATTGTGCTATTGGAGGAGACAGGCCCACGTAAAAGACAAGCTTGGAATGTATGATTGTGTAAAATATCACTTTTGGTAATTTGTGGGCTGGGCATGTGACGTGCACAAAGTATAATCTCTACGTGTAAATTCCTTCCCTAGTGTACATAACTTCGATAGCTCGAAGTTTAGAGAAAACGTAACAAATCACCTACGACATATTTAGGCCTGTATGATAGCGGGAATAAGAGGATTCATATACGATTTGCAGGAAACAGCACATGCCACGCATACATCATGTTGATTTCGAATGAACCGTAAATATTAACTCTAGGACAACTGGTAAATCCTAATTGCACTACGATGCTGTCTCCCAGGGGCCACCGGCATTGACTGTGATTTTGAATCCGGTCTCTGTGGCTGGGTACAAGTATCCGATGATGACTTTGACTGGACACGTAATAATGGCAGTATCCTGTCCTCAAGCACCGGACCAAGCGGGGACCATACAACCGGCTGTAAGATATCATTATTTTTATTTATTTATCCTTTTTTTGAGGGGGGGGGGGGGAGGGGGAGTTCAGCTTTTTGAAGAACCCTGGCAGCTGCGTCATTAACTTTTCTCCCTTTTGTCTCTTCATTGCACTGTGACGACGTAATTTCAATGTAAAAGGGGAACAAATAATGGAAAGCTTCTATTGGCCTCTAATACAAATCCCTAAGGTACTCGTGTTTCTTCACAATAAATGTTTTTAAATGTTTCTGAAGTGTATTCCCAGTCTATACTCGTAATTTCGAAGGTGTGTCAATCTGGGTCAAGGTTTGTTTATCAGAAACACGCAAATTTTCTCTACCCAGAGGTTGTTAAATACGAAATTAAGAAACAGTTTATCAATCCGAACGTTTGTGACGCTATTCTAAAAGTTCACTAACCCGAAGGTTCATTAAGTCACAAAATGAAAAAAAAAAATTCATCGTTCTGAAGGTACGTTAATCCAAAACACAACAATTGTCTATATGTACATGTTCATAAATCCGAAAATAAAATAGGGTTCCATTATATAAGTACATTCAACATTGTATGTGCCGTCATTCCCACCAAAGCAGGTTCGTTAATCTGTAATACGGTGCGTTATTCCTAAGGTTCATTAATTTCAAAATGAGATAATGTTCTTTTTTCTTTTAAAGGTAGGCCTATCTATGCTTTAATTCGAGTGTGAAATAAAGTTTGCTTTCCGACGTTTTGTTAATCGAAATCAAAGACTAGGTGACTCCTAAAAAAAACAACTGTGGTGCCTTTTCCTTTTTCGTTTACGGAATAACGAACTTTTGATCCTTTCCGGATTAACGAAACCTTCAAAATAAATGAGCCCTACTAAACTTTCGTTGAACAAAACTTCTGCTTAACCATCCTTGGGAAAAATGTATTTCATCTAATTCTAATTGGATTAACGAACCTTTGCAACAATGGACTGTACCCGTGTATTTTGTTCTCACTTCTTTTGTTTGTGTAGTTATTCTTGGTTACATTTACTTTTCCTACCAGACGGATATTACATGAACATCGAGACATCTTCTCCACATTTTACATGGCAAGTCGCACGCTTAAGGAGCCCCGCCCAGTATCGTCACGGGCCTCAGTGCCTGACATTTTGGTATCATAAGTACGGTAGCACAATCAGTTCACTGTTTGTATACAAGTCAGCAACAACTACAACGAGCGGAGATAACGCGTTCTACGCACTAATGGGAGAATTCGGCAACGCATGGTATGATGCACAGGTGAGTTATGACATGATTATATTTCTCAAGACTGAATAATCTCTGATAATGGATGCATGTATAAAAGAAAATGTAGTATCAAGTGTCTATGACAGCACAATCGCATTCCTCAAATGATAGTAACACACAGAGAGAGGGGGAACAATTTAGATATCAAATTATTCTATAAACATCATTTGCCAGTAACTGCAGTTGACATACTCTATAAAAAATCAAATATTTCCTTGAGAGTGACAGAGGTAGTTCTTTGGAGGTTGAATGGATTTAACAGTAAGGCATGAAGTCACACCCATTGTATTAAGTGTGCGATATCATGGCCAAGTTATGATTACACCACAATGTAATGAGAAAAAAAATGTATGCGACATAATGCATTTTTTTTTCTCTATCATCCAGATCACCATCGACGATTACACCCAACCATTTTATATAACCATGGAAGCTTATGGATTGGGTAGCTTCACGGGTGATCTCGCCATAGATGACATTGTGCTCTCCCAGGGATCCTGCCAACAAGGTAAATGAAAATGTATTATATACGTATATAGTACACCCGTGAAAACAATGCAAGAGGAACATTCGTAAGAAAAACTTCATTTTAGTCGTCGAGGTTAAAACGACTGCCAGAAGGATATATATAGTGCGGAAAATGATAGATAACTACAACCCCTATTCAGAAATAACTGGGAGATAAACCACGTAGAAACCATTACATTATAATTCCAGAAAAAAAAGAGACAAGAATTTTGTTCTTAATTTGCATCAAAACCTTACTATCCCTGTTTACAATGTATGTGCTCAAGCAGTAGGTGCAAAATCGTCATACTTTAATCAGAGTATAATACTGTACTGCATAACATATCCATTGATAAATGAAAAGTTGTGCTATGTTATGATTACTGAATATTTGTTCAATGTCAAAGCCATCATTTCATTTTCTTTTTCATCACAACATGGAAAAAAGTCAATGTATCATTTTGTTAACATTTCAGTATGCGATTCATATTAACAGAACATATACAGCAAAACATCACGTGGTTAGTACGAGGTAAAAATATATAAAGGATCTCTATTCCCACATTTTCATATTTTGGGTCTAAAAAACCCACCAAGAGGATAAAATAGAGGTGTTCCATGAAAATCTTGATTGTTGATTGTGAAACCCTAAAAAGGAACCCAAAGAAAAAAAATAAAATCATCAAAACGAATAACTCTATACACAGGGGGGGGGGGGGGGGGGGCAAATAGTTGCAATCAATAGGTGACTGTTCTCACTGGAATGTGTTAAGAGATGGAAATTTAGACTATGGCAGTTTCTTCTCTGCGAGTGAAATAAGCACGGCTTGTACTCGCAATGTTTTGTTACATATTATAGGATGTGGTTCAGGAGAATTACAATGTAACAACGGTATATCCCGGGCAAATGGGAATGTGATGGGATTGTCGATTGTTCGGATAACAGTGATGAAGACCACTGTAGTAAGTACACCCTTAGTAAACCACAATCTCTCTTTCATAGACATATTTGTTTTGAGAATATGAGGAATGTCAAGTTTGTATAGGATCATATACACTAAAGGTTCTTAACATGTAAGTGCGTGCATCTTGTCCATGCATTGATTATAGAAATGATTTATAGTTATTTTTTTTTTTTTTTTGGGGGGGGGGGTAAGGTGCCAACGAACACTGAGCAAATAGCTGTAGGACTGATATAATGATTTTGAATAGTCCCTCAATTTGTTTTGGCAAAGCGTTAACGGTATAGTAAACTGTGAGGATTTCTGTTTTAACTTTTCTTGTTTATAAACATTTCGTTATCAATGAATAACATATCTGAAAAAAACTTGAATCAGGTGTTTTTTTTTCATCGACTAGATTTCTCAACTAATACGTGGCATCAGTCTACACCAGGTAACACAATTTCATCAAGATGAACCACAGTGCAATTTCCTGTCTGTGCTAGCCATGTTCTGACCCCCCCCCCCAAAAAAAATAATAATAATAAAAAAAAAAGATTGAAAAAAAAAAACATAGCACTTTGATGATTACACGTATAGAGAATTAACGCCTCGGTATTTGTTTCCATACAGATTGTGAATGAAGATGGTTTCAGTGAGTATGATCAAAATCATAGCACAAAAAACCCTTCTTTTTTTAATCTAAAGGGAGATATATTACAAGTATTATAATATTATGTTTTATGAATGAATACAACAATAAGAATATAGCACAGAAGATTTAGGAAAATTGGCCATCGATGCTGACGTCATGAATCTTTAAAGTTTCGGTACCAGTATGGCTGAAAAAGTATTGAATTTAGATTGATGATAATAACGTAAAAAATAAAACTGTCAGAGTTGGTGACGTCACAGAAGGACACCAATAGAAAGAAAATTTGGAGGGAATTCCACAAGTTGCCTTTTTTTTTATAGAATGTTTACATTGCTTCCATTGATATCATTACAGCCATTGATATTATTGAAGGCATTTACTCCCCTCATCCTCTGTAAGAAGTGAGCTAATTCCCTTTTCAGTATCAAAAAATGAAAATAATATGTTGAACGGATTGTTCAGTCTTACTAAAACTCAACTTGGTATTCTTATTATATTGTTGCATTTACTGAAACCACATAAATATGAGGTACATTATCCCTTTTAAGATTGAAGTCCTATAAAGAAGATAGTGACTACTAGTATTCATACATCTTGGTTGTTGAGTCGTATAGTACTGTAACTCATTGGCAATGCATACACCATGCAAAGACTGCGGTGATCCCATCACCTCGTAGGGAAGGGGATAAGTTGTGATGTTGCGCAGTGACGTTTCATGACCTTCACGATATTTTCAACGGATTCATGATAAGGGGTCATCCTACGAGCTGGACACTCACGGGTCATAAGGCCCGCAAGCTAGACATTGAAAAGAGGTCAATTAATTATAACCCACGAGTCAATTAGCCCACGAGTCGTACAGCCCGCGAGCTAGATACCAAGTGAAACAAGCCCAAGAGCTACACTCTTATAAAGTGGAACAGGTCCCAGCTATTATAGACAAGCTCGTGGACCGTTAAGCTCGTGGAGCTGTTTAACTTGATGTCGAACTCGTGGACCTTGTCCCTTACAATAATGCCAAGCTCGTGGGCTGTATAACTCGACATCGTGAGCTGTTTCACTTGCGGGCAACATGTTTTGTGGGCTGGATGACTCACGAGCTGTTATGAGTCATAGGTGTCTAGTTCGTGCTGTGCACCCTTGGTATGTCAGTACAAAACCTCACATTTGATACTAACTTTGTGTCACTTAGAGATGATGAACTTAATATTACATCTTCATCCTTTGAATAAAGAGTAAGGTTACAAGGTTATCTGAAATTAATGAAATTCCCTTGAATGTGTTCAAATCTATGATAATAACTCATAGTGATCTGCGCAAGCTGGGAATATGACAAGCCATCACAGGAGTATTTTTGTAGCCATGAAGGGAGGAGTGTTTATTATGTGACCATGCAGCACAAAAAAAAAAATCGCACGCACTGATTTGTGTTAGGACTGAAAACAGGTGAAATGGGTCACTCGAGCCATCGTTGAGTTTTACAAAGAGCAGGTCTTCTACATTATGTTAAAAGTTGGGATCATAAAACGAATAGGAACTTGTGTTTTTAGCAGTTTTTCTCGAACACGTTTTTGAGGAATACCGTGACTAGGTGTTTCTCATAAGAGTCCTCTTTTTCATGTCTTACAGACCCTGTCCATAATCTTCACTTTCAACTCAAATAACTTTGAAAAGAATGATGCTACAGCTTTGAAAGTTAATATTCATTATTTACACAATGTGTTAATAAAGCATGCATAATTTCAGCTTAATCTTATAATCCCTTAATTGTTGTTGCTCCAGTGGTTGACATCCTGGGATTTTTTTTTTCCATTCATCGCACAGCTAGCCCAGCTTGGCAAAGATTAAGCGCTTGAATAGACCCTGTACTTCAGAGCCCCTTTTCTCAGTTCACTAATTTTTCCAGAGTGTGTGCTATCTTTCTCATGTTCGGCTAGGTTAGCAGAGTCATACATCATACATCATTTTAAAGCTTAAGAATTTGAACTCGCAGGATCTGCTCTTAACTAAAAATCAATGCCGAGCGACTTTTTGTTGGTTTCGTGGTGCAGGGTCACATACTGTAAAGTTTGTATGACGTCTTTTTTTTCAGGATATCATAACTGCAGTAGCTGGGATTTTCTGTGTTACGATGGGAACTGTGTGCCCTATCATTATAAATGCAACGGATACCCCGAATGTAGCGATGGCAGCGATGAGCACTCTTGCGGTAGGTTTCAATTTCATATAGGCGAATAATATTAAATATAATTTTATTTCATTTTCCACCACCCAAACTTCTAGCTTGAGGTTTATAACTAGCTCTCAAATGTTAACATTGATTCGAAATGGTTTAATCGCTCCTGTGGGTGTGACGATATTTCCGTTGTTGTGCGTGTTTTTATTCTTTCTTTTGATTTCATTTGTTACTCATGTTCTATGCAGCGATCATGTTGATCATGTGCCCTACATATTTGATTATCAAAAACTCAAGAAACGTAGAGCCTATCTCATTGAGAGTAATGATGGATCTTACATTCAGTGTATTAGGCGTATCTCATCGAAGAGTAACTTTCTTGAATCTTGTCTATTGAAAGATCAATCTTACGATCAATCTTCATGGAAGAGGCTATGTAAATCATTTTATAATGGTAAAGATATGTATATTTGTACATTGATATGTTTTTACATACAGCGTTATCAAAAGCTTCTCGGGTTTGAAGTTACAGTTTCTCTTTCTCATTTCATAGACTATTCAACTAACAGTTGGTATCAGGGTACAAGGGGTAAGTTAATTGATTGGTAGAGAAATATATTATTTGAAATTCTAACCCTCTTCACTCAGTGTTATATTTGTGAATATACTTTAAAAAGCATTATCATTATTTTTCAATTATATACACATGAAATATGTATACATTATATGCACACAAATACAGTGTATGTATATCAATGTAAAAAAAAAATACACACCTTTCTACACTTTATGATAAAATGTTCTCCGTTGCTAATTCCCCTTGCTGTCATGTAATCTGAAGTTTTTGCAGCTGTCATATCAATAATTTTTACTCGCAATTGACTGGAAACACAAGAAAATGGAAACACTATTAGTGTTTCAGAGACACTACTAAGGAAGGTATCGCGTGCTAAATTGGTAATAACTTCATTGCCCTATTATGAAATGCATGGTGGAGATCGTCTCAGGATCAAATTTATTTGATTTTCATTCTTTTCGCAGATTATTCAACGAGCAGTTGGTATCAGACCACACGAGGTAAGATAATTCAATTGCTGAGGAGTAAATTGCTCAAAGTTCCCTTTACTTTGAGCATCAATAAGATCGTGAGCGTACAACAACGTTTGACAACGTACTGTAACATCCCTCTTGTCCATGATTTCCCGAACATTGATTTGAGTCCTACATTAATAAAAATAAATTCTTGAAAGTACTTTGATACTTAACACCATCTTTTGGCTTGATGTTCGATAATATTTATTCGGTTTAATAAGGGTCGAGTACGTCTCCAAAGTTGATGACTAGTTACGACGAAACAAGAGTATGAGCTTTCGAAATTAATTTATGCAATATTATTACGGCAGCATTCGTTTCTTCAATAAATTTTCTCCGTAGAGATCACAAGTACCTCCTACCACATGCAAATATCACACCCGAAAATCAAAAGTGTTTTTACCTCAGAATTTCATGGAAAGACCTGACCATCATAAGGTCTGTTTGTCATCTCCAGTGAATAAACTTGCACAGGTATCTTGCCCTTGGATTTAGGTTTTAAGAACTTTGTTGTAGCTGTGGTTGATTCAGTGAATGGGAGAAACGGACCCAATACAGTGTAACTTTAGCTTCTGAGGGAAAGAATCTTCCGACCCCCACTCGGACTCCCCCAAGATAAACGAATACACCTAACTAAGAAAGGTAATCTAGATTTGCAACTTAGCTCTGTCGCATTATTTCACAGGAATGTTTTTTTTTTTCATTTTCTTTTGGGCTTCATTGACGAGACATGAGATGCAATCCGTATATGAATAAACGCGGATACTGCTGCAAGTTTTTGGTAGGTAATGCAACGTGACATGCAACATAATAAGTACTTACGAGAAACAGTTGAGCGAGCGAATTCTGAGCATATCGCTTTAAATAGATGCTACAACGGTATCTTCAATGCGGACACCAACTAGCTTTTCGTACTCAAGTTTTTCCTTTAAAAAAAAAATCAATTTCATCCTGAACCAGGTGACCAGTCTTTTATTTGTAACTTTGACTACGGTCTCTGTGGATGGCAGCAGGCTTACGGCGATGACTTTGACTGGAGCCACCACAGCGGAAGTACTGGGTCGTCAAACACCGGACCATCTGGTGACCATACCACCGGCTGTAAGCACTTACATACAACTAATTCCTTCATATTTTTTTTTTCCTGTTATGTGAAGGGGATTGCACTTAATGACGTTATAAAGTGAGCGATACAATAGAAATATCACTTATCAAGAGGTGTATTGTATGACACTAGACATCAGCTCGTGAGTTACATTTTCCCTGAAAGATTATAAGTTTTCTTAAGCTCGGTGGAACTGAGGAGATATCTCAAAGAGAAAATATGACTCCAAAGAAGCTGCCAAGTATAATATTACAACAATAGAGAAGGCTATAGCTCTTATCTTTATGTCCTTTGAAAATATACATAATTGATCAATTGAAGGGTTTGTTTGCAAAAACCGATAAGTCCATATTTGCCAAATGGAGATATTTGCGATTAAAGGTCAAGAAAAATAAAGAGAATCATAAGAAAATTTGTGCTTCTTTTGACCATAACTTCAAAAATGTACCTTTATATGTAGTGACCAATATATCATTTAAAAGGTATTATTTTGTACTTTATTACAGAGACCGTACTTCAAAATCTTCAAAAATGGACTTATCGGTTTTTGCAAACAAACTCTTCAATTAGTCCTGTTGGGAGAAAGTAAAGTTGTGAAATTATTTTGCCTGACTTTATTCCCCCTAGACCGCAATAGAACGACTTCGATCCCCGCTGCATTATTCACGTAATAATTGTATTATGACCAATCATCACTCAGTATTTGTAGAAGCCATCTAATATATTTTGTAATTGTATTGTATATGAAATTCCCTCGTGGACAAATCGCCGTTCTGAATTTATTACGTAATGTTACGTAGCCGACCATAACCTGTAACGGTTCACCTGTACCTCGGTGAGAAAATACTTTGCCATGGTTTACTATTCAGTGATCCAGGTGATCTAACTTTGTGTATTAGCGAAAGCAGACAGACCTCTCCTCTCTCCTTTCTTCTATCCTATCTCTATGCAAGTCACCCTCCCCCTATTTTCCTATATGTTATGTATCATGTACGAGGGTTGCATGCAAATCAAGCAATGCTTAAGCTGTACCGGTCCTTCTGCGTTATTCATTACATCGCTGATATGTTTTGTTATACATTGCAAAGGCAATGAAGAAACTGTATTGCTGTGTACTCTAAAGGCAGTGAAGAAATTTACCTTGTTAACAATTAATGTTTATGTATAATGGCACCACCAATGTATACAATATATGTGTATGTATCTGTATGAGCAATGATATAATGCAGGAACCAATGAAATCAAATGAAAAATATAATTATCTTTCAGTCTTTCAAGAGCTTTCGAATATATCTGTCATAAAAAGTAAGGCTCTGTTGTAAAGAGTACGATCTTCTTGTAGTATAAAGGAGATAAAAGCAAAAACAAAAACAAAAACAAAATAAACGCTGAATGAATCTGACTTGGGTGGTCGACTGTCAGGTGAGTGTCAATCATGTCGCGCGTGATCCTAATCGGACAATCTTGCCCCATCGGATCACCGCCCGACATGTCTGACACTGACCTGATAGTCGACCAACACATGTTGTATCTATTGGACTGCGATCCGATATTCTTCGATCGGTGGCCGGAAGCAATAAATCCTACTTCCGCTAAGTGACCGATGAGAGAAAATTTCTGTGGAATAGGGGTATAACATAGTTATGTACAGAATGGTTATGAATATACAAAACAAGGCAAAACAGAACAAAACTATGGATACATGTACGTGAAAAAATGATAACAATTTGAGAAACGCAAGACAGAGTACGTTCGCATATCAGGCCAAGCTTGCAGTCAAGTTTTTCCTGGGAAAATAATTTGAAATAGCTGTGTACTTTAGCAAAGACAGATACAATACAGATTGAAAGAAAACCAAACATCTTGTTTTCATTCGATGAAGTGCTTTTTAGAATAGGGAAATATCCCTCCGATATCATTGTCAGGTATCCCTCCGATATCATTGTGCTTTTTAATTCTTAACTTCGCTATAACGACTTCGGTGACGTTTTGTTCTTTTTCACGCAGACGGATATTACGTGTACATAGAGACCTCCTCTCCACGTAGCTATGGGGATTTTGCACGCCTATGGAGCCCCGCCTTCCATGGTTACGGGTCGTACTTGTGCCTGAAATTTTGGTATCATATGTATGGTAGCACTGTCAACTCACTGAATGTCTACAAGTCAGAAACAACATTCCCAAATTCTACAGACAGTATATTCTCTCTCAGTGGAGAACAGGGAAACTATTGGGATGAAGCACAGGTAATTCAGTCCAGTTTTGAACAAAAAATACAGTACAATTTAGTGTTTTCTTACGTATCTTATACTCGATCTGCCTTATTTATACAGATAATAGAATGCTGTAAGAATTAATGAATTTTCGGATAACTAGACAAAGATTATCGATGTGGCCATCATCTCAGGGCACAGATAACTATCCTACATATAACTTAAAGGGATCTTGTAGTACTGCTTCAGGTGAAGATTCAGCTTTTATTTTTTTTTGCGAGATACTTAGCTTAACTTAGTTTAGAAACCACATTGTCTTCATATTATGTCAAAGAGTCAGTGTCAAACAGCATACAATTCTAAGAAGAATGTAAAGTTTATTTGATGAAAATCGGTTTTGAAACAAACAACTTGCATTTTTTTTATTCATAGACCTTATAACTCATTGAGCTTTCGAAAGAAGAGTAACAACACAATTAGTTGAAAACGTGGAACGTACTTAAAGTTTACAAGTAGAAAGATAATAGTAAAAATGCGGCGCAGTACGTCAAGAAAAAAAAATACTACGTTTGATTATCTACTTACTGTGTCGAGTAGCTTCAAACATCTTGTCATATATGAAATTATTCTACAGGTCACAATCCAGAACGACTACTTACCATTTTACATCACCATGGAAGGTGTACGTGGGAGTGACTTCACTGGCGATATCGCCTTTGATGACATTCTGATGGCCCAGGGATACTGCCAACAAGGTAATGCACACATCTTAACCCGTTTAATAACGGTTTGATTTTCCTACATTTCCATAGACACCTGCCCGAGTATACTCGGGACTCTTCAGCAACTCGTGTCCAGGTTGGGATGAATCTTAACATTATACGACTTGAAAAATATTACATTATGTCTGACCCTCAATCTCAAAGGACAATTGAAATCACAGTCATGAAAACAAAGAATAAAGACTGACGACACTGAAATAAAAGCCAATATTTACTTGCTTGAAATTGTTCTTGAAAGCAATGGTATATAGCTATGTTCGATTGTACCTACTTGAAATTCGAACACGTTCAAATGAGATTTGGTGTCTTAAAGCGATGCACATCATCCCGAGTGGCGAGTCCGTTTTGAGAGGGATATGCATTATTTTGTTTATTTTTAACGCATGTTGTTATGTGCAAGTTGAATAATCTTTGTCAGTTCCCCCCTCCTCCTCCCCAAACAAGCAAAACGGCATGCCTGCAAAAATATGCCTGCTAACCTTATCATTGTAACTGTATGAATGACAAGAATACGGGCCCCTGTGAAAAAGTATAGGGTTATGATATTTAATATCCTTTCCCTTTAATTGCGAGAATAAGGTATTTTTTTATGTACTTAGAAAGTAATGGCAGTTGTATCCTTAGTAGTGTCATTACCTATGGAAAATTGTTTAATTCGAAACAATTTCTAGAAACAGTTTTAAAATGGCTCAAATTGATTAATTTCAAGCAATTTGAAATAGTTTAAAATTCACAGTGATCTTAAGTGAATCATTGCACACTTTCCTACAAAGATAATGATAGGATGTTTGCAGCATGTACGCCTATCACGGGGACGCCTTTATGTTGTGTCTTTAGTTTAATTAATAGTTTTTAGATTAATAGATATTTTAATGTTTTGGTGAATGAACATGTCATATATGGAATATTGTAAGCGATGGTAACCACGGACAATCATAACATGTTAAAGCGTACTGACGTGTGGGAACGCAAATTTAAGATACACCTGTTTTTCATTTACTGTTTGTATGAACATGTCCATTAACAGTCAGTGTAAAGATGACATTAATTATCAACAAGTGGCTGTGCGAGTTTAAATACCAAGTACTAATTATTCTGCATTACGTAATTCCTTGTTCATCACCTTTGCAGGGGGATACACAACACAAGGTACGAAGACAGACTTGATATTGTAGCACACTTGAAATTGGTAGTTTCAGCACTCATTTCGTATAGGAGAGTGAACTACTCTTATTGTCTCTTGCGTGTGTGTGTGCGTGTGTGTGTGTGTCTGTGGAGGTGGGGGGGGGGTCACATTTGTTAAATGATATTGTATATCATGCGACCAATATTTACCTATACTTCGTAATTATAATCCATGAAAGGAGCCTGCACAGCATGTTGCGTTACCTAAACGATTAATGCCAATGTATCATTGTGATTAAGATGAGGGAAAATTATGTGTGTATCTTGTTAAGTTAATCCGTTCCATACTGAATTCTGAAATGCCCATAGACTTAACATGCAGGCCACCAGGTTCCCGTGTGGAACGGGTTAAAGAAACCATTATAGTTTCCCTTGAGGATTTGAGGAATTCTTTTCGTGACACTTACACTGTATTGACAGTATAGCCAATGATGGCCCAGTCAACCTTGTATTGCATTACACAAATCAATGTATTGACGGGGACAGTTTCTGCATTCAAACCGAGTTGGAACTGGAATTACCCAAGGTCATTTTGATAAACTTCCACAGTTAAAATGACCGGATTATCAGATTAAAATGAAATTAATCATGCTCTATTAACATTTTTTTTTGTCCATGACTGATACCAACTTTAAAAGCAGAACCATTATCTTTAACTTTCAAAGCAGAACAAATATCTTTTTAAAAGGTATTAGAGTTGGAAGTGAAGAGTGTTCGTAGAAAACTATGAAAACATTTTCTAGGACACACCTGATCACACAACTCTGCAGAAAAAGACAACAGTGTTCCAAAAATAACTGTTACAAACACAATTTCTTATTCAAGTCATGATACCAAAACTTACTGTAATGTAGATGAAGTCTTGCTCTTTGAGAGAATATGAAAACATGTAGATTGACTATTTGAGCCATCTCACGTATTTTGAGTCCTGATACAAAATCGGTAGTGGCGACTTTATGTTGATTTTGTGATTGCACGGTCACGACACACCGTTCATCGAGTAATTGTAAATTAGAATAGATCTGAGCATATGCTCTTCCGGAAATATGTTTATCATTGTCTACGAAAAGGATATCTTCAAGTACGGAGACCAATAATTAGTACTTTTGCACCAATGTGATGTCGCCTTGAACCAGATCCCGGAGAATTTGACTGTGACTTTGAATCCGGTCTCTGTGGATGGCAGCAGGCATATTACGGGGACGACTTTGATTGGACCCGGTACAGCGGAAGTACCCCGTCTTCAAGCACTGGACCGTCAGTGGATCATACATACGGAACCTATTGTAAGCGGTTTGATCTTGTCTTTATGTGGGTTTGACATTTTCATCGTAATTCCATGATGCTTCTTTTGATGAGCTTGCTTCATTTTTGTATATGCCTATAAATGTGTTTTATTATTATTTTCGTTATTATCATTTTAAAAAATGGTACAATTTGAAGAGCCTAGTCGCGGAACTAGTAAAGTTTCATTTTCTGTTTATTATTTTGTTTATATTCGAATACATACTCACCCCCCCCCCCCCACCCGAACAACAACAACAACAGGAACAATAACAACATTTCCGCTGATACCCCACAATGTCTTACCATTTTCGGTATTTTTCCGAAGGTACATACATGTAATTACTTTGACAAGAATGGAAATCATATGTAATAGTAAAATAAAATGAAATAAATGAAACAAGGAGGTAAATGTTTTGCAATCAAACTTGATCTTCCTTGAAATTCAGTACAATCAGAAATCGTGCAAAACACCTTTATACAAATCGCTCCTTACTGACTACAAGGCCACAACATTAGAACGTGGGATTTTTCAAATTTAAATTACATTTTGTATACACAACACCAAAGTAAATATAGAATATTTCTATCCCAACAATCACTATCTCGTCAAAATTTTATTCATTTGTTGAAGAATTGAACCATGAATGACTTTTTTTATCACATTTTTATAGATAGAAGGTAGTGACATAATTCTCAAAAGGAGAAGAAGAATTTTAACCTCAAGCCATTCTTGCTACAAAAGTTCTCTCCATAATGGTGAGAAACCTTGTCTCTCGTAGGACGCGATGCACTACAAGAAAACAACATTTATCATCTGAAAGAAAAGGCTGATTAGAATAGGGATCATCGCTGTAATGTTACTGTTCCTTTAATTCGTAACCTTTATAACATTCACATGTATTTACAGCATGTGACCTGTTTGCCTTTTTACTTGCAGCCGGATATTATATGTATATAGAGACCTCTTCAGGTGTATACGGAGATAAGGCACGCCTGTGGAGCCCCTACTACAACGGTTACGGGTACTCGTGTCTGACATTTTGGTCTCATATGTACGGTAGCACAATCAACACACTGAATGTTTGGCAGTCTGAATTCAGATCACCAAATGCGACGGACATCTTATACTATTCCAGTGGGGAAAGAGGAAACTATTGGAGTCAAACACAGGTATTTTTTTATTTGATTTGATTTGATTTATTGATTCCTGTATTATCATTGTACATGAACATACATGTCCATTATTATACATGTATACTATTCCGGTGCGGAAAGAGAAAACTATTGGAGTCAAAATACAGTTAAACATTTTTTGATTTGATTTGATTTATTGATTCCATGTATCATCATATCTGAATTTCATTGGAGGGATTAAAAAAAAAGGTGAAGAAGAATTTTCACACAAAAAAAAATACACAAAATCGCAGAAACTACTCATTATTGAAAAGCAAACAAATATTAAAAACAAAAAACTCTATGCACGTGCTGTACATCACAAAGCTATTTTTTTTTTGTCCCACAGGGTGCTAGATTAAATAAATTTCAAACGATATTAGTTCGTTAAAATTTGGTGTTGAGTACACTTCTTTTCAAGGTACATTATTTTCACCATGCAATTAACGGGTATTCCTATGGGACATATCCATTTATTACTTGAGAACAAATTGGAACATGTGGAATAAACCTGCAGGTTTTTTACTCAACATGAAGTGGATCCACACATATAGAAGAGAAACTCTTCAGTTGTTGTTGTTGTTGTTGTTGTTGTTGTTGTTGTTGTTTTATTTATCTGTTCTGCACTCACGGGAAGGATTCACCACTCTATAGGTCAATTCATTGGGCAATGTCCAATATGACTTTACCAAATGTTATTGATAAATTTCATTTGTCTCTTAATATTGTTCTTACTGAAGCAATGCAATCCATAGATATACTAACAGCAAACTGTCGATTGGAGAAAGGAAATGATAAAAATGTTTTGAATGTTAAAACATTACAGATATTAAAGGATTTTTGTATTCCATGACATGTTTGAGAATTTTTATTCCATGACATGTTTTGGAATAAAAAATAGAGAAAGCAACCTTCAGGTCATTCATTCAAACTTGCAATCTACTTGTTTTTTTCTTAATCAGAATTGTCTCTTAGCTTTAAATGATGTAGACAGAAATGAGAGGGTTCAGTTATTGTTCGGTTTTGATATCGAAATGCTTTTGTTTTCCAAAGTCAGTCACTGTCAATAGTGACGAATAAAATGTGCATAAAAGAATTCGTAGCAACTGCGTGAAACACATGAAACCATGAGAGAGAGAGAGAGAGAGAGAGAGAGAGAGAGAGACGGACAGAGAGAGGGGAAGGAGAACGAAACCCATGTTGGAACTCCAGGTCTATAGAAACAGTTGTTCCATCTCTACGTGAAAGAGTGGAAAATCTTCAAGTTTATATACCTGTGACTATCTGTTAGCTCCAAATGCTCGCATCACTTCGTTCCTGCACGTCAAAAAATCCAAGCTAATGAATTTGGAAAGCAGAGTAACAGCAAGTACATGACCAGTGAAAAGGGCTGAAAGTCAAAAAGCTCACAGTGCATATTATGTATATCTATCAATCCAGATCAGTATCTACAACTATTACTCCATGCCATTTTACATCACTATGGAAGGTGTACGTGGGAGTAGCCACACAGGTGATATCGCCATAGATGACATTTCAATTTCCCCGGGATACTGCCAACAAGGTAAATGTACCAAATTTTCAGTGCTTACTTTGGAAGGTTGGAACGACAAGTCGAAGGTAGAATCATAGAACGCCTTTTGGATTGCACCTATACTTAAAATTCGAATTTCTAAATACTAAAATCTAACACGATGTACATTCTGCTCGAGTAATGACATTCATTTTCAAATTTCACAGAAGAGTCCCTCCCCCATTTAACCCTTAGAAAGAGAAAAGAAGCGCAAGTTCTACAATCCTACGTTACTTTAAATGGCGTTAGTAGCTGTGAAAATAAAGGCATAAAACTTAAGAACAAACATCGTTAGTCATCCACCTTAACCCGGGACATAACCATTTTTGTTTCGTCTTTGCAGTCTAGTGAAGGTTTATTTCAAAGTGTAAAAATGTGTTTGTGCGTATGAAATCATAAACCGAATTTTGTTTGGATTCTATAAAGAATGTTATTTCTCCACGCAAAAGATATGACAATCTCTATATAGAAACATACGTTTATAAATGTCTTTATATATTTATCATTCCTCCTGTTTAATATTCTTAATGAAACATGAAATGAAATTTCCTATGCATCCGCACACCGAGTCATTGCATATGGAAAACTGTTAGTTTGTAAACACTGCGAACATTTCAAGTTGTCGTTGGAAATAGTTGCTTTAACATATTTGAATTTATATTCTCCAATTCATTTTGAATTTAAGTCCAAAGTTCCACACTTCCCTATTATATGTAATAAGTGGCATTTAAGGTTAGGTTGTTTGCGACCGTGTACCTTTCCATGTACTAGTGTGTCATTTTGAATGGGTTATCTGAATTCTAATAATGAAATATTTGTATTGCTTTTGTAATGTGTGATTATTGAGCTGTAAGCTGCAGTAACCATTGACCGTCTCTATTTTTCTTAGTTCGGTTACGTGTTTCAACGCAGGCTTAAGACAACACGTGCTTCTCGTTTGTAAACAATGTAATTTGTCTATCATGAATAACAATAACCAAGACTTTAATTAGGCAATGTTTTCTAAATTTAAAAAAAAAGTATTCACTATTTCTATATTCCTGAAAATTTTCTTCATTATCTCTGCAGGGGGATACACAACACAAGGTATGAATTCCGTAAAATGTATGGAATTGGTGATTTCCCCCCATTCAGAATTACATGGTCTCCTTATCTTTTATTCTTTTTTTTTGAGTGGGGAGGGGGGAGACGGTATTAAGTCACATCAAATATCCCACCACACTGTGCTGAATGATATTTTTCATGTCAGAAATCAACACATCAAGATGAATTTCATGTATGTATATATGTATATCCATATGATAGGTATTAAGCAGCTTCATACTACGAAGCTGCATATTACCTGTCAAATTATATTATTGAAGATGGACAATGTATTATAACATGATAAGAGAAATGAAGACTAGGAAAAAAAGTCGTGCCTGTGAAGTTTGTCACCATCTGGTTCATTATAAAGGCTTAGGGACTGTTTTTTCCTCTGGTTTTTCCTCTTTCATTTACCCCTCCCCACCGCCCCCTACCAAAAAAAAAAAAAAAAAAAAAAAAAAGAAAAAAAAAAAAAAAAAGAAGAAGAAAGGTTAGTAATGGCCGTAATGATTTCGACGATTCTCTTCGTGACCCCTGTAGACAATAGATATGGCCTAACAGTAACCTTGCATTCTGTAGTCTGTTTCTGTAATCGAACTGAAGTCAAACGTGTATTAAATACACTCATGTTAGTAAACATCATGTTCCTCAGCTGCAAGCCAATTATCACGTTTATGTGCATTATCTTATGCCACATCATTTTGACATTTATAGGCCTATAGCTCTTGACCGTTTTGGTGTTCAGCTCACTACTGCATAATCATGTAAATTCATAATTAAATCAAGGGGGAAACGATTCCCCTTTTTCTAATATGTCCGGCAAAACTCTGTCCTGATATAAGGGAAAATAGTTTTAGAAAATGTATAAAAACAATTTCATGAGAATGTGATGTTTTTGTTTATAGCTTATCAATACTGTGGAAGCTGGGAGTTTCAATGTTACAATGGAAACTGCATACCATATTACTGGCAATGTAATGGATACAGCGACTGTTCCGATGGCAGCGATGAATACAATTGCGGTAGGTGTGCATTTCATAGATTATGTCACTGCCTCTCCGCTGCATGAGTTCTATACTTCTACAACCCCATTAAACTTTAAAATCTTCAACATCCCATCTGTTTTAAGGTGATTTTGCATGCCTTTGACTATTGTTGAATTCTTTCTGTTAAATGCAGTCGTTATATTCACGTTTTGCTGTTCATCATAAGCAGAAAAAGATAAAGGTTTATGATTTTAAAACACCCGGTGCACCTATCTGCCTTTATTGACTATAAATACTAATTTGCATTCTTTCTTGTAATAAGAATAGATGGAGACTTAAAATAGTACATTATTTTTCGTGCGGTTTTATTGCAAGTATGCAAGATGTTCTTGATGAACATGAAATGTGATTGCAATTGAATCCGCATTGTCGACCCATGGCCTACGGAAACCCGCTAGGTACTATATGCTTCCTACAAATATTACAAGTTATATTCCGAAATAGTTCAAATAAACTGACTTGAAACGATTTCAATACTTCATAATTCAATTTGACCTTTAATTCATTATTCCACACTTTGTTATGCAATGTCATAAGTGGCGCAGATTGCTTGGCTGTTTTCTGAAAGTAAAACTGCCACGAGAATGTTGTGTAGTTTTGCATAATTTATCTGGAGATGCTTTGTTGTTGTTTTTTGTTAGTGCTTTCCGATTATTGAATTGTAAGTGTTAGTAATCATTGGCCGTCATTATCTATACTTGGCTGCGCACATAGTGTTTTTTTTTCAACGATGACCATTATCAGCAAAATGTTTTGTAAGTTCTAAAACCATGTACCAACTATTCTGTTTTCCGTAATCTTTCTTCATCATCTTTACAGGGGGATACACAACACAAGGTATGGCGATTTCCGTAACAATTATAGAATTTATACAAGTCAACCTCATCTGCGATTAGAGACTTGTCTTCTGTATTTTTGTTTGAAAGGGGCGATGTCACATTATCGTCGGCCTTATTCCAAAAGGCCTTTAACACTACACAAAGTCTATGTGTTGAGAGCCTTTTGGCATAAGGCCGATGCTATGTTAAGATCCAATCACATTGAAATGTGAATTGTATTTTTCAATTTGCCTCCCTCTAAAACTTCATTGTCTTACATTCATCGAATCATATCGTTTCAAATAAGGACCTAACGTATTCATGTTATGATACCTCGGCTTGATGTTCTTTGATAAGATTATCATACTATTTTGTATTCTTCGGATATGTAATGATAAGAAGAAATAGATTATTAGACAATCAATTGTTGACTCTGGGCTAATTTTTAGAGTAATAACCAGCAACTAAGGGTAGCCGTGAAAACAAAGAGTTGCATAATGTTCTTGTTTGTAGGCTACCAATACTGTGGAAGCTGGGAGTTTCAGTGTTACAATGGGAACTGCATACCATATTACTGGCAATGTAATGGATACACTGAATGCTCCGATGGCAGCGATGAATACTATTGCGGTAGGTGTTGCATTTCACTGCTCTTTAAACTTTAAAGCCTTGAAAATCCTTCTGATGTTATTGTAAATCCTGTTTTTTTTTTTTCAATTTGTTAGGCATGCCTTTGTTGATTTGTGAATTCTTTGTGTTTGATGAAGTCGTTTTGATACTTAAGTTTGATTCATAATTAGCAGACATCAAGTATGGTCTGTGATAAGAGAGCACCTGTTTCTCCTATCTTTAATATTTGTATACTGTATACATATGTGTATTATAAATATCACGATGACATTTATCAGCCAATGGTTTTCTAACTTGTCTAACCACGTACTAATTGTGTATTCCGTTGTTTATCACCTTCACAGGTGGATACACAACACCAGGTATGGATTTTGCAGCATTTATAATTATATGGAATCGATGATTGCAGCAGCCCTCTTTCAGAGTAAGAGGGTTGCCTTTTGCTATGTATATATATATATATATATATATATATATATATATATGTGACTGTGCACCTCAAAACGAACATAAAGTCGCACACACTGATTTTGCGTGAGGACTGAAAATAAGTGAAATGGGTCAACCTAGCCGAACTTGACTTTTTCATATTTTCTGAAAGAACGGGTCTTCTTTTACATTATGCTAAAATTTGGTATCATAAAACGGGCAGGAAAGTGTGTTTTTTTAGCAGTTTATCTCGAACATTTTTGGTAGAATAGTGTGATTAGGTGTGTCTTTAGAATCCCTTTTTCATTTCTGAAAAACCTTGTCCACACTCTTCACTTTCAACTCTAATAACTTTTGAAAGGATTGTGCTACTGCTTTGAAAGTTGGCATTGATTATGGACAGAATGTTTTAATGAGGCATGCCTAATTTCAGTTTAATCTGATAATCTCTTCATTGTTATTACTTTGGTGGTTTACTTCCTGTTTTTTGTCCCATTCATCGCACAGCCAGCACGGTTTGGTAAAGTTTAAGCGCTTGAATAGACACTGTCCTTCAGAGCCTTTTTTCTCAGTTCACACTTTTCCTGAGTTTGTGCTTTCTTTCCAATATTTAGATAGGTTAGGAGAGTCCATTTGATTTGAGTTATACATCATTTTAAAGCTTAAAGTCTGCTCTTTCAGAATATGGTCTTAACTAAAAATTCATGTCCGGCGACTTTTTGTTTGTTTTGAGGTGCAGGGTCACATATACCCTTTTTTTTGGGGGGGGGGGGATCACATATTAAAGATCCCACCACACTGTGCTGGATAGTGGGTTTCTATTTAGGTCAAATGTCGTCACTTTACATTATATTTGATACGTCTTATGCAGTGTTACAACATTACATTCCATAATTGAATTGTATACTACAGAGGAGAAGGTTAGTAGTAAAGGAATCGGTGACTCCAGGGTACCCTTTCACTCACAGTTTTTATCTGTCCATGCTTCTTGAATTAGTGACCCATAAAGTTAGTCTCCCAGTTGATCATCATAAAGATTTGGAATAACTTTTTTAGCATAAATATATAGAGAGAATCAACATATGTATATGGAAACGACCGTTGCAGCTCTCAAGTCAAAAACTAACCTTTAAGTTCCCTCCTTCTTTTGTCATAGATAGATCATTGTGCGGTGATAATTAAATAGTATACATAAGTGCGGTGATTTGGGTCTGCCTCCTGATCCAACGGACCCAGGATCGATTCCCTCACTGAGTAATATTGTGTGTAAGCTTTCTTCTCCTCTAGTAAGAGGTAAACACTCTGTCCCTCTGACAGAACATTAAAGGGAGGTCCCGTATATGAGTTTTAAATAGCCACGACTCACGCACATAAAAGATCTTACTTCATTTATTCATAGCAAAGAGCAAGGTGCTAACCCGGTGAAGTGGTCCACCTACCTATACCCACGCAAGAAAACAAGCGAAAGATGCCGACTCCTTGTGGTTCGCCACATGCGACTAGCAATAGCCAACAAACGGTTTCAACCTGGACCTTAAGCTTGAATGAAAGAATCGTTAACATAAGGAAGTAACGGAAAGACAGTTTCTTAAACTTTAGAATGCCCCAATTGTACTCTCACAGGATCATCTCTAAGTGTGAATGGAGTTCGTTTGAGAGATGGAAGGAACTACAACGAAGGTCGAGTGGAAGTTTTTGTCGATTATCAGTGGGGAACAATATGCGATGATAGCTGGGATTTGAATGACGCCAGTGTCATCTGCAGGATGCTGGGATTTAGCGGCGCGACCTCGGCACCGATAACGGCATATTTCGGCGAGGGGAGCGGGCCGATCTGGATGGACAATGTCTACTGCTCTGGCAGCGAGAGTGACATCAACCAATGTCCGCACAATGGATTTGGTTCGCACGATTGCGTTCATGGGGAGGACGCTAGCGTCATTTGTGGTGAGTAAGGAACTCCATAAATCAGGATAAATCATTCCTAGGGATATACATTACTTCATGCTTAAGATAAGATAAAATCATGATATATGTAATATGTGTTACATCTACATCTCACTAAAATATTCTCTTTCCTGACTCTGATTATTGTAAGAGCCAGGGAAATGATGACAATCGCTGTTTTAACCTTATGGTTGATGTGTGTGTGTGTGTGTGTGTGTGTGTGCTCTAAGACTCTGATTTGAGTTACCTCCTATAATTTATGCATTCATTACGTAATCTTTATAACATATTTCGTTATTGGAGGTAAAACAATGGAAATTGTTTGGGGACGTCAATTAATTTGTGTGAGGCACTATCATCGCAACATTTTCCCTTGTGGAAACAGAACTATTTCAAAGTGCGACTTTGTCAAATATCACTAATATTAATATTAAAGGAGAGTGACGCTTAGTGTCACACTACCTACCTGTTTCATTGAAGTCATGTCAAAGAAATATTTTCTTCATACTCTGAGACTTCTTCATAAATTTTCTCTAAAAATTATTATCGTTATTATTATTATTATTTCTTACCTGGAAGTTCAAATGAGAGATAGACTCTTGATGTAGTATGATTCAATTGGCAAACAAATTGTTCGTAACATCGACATATAAAATCATTACTGCCTTGGTATGAGCTGCTCCGGAGAAAACAACTCCTTGGAGTCTTTCATCTTTTGGATCACTGATAAAAACACAGAATGTTCAGTTGACACTCTGATTATGATTGTACCTTTGAGTGAAAATGAATATTTTCACTCAAAATCACTCCAATTTCACTCTAAATTCACTCTTTTTTGTATTCACTCCTTCAAGAATGAATATTTTTACTCGATTTTTTTTAGAGAGAAGGAATAATAGATCTGTGTGAACTATGCGTTCCAAAAAAGTGTAGTGACTTTAAAGTAACTTTATTTCACTTTTTGATCGTGGCCATCCGGTGATTTGGTAAAGTTGATTCCAAAATTTTCTATTGTCATGGGATTATCAGATGCTGCACTCAATAAGTTAGTTGTTTTCATGTTAAATTTCCCCATAACATCTCTTTGATAGACATAATACGACTCGTAGTGCTTTTAATAACAAACTTTACACTGAAGCGGAAATGTGGGTTGATATATTGCCAGTTTATTGTCGTTTCTAAGCATGCTCTCGCTGTCAACCCTCGACACAGTCTACTGCGGCGGCGATTCATTCCAGTGCTCCGATGGGCAGTGTATACCATATTCGTGGAGATGCGACGGATGGAATGATTGCTCCGATTACAGTGACGAATATGGATGCGGTAATTCATATTTGCTACATTGAAGCATTGTGTTATTCAAATGTTGTAAACAATATTATTTGTTGGAAACGAAGTAAACGGAACGATACACATACACATGTACAATACAATACATAATGGTCAAAGAGAGTTTTCGGACCTAATTTCTTTTTGATATTTTGAATATTGCAAGACTATTGAAATCATGTGCAGTTCAAGCTAATATTAAAACTATCATAATCGGTAATAAATAACTGTTATAGTATCACGATATGAAATTGACAGAAAAAACAATACTATATACTTGTAGTTCTATTGAATTATCGTATATCAAGCCCGACACGTTTGCCCTTCAGCAAGGCACTTTATCCACATTGCTGCTCTGCACCCAGGAGTATAAATGGGTACCCGGTAGGATGAGAAAGCTTATGTTGGTTGATCAGCATGTGCGCGCCTGTAAAATGGCTGCGACTGGCTGGAATGCTCCCCAGGGAGTGGAGAATGAGCACTGTTAGTGCTGGTTGGAAATAATGTATCCAGTGACCGGGGTAATAATAGTCTGTAAAGCGCATTGAAACCCTGAAGTGTGTGAAATGCGCTATATAAAAACCAGCTATTATTATTATTATTATTATTATTGGTGGCTTAGACTACAACACTTTAATAAGAAGAGAAGCTTCATTCCGTGGAACGTGCAAGCCTTTTTAAGATGCCTGCTTTTTACTCTTTTCTTTCTTCAGGTGGAGTTTATTACGCATCTACCCCAGGTATCTACCCCACTGGCCGCCACTCGATTCCTTGCAAATATTGTCCGAGTGCTTTTTACATTCTATAATAATGAGAAATATTAATAGCAAACATACACTGTAAAAACATCGTTGTTAAATTTAACACCACGGGTGTTAAATCTAACACCGATCAAACTTCAATAAAGGACCACACCCACAGGTGTTAAAAATGCACTGTGATGGTGTTGAAAAGTGTTCACCTGAAACTTCGTGGTGTTAATTTGACACTGTACCTGGTGTTATTTTGACACTGTACTGGTGTTGATTAAAAAATGACACCACATGGGTGTTGATTTGATATTTGTTGGTGTTAATATCAATGGTTTAACACCCGTCCAGCTTCAATAATTTAGTAATAATTTCAATAATTCAATTTAGTGGGTCTCTCCATTTTTCACACTTTAAAGGGTGTGTACAGTTCTGGTCGAGGTGAAGATTTAGCTTTTAACGTTTGGCGAGATATTCAGAAACCATTCTATAAGATGCCAAAGAGCATGCAGTTCTAAGGGGTATCAAAAGTTTATTAGATGAAAATCGGTTTTGAAATGGCTGAGATATCCAAAGACAAGGTGAAATAAAGAGATCCTAATAAAGTTGTGGCATGTCGCCTTTTATTATTAGCACTTTTTTTGGATATCTCAGCCATTTGAAAACCAATTTTCATCAAATAAACGTTGAATCCTTCTTAAAATTCCATGCTCTTTTATATTTCATCAGAGGCTTTTCATTACCCCACTTAGGAATGTTCAAAACATGAATCCCTACCTCAACCAGTACTGTACAGTCCCTTTAAGCAAAGTTATACATGTACCTTATTTCGATCACTTCTGTTTTTTTTTTTACTACAATGTATAATTACTATAAGGTCCTCCTCAACTGTTTCACATTCTTTTCTACACATAATGTTCTGTTTACCTTATTCTCTGTTGTCAAAAGAAGTGTAACTTATATGTTTTGTCGAAAAATGAAATAAACTTTGAATTGAATTGAATTGAATTGAATTGAATAAGAGACCACACCAGCTGGTGTTACTTTGGTGTAAATTTATTTTCACATTTTTTCAAAAATCTAGTATTTTAATGTCAAATTCTTGATCGTCTTGTTTAAATTAAAAATCAACAAGAAGTGCAGTTACTAAGAAACTCTTCAAAAACAGTTTAAAATTTGGAAATGACACCCAGAGGTGTTAATTTAACACCATAAATGAGCACCGAAAATTTAACACCAGCACGGTGTTCACTATTTAACACTGAACTTTTTGCAGTGTACATGCCACAATACGTTTTTGCCCGAGATTTTATGATTTTTAAGTTAAGAAGACGCATGGGTATTAGAACACATCAAAATATTTCTTTTCTCTTGTTAACTTTTTCTAGCCTCTTCCTGTGATTACGGAGACTTCCAATGTAACGACGGACAATGCATACCAGGCCACTGGGAATGTGATGGGATCAATGACTGTTCCGATAACAGTGATGAACATTACTACTGCTGTAAGTTTCCCTGTCTTTCGTGGACCAGACAATCGTGAGAACATTAACCATTACAGTCATTACAAGTTTAACTATACTAAAAAGCAAGAGAATAATAATTATTATTAATCAGAGAGGTAAAGGTTGTGGCGTTAATTTTCTTCAATTTGTCTCCCTCTACAAAAGGAAATAAAGATGCAAGATTGCAACTGCTGATCTGTAATTTAACAAGTTTGATAAATTACAGAGTCCAGTTCTTTATTTACCCGACATGTCCGTAAAAGTACAGGTCAGCAGGAAGAGAAATTGAAGAAAATTGAAACCTTAAACTACTCGTATTTGTAAAATCTTTCTTCTCCAACATAAAAGTACGGGTAGTTGTAATGAAATTTTTTTTTACGTGGCGTAGTGTCCAAATTATCAGTACTTTTAAACAAAAATAAGACATACACGTAGTGCCCAAGTTCCTCAGTTACAGAAATATATATAACGTCAACGGAGCATTTTCTACATGGCTCTTGGTAAACGTAAGCATTGTCCTCTGTCATTTCCCAATAGTACCGATATTTCTACTCTATCCGATTATTCATCCAGCACCAACATACGTCACAGAACCAATGCCCTACTACGGAAGCTGTTACGGCTTTGGATGTAACTGTATCGGAAGTGACTGCCGTTCATCAGACTGTTACTGCGATGCGGCGTGTGAGCGGTTCAACGACTGCTGCTACGATTATAGCTACTATTGCCCTAACACTGGACTAGGTAACAAATCATTTGAGTAATGCTCTCTTGCACGTTTTCTTTGTTGAATAGGGAACATGTATACTGATACTGACGAACTGGGAAGCGTTAATCATGTTAATAGACAATCATTATCCTCTGCATTGCCCAGCTTGATATCAAACCGTTTTAAGGATAAACGAGATTAAAGATATACGAGGTATGGCAAATTAAATTTTTACCAAGTCATCAAGTCCACGCTACGCACTATTGGTAACGCAATAAAAAAAAAAGTTAAAAATTTGATGCTATTTCTTAATCATGTTTTCGTTTTTACAGCAAGGAAATATATCAGTTTCGTATACATACCTGGATAACACCATAATCACTTTATAAAACTTCTGTAGAGAAACAACAAAAATATACCGGATCCATGCACGCAAACCAACAAGGAATTTTCGTTTCTATCGTGTTGTAACCTAGATACAATGTACAGTGTACGTTGTTTTTCTAACGTTCATAGCAATGACTAGAAAGCGGTTAAAGAATAGTGAGTACTGTCGCAACTATAACTATGACAGAATCTGTTACAATAAAAAGATGGTAACCATGAGAAAAAAGGTAAATAAGGCCAATTCTGTGTGATCTAACAGGTTTTCAAATTGTTAACCCCTTTTCTTTCTTTTTTTCTTGATTCCAAGTCAAGAATGGGTAAGAGCGATATCCCTCTTTTTCCAAAATATATAAAGTAAACTGAAATATATACGCTGTCAGATGTCACTGTGTCTAGCTGTAAAACCACCCCTCCAAAAAAGATAAATAAAATGGACAGATTGTCAAGTTGTCATGACACTTTTTGTCTTTATCTTTATGCTAACCAGCAAATGGACTCTACTACATACAAGCCTTGGACGCCTTACCGGTAAGTCTGATAAATGTTATTCTGGAAAGAAACAAGTCATGTCATAAAAGAGCCATCATCCCTTTGCTTTATTCGTGGAAGAAATGACTCATGTCATACCAAAAGCCATCATTACTCTGCTTTTTGTGAAAGTTTCATGTCGTTATTGTAATTTGAAAGTTGTTGGTCATTACCACGGAATAGTTGTTTTTATGCCTGAACTCTTGAACAACGATTTTATTGCAGTGATCAAAAGATACCTTTAACCGATTCTTGATATTTGATCTCGACGGTGGAATGGAGCAATCGCTTCTTCTGCACTCTGCTTTAGGCAAAACCCATGCGACTGAGTTTTGTCAAAAACCACCTAGTAAAGTGGAGTCAAATACGATAGCAATACTTGCATCTTCTTTATTGTTGTCAATGGCTTCTAAGTATAATTATTGCGCCACAAAATGGCGTCGAGTGATGTAAAGAAAAGTGCATCGAACTCTCCAGTAAGCAACTCGGTGATATAAGGACTGTAACACTCAAATCTTAGTATCGATATATCTTTTTTATGAATAAGGTCGAAGTGCGTCGTCGACGTGAAATCAATGGCAAACGACGCCGCAGACGCAGGGATGTTGGGGAAGAGGAAGGCGAGGACACGAACAAAACCCGTCGTCGCAGACGCAGGGATGACGTAGAAGAGGAGGAGGTCGAAGCCGAAGTCGAGGTCGAGGTCGAACCCGAACAATCGGAAGAATGAATTCGACCAGCCAGAATGAAGAAAAAAAAATGTTGAAAACCAAATTGACTAGTAACGAAAAGATATACACTTTAAAAAAGGTATTATAAGGAGTGATTTTACGTGATTGCTTGTCACTGTCAAGCTTACATGATTTTTTTTTTCGCCGATTATGATAATATGTCGATATTGATTTTTAACCTCTATGATCGCAAACTTAAAGCAGAAAGTCAATTTTGTAATAATAGGAAAAACTAGTGTTCTTTTGACATACGAGATGTCACTATTCGTTAATTTTCTTCACCGTTCATGTCGGGCTCTCAAGCTGTAATTTTAGCTAACATGTAATTTCTGTATGGTCTCTCACTGTAATAAAGACGAAACGAGCAGAGAAAACAGTTATGTCATCGTGAACATACAAGTAGATGATATTCTCCCAAAATGTCTTGATGACAACCATAATCTACCTTCCAAAACAGTTATATTCTAATTTTCAGTTCGAGTAGTGAACAATATTGGCAATGAAAATTGCAATATCATGGCAAGTTGATATTCGGTACCAGCCTGAAGTAGGTGATATATGCAATATTTCCCCAAATGGATTTATGTATAGCATTTTGCTCTAAATGTTTTCTAGAGAGTTACAACATAAACTCCTGAATAGAAATCTTTCATATTTTCAAGTATAACCAACAAAAGCAAGTGGATGTGCTCCCATCCTGTATCATGCTACGCCGAACTTTCCGAGTCATTCTAGTGACCGACACAGCTATGACGTGGAATCCTGAAATGAAGAGGGATGCACTCATCACAATCTATTCCTGCTTATGCTATAGCATAGAAATGGCATAGCATAGCTCTTTCGTTATACAAAGATCATTAGACGAATATTCCGTATCTACATGTCTATGTGTCTTCGATGTTGTGTGCTTTGAGAAATCATTTAAATCGGTGATGAATGGTATACAGGTAATAGTTAATAGTATGAGAGTATTCTAATGGGATTGTTGATGATGAAAATAAATCCTTCAATTATCAGCATAATTTCCATGCCTTCTTCGAATCATCATTAGTTTGTGGCGTAGGCAATTTTATGATACATCATATGGAGAGTATTAATGTATCATAAAGTGTATGAATTTTGAAATTTCACTTTAGAGGAATGGACATCTTATTGTTTTTCTTTATTCTATTTATTTTCCATACCTAGGTATATCTTTCCATCCTCAATAAAAATAGATGTACCATACAGGGGCCGCGGAACGTTTTTTTCAGTTTGGGGGGGCTGCGCAGCCGGAGGGGGTGTATCAAGGTCAACCTCCCGCTTAGACGCACCGGCGTAGCCTGGATACTAGTAATGATCTTGTGATCTTTGGAGGGTGGCGATTACTATGCGAGGAAGCCAAGCGACCGAACCCGAGCGAGCGGAGGGAAGGGGGTGGGGGGAGGGTGTGGGAGGGGGATTTTCCCCCTCCCACGGGGAGAACTTTTTGCATTTTGATGTTGTAAATGGTGCAATTTGATGCATCTTTTTGCGTCTTTTATCGACTTGAAACCCCCCGCTTAGACGCACCGGCGTAGCCTGGATAATGATCTTGTGATATTGGGAGGACGGTGGTTACTATGCGAGGGAGCGAAGCGACCGAGCCCGAGCGAGCGGAGGGAAAGGGGAGGGGGGTAGGGTGTGGAAGGGGGTGTCCCCCCTCCCACGGTGAGAACTTTTTGCATTTTTATGTTGTAAATGGTGCAATACGATGCATGTTTTTCCGTCTTTTATCGACTTGAAACGGCCCCACTTGTTTAAGGTAGCAGGATATTTTGATGTGGATTATTATTGAACAATTTGTCTATAAAGTGGTAGCATTTAAATAAACTTCTTGTATTAATCTATTGTTACAATTAATTTCATGAACGTTGTCTGTTAAGCAATCAAACAGAAAAGGCATGCTCACGAGGGTGTACATACAGAAGGGATATTTCTCCTCCCACACGAAGGTGATTTTACATTTTCAGACCTGAAATTCAGCGATCTGGTGCAAACTTTTGGTGCAAAACTTGAATTTTTTTCTAGCTCCCCCCCCAAAAAAAGTATTTCTGGAAATAATTTGGACTTTTTTTTCAGGAAAGTGTTAATAGTAAAATCATGGCATTTAGCTCTTATTCCGCGTGTGCATCATCTATGTGTATGTACAAAGTCTAATGAGGTAGAGGGGGAGGGTGTGGAAGGGGGATGCCCCCTCCCACTCAACGGAGCTTTTGCGTTTTTAAAATCAAGATAAAGCGATCTGAAGAACACTTTTTGTGAGAAATTCGGGTAGTGTGATTTTCCCCCCGATTTTTCCCTTTCTTTCTTTTTTCTTTTTTTTTCACGATCCAAAAGTGTGTGTGTGTGTGGGGGGGGGGGGGGGGGGGGCTGCAGCCCCCCAGCCCCCACCCCCCCCCCCCCCGCTTCCGCGGCCCCTGCCATAGGCACGAACAGCAGCTTACCACCCACACTATGTAGGATGTTAAGCTGTTGGCATGATTTTTGTTTCAAAAATTGCGTACACTCAGGACAAAAGAAGGTACACTTTTCAAGAACAAAACTCAACAGACCATAACCATCATTCGCTTTTTGAACGATTCCTTGCTCTCATTAAAGTCATGTCTACAACACGTCCACGAAAAGTACCGCACATTAATTAGAAATCGAAGATTGCGTACTACATTGATAAGTATTAAAATATTTGGGCACAACTGCATGAAGGTGATTTGAGTGTGCGTATGCTGTCTTGTCCGTATAATTATATATATTTATATAATGTGCGAGAGATCGTTCCTGTCCCAAACGTACGCGGTGCCTCATTGCGTATATTCACTATGTAAATAAATATATATATATATATACATACATACATATACATATACATATATATGTATAGGCGTTACCAAAAACATTTCCCACTTTTGATCCTTGATAGTTCAAAAATTATATATCAGACTACACTTACATTGATATGAGCAATAGCTGAATAGTGTACAATTTTGTTAAAGGTAATTTGATAATGATAGCACAAAATAGTTTCATTAGATTTAAGATTTATTTTCAAGTTAGGTTTCAGATTTGGCTCTGTTTTCAACCCTGTGTACAAAATTTTAGGTTTGCACAGCGGTCAATTGGTGTGTATGGGAGTGTGTGATTAACACCCTGACAATGGTCCTGAACAATGGCCATGATTAGAATGCTCTATAACATATTCATGAGAATTCCACTATCACAGCTAGTCTTTATTCATCCTGAAATGCAGTGTATGCAAGCACGTGGAAACATCAGCTTATTTTTGTTTTCATGTGCATGCATTACCCTTTACCATGACTTCAGACTAGCAGTGTCCAGGGCAATCATTATTAATAGAGCATTCATGTGCTTTGGAGCAAGAGTCTAGAAGCCTAGTCAGCAGAGCTCTGAAAAGGCGGTATTCGTGGTATTCATGTCTATGATAATTGTTCAGGGGCATTGTAAGCACACACTCACATGCACGTCATTGGTTCTTGTGTAAAGTTCGATTTTGTACAGAAGGTTCAAATTTGACCAAAATCTGGAACTTTACTTTAAAATTAATCATGGATTTATCGAACGATATTCAAACGATGTGAAACGTAATTCAAATGGACTCTCCTTACCTATCTAAATATTGGAAAGAAAGCACACCTTGGAAATGTGTAAACTGAGAAAAAAGAATCTGAGGTACATGGTCTATCAAGCACTTAATCTTTACCAAGCTGTGCGATGAAGTGCGGAATAAACGTGATGTAAACCACCTGCAACAACAGTGAAGAAATTATCAGATTAAACTGAAATTTAATACACTTTCTCAACACATTCTGTTCATGATTAATTCTAACTTTCGAATCGATAGCATTGTCTTTTCTAAATTTATTAGAGTTGAAAGTGAATAATGTGTATAGAGTTTTAAAGAAATGAACAAGGGGACTTTAAGACACACTTAATCACACTATTGTAAAACATAGAGTGTTCGACAAAAACTGCTAAAAACACATTTTCTTGTTCGTTTTATGATCCACAATTTCAGCATTATGTAGGAAAAGACTTGCTCTTTCAGAAAATAATAAGTTAAGATTGAGTAGATTGACCCATTTCACCTATTTTCAGTCTTTACACAAAATCAGTGTGAGCGACTTTTTGTTGGTTTTGTGATGCACGGTGACACGCACATATATATAATTTTTCGAGTTCATATTCATTTTGTCATAGAAGATTTTGAGGAAAACCAATGTATTATATACCATATCAAAGGTAATTTGATTGGCTATCAAGCTAGTAGGTACAAAGGGAATCTTTAGGCTAGGTGGTGAACACATTCATTTTTGCCCTCAAAGGCACAAAAGTAAAAATTGCAAAATTTGTCATATTGTCTTTCATTTGGCAATGCCCTTCAAGATAATGACAACAAAAAGCTAGTGTACCACAACGAGAGGCATGAATGAAATATGAAATAAAAAAGTTTTTGATCTCTTTATCTCTTTATATCCTCTAAGAAGAACAAAGTGCGAAACTAAAGGGGAAAATAAGACATTTCTGTCAACTTAAACTACAAACGACATAGGGAGTAATGGCATATAGAGATGATTAAATAAACACATTTTTTCACTCTTTTTATTAGGTATTTTAAGGATTCATGAGATATATTCAAGAACCAAATATTATTTACAACTTTCCTAGTTTGAAAACAAATTGAAATTTCTAGCATTATTCTTAATATTGCTTCTTCTCTTATTTCATTTGAATTTGGGTTTGACCCAAATTTTTCATTTTTTTCTCCCTTATCTTTGGCCTTTATTGATATTTTGGGCTTCAAAGGTGTTATAGAGATCAAAGGTTTATTTTTGCAACTTAATTCATGTGTCAAATTGTGCTAAAGTGGTGTTTTGTTCTTATTGTCGTAATATGGAAGAGCAGTTACGCATGAATGACAACTTGTTCATTTTTTACAATTTTTACTTTCGTGCCTTGGAAGAGGAAAACAAAGGTGTTCACTCATGCGTAAAGTCTCCTTTGTTTTTATTGCCCTACCAGGCTGATAGCCAATTAAATTACCTTGTAGGATACATTAACCTTTAGCCGAATATTCTATGAGACATATAAACTTGAAAAAGTGTTATTTTCTTTTTCTTTTCAGTTCAGCTCAGTTCAGTTCAGTTTTTATTTCTCCATTTCAAAATCAATACAAATCAACAAATCAACAAAATACTTACATAGTCATTTACAGAGCTCATATTCGTAACGTTTGGATCATACATACATTTTCTTTTTTCAAGAACGAATATCATATATGAAAGGAAGCAATAGGAAATGATAAAAATGAAATGCAGGGAACCATCATCATAAGCTAAGACTGACGAGGAAGATGGCCCCAGGTAAAGAGATACATAAAGAAATTCTTGCCACTCATTGAGTGGGGGGGGGGGGGGTAATTGTGCGAAGGGTAAAATAAAGAGATACATAAAGAAAATCTTGCCACTCACTGAGTGGGAAGTAATTTTCTTTTTTTGTGCTGAGTGTATAAGGATGTTAATACAGCACCATTCACATAACCACACACCTTTGAGAGAAATATTATAAATGTGTAGGGAAATTCAATTCAGAAAATTAAATTTACATTTACAAAATTGTCATTTTGCACTGACCAACATTCATATCCAATTCCATTTTGCTTTATAAAAAAGTGAAAATGGCATGAAAAGCATAACCGTACTTTGGCGCAAGTCGATTTTTGTGCTCTCTTAGACCATGTAGGTCCATGCTTCGACATTGTCTCCTGTTTATCCATGCGTGAACACAGGTGATGCGTCATCACTAACACCAAATAATGCCGGATTTTTTTCCCAGATATGAAATCACCGGATTCTAAGGTGTAGGTTGGCTGTGTGGGCTGCTTTATCGCAGGGACTTAAGCCATACTAATTGATACCGAATGATTCGGGGGGGGGGGGGGATACGCTTTGAAAACATTTACCCATGATAATTTTTTAACGGTCTGTATTTAGAATAAACGACAACTTTCGAAGTTTTTAACTGTTGTGTTGACTAACACTGAATATAGATAAATATATATATATATATATATATATATATATATAAGCACAATGAAAAAGAAAGTGAGATAACAACAGAGAAAAAGAAGAAGAAGAAGAAGAAGAGAGAGAGAATTACAAAGATAGGTCAAGTGAAATTTACCCACCGTTAAACGTTATACGCCTGTTGAATCTAAAATAGGAAAAAAAAATGGCTGTGCATGAATGCAAGTGGTCAGTCATAACTATTCAAATGATTACCAAAAGTGTGATCTGCTCGTCTACCATAAAATGTTTTCCTTTCCTTCTGTGTCCATGCATAGGGAACTACGTCACTATATATTTTCTTCGGAGGACAAACACACACACACACACACACACACACACACACACACATACACACACACACACACACTATACATGCACACAACATTCACCAAATGGTTCCAAGCTATTATAACGTTGATAAGATGTACCTCTTTTCCAAACTATTGTGAAAACGAAAATGTTGCACAGCAGTTATTGATAATCCTTGTTTGGATACCAAGATTCATGCAGAAAATAGATGCAAATCTGGGAAATTGTTAGACTTAAATAGCTTTCTGAGTATTGAAAATTGGCGCGAATAGTCAAATTAAAAGGTTATCTTGTTTTATATGAATACCGGTATACTCACACCTTCAGAAGATTCATATAGAGCAAGCAGTAAGCCAATTCCTTCCGGCATTGGGGTGATACCATATATCAGAAATAAGGGTGACGCACACTGCAAGTATTTTTAAATTGCGAGAAATAAAGACCAGAGTTTCGCAAAAATTTAGGAATAAGGCGCTTTGAGTTACCGCGTCAAATATTGTTCCGTTAGTTTAAGTCACAACCTAATTATTGCTATAATGTGATAATGTAATTATTTCATTTATTTTATTTTACTCGTGTTTTCCTCAAACATATCAACTGAAATGTTTCAAGAAGAATGATAATTTCTACCAGAGCTAGAGATTGCAATAAGATGACGGAAAGTGTATCCGGAATGGCAGACAGACTTTTGCGGTCATTGGCATTTAGCTAATTTTGTTGAACTCCTTCACCATGCAGAATGTATAACATCATGAGCATCGGAAGTCTCTGACATGATTGAGCACAAAATATAGACAGATGGTGCGAGGTTTCCCTCCACTTTTCTTGAGATTATCATCTGTTAAGTTGGAGTGGGTATTTGTTATGAAACACATTATCATGAAAAAAAAGGAAAAATAGAGCCACGTCTTTCTGTTGTTATCAAAAAGTACAGACTTAAAACTGAGTTGAGTTGAAAAAAAAATGAGTTTAACTGCGTTTCATCACCGAATATGGTACGCACGGTGAAGTTATTTCTTTACTGATTGTGGTAAAGAATTGATCTGGTTTTTGGTTGTAAAGAAGATTTTTTTTTTCATTTTTTTTTTCTAAGATGATATAATCTAGAACATATTCGCTGAGTGGGAGTGCGTGGGCATGGTGCTCATTATATTGTAGAAAATGTATATCATATCATTATCAGTGATGACATCAGGTTTGGTGCCCAAATCTAACATGCATAATTTTCTTAGAGAAGAGGAAAACGGACCTCGGGACCTCAACGGGCAAGGCCTACCCCATGGATCTGACAGGAACAAGCTTCAAACTGTGATCACAAACATTCTTAATTACAACATTTTAGCTCTATCATTTATAGTCTTATAGAAGAAAATTTCTTTTTGAAGATTCCCTAATTTTAGGGATTTGCCCTCTGGGTGCTCCAGTTGGGGCAGGGTGGCCATTAGTTTGTACGACTTTCATCACCCTAGCCGTAATACCTGACAAGTTTGTTGAAAATTTGACCTATATGGCTCCCAACTTTTCAAGTAAGAGATGAAGATGTATAAAAATTGATCTTAAACTTGTTCCCCTCCCCCTCCTCCCAACCCCCCACCATGAGCAACCCCCCCACCCCCCCCCCCCCCCCCGCCATGAGCAAACTTGAAACTATATAGTCACCAATGTAGGTCTACTTTTATACTTCAAGCACTATTGACTTGGAAAGCTCTATCACTTCTGGTTAGAGAAGAAAACTGTTGAAGATTACTTAATTTCGAGGAATTGGACCCCCCCCCCCCTCAGGTCAGGGCCATTGTGATTTTTTTTTTTGTTGTTGGAACAATTATAGATCCTACTACCCTGTGGATTCAACCTGTTAAGTTTGGTAAAATTCCATCATCTAGGTTCCAAGGAGAAGTTTGACGAAGGTAAAGTGCAAATTCGACGGAAAACGGATGGCGCACGGACAGACGGACGGACGGATGATGAATAATCGCATTCGCTCACTTGAGCCTTTGGCTCTGTCATTGTGTCAGGTGAATGCGACTTGCTAATAGTAACAAACTGTCACATTCAAAGGAAACCAAAACCCAAATATATATGTGAATTGAGTAAAAGCGGCAATATTAGTTGATCCCATCAGTGAAAGTTTTAGGAAAATTGGACACTCCAATTAAAAGTTATGAATTTTTAAAGTTTCGGTGCAGTCATCGCTGGACAGGGATACTACTACGATTCATGACATCATTATTGACAAAATCATATAGAAAAACATAAACAAAACTCTTTTTTTTTTTGACTTTTTAGCATTATGAAACAGCACTTGGCTTACCTCTTTCAGCAACCAGAGGGAATAATATTGCCCTTTAATAGCATAGTTATCTTAGCTTGTCGATGGAATGTGTACTTTCCGTGAAATACTAAATTTCGTGGAATTCTCCATATATTTTTTATATATCGCTGTCAAAAATGACGTCATGAACTGTAGAAGTCTGATCCTTCTGTAGCAATACTGCACTGAAAAAAATCATAACTTTTGAATCGACTGTCCGATATTCTTCAAACTTCAGCTGATAATGATTTACTAATATTGCTACTCTCACTCTATCTAAATTCATATTTTGGGGGTCTTGGTTTCCTTTAAAGGCAAACTATGTGTATTATTTTTTGGACGTTCACAGCTGTGTTTACAATCAGAGCCGCATGATTACAAAGCATGCAGATTATTAAGTGTAAATCATGCAAAAGTATTGATACCAGAAGACTCGGTTTGCGATTGTATTAATTGATTCGTATCGATATTCGTCCTGATATTAGTGGACTGATCAATATATTTTAGGAAATGATTAAAAACGTTTTACTATAACAAGAAACGTTGGCTTGTAGACTAAACAAAGATGACGGGACTCATAAGAAATTTTACCAGTTTGTTGATCGTTGTTTGGACGTGGCGTGAAATAGAACACTGGTTTGTCGGAGAACAACTGGATCGAGTTTTCACCGATCGAAATCTTATAATACTGTTCCTATAACGAAATATTAGTTCAACTAGGCAAAGTTAATCTTGTTGTAAAAGATAAACTACGCAGCACATGCTCGACATTCATGTTTGTCTTTTGAAGTTCTAGGCCTCCTACATAATTTCAACAAGAAAAAAAAAGTTTTCACCACATTGATTTATTTTGTAGACACTTCTGAAAGTCAATTTTGGTCAATCAATTGCTTTGACTGGGAGAAGTAGTCTCATGGCCTAAAAGAGCTGACGAAAAGAATATTGATTATGACGATCCGAAGGTCTATAAATGTCGACGGTTTTGTCCTGCCATTCCAACTGAGTTTCCTACAGTGGAGACTTCGTCAACTGGATTTGCCAAGTACGACTAGGCAGAATTGGCGCCATGGCTTCGACCTTGCCTGCACTACTGCTCCTTATGACAGTCGCCCAGTGCTGTAAGTGCATCTCATTCGATTAATTTCACAAGTTCTTCATACACTCTAAGAAAAAAAAAATAGGTTCAACTTTGTATACTTTTACGTGTGACACATTATTGTAGCAACAATACGGACATGACAGGTGCAACGTCGCACCTTTCTGCATGGTCGGAAAGGTGCAAAATTGCACCCGTAGAAGTGCTCCCATAATGTCCCACATAAACAGTGATAAAGGTTCAAAGTTGAACATATTTTTTCAAGAGTGCAGTTCAAATAGTTTAAACAGTTAGATTTTTTTTTTTTGTAAGAGAAAACAGTAATTTCGGATCCGTGTTTTCATAAATTTGGGAAAGTGCTTCATGCTGCAAAGTGTTTGTTCGTCACTTCGAATTCTTTTGAAATTTTCTTTCTACACGAAGTCAGGTGTAAGTTAAACCTGTCGCAGTTTAAAAGTTCTTTTCATTCCGGTGAAACATTAAGCAACGAAAAAAGAAAAGGAAAAAATCGCCAAATTGTATGGGGCAACTAAATTTTTGCAGCACTCTCCAATTTTGCAAATAGAGCTCTCGCAGCGATTTCAAGATCATCTTCAAGATATCATTATGCTTTCTGCATACAACGTCAGTCTTCTTTTCTGTTACTTTGAAAAGCAGACATGATAAACAATTCCGAGGAAAACCCCGCAATGTGAGATTCTGTCAAAACTTGTGTTAGCAAATAAACTCTGTAATTGAACTTTTAATTGGACTGATGCGATGAGATTATTTTTTTGGTGTACAAAGACAGCTTTTCCCAGTCATCCACTTGTTTTTCTGTCAATATTAGACTGAAGCCTTGATTAGCCATCAACAAGCGTTACAATTAAGCTGCTTTTTATTTGACGAGTGTTAAATACAGCAATGTAATAATTAGGATATAATGTGTATCGTATTTAGTTAGATTGTTTGCTCGCAATCTTTTCAGAGCAGAAGTTGTGACATATTTGACCGAAAGAATTGTGGATGTGCAGTTCAATGCTCTCTATGTCCACGTAGACTAAATATATGGTATAGTCAACACATATAAAAGAAATACTTAAAATGATAAAGTTTATTTACTTAAACGAATAATAAGAAATATTTTTTCGAAACCTAAGTTAGATATCAGGCTGTCTTTAACTTTGTTTGATAAATTGTGACCGTGCACCTCAAAACGAACATAACACACTGATTTTGCGTGAGGACTGAAAATAAGTGAAATGGGTCAACCTAGCCGAACTTGACTTTTTCATATTTTCTGAAAGAGCGGGTATTCTTTTACATTGGTTCAAATTTGGTATCATAAAACTGGCAGGAAAGTGTGTTTTTTTTAGCAGTTTATCTCGAACATTTTTTGGTAGAATAGTGTGATTAGGTGTGTCTTTAGAATCCCTTTTTCATTTCTGAAAAACCTTGTCCACACTCTTCACTTTCAACTCTAATAACTTTTGAAAGAATAGTGCTACTGCTTTGAAAGTTGGCACTAGTTATGGACAGAATGTGTTAATGAGGCATGCTTAATTTCATCCCTTCATTGTTGTTACTCTGGTGGTTTACTTCCTGTTTTTTGTCCCATTCATCGCACAGCCAGCACGGTTTGGTAAAGATTAAGCGCTTGAATAGACACTGTACTTCAGAGCCTCTTTTCTCAGTTCACACTTTTCCAGAGTTTGTGCATTCTTTTTAGATAGGTTAGGAGAGTCCATTTGATTTGAGTTATACATCACTTTAAAGCTTAAAGTCTGCTCTTTCAGAAGATGGTCTTAACTAAAAATTCATGTCTGGCGACTTTTTGTTTGTTTTGAGGTGCAGGGTCACAATTGGTCACGTTTTGCATTTGTAATTGCGTGTGTATGTGTTTGTGTGTGTGGGTGTGTGATATCGCGTCTGCATATTCGGAATATTATACGAACTTTGCTCAAAAGATTTTCTAATCATAATTGTTGTTTGAAATATCGGGTTGCCTTTTCTTCAATATTATAGTTTGTCCTTTTCATAAGTGAAATTTTGTGTGCGCAGCATTATTAAAGACTTGTTTGGGACGTCACCTCTTCATCTAATTTGAATTCCGACTGGGACTAATATCCTCGTATGGTAAGAAAAAGAAAAACGTGAAATGTTAATGAGCCCATGTTTTATGACTTTATCTGATTTGAGCCAGAATTTAAGATGCTAAGACGACGCTAAAATACTGGGCCAAAAATGTTGTTCTGCACATGCGCTATGTAATGTAGACAGCTGTTGTACAGACATTGTCGGACGCGAAAGGCTGCGTCATCTTAGCGTTGGCACCGCCGATCTTACGGTAAGCTCGCTACTATTATTCCTCATGCAACTTTGATCTTCCTGATCATAATTTTTGTTTCATTTTCTTTCCAGGGGGTTACAATACAACACAAGGTACGCAATAAAATCAATTTGCCCCATCCAGCAATGTTGCTATCTTGCAGATTCTTTCCTGTTTCAAGGAATATTATAGCATATTTACCAGTATTTACCTCCCAATAATTATTTCGTAATAAGAGTGTATCATGCACCCTATAAAAAGAATTTTCTTTGAGTCAGCGAGTAGTCCACTCCTGGCAAATTTGTTGGGATGGACATGTTTACAACTTCTTCAGGTAAATTACCTTCCTGGTGCAGATTTTCACAAAATGTTTAGAGAATACTACAGATTCATTTCCAACAGAATCTTGGCAGTTGAAACTGTTATCAAAAAAAGGTGGTGTGATCTCCTAGAAATACATTGTTTGGCATGTCATAAATGGTTTTATGAAATAAAGAATGAGGAGATCATTCTATTTACAGATTGCCAATGGGAACAAAATGTGCGATGCATTAAACCTTGAATGAAATATGTAAAAACTGATAAATAAAATGTTTAACCATAATCGCACTACGCTGATTTCTCTCAGGACCAAACAACTTTGACTGTGACTTTGAATACGGCACCTGTGGATGGCAGCAATCGTATTATGATGACTTTGACTGGTCTCTGAATAGTGGTGGTACTTCGTCGTCAAGCACTGGACCAAGCGGGGACCATACAACCGGCAGTGAGCACTCACAGTATATATAGCCTTTTCGTAGGTTAAAGGGATGATATAGTTTTGGTTGTGGTCCTAATAAAAGACGGGTCCCCTCCTTTATTAGGACCACTTTGTTTTTGGATATCTCGGCCATTTCAAGAGATATATTCATCAGATAAACTTTGAATTTCTCTTAGAACTATACATGATCTTTCATATCATATAAGTAATTTGATGAATATCAATTTGTTGTGAAATGATTGGCATATTCGAAAAAGTCCAAACAAAAACTATACCATACCTTACTATACCGAAGTACATAAAAGGTGCCCCCTCCCCCCCCCCCCCCCCCCTCTGTAGAACGCTAGAATGCTGTCTCCTTTACTTTGTGTTATGTTGTCTGCTCCTTTCACTGGTAGAAGGACAGAGTTTCAACGAAGTAGAATTAATGGAAAACTGCTACTGAAAGTCTTGGATACAAGATTTCTTCTGTCTTTCTCACTTCAACTTAAAAGTTGGGCTCTGTATCGGTAATACAATGATTGTTCACTGTGTACTTGTATCCCATGTGTTTTTTTGACATATTCTTTATTCCAATGGCTCTTTAATTTGAAAACGAAATGAGGTTCGTTATATTCAGAAGACTCGATCAACCAAAATTTGAATATCAAGGTTCTTTATTCCAAAGGTTCGTTAGTCTGAAAGTGGAAATAAGATTCGTTAATCAAAACAAAGTGCGGTTCTGACGAAACTTCAGAATTTTACGAACGTCATTCTTTCTTCTCTTTTAAGATTAATGAACCTTCAGAATAAAAAAAAAACTTTATCAATTTTATGTATTATCGGATCAACGAACCTTCCGAATGACGAACTTTCGGACTGAGCTTACTTTTTTGTTACATTTACCTTTCCTTTCAGACGGATATTACATGTACATCGAGACATCTTCTCCGCGTTATTCCGGCCAAGTAGCACGCTTAACGAGCCCCGCCCAATACCGTTACGGGCCCCAGTGTCTGACATTTTGGTATCATATGTACGGTAGCACAATTAATTCACTGAATGTCTACAAATCAGCATCAAGTACAACGAATGGAGGCGACGTATTATTCTCACATATGGGCCAAATCGGCAACGTGTGGAATGAAACACAGGTATTTAAGTAATGACATATATGTTTCTCAAAACTATAATCATAATGGTATTGAATGAATGTATGAAAGAAGTTGTAGTGTCAAGTATACTATTGCAATGCTATAGATAATTGTAACTGACAGAGCGAGAGAGAGAAAGAGAAGAGAAGAGAGCAATTAGACATCAAAATATTTCACAAAATTAATAACAGTTGTCATAATTTTGACTAAGATAATTAAATGTCCCTGGTAAAATAAATACACATCACTTGTTTGGTAATCTGTGTGATTCAAGGATACAAGGACACAATGTTAATATACAATATTATCGTACGTGACCCTGCACCTCAAAACAAACAAAAAGTCGCCAGACATGAATTTTTAGTTAAGACCATATTCTGAAAGAGCAGACTTTAAGCTTTAAAATGATGTATACCTCAAATCAAATGGACTCTCCTAACCTACCTAAATATTGGAAAGAAAGCACAAACTCAGGAAAAGTGTGAACTGAGAAAAAAGGCTCTGAAGTACAGTGTCTATTCAAGCGTTTAATCTTTACCAAACTGTGCTGGCTGTGCGATGAATGGGACAAAAAACAGGAAGTAAACCACCAGAGTAACAACAATGAAGGAATTATCTGATTAAACTGAACTTAGCGTGCCTCATTAACACATTCTGTCAGTAATTAAAGCCAACTTTCAAAGCAGTAGCGCTATCCTTTCAAAAGTTATTAGAGTTGAAAGTGAAGAGTGTGGACAAGGTTTTTCAGAAATGAAAAAGGGATTCTAAAAATAGACACACCTAATCACACTATTCTACCAAAAATGTTCGAGATAAACTACACAAAAACACACTTTCCTGCCCGTTTTATGATACCAAATTTTAGCATAATGTAAAAGAAGACCAGCTCTTTCATTTCACTTATTTTCAGTCCTCACGCAAAATCAGTGTGGGCGACTTTATGTTCGTTTTGAGGTGCACGGTCACATATCGTCTGTTAAAAATACAGAAATTCGCCTTCCATTGGCAAGACAACAAAGAAGGAAAAAAAGAAAAAAAAAACAAACAACATGGATTACACATGTATAACTATAATAACAGGCAAACAAAAGAATTACACGGACACAACTTATTCTCAACCGACGATATATATATATATATATGGGTGAGAATTTTGAACGATGTACAATTGCCAATTTTCGCACCTTATGACATTCTTTCCCTTAGAACACGCCAGGATGATCTAAGAAACCAGATTTTTTCATGTCATCTCAAAGATTGGTAAATTTCCTTTCAGGAGATATATGGTTTGGTTGACTTTTGCCTGATATTTTTCATTTGACAAGGACTTAAAGCGTAAAAATGCGATAAAAACGCTATTTTCACAATAATTTCTCTTTTTCAAACTAATGATGGGCATTTTTAAGCGTACGTGGCATCTAATATCTGACCATGTTCTGCATCTGACATATCATGGGTATGAACCACAAAAATATAAGAACTTTATGAGCACGTATAAAATGACAGAGAACAATTGAAATATCAAAGTCCCAGACAGACGAACGTCCGTGGTGCTTTTATTTCTATTGCTGCTGCAAATTCTACTTTGTTGTCAGAACTGTAATGTATACGAAAATTTGGTGTTCCACCTAATGAACATATCCTGCAAAAATTGTACGTCTGCAGGCTGTACAAGGGACGTAATATTCTTTTATGCAAAATTATACTCAGTTTTCGTCACGGACGTGCTTCCGCTATTTTCTAATAAAGATCGTATCCCATTAAACGTTATTGGTGGTATTGTTCTGAGTCGTAATCAACTAATATCTAGCCACACGATAATGTGTTTGTTTTGAGTTTCTGTCCATCCTTTGTCAAATAGGAACCAAAATTACATTTTCAGATGAACCTCCGAGAAAAAAAGAACGTCCGAGATGATTAAAACGTTTTCGAGTGGGACACCATCTTGCTTTGATGACGAAGGTGCATTTTACCTTTGGCTCTCTAGCCGAGGAGCTGCATGTTATTTTTGGAGCGGACTGAGGCTTGTCCGCAGTTTTTGGACCATGCAATTTACCGAAAACCAAGCAAATAATTAATATTTTCTCTGAAAATTCACCTCCTGACCCCCCTCTGAGCAATACATATGTTGTTAGGATGTCAAATTTCTTATAATTTGCATTGACAATACCTTTTCAAATTTTTGAAAGAGTTAGGAAGGCTAGGTACTCTCTGCCGATTAGTTATCCGTCCTGGAACATGACCCTATCAGTAGAACGAACGTCCGTGACAATTCCAGCGAACGTCCGTGACGCATGCAATCCCTTCGATAGGGATAACTTGTCTCGAAAGTGTCCTGTATTCTTTAAAAGCTTTAGCTCCAATAGCCACAAATAAAGTTTTACAAAGTAAACAATGAGTTTAGGGCAGTAGTTTCAGAATTTTTAAGGCGTTATGTGATCATGATGAACGAACAGTTGAAAATTTACTCACAATTTTACGCTTGTTTTCCCTCTAATTATACAAAAACAGCTAAACGCTGAAAACAAAGTTATAGGAAAATGGAATTTTGCGTAATCTGTAATTTCTGTGCATTTAGATTTCTTTCTAATGAGGATCTGGAGACAATTTGTACTGTTACAGGTTCTGAAAGTTTCGCTCACGGACGTTCTGTCCGAGAAAGGAAATTTCTGATAATTACAAATATATTACTGCACATAAAGTTAATGTTAGTTGAAAATATTACCAAATCACCGAGCCGCTCATACCCAAAAGTGAATAATGTTCAGCACTCCATTTACTTGTAATAACAAAAGGAAAACGTTTTTGTCACGGATGTTCGTTGGTAGAATAAGTCAATGGATTACATAGTAGGAGAAAGAGGATCAGTGACACTTTTTAGTGACAGGTGCGCCAAGTGTTTATCTTTTGAGTATGGTAGCTGGCGTCTCAAACAGAACACATCCAGTTTTGGTCTCCATAACGGACGTTCGCTGTAATTGTCATGATATTAAATGCCTTAATTCATTCTTATTTTTCTCTTCATGACAATTTTTCTCTCATTCCATCAATAGCCTGGACATGCTGCAACCAAACAGAAAACAGAAACAAACCAAAACAAACCAAAACAAATCCGAAAAGTGCTACGTAATCACATGCAGGATAATGACGAAAGAAGTCTGTAATTGACATGTGTTGAATAAAAAAAGGAAAAGTTTCAAAAGGACGTGGAAGCAGTTGAATGAAAATTACTGAGAAACAGAGAAGGGATCGAGCTCCAACACACAGAGAAAAAAATGCCAGTGCACTCCCGTTGTACCAAATTCCTCTGGAGAAGTTTTTGTTTGTTTGTTTATGTTTTTTATTCATCGAAATGCCGTCACAAGCTAACAAAAATAATGCAGTATACAATTATTGTCCGATGAAAACAAACAAATCCTCCGCTTATCATCACATGGTGTTGTTAAGTTTTATACTCATCAATGAAAAGCAATGTTCATTTGTAATTCTTTCCAAGATTTTTTTTTCATTTTACATTTAAGAGACAGAGAGATCGTCAATTTGTTTATGCTTTTGTGCTTACTTTGAAAACACATGTTACAAAAAGTAATGATTAAGAATAGGTTTAAGGTTGCACTTTGATACGTTCACTCTTCCTAAGATTCGTTACTCCGATGTCCAAAGGTTTGTTATTCCGAAAATGGAAAAAAGATTGTAGTTAATTAAGGAGATTTGTTATTAGAAATTTTCTTATTCCGAAAGTTTGTTAGTCCGAGAAATAAATATTAAGGATCATTATTTTTAGGCCCGTTCTTCTAAAAGTGGAAAGGGCCTGATATTCGTTTAGGTGAAAACGGTTATTATGAGGTTTTGAAATTTTGAGAATTTTAGTTGTTAACTTGTTTTTCCACATTTGGATAAGCGAACATGATTGTTCATGTTCCAATTAATAAACCTTTCGATTAACCTTCGGAGATTCCTACCATTTACCGAATAAAAAAGCTTCATAATTATACGAACTCTATCAATTTTCGTATTGACAAACTGTATGAATAACGAGCCTCCGAAATGACGCGCTACAAAATGTTTGTTATAAAGAACCATATTGCATAATGTCGAAGTCACAAACATCCATCCAAGTTATATGGACTTATTGTGTCTTGTTATGACGAAGCTTCGCAATATCGAACCTATCATGATTTCTGACTAATATAAAAATACAAATTCTCCTCGGTAAGAGTGTGTAACACAAGGAGCAAACATAGAGGGATTTCTTCCCAACGTATTCGTTTGCCCTCCCCAGCTAAACTTCGTATTTCTATAACGGAGCACATTTCTGTTGCCTTTCTATGTTAATTCTTTGTCATAACTTTAGCTGTGACCCTGTTCGTTATAAGCAGATTTTGCATTGTAGACTTTAGATAACAAATTTAGGACCTGAATCTTTACTTCGTGATAACGAAATTTTGATAAATATATTCGTTCTCAAGAATGGACTACGTCACTGAGATTACACGTACGTTTGTACGTTCATTTACGAGAGATGGAAAAATTGTTTTCTTTGATTCCTCAGTATGAGAAGATAAACAAGCTTATATAATTGAGAATTGGTAATATCTATTCAGGATTTTGCAGAGGAGTTTGTTCTCGATATGAAATTGCTGTTTGTTGTGAGTAGAATGCGTTTCCAACTCAAGAGAGCTGCATCTTGTTTGTTCCGAACGTCCGTGAGCTACATGCGAACCTCCGTGATGAAAACTATGCTATGTTCGTTGGGTTATAGAGACTGCCTAGATCAGATACATCTTAAAAGGGTATGTTATTATTTGGGAGTGAGGATTAAAGTATGGGATAGTGAAATAAGAGGTCAAAATATTGAGTTTCTGTAAAATGCGCGTAAAGTGGAGAAAGTGTTTAGCGGAAGAGCAATATTTCAACAGAAACGACGAATTTAGTTAAATCATCAGTTGTCTACCATTACGTACAGGTTAAGAGTACAAGCTTAATATTCTGCAAGCACGTACACATGTCCCTTAAGATATTTCGTTAGGATTTTGAACTGAATCAGATCTTTGCAAACTATGTTAAATGGTATTCAAGTGTATGTGCTGTACTATTCCTCACGGACGTTCGCTGCTCTTGACATGGTAAACTTCAGCGGTGAATAAAAACTTGTTCCTCTGGGAAAATCCTAGTATAATTGGGTTCATATTAACGCTTGAGTCATACTCTTTCAGGTAAGATGAATAATTTGGAGAATTTCCTACTTTTTAATTTTTGCCTTGTTTTGGCTCAATTGTTCATCGTTCAAAATTCTGACCCATATATATATATATATATATATATATATATATATATATAATACAAACACTCGCACGAGCTTACACATGCATACGCACGCACTTACACACACGCATACACACGCATGAACAGCGGCATACACTCGCTCACTCACACACACGCACACACAGACACACATACGTACAAGCTGTTTAAAACCCTTCCTTAATTTCAAAATATCATCTGTTTAACCTCTCGTCCCACCCATCTTCCCCATCCCCCTGTTAGTTACGATGAGAAGAGTTTGATGTAAGGGAAAATGTCATGTGATAGAGAGGAATCAGGAAAAGAAAGGTAGAATATTGAAGAGTTTGTTTGCAAAAACCGATAAGTCCATATTTGTCAAATGGAGATATTTGCGATTAAAGGTCAAGAAAAATGTAGAGAATAATAAGAAAATTGTTGCTTCTTTTGACCTCTGGTGGAGAACAGGAGGGGCAATGAAAAGCACATGACAAGTAAAAAAAGGCCTGTCTGGTCATGTTTCGTCCTATCTGACCTATTAACAACATACATGATCCCTGTTAGGTCCTGTATTCCCAAAGTCCCTAACTCGCTGCAAACGGCCTTATTAACATTTCCTATATCACATAGAAATAAAGGTAGTTCCTAATGAGGTGGAACGGATTTACAATAATGCATGCTTCACACCCTTTTATGAATACATTACATTTTAATGAATTAGAAGATATATCACCACGTCATATTATTTTTGTTCTTTATCATCTATGCAGGTCACCATCGACAATTACACACAGCCATTCTACATTACCTTTGAGGGTGTATGTGGGAATAGCTACACAGGTGATATCGCCATAGATGATATTGCGCTTTCCCAGGGCTCCTGCCAACAAGGTGTGTACTGTATATGACGATATTATAGCCCTATCATGTACTATGACAAGCAAAAAAGAGAACATATTATACGTTAAAAAAAGCATTTTATTCGTAGAGGTGGAAATGACTGCTATAAGGATGTATGACATGCAGAAAATGATAAACACCTGTAATGATTGGGATGATTCTTCCAATTCTTGTGGGATTCATTTAAGAGTGCATTGATATCTATTGTGTGAAAATTATTTTGCTTCAGAACGGTCTCTCAAGTAATGTGCAGTTTAATGCTCCGTCACTGTACAGGCATGCTAACCTGGAAACATTAAGATAGATATATACTGTACTCTAAAATGGCGAATCCCTAAAGAATTGGAACAATCTTCCCCCAGCATTCCCATTGATTCCCACTGGTCAGTTGCTAGCCATCCCCTTTAAATAATTTTAGATTACTCTGAAGTCGTCATATCACATATTGCCGTAATAATTTCTGTTGCATTTGCATAATCACCCATGATGTGTGAATGTGTGTGTGTGTATCTGCGTTTGTGCGTTTGTGTATTTTAGATGGTAGCATGAACAACATATCTAATAGTAGCACAATATGTATAATTGTGTTGATTATTCAAACTGTAGACTGTTTATTTTTATATATGACTGCAATTTGGTTATTTCATGGTAACAAATTTATTTGTGTATATTGTTATTCATCACTCAATCCATCCTATCGATTCGCTATCATCCACAAACAGTCAATTTTTGTTTATGCAGATTAAATTCAAGGTCATATATTTAATGATTTATCAAACCAGATCATAGCGTTAGGAGATATTTCATTTCATTTACAATTCGATGCGCGATTCGAATTTACAGGACATAACAAAGCCTCACTGATATTAACTGAAATTTAATGTTATTCATTGCTATATATTCAAATTCTGGGGTGTTACAAAATAAAACTTAAAAAGGGAGGGATTCATTTAAAAGTCTTGATTGTTGATTGTAAAATCTAAGAAAGAAAATCGAATAAAAACAACAACAAAAAATTGGCTAAAAGAATATACAGAAAAAACCGCAGTCAGCAACTACATGTTCATAAGAAATAGATATATGTGTTTTTTTTTTCTTTACTAAACTTAGAATGCATATTATGAAAATAAGTATATGTATTTGAAATATTTCGTTACGTTTAGGATGTGCTTCAAATCAATTTCAATGTAACGACGGTTCCTGCATCCCGGGCAGCTGGGAGTGTGATGATATCGTCGACTGTAACGATAACAGTGATGAAGACCATTGTGGTAAGTTAACTTCTTTGTCATCGGTGTTTTCGTTTTGAAAACATCAAAGAGTTATCAAGTTTGTACGTTGCTATACTCAAACAAGGTTTTTGAAAGGTAATGTGCTATAGGCCTAAATCATGTTTTATTTGACTTGGCCGTCCCATTATCAGTTTTTCAGAGACAGTACCTAAGGAAAACGTACATCGGGTGATGGATTGCTAATAAATCCATTGCCCTATTATGAACTGTGTGATGGAGAGGGTCTCGGGATTCAATTTGTCTGATTTCCTTTTCTTTTCGTAGATTATTCAACGAGCAGCTGGTATCAGACCACACAAGGTAAGATGATTCAAAACCGTCAGCGTATAGCAACACTTGACAACGTACTGTAACATCAATCAAATTAATATTCCTTAGTATTTATTTTAATCTTGAAATTCTTGATTCTTTAAACTAATTGATACCTAACACCATAAGAGGGTTTTGGTTTGGTTTATAAGTGATATTAAGTCTGTTCAATCCGGGTCGAACATATATTCAAAGTTGATGACCATAGTTTCGATAAGGCAAGAGTATAACCTTTTAAATTTCAAGAGCAAATATTCATGTAATATCTTTAAGGCAGCATCCGTATGATCCATGATTTTCTCCGTAAAGATCACATGTTCCTCTTACCACTTATAAGTGTCACACACATTGAAATCAGGAATTTTTTGCCTCTAAATCGGCGTGAAAAGACTTGACCATTATAAGGCCTGTCTGTCATCTCCCAGTAACAAACTTTCACGATTATCTTGTCCTTGGATTAAAGTTTTTACGAATAGCTTAAGTGTTGCTGCGGTTAATGCCACAGAGAATGCAAGAAACTGACCTATACAATGCAACTTATCGATTAAAAGGTTGGTACAGTTTTGGTTTAGATGAGGATTTATCTTTTAACGTTTTGCGATATATTCAGAAACCCCTCTATGACATGTCAAAGTGCATGCAATTCTTAGGGTTATTACAAGTTTATTTGATGAAAATCGGTTTGTAAATGGCTGAGATATTATCCAAAACAAAGTGAAACAAAGAGATCTAATAAAAGACGTAGGATGTCGCCTTTTATCATTATCACTTTTTTGAATATCTCAGCCATTTAAAAACCAATTTTCATCAAATAAAAGTTGAATCCTTCATAAATGTATATGCTCTTTCATATTTCATAAGAGGTTTCTCATTATCCCACGTAAGAATGTTCAAAACATGAATCCCCACCTCAATCATTACTGTACAGTCCCTTTTAGCTAGCCTTAGGATAAAGATCGCCTCACCTCCATCCCACAAATTTCATCTAATTTAGAAAGGTAAGTCAAAATTAAAACCGATTGTGGTCGCATTTTTAAAAGCATTTTGAACACGAATGAATGTTTCATCATTTTCAGGTGAGCTTTACTGACGGAAGAGGAGATTGAATTCGTAATTGCATAAACGCAAAGGGTGCACATCAGGAGACAAACAACCACGAATCATACAACCCACGAGTCATACAGCCCATGAGTTCCACAGTAAAGTATTAAAACAAAGCCACGAATTTGTGTCGAATATCGTAGTGTCGAACTCATTTGCTGAATGACTCGTGGGCTGTATGAATCATAGACGCTTTTTTTTTTCAATGCCGAACTCGTGGGCTGTGTGATTCCTTATGGTTGTGTCGGTCTCGTAGGATGACCCCATGCAAAGCAATTATTGCTACAGCACGTGTGTGTTTGCTAATACGCAACGTGACATGCAAAACGATGACACAAAGTTCAGCAAGCAAACTCTGAGCATCGATTATGCTGATAAAGATGTAAATAGTATATTCAATACATGTTTTTTTTTTCCCCTTATCATAATTATCCTGAACCAGATCCTGGAGACTTTAACTGTGACTTTGAATCCGGTCTCTGTGGATGGCAGCAGGCATATTACGGGGACGACTTTGATTGGACCCGTTACAGCGGAAGTACTTCGTCTTACAATACTGGACCGTCAGTGGACCATACACTCGGAACCTCTTGTAAGCAGTTTGATCTTGCCTTTATGTAGGTTTAAAGGTCCTGTTTAACTTTACGAGCAGTGATTAAAAAAATAAACGAGATATTACATCTGATGCATTATCAAAATATATATATCTTTTTTTGAATAAAGATTACAACATAAGGAGGTATCACTATTTTCTTATCAAACTTAAACGGTAGACGGTTTAGCATAGACTTTGTTTAATGTTACTAGCTGCTTCAAATGTTTACCTTAGTTGTTTTCGTCCCTAACTCACATTTAAGAACTATTTTGAAGCACTACTGCTGAGTTAATGTTCCATCTGCAAATGGTAAATTATGCCTTTAACATTTCCATGGTAATTCGACAGTGCTTCTTTTTCTTTAAAAGTTAATGAGATTTGTAATTGCCGTAGATGAACTTCTCTATGCCCATTCATATAATATGTTATTATCATTTTTGCTATTATCATCTTACGAATAGTAAAATATATAATGGGATAACCTTTTGTATATTACAAAGCATCAATAAATATTGACAACATTTCGATCCCAGCATTCATGATCTCGTCAGTAATTCTACTCATTAAGTTAAAGTATTGAACCCTAGATGAATTTGATAAAAGAAAGGTAGCAGGGGTGTATCCAGGATTTTTTTTCGGGGGGGGGGGGGTCGTAATCACAAATCTGCCGTTAATTTTGGACCTTTACCTTTGAGAGGGAGCGGAGCGACCGAGCGGGGGGAGGGTGTGGGAGGGGGGTTTCCCCCCTCCCACGGTGGGGAGTCTTTGAATTTTATATCTTAAAATGGGGCCATTTGGTGTATACAAAAGTGACTTTTTCGGCATACTTAAAAAAACCCATTTATGTTAAAACTGGTGATGAAACCTAAGTTGGTCATTTACGAGTCCGTGAATCGGTAAGTTGAAGACTGCATTAAAAAAAAAGTTGGTGACTAGCTACACCTTCCCATAGAGTACATAGTAAAAAGTTTTGCGGACCATTTAATACAAGTATTCCAGAGTTGACGATACTTCCAGAGTTAGTCAATCCTGCCTAACTTTGCCTCCGAATGTACTAAGAAAGTAGAATATGCACTTCAATCTCAATCCAAAAGGACAGGAGTTGAAAACATGAGTATGAATTATTACATTCCTCTTCAGAGGACAATATAGGTTAGGCCATAATTCAAACGGCCGCGCCGTTTGTCATAGGGTAAGGAGCGAGTAATAGTTATAGGCCTGCTGTGAGTGTGTATATAGTAAACCATTTCGATGAGTTGCTGATGGGAGACAGGAAAATCAATAAACATGGCAGTGCGGCTTAAGCCTAAAAAATAAAGTATGGCAGATTAAAACTAAGTTATGAAATTTACGAAGTTTTTGACAATTTGCTGGAACACCACCTGGTCACTTTTTTCCCCTTTTGTATATAGGGTAAAAGCCCTCGAAAAACAAAAATGTCTGTTACAAAAAGTGGACCTTTTGATTTTTTTTTTTTTTTTTTTGGGGGGGGGGGGGTCGTACGACCCTCCCGACCCCCCCTTTTTCATACACCCATGGGTAGTGACATAATTCTCTAAAGGAGAAGAATTTTAACCTCAAACCATGCTTGCTACAAAAGTTCTCTCCAAAATGATGAGAAGATGTGTAGCAAGTAGCGTTTAGTGCACAACAAGGAAACAACATTATCATGTGAAAGAAAATGCTGATTAGAATAGGGGCATCGCTGTAATGTTACTGTGCCTTTAATTCTTACTCTCTAAAACATTCACATGTATTCACAGCATGTGACCTGTTTACACATTTAATTGCAGATGGATATTATATGTATATAGAGACCTCTTCAGGTTATAACGGAATTGTTGCACGCCTATGGAGCCCCGCCTACAATGGAAACGGCTACTCGTGCCTGACATTTTGGTCTCATATGTACGGTAGCACAATCAACACACTGAATGTCTACAAGTCTGAGTCAAGGTCACCAAATGCGACGGACATTTTATACTCATACAGTGGAGAAAGAGGAAACTATTGGAGTCAAACACAGGTGATTCAGTGGGACCCATTTCCATACTTAAGCCATTTATTATCGATCTACTATATGCTTGAAAGGAAAAGAGAGGTAGAAGTACGTGAGAAAAAAAAATAACCTGAAAGAAACCATCTATATTGTGACACTCGCAAATAATCGCAGGACACACGCAGGATCAAAAAATGGAATTACACATTTTAGTTTTTGTACTCATCCAGAAACACACATGTTCACGCACACACACACACACACACACACACGTATATATAAATATATATATATATATATATGTATATATATATATATATATATATATATATATATATGAAGAGTTTGTTTGCAAAAACCGATAAGTCCATATTTGCCCATTGGAGATATTTGCGATTAAAGGTCAAGAAAAATAAAGAGAATAATAAGGAATGTTTTTGCTTCTTTTGACCATAACTTCAAAAATATACCTTTATATGTAGTGACCAATGCATCATTTAGAATGTATTATTTTGTATTTTATGACAGAGATCTTACCTAAAAATCTTTAAAAATGAACTTTGGTTTTTGCAAACAAACCCTTCATATATATATATATATATATATATATACATTGTATATACGTATATATATATACATATATATATATATATAATATAGGCCTATACATGTAATATACGTATATAGGGCTTACATGTTTTATTCATATGCATATATATATGTACATCAAAATTATATATGTATATATACTTCTTTTTTGTTTTGTTTTACAGAAATGTATTCATTTTTATTAGCCAATTATTGTAAAATCTTCAAAGTATTTAGATTCCTGTGTGCAAAACCAGACAATAATGGGTTTTGATTCAAAATGTGCTAAATAAAGCAGAATCCAATGAGAAACCTTGGATCGGAGAGACATCAGAAAACCATTCCATGCTAATAAATTTGGAAAGTAGAGAAACTTGACCAGTGAAAAGGGTTGAAAGTCACAAAGATCACAGTGCATGTTAAAATGCGGTGCAGTTATATATCAAGAAACAATTTTTGATTATATTAGATTTCCTGCTGTGTCGAAAAGCTTTAAACACGTCGTCATACATTATCTTTTAATCCAGATCAGTATTTACAACTACTACCGATCATTCTACATTACCATGGAAGGTGTACATGGGAGTAGCTTCACAGGTGATATCGCCATAGACGACATTTCAATTTCCCCGGGATACTGCCAACTAGGTAAATGTACCAATTTTCAGTACTTGCTGTGAAGGCTGGAACGACTGATCGAAGGTAGAACCATTGAATGCATTTTAGATTGTACCCTTAACTTGAAATTCGCACTTCTAAAAACTATTAATCAAATCCTAATACGATGCACATTCTGCTCGAGCCGTAATGACATCTATTTTCAAATTTCAAAGAATTCAGAGTTTCTACCCCGTTTAGCCCTGAGAAAGTGGAAAGCAGTCCCAACTCTACATTTCCACGTTTCTCTAAGTGACGTTTGTGGGGGTTAGTTGGCTCTGTAGTCGGTAGCGCGTCTACCTCGACCCAAGCCATCCAGGTTCGATACCCGAGTCTCACTGGCAATGTTGTGTGTTGTCATCTGTCCCTCGGATAGGACATAAAATGGAGGTCCCGTGTGTTAGAGAGTCGCAACATGCACGTAAAAGATCCCGCTTCATTCGTTCATTGCAAAGAGCAAAGTGTTTAACCCGGTGAAGTGGTCCCGCCTCACATCCAACTGGACCCCATGGATGACCAGCTTATTGCTGAATATGGGCTATCCACCCTTTTTCTCAGATGGAAAATTAATAAACAAACAAACAAACAAATAAACAAATAAAGAAATAAAGAAATAAAAGCTAGGAATGACAAAGAACTTTATTCATTCACATTAACCCGGAACATTAACCTTTCTTCTTATCTGTTGAGTCTATTGTCAAGGTTTATCTAAAAGTTTCAGAATGTGATTGTGCGTTTGTAATCTTTAATGCTGGGGTTTCAACCCGGACGAAATCGTTAAAGCAAGAGACATTCTATCGAATGATGTGAACCAAAAGAGAATAACGAAACTGAAGAACAGGCGTAAAGCCAACAAGAGTGAGCAGACAGCTGATGATATTGTTGGAGCAATGATTGAGCTTGACCAGATGGGTATAGAGACTAATTTTGTTGCCAAGAATCTGTTTGTAATTCCTAAGTGTGATCCCAAGGAATTAGATCCCTTTGCCACCCTGCAGAGACTGATTGAGCTGGAGGAGAGAATGACGACAATGGGGGCCTCTGTCAGAGCACATGATGAGGCTATCAGGCATCTACAAAAGGGAGAAAAGGAAAGTGTGGTGGTAAAGAACTATTCTCCCTCGTATGCCGAGCTTGCAAAGAAGAATGCAAATGGAAGACAAGCTTCTGTGAAAGGGACCGATGTACAAGTATCATTGACGAACAAGAAACCTGCCGTGCAGATGAACACAAGGACTGCCAGTTCGGCGCAGGTGCAGGCCACACTGTCATCTGTGCCTGTACTGGAGAAGGTGTCCAGCGTCAAGTCTGATGGAGGTACCGACAATGCAACAGGGCCATGGCGCACAGTTCAGCACTCGAAGCAGCGGTCAGCAGGAAACCAGTCCAGAGAGGTAAACAGCAGTCAGCGTCAGAAGCGTAGGATTCATGGAACCGTCAAGGGAGATGTCATATATGGTGCACCTCTGCCAAAGCGAGATTTTTTCATCTCACGCGTAGCGAAAACAACCTCTGATGATCAAATGCTGAGATACATAAAGAGCAAAGGTATTGACACAGCTGAAATAGTTTGTAAGTCAAATATGGAGGCAGTTTTCAAGTCATACAAGCTGTCAGTTTCTGTGGATGAAAAGGACAAAGTCATGGAGGAAAGTATATGGCCCTATGGTATCTGCGTACAGAGATGGAGAGAAAGGGCAAGAGAGAGACCTGGGTGAACATCATCGAAAATGGAAGTGAATCACAAACTGTCACTTATCACCTATAATTGCCAATGTGCAAATGACTCCAAACTTCCTTTTTTAAAGGAGATTTTTAAGCGTAGTGATTTTCTTTTATTACAGGAACATGGTTTGTATGAATCACAGTTTCCCTGGTTTGATAAAATAGACGATGAAAATGGTGTAGGGAAACATGGGGTTAGTGCAATGAATGAAGAAATTTTGTTGTCGGGAAGACCTCATGGAGGAACAGCTATAATCTGGAAACAAAGTAATAAGTTGAAAGTGGAATCTGTAAGATTGGATTCAGTTAGTAAGAGAATGGCTGCAGTTATTATAACCTTTGAAGATATGAAGAGAATGTTATTATTCAATGTATACATGCCGTGTGATGATAGGTCACAGTACGGTAACTTACGGCAGTACCAGGAAATTTTAAATGATATTGAGATTTGTTTGGAAGGAACCAATGTTGACTATGTCTGTATTGGTGGTGATTTTAACACTGATATCTCCAGAGATACTTATCAAACCAGATTATTTTTAACATTTTTCAATGATAATTTTAAAGTTTGCACACAAGATGAGTGTTGTATGTTTGATTACACCTACAGAAGTAAAGGGACTAATGCTACATCATTGATTGATCATTTTGTTACAACTGAAAATCTAGCAGAGTCTGTTCAAGAATACGAATGTATTGACACAGTACATAATTTTTCTGATCATGTGGCTGTGAGATGTTTACTGGATCTGAACGTCTCTGAGGCTGCTGAGAACCAATCTATTCCAGGTCCCCTAGGACAAAAGGAGGTTGTGTGTAACTGGAAATATGCCAAAAAGGAAGACATCAATAGGTATGAATCATTACTAAGAGGCTTGTTAGAGAAGATTGATGTCCCCTTATGTGCTATTCATTGCAGTGGGACGAATTGTAATGATCATTACTGTGATATAGATAATTTTCATGAGAATATAATTAATGCATGTTTGACAGCAGCTAATGTAATATTTGATAAAGATATTTCAGAAGTCAAGAGTAAAGTGATACCTGGCTGGAATGAATATGTTGATCCGTTTTTTAAAAATGCATTGTTTTGGCATAAGATGTGGGTTGAGAATGGACGTCCACAAGAGGGTCAGTTGTTTGAGATTAGAAAGAAATCAAGGGCTGAATATCATAAAGCTCTAAAAAGAATACTGAAAGAGTCTGAATCAATAAAAAGTGATAAAATTGCTGCGGCTATTGCATCTGGTAATTCAAAAAATTTGTGGAAAGAGGTAAAAAAATGTAACAGTGTTAAAAATGTGAAAAGATATCCAAATGTAGTTGATGGAAAGCAGGGAAAAGAGGATATTGCTGAAATGTTTGCACACAAATTTGAGAATCTGTATAACAGTGTTTCCTTTGATGAAAGAGAAATGGCTATTCTCAAAAACAACATTGATAGTCTACTGAATGAAAAATGCAGGCGTGATTCATGTACTCATGGTGATCATGGTATATCAGCAGCTGAAGTGTTCAATGCTATAAAAAAGCTGAATAAGTCGAAGAAAGACGATATTACTGGAGTAATGTCAGATCATTTTATTTATGGTAACAACGCTGTAAGTGGATATGTTGCTTTGTTGTTTACCGCAATGATTAGACATGGGTATACACCTGAAAATATGCTTAGAAACACAATGGTCCCTATTCCAAAGGGAAGATGGGCAAATCTTGGAAACTCATGTAATTTTCGTGCAATAACTTTGAGTAGTATAATTGGAAAAATCTTAGAATTAGTTATTATGAATAGAGAACTAGATCATTTATGCACAAGTGATCTACAGTTTGGGTTTAAAGAGGGGATATCTACGACAATGTGCACAAGTATGGTTAGAGAAACAGTTTCATATTTTCTCCATGATAAGAGCAATGTTTATGGTCTTGTGTTGGATGCCAGCAAAGCTTTTGATAGAGTCAACTTTGTGAGATTATTTGAAATTATGTTATGCAAAGGGGTGTGTCCAATGTTTTGCAAGCTGTTGCTAAATATGTACTTAGATCAGAAGATCAGACTCAGATGGAATGGAGTTTATTCTGATTTTTTCACAGTTTCAAATGGAGTTAAACAAGGTGGTATATTGTCTCCATGTATGTTCTGTCTCTATATTGATGGGCTTCTGCATCAACTGCAGGCACTCGGTGAAGGATGTTACATGGGTCAAATGTTTAGTGGCGTTTTCTCATATGCTGATGATTTGATCATTTTATCCCCAAATGTGTCAGCTCTGAAGGAAATGATTACTATCTGTCAAAAATATGCTTTTCAATTTGATTTGAAGTTTAATAGTGACAAAAGTCAGCTTATTATATTCAAATGTGATGGAAAAGAAGTTGTAGATCCAAGGATAACAATTAATGGAGAGTATGTGAAAGTTGTAGACAATATATGTCATCTTGGTCATATTATTACAAATGATATTTTGCATGCTGATATGTCTAAAATTAATGGTGATTTTAACCGTCAGTGTAATATTTTACTGAGTAATTTTAGATATGCCAAGTGTGAGGTACGTAATGTTTTGTTTCAAAAATTTTGTTGTAGCTTTTATGGCTCTCAGTTATGTCCATTATATGACTCCTCTTTAGATGCGTTATATAGACACTGGAGAACTGCTGTTCGAAGAGTATGGAAAATTCCATGGCAGACACATAATGCATTCTTGCCTTTTTTATCAGCAATGATGAGCCCTGAATTATGGTTCCATAGAAGGTGTTTGAATTTTATAATAAAATCTTTAAACACAAAGAATCAGATTGTTTCTTATATAACAGGAATGAGTAGATTTGGAGCATATTCTGTACTAGGTGGTAATTTGAGATTTTTGAATAGTAGGTATTTTTTAGACCAGTCGAAGATAAATGAAAGATGGAAGGCATTATGCGGTGAGATGGATGAAGCCATGAGGAATGCCGAGCAAATAAGGGAATTGATACATATGAGGGATTACAAAGAATTTTCTTTTTTAAACCCTCAAGAATGTAATGAGTTGATTTCGTATCTGTGTCTACATTAAGGTGGCATAGTGTAGCTGGAATGGAATACTTTCAGGGAGAATGAGTTTTTGTACTGGCTACACTATTATACAGAACATAGAGTAAAAGATGCATTTTTTTTTTTCTTTTTATATCATCATGACTGCTTCGGGGACAGTTGTGCGTATACGGGTGCATAGTAGAACATCGTACTTATTGAACAATGTGTGCATGTGTGTCTCACCTCCCTGGTCTATGAGAGCATGCACGGGCGCACGTGCGCACTTGTGTGTACACATCATGTACATTGTACTAGTAGTCAGAGAGTGAGGTACATTGTGCTGGATTGGGTGCGTAGTTTTTTAGCCGGGATACGGATGGGTGCTGTGCTCCACTCACTTCCCCGAACAGTCAGAGCGGGCACGGGTGAGGGAGTGTTGATGGGCGAAAATATGTGGATATCTGTTGGATCTCCCTGAGGGCAATTTTAGACCTATGTGTGTGTATGTTTAATTTTTTTTTTCTAATATTTCATTTCTGTATCCATGTCTACACATTGTATCTGCATGTTTTTAGGAATATTTTACTGTATATATATGTGCTTTGTAAGAAGCGAATAAAGAATATAATAACAATAATAATACGCCGAACTTTGTTTGGATTCGATAAAGAATGTTATCTGTCCACGCAAAAGATATGATAATCTCTGTTTGGTAACATGCCGTGTAATAATAGTCTTCAAATATTTATCATTCTTCCTGTTTAGTTTTCTTGATGAACATGAAATGAAATTTAAGTTGCATTAGCACAGTCAGGTCATTGCATATGGAAAACTGTTCGTTTCTAAACACTACGAGCACTGATTTCAAGTTATTATCAGAAATGGTTCAAGTGAATTGCTTTAAACAGATTTGAATTATTCTACAATTCGCTTTGACATTAAGTGCAAAGTTCCGCACTTTCCTGTTAAATGTAGTAAGTGTCATTAATGTTAGGTTGTGTGCCACTGTGTACATATCCGTGTACGAGTGTGGCATTTGGAATGGGCTATCTGAATTCTGATCATGGGGATTTTTTATTGCTTTTGTAATTTGTGATTGTTGAGCTGTAAGCTGAATGTAGTAACAATTGACCGTCTCTATTTTTCTTAGTTTGGGTTACTTTTGGATCCGAATTGTTTATTCATTGCCAACGGAAACATGTCAGGCACTGAACAGCTTCTACGATCCCTTCCAATTATCCCCAGAAAAAAAAGTCAAATTCACATTGGCACAGTGTTTCACTATGGAAGGCAATGACATCTTTCCATTTTAAACTTCAGTGGTAACTGAACAGTTTCTTTGTCTATGATAAACACATGTTTGCCTCTCTCCACCTCCGCCATAAACAATATTTACCGTGCATTTGGAATGTTTTCATTTCTCTCTTTCACAGCTTACACAACTGATTATCCTGAGTACACCACGCAAGGTATGACTGAAAAATAGGCTTTCGGGGCATCATGCGATTGGTGTTTGGAGACCTCACCGCAATGAGAGGCTTTCTCTTTGGTGTCTGTTTTCATTTTGGAAATTAGTAATGAAATATCGCATCACATTCTGTTGTTACATAATGTTGCAATACATTGCAAGAGTTTTATCGATTATGCTCTAGTATATCGTGGTTTGTTTTTTGTTCATAAATTATCATACAATTTCACATGTCATGATATACAATGTGCGTGTACTTCATGGCACTTTCTTTTTAGAATAATAACATGCAACTTGGGCAGCCGTGAAAATAAAGAGTTGTATAATATTCTTGTTTGTAGTCTACCAATACTGTGGAAGCTGGCAGTTTCAGTGTAACGATGGAAACTGCATACCAGATTATTGTCACTGCGATGGATACCTCGACTGTTCCGATGGCAGCGATGAAAACGATTGCAGTAGGTGTCGCATTTCACTCCTGAAACTTTAAGGTCTTGAAAATCCTACTGATGTTATTGTAAATCCTGTGTTTTAAATTTATTAGGCATGCCTTTGTTTATTGTTGAATTCTGTGTGTTTGATGTGCAAAGGTGTTGTATTCAAGTTTGGTTCATAATTAGCAGACATCAGATAAGGTCTATGATAAGACAGCAAATGTTTCTCGTATCTTATTTGTATAAATATGTCTATTATAAATATCACGATGACATTTATCAGGCAATTGTTGCCTAAAACTGTTAAATCCATGTACTAATTGTGTATTACGTTGTTTATCACCTTCACAGGGGGAAACGCAACACCAGGTATGAAGATTTTGTAGCAATTATAATTAAATGGAATCGATTATTGCAATAGCCCTCTTTCATAGTAAAAGGTTTGCCTTCTAACATATATATATATACACACACACACTGGGGATTTGGCAAGTGTTTGTGGAGGGGTAATCACATGATATAACAGATCCCACCACACTGTTCCAGATAGTGGCACATTACAAACATTTGCATTATATTTGATAAGTCTTATGCAATATTCAATCATAATGTTGCATACTACTAGAAATAATATTACTAGTTATAGTACTAGTAATAAGATAAAAGAAGGTAATTGATTAGTATTGTAACCAACCGTGACTCCGGGTTACCTTTTCAAGCACAGATGTGAATATCTCTCCATGATTTTTTGAATGAGCGACTCATAAATCTAGTCTCCAAATGGATCGTTATGAATATATATATATATATATATATATATATGTATATATATATATATATATATATATATGTATATATATATATGTGTATATATATATATATATATATATATATATATATATATATATATGTATACATATCCTACTTCATTCATTCATAGCAAAGAGCAGGGTGCTAACCCTGTGAAGTGGTCCCCTGCCTGCTCAGACAAGAAAACAGGAGAAAGATGCCGACTAGCAATAGCCAGCAAACGGCATCAACCAGGACCATACGCTTGAATGAATGAATCGTAAACATAAGGAAGTAACGGAAAGACAGTTTCTTAAACTTGAGAATGCCCTAATTGAATTCTCACAGGATCATCTCTATATGTGGATGGACTTCGTTTGAGCAATGGAAGTAGGTACTACGAAGGTCGAGTGGAAGTTTCTGTCGGTTACCAGTGGGGAACAATATGCGATGATAGCTGGGATTTGAATGACGCCAATGTCATCTGCAAGATGCTCGGGTATAGCGGCGCCTCCTCGGCACTGCAATCGGCATATTTCGGCGAGGGGAGCGGGCCGATCTGGATGGACGATGTCCACTGCTCTGGCATCGAGATGGACATCAGTCAGTGTCCGCACAATGGATTTGGCTCGCACAATTGCGTTCATGGGGAGGACGCTGGTGTAATTTGTTATGGTGAGTAAAGCGGTGTTCCCACTATCGCACGATCTATAACGAACGCCACGATTGGACATTCGTAACTGATCGTGGAAGTTTCGTTGAACTCGTCTGAAATTTCACGTTTGGATACGAGGTTATGCGAGTGAACATGTTGCTTCGCTTGGATGCGATATGGTAACGATTGGTCTATTTCAAGCAATATGATCTGTCACGATCTGGTCTTCAGTTCAAATACAATCAGATAGGATTGTCCCGATTGAATCAATGATTGGTTCCGATCTATCACTATCATGACGATCGGGATCCCCGATCTGGTGCGTGCAGCTACGTTCTGATACGTTCCAATACGAATACCGCAAACCAATGCGGGCTGTTGAGATAAGGCCCCAGTCACATAATGCTCTGCATCCGGCGTTACGTCCAAAAAAGTCAATTTTTTCTGCGGACTCCCGCGGATTCCTTGCCATCATCAGAACATTTTACAAAACATACGGGAAAAAATGCGGGTGATACGGACAGATACGGATACTTGCGTCCACTTGCGGATAATCTTACGAATTGACACGCAATTGGTTTTTTTTTTCGACTTGCGTTAACTTTCGAGTACTTCTGAACACTTGCGGAGAGTTGCGAATATTTACTGAGAGTTCCAGATATATTCGGATAGTTACGGATAGTTACAGATTGTTACGAATAATCATGGACAATGTGGTTTTTCGTGCCGATCCCTGCTCAGTCAGTGTATTCATGACAGCAAGGTTATCACATATTGGACTGTCTTATGTACACTGGGGAAAACTGAAATTATATTTATACGAACAAGTTGTGAGGATTTTTAGCATTCATTCAGTATGTTTTATAGCAATAAAAGAAAAATGAAATTTTGAACTTGAAGTTTGAATCTTATTTGTTCAACTCAAATATTGATATATATCATTAATGTACAAAATACATAATACAATTATACCACAAATAAAATAAAATATTGATCGATAAGTTAAACAATAGAGGAAGAAAATATAGTTTACAGTCATGGAATAGACAAACTTTGATTACGTGACGTTTTCATTGTTCATCGATATTCATGACTTAATGGGTTATATTAAGGAGACTGTTATCATAAAGTAATGCTTGATAAATTTCCAGAAAAAAAAATTTACTTTAGAACACCCCCTTCCCTATCCACATACAATAAAAAAAATAATCCACATTCAGGAGTGTAAAGTGGCTAAGACTGTAAGAGAAATACTAAATTCGTTCTCATTTTATATAGTTTATCGCTGTCCCACACCATCCTCGGCCAGAAAAGTAAATAAAATGACGTCATCCCATCCCCTACCCTAAATATTGACCTTTTTCGAATAATATATATTCAAAGAGTGTAAGAAAAAAGTTCAGCATCAATGGTCAACCGATGTCATCTGTATATGGGTGCCGCCTACAATGACCATTTATGGGAGAAATTTCATAACTCGACCATGCGGTTTTGCCACTCCACCGCTCCGATTATGTTGTAGTATTCCTTCAGGTACATGCGTTGCATCTTTGCAACACGGGTGGTGTGGTTTCCCAAGACTCTCTGTTCCCATGGGAGTGGAAAACGGAAAACGTCAAAGGACGCAGCATCCGTAACTGTCCGTAAATGTCCTCAAGCGGACGTAAGTGTTGTGATACGTTAACTTGAGGTTAATTTCGGATACTTACGGTGGACGCAAATGAACGCAAATGGACGGGAGGTAAACATTTTTCGGATGGTCTGCGTCCAAGCTACGGATAGTTGCGTTCAGTTACGGATAATTACGTTTTGTTACGGTTACTTGCGTAAGGCTGCATCCGTCGTGGAGTCCCTCTGCGAAATTTTGAACATTTCAAAATAATGCCTCAGTCACACCAAGGAGCTTCAGTTTGAAGCTCCTTGGTCACACAGCGCCTTACGATGGGTTACGTCAGCCGCGGATAGATACGGATGAGTGGTCACAGGGGGACGCAGCGTGGACGCAGAAATACGCAGGGTCGTGTGTAGACATAACTATCCGTAACTAATCCGTAAAGAAACGCAAGATGACGGGGCCAAGCCTTAAAAATTTGAAATGTTCAAAATTTTGCAGAGAGACTTTACGGATGCAGACTTACGCAAGTAACTGCAACTAAACATAATTATCCGTAACTGAACGTAACGATCCGTATCTTAGACGCAGATCATCCGCAAATAAGTTTACCTCCCGTCCAGTTGCGTTTATTCCCGTCAACCGTAAGTATCCGAAATTAACCGCAAGTTAACGTATCACAACACTGACGACCGCTTACGGACATTTACGGACAGTTATGGATGCTGCGGACAATTGCGTCCTTTGGCGTTTTCCATTTCCTCACCCATGGGAATAGAGACTTATGGTAAACTATTAGTACACCACCCGTGTTGCTAAGCTGCAGCACATTGTATATCTTAAGGAATACTGCAACACAGTCGGAGCGGTGGAGTGGCAGAACCGCTGCATGGTCGAGTTATAAATTTCTCCCACAAAATGGTCATTTTAAGTGGCACCCATATACAAATGACATTGTTGACCCTTAGTGCTGAACTTATTTTTCTTGCACTCTCTAAATGCATGTTATTCGAAAAAGGTCAATATATTTGGTAGAGAATGGGGTTACAGCATTTCATTTACTTTACTTTCCGGGGAGAATGTGGGGCAGTCATAAACAGCTAGGATATAAAATGAGAACGACTGTATTTCTATAAAGTCTTAATCACTTTACACTTCATGGAATGTGTATTGCATTTTCTTATTTTGTACCTTGGAAATGGAGGGGTGTTCTTAAGTCCAGACGTTTATCTTTTAGTATCTGGAAACCTATCGAGCATTACGGTAACGGTTATTATATCAGTCTCCTTAACATATCCCAGTAAGTCATGACTATCGATGTGCAATTACAGCTAAATCAAAGTTTGTCTATTCCATGACTGTAATTTATTCTTTCGTACTCTATTGTTTAACTTATCGATCTACATCATATTTCATTTGTGGTATAATTATGCTATGAATACTGGACATTAATGATGTATATTCATATTTGAGTTGCACAAAATCAATTCAAACTTAGAGTTCAAAATTTCATTTTTCTTCTATTGCTGTAAAACAAATAAAAGGAATGCGAAAGTCTTTACAAGTTGTACGTGACATAATTTCAGCTTTTCCCTACAGTGCACAATATAAGATAGTACGATATGTGATAACCTTGTTGTCATAATACACTAACTGAGCGGGGATCGTCAGAGAAAACCATATTGTCCATAATTATTCATAACAATCTGTAACTATCCGTAATTCTCCGCAAGTATTCAGAAGTATTCGGAAGTTTACGCAAGTAGAAAAAACAAATAAGGTGTCAATTCGTAAGATTATCCGCAAGTGGACGCAGGTGTCCGCATCTGATCGTATCTGTCCTCATCGCCTGCATTTTTCCATATTTTTTGTTGAAAAAAATTCTTGTGACGGCAAGGGATCCGCGAGAGTCCGCGGGAAAAAATGACTTTTTTGGACGTAACCATGGACGCAGAGCATTATGTGACTGGGGCCTAAGATACGATATCTTTCCCGATCGGGATCAAAAGCGACCCCATTTCAGGTGCGATTGGACGCGAATGGGATAGTCCGGCTGACGATGGCTTTCATTGTTTCCTCAACTCCTGCAGAGTGATTAGGCCTACTATCCACAACCACAATGATGACAAGGGTTGACAGGTTGAGGATGATGAGAACGTGACCTTTGCAGTATTACGACGAATGACAATTACGTTATCACCAGATAGAAAGCATCACCTAGGCCAGCAATAACCTCAGACATTCCCTCATCTAATTTAACCTAAAGAAATAAATAGATTACTGAATCGACATGCTCATCCCCCCCCCCCCAAAAAAAAAACCAAGCAAATAACAAGATCAGATCGTTGTCCCATTTTCTCCAGGCAAAAAAAAAAAAAAAAAATCAAGACAAATGTTTTCACCTTTCTTTGAAATACATGAAGAAAATATGATAAAATTGAAGTTAAAAAAAAGGACGAGATCTTTTTGAATGCTAACATAATAAGTGTTATATAAGGTCAATATAAGAAAGTTGGCCGAACTGATAGCTTTGCTTGTGTGTTTGATTTCATATTCACGTAATATGTATCATGTGCATTTTTATTTCAAAATTTTACTACCTCATGGGGCATTGACAGTTTGGTTGGTTTGGCTTGATTTATTGTTTTATTTAACAGTGGTTAACAAAACCGCCATACACACACAACAGAAAGGTAACTCCCTTAAAATAATGTCACTTTTTAACAAAAAAAAAGTCCTAAGCAAAATTATTTCGCAGGGGTATTGCTACACTTATTGACTAACTTCTATGTGAAAAACAATGACAGTGATCTTTATAGTCATGAACGAGTGACCTTACATCCACGACAATGGTCACTTTTCAAAAGTCACAAAAGTTAATTTGTAAGGTATGTGGAACATTCTGCTTCTGGTGGATGTTTCAGTGGTGTTTTTATTATTTTTATATATATTTCATTGTGCCAACCCTCCCTTATTCAACCTCGCGGAATACAAAATAATTATATACTATTTGCGAGTAAAATAAGCAAATGTGCAAAATTAGCAGAAGGAAAGTGAAAAAGTCCATCCCGATCAACACGATTAAGAGGCACAATTAGATACGATTTTCTGCGTTTTGATACAATCCAAGAAAATCTGATGCGATGATCACGATCAAAAATTAATCGTGTCATTCGCAGAAAATTTTCGAATCGTCCAAAATTTTTGTACGATTAACGCGATTTCCACGATTGACCTCAAGATCTGATACAAAAGGATCTGATAAGATCACCACGATTGCTTTACTATTCAGACCACGATTTCAATCGTAGCGCCGATCGTGATAGTAGGAACCCCGCTTAAGGAACTCCACGACTCAGGATAAATCATACCTAGGGATATACATTACGAAAGATGAGATAAAAGCATTAAGTAATATGTGTTACATCTAATACCACTAAACTAATTTATTTTCTGACTCTGACTATTATAAGAGCCAGGGAAATAATGGCAATCGCTGATTGCATCTTATCGTTATTTAGGAGTGTTCTAAATGTTTTTCTCTGATTTGAATTATCTCCTATGTTTATTTAGTCACGATGTTATCTTTGTAATATGTTTCGTTATTGGAGGGAAAACAATGATAAGTGGATTGAGGACGGCACAGTTTAATGCTTGTGAGGCACTTTTAGCATATTTTTCGCCTCTATAAAAATTGAGTTAATATGTTTATATCAAGAAGCGATTTTGTCAAATAATGCTATATGCCAATAACTAAAATGAGAGTGACGCGTAATGTCACCACTCCCCATCATTTCCTGGTGAGATGATTAGAAAACCCTAATGAATGTGAAAGAGCATGTAATTCCAAGAGGAAATCAACATTTATTTGATGAAAATTGGTTTTTGACATGGCTGAGAAATCCTAAACAGAACAATCCTAATAAAAAGGTCGGACCCGAGTTTTATTACGATCGCTTTGCTTCACTTTTTTTTGTTTTTTCTATATCTCAGCCACTACTTATGCGATTTTCATCAAATAAACTCGTTGAATTCCTCTTTTAAAGGTATAAGCTCTGTACTATGTCATAACTGGTTTCTTGGTATCTTGCAAAACGTTAAAAGCATAATCCTTACCTCAACCAATACTTTACCCATCAATTTAAGATACTGCTTTGAAACAAAGAGCTTTTCAAGATTGATACTTCTTTTCCATGTGTTTTTCGAATTATTATCATCATTGATACTTTGTACATTTTTAAGGACCAATTCACCTTCAAAAACATGTGGGTTGAGTGAATGCAGCAATATTAGTAGAACACATCAGTGAGAGTTTGAGGAAAATCGGACAATCCGTTCAAAAGTTATGAATTAGTTTCAACCCAGTCACGGCTGGATGAAAAGACTATTAAAGTAAGAGTACAATAATATAAAGAAAGAATAAAGAAAATTCAACATATTTCCATTTTTCTCGCATAACAAAAGAACACTCGACTTCTCTCTTTCAGAAGACAGGGGGAATAATATTACCCTTAACATACGTCAGTAGCAAGTCGAAGAAATGTGCACTTTATTAAAAAGTAAAGTTTTGTGAATTCTCTTTTTATTTTCCTTATATAGTTGTACGCATGTGACATCATACACTGTAGTAGTCTTGTCATCCAGCAGTGACTTCGCAGATACTTAAAATATTCATAACTTTTTAACGGATTGTCCGATTTTCCTCAAACTTTCACTGATGTGTTCTACTAATATTGCTGGATTCTCTCAATCCTAATGTATATGAAGGTGGACTTGTCCTTTAAGTGAGAACTGGAACGGAAGCTTAGGAAAATGACTGTTTCTCATTCCCTGTTTGTATAGGCCTACACATGTCTGTAAGTTGTAATTTAATGACAAATGACAATCAGCCAATGGTTATCTGTGTTTCAACACCTTGTACTGATTAATGTATTTCGTCATTCAATTTTCATCCTCTGTACGGGGGGATACGCAACATCAGGTATGCAGATACACGTTACATCACTTGTGGTATACGTTATATTGTGTTATATCATGCTATATCACATTTACATGTATGTTCTTTAGATTGGATTTTGATGAATGAGATAACAGAAAATGATCTATTGTGTATCAGTGCAAGTATTGGTCCTATTAGTCGGCATAAAGACCAATGAGATATAAAACGAAAACCAAGGTACAACGATACGAAGATAGAATGGAAGACACGAAAAATGGAGGGAACAAATTGACCTTCAAAACTCTTTTCTGAATGTTCAGAATTTGTTTTTTTTTTTCTCGTCACAGTGTAAAATTATAGAAAAGCTATAAAAATGACTTATGTAAAATAACAAACACACACAAAAAGCTTAGTCTAGCTAATACACAATGCAATATTCTTTCGGTTGCGGCTGTCGTAATGAGGGAGTATGTCAAAAATTACATTACGCATGACTTTCCCTCGGAAAATGCCCACCCGAAAAGTTAATTTGAGTTTATGATTTAATGTTATGACCAGGCTATTGTAATTCGTGGGACTATCCATGTAACGACGGTCAGTGCATACCAGACTCCTGGGAATGTGATGGAATCGTTGACTGTTCCGATGGTGGCGACGAAAACAACTGTGGTAAGCTAGCCATCATAACCGTCCCCGTTACTTCTTTCAATTCTTGTATTTACCTGCCTGATTGAGAAAAATATTGTTCTTCCACGTTGAGATTTGTTATATGTCCTGACTCTCTTATAGGTAACACTATATTTTTTTTTCAGACCTCGATGCATAAGATTTCTAAGAATGATACTAGAATTTCACAACGTTGCACAAGACTAGTGATGTATAAAACATATGTGTAAAATAGTCTTCTTTATCCTGCAATGTAGCCAATATTACCCTTTCACTAGTGTTTCCAGATACCCATCCATGTTAATAAACAAAACGTTTTGTTCAAGGCTGCAGACACTGAGATTTGACTTTTGGAATTAATTGTCCAGAGTCTTATTCACCATGGCACAGTGTTCCACTCTGAAAGGCAATTACATCTTTCCATTTTAATCTTCAATGGTAACTGAACAATTTTTGAATGAAGTGGCACCCATGATGTCAATTTCTCCACTTTCTAACAAAGGGTTTCTTTCGTTCTGTCTTTCTTTCTTTTTCTTCCCCGAAAGCTTGTCAAGACCAAAATTGTATTGTCTCCCTCTCATTCGTTAGGACCAACAGACACTCGAAACTGAAATTCAACGTTGCCGTACTGTTTTCAATGTACATACGAATGACATCCATGCAGGTCCTTATTTAAATAAACTATAGATATTTTTTTTTCTAGCTGTTTTATTGCAAGTATGAGGTGTTCTTGAACATAACATGCGATTGCATTGGATCCGCATTGTCGATTCATTGCCTACGAAAGCTATCATAGGCACTGAACAGCTTCTACGATTGCTTCCAATTATCCCCAGAAAAAGAAAAATGTTTTAAAAGAGTTTAATAATTTCATAATCTACTTTGAAATTAAGGGAACAATTCGGCAATGTCGTTAGAGTAGCGATAAAGGTAGGTTGTTGGTTACATGCTATGCATGTTGTGTCATTTTTATATTTGGTAACCTTATTGCAATCATGGAGGTGTTTCATTGCTTTGATAATCTTATAATGTGATGATTGAGGTGTAGACGATGGTAACCGTTGAATGCCATAACATGTTTAAAGCGTACTTAATATGTCTTTGAACGCAAGTTAAAGACAACATCGGCTTGACTTTTCCTGTTTGTATTTACATACGTCTATTAACGAAACGATAACAGTCAGCTGATGACTATCTGTTATCAAACATCAAATATCGATTACTTTGTGTTTTGTAATTGTTCATCATTTGTACAGGGGGATACTCAACACCAGGTATGAATTTAAAAGCTTTCATGGCATTTACTCTAATTTTAAGCATTTATTCATGATAAATAAAAATCTCCTGTGTGTATGATACATTTGTCGGTTACTAATTTTTACATTTTTGAAATACTTTTTTTTTTAAACGATAAGTATAACGGTGTTTAGATCATGCTATTCTCAGGTTACTCTATAATTATAATATGTTGACTTGGATTGCAATGAATGGGATACCAGGGAATATTGCACAGTCAAACTTGAGTGCAATATTTTCTAGTTTCCAATGAAATAAAGCAGTGCAATGTAATTGTTATACAGAAAATAACATACTGTAAAAACATTTTTACCCTACTTTGAATACACCGAAAAAGACAATTTTTCATTGAAACAAAATCTCTTCAAACATCCGCGTTTTTTAAAAAGCACTTCAATAATCAGTTTCATTTAAAGGGATTACTAAACTTCGATGGGAATTTTTTTATGTTAAAAGGATTACGATGAATATATTTATTGCTTCTGAAAACTGAGTGGCTGAGAAATTCATGGTTTCCCGTTTGTTCAAAGTGCAAGGCATTATGTCACTTCAAGATCTGTTCACAACTGTTAGTATAATTATGGTGTTACTTTTAAACACTCTAATCAGAATTCGAGCTTTAAAAAAAAATTTCGTTGAGGACATCAAGTATCGTAATGAGTTGTGTGTGTGTGTGTGTGTGTGTGTGTGTGTGTGTGTTTTGTTTTTCTTGTGCCCATCCTGCAGGTTGGCGATTTGGTAAAGTTGATCCCAATTTTTTTTTCGTCATTGGCACGGACAAGATTGTGGGATGCTGCACTCATGAAACTTCTTCTTTTAATGTTTAGTCTCTTCATAACATCTCTTTGATATTATAGGCATAATACGACTTCTGGTGTTTTTAATAACAAACTTTAAATTGAAGCGGAAATGTTGGTTAATGCAGATCAGTTTATTGTAGTCTCTAAGTATGCTCATGCTGTCAATCCTCGACACAGTCTACTGCGGCGGCAATTCATTCCAGTGCTCCGATGGGCAGTGTATGCCATATTCGTGGAGATGCGACGGATGGAATGATTGCGCCGATTACAGTGACGAATATGGATGCGGTAAGTCATTTTTGTTACATTGAAGCATTGCTTTTTTTTTTTTCAAATGTTGTAAACAATATTATTTGTTGGAAACGAAATAGATACACATACAATACAATACATAGTAGTCGAAGAGAGTTTTTGGACATACATGTACATGTAATTTCTGTTTGATATTTTTAATATTGCAAAACTATTGTAATCATGTACAGTTCAAACTAATATTAAACAGCGATAAAACTATCATAAATGGTATGAGAGTTATAGTATCTCAATTATTTTGATTCTGAAAGAAAACAATACATGTTGTTCTATCGAATTATCATATAGGTAGGGTATATAAACTACAACACTTTAATTAGAAGATAAATTTCATTCTGAAGAAAATGCAACCATTTTTTTGAGATGCTGCTTTGTGCTCTTTTCTTTCTCCAGGTGACGATTATTACGCATCTACCCCAGGTAAAATTATTTCATTAATGTAACATTGGCCGCCACTCGATTCCTTGCAATTTTTGTCCGAGTGCTTTTTTACATTCTATAATAATGAGAAATATTAACATCAAACATACATGCCACATATCTAATACGCTCTGCCCGAGATCTTATAATTTTGTACGTAATTATTCGGTACATATCCTATTGTATATTCATTACAGTCAGATCTCCTTCTAAAGGAAACATAAGTTAAGAAGACACATGGGTATTAGTACACATCAAAATGTTTCTTTTCTCTTGTTCCCTCTTTTCTAGCCTCTTCCTGTAATTACGGAGACTTCATTTGTAACAACGGACAATGTATACCAGGCAACTGGGAATGTGATGGGATCAATGACTGTTCCGATAACAGTGATGAACATTACTATTGCTGTAAGTGTCCCTGTCTTTTGTGTACCAAACAATCGTGAGAACGTTAACCATTACAGTCATTACAAGTTTAACTACTCGTAAAAGCAAGAGAATAATATCATTTATCAGAGAGGTGAAGGTTGAGGTGTCAATTTTCTTCAATTTGTCTCTCTCTACAAAAGGAAATAAAGATGCAAGATCTCAACTGCTGATCTGTAATTTAACAAGTTTAATAAATTACAGAGTCCAGTTCTTCATTAACCCGACATGTTTGTAAGAATGCAGGTCAGCGGATTCGGTCTTACAAATTTTATTGTAGAGGGATACAAATTGAAGAAAATTAACACCTTAAACTCCTCGTATTTGTATAATCTTTCTTCTCCCACATAAAAGTTTGGGTAGGTGTAATGAAAATACGTACGTAGCGTAGAGTCCAAATCATCAGTACTTTGTAATAAAAACAGGACATATACTTTTTAATAGTGCCCAAGTTCCTAAGTTACAGTATACAAATAATGACTGCTTTACGGAGCACAGTTAAAAATGGGCCCAATGTGATGTGAAAACCATAACTATGCCCGAAGCGAAGCTGAGGGCATAGTTATGGTTTTCACATCACCGGGGGCCTACATAATTTTAGCTGTGCCCCGAATATCAAGCTGTCATTATTTGTTTTATATACCGAAAATATAGATTCTAGTCTTTTTTACAGCACTCGTAGTCAACGCTGATCGACAGCGCGGCGGTCGTATCATTGGTGCATATTATGAGTGATCTATTTGTACGGGGTTGCGACTGTTTCCAAGCCTATTTACAGGCACACTTGATTCTATGCCCCGGGCACAGTAAATCATGACGTTATTTTGATCAAAAATGGGGCACAGCTATTTTCATGACTCCACTTTTAACCAATCAGTTGAGAGGAATCTATATGAAGTATACAAATATATATATATATATATATATATATATATATATATATATATAGATAATATCAACGGAGCATTATCTACGTGGCTTTTGGTATACGTAGGCATTGTCCTCTGTCATTAGTACCGATATTTCTACTCCGTCCGAATATTCATCTAGCACCAACATACGTCACAGAACCAATGCCTTACGACGGAAGTTGTTACGGCTTTGGATGTAACTGTGTCGGAAGTGACTGCCGTTCATCAGATTGTTACTGCGATGCGGCGTGTGAGCGGTTCAACGACTGCTGCTACGATTATAGCTACTATTGCCCCAACACTGGACTAGGTAAGAAATCATTTGAATAACGTTCTCTTGCACTTTTTCTTTGTTGAATAGGGAACATGTATACTGATACTGACGAACTGGGAAGCTTTATCAGACAAACATTATGCAAATAATGACTGCTATGAGGGGCACAGTTAAAATTATGGGCCCAAGGTGATGTGAAAACCGTAACTATGCCCGAAGCGAAGCTGAGGGCATGGTTTTGGTTTTCACATCACCGAGGGCCTACATAATTTTAACTGTACCCCGAATATCAAGCAGTCATTATTTGTTTTATATCCCGAAAATATAGATTCCGAAATATAGATACCGAAAATATAGATTCTAGTCTCTTTTACAGCACTCGTAATCAATGCTGCGCGGCGGTCGTATCATTGGTGCGTACAGTGATCATCTATGTGTACAGTGTACGTGTACTACCGATACCGTAACGGGGTTGCGACTGTCTCCAAACCAGTCCGCTAGTCTCTTTTACAGCACGCTGATTGAATGTGCGGCGGTCGTATCATTGGTGCGTAAATATGAGCGATCTATGTGTATGGGGTCGCGACTGTCTCCAAACCTATTTACTAACTGTGCCCGGGCCGCGTTTTTTTTTAAAGACGGCACAGATTGGGGCATGGCGCGTGTTAAACCTATGGGAAAAACGTTGGGTTAGGGTTTTTGGTTATGGTTATGGTTAGGGTTAGGGTTAGGGTTAGGGTTTGATGGTTAGGGTTAGGATTAGGATTAGGGTTAGGTTTAGGGATAGGGTCCCCGATAGATTTTAAGTTTCCCCAATCTGTGCCGTCTAAAAAAAACACGCGCCCGGGCCCCGGTCACCAGGCGCGCCGGAAGCAGTTTTGGATTGGGGGGGGGGGGGGGGGGCAAATATTGGAGGGGGCTCACGATAGACCATACATATGTTACACAATATATACACATACACACACACACACACACACACACACACACACACATATATATATCGTCGGTGAAAACATGAACCGACGTTTCCGACCCGCAAGTGCGCAAATGTGAATCGGAGAAAAACGCGTTTGAAAATATGGACTTTTTCAACGGATGTAATCACGTACTTATCGACTGTTAATCTAGACAAACGTTACACCACAAGAACGCCCAAGACCTGTTCTTTCTAACCATTGTAAATGTATAACATGATTATCTGCATGCAGTGAGTATTGACGTGGGGAAAATTAGGTTGACATTTCGGACAGTGATTTTCTGCCCGTTACAGCGCGCGAGGAGGTTTGCGTCGGTTCATGCAATCAAGTCTATTGCGCGTCTGGTTGTAAACAGACGTATACGCTTAGATACGTCGCTTCATCCGCGCACAGTAGGTGAACGCGTAGCGCAAGCACCGTCTCATATGGGTATGCTCACACAGGCGCTCAATATGGGTCAATTAACTTTTCTGCAGACTCGAATGCACACGTTGGTTGGGTTTTTGCGTATTACAATATTTACTGTTTTCTAACTGAAAAATTCAACATGTTTGTGATTTGAATGTACGGTGTATATACCTATGACTTTTCATATTTTATAACAGTCCGCTTAGTGCCAAACAAATTACACTAAGAATTTGACAGATTGCTCTGGCAAGCGAATGTAAATGAGTGACATCGCTAAATGAAGCAAACGATTACTTTTACTTTATGCAATATTGATCTTCATTTTTCAAGTGCTTATGTGAGGTGACTTGTACCAGTGTGTACAACTGTACTGAAATTTTGTCTACATTGTAAAGAAAATTATGCATCTCTTATTTCTTGCTGCTATCAACTTTGTAAAATAGTGCCAAATTACGCCAATTTCGGGATTTTACATCGCCGGTGCCAAGCTCCCCCCCCCCCCAAAAAAAAAATAATAATGATAATAGAATAAAAAAGGGGACACTTTATTCTTTTGTTGCCACTTCCGTGTTACATGAACTAACATGCAAAAAAAAAAATAGTAATAATCAAAAGGCCTTCAGCGGGGGAAAAAAAAGGACCTATCACGCTCATACTTTGGGTTTCATCTTTTTTCTAGTTCCACTACCGTGGTAAAAAAAAAGGAAAAAAAAGAAAAAAAGTAGGGGCATAGTTGTGACACCCTATGTATTCCTATGCATCGTCCAAATAAAAAAATAATAATGATAAAAGTGGGGTGGCATTTTTTTCTTAAACAACAATTAGAAAATTTTCTAAAATTAGAAAAAACAAAACACGTATAATGCTTACAAGTTATGGTGAGCATTCAGTTGCCACACCATTTACTTCATTTTTTAAAGTGATCTCTTGTACGTTATCACTGCTAACAGTACCGTATGGAAAAATTGATAGAGACAACATAAAAGAAAACTCACTTTTTTTTACATTAAAAAATCAATCAATTCACATTAAACACGTATAGTGGTCAAAATATGTATTACTTGATCTCATCTTTAAACAAGATGATGCCTCTGACAAATCAAGATTTACAACCTGTTTGCAATACTGAAACTGTCTTATTGTTTATCTAGCAATCTGGATATAAGTGAATCGAAATGAGAATAAAATCTCCACATGACAATATGTGCGCTCATCCATCGCACACATCTTCACACATGAAACACTGTCCAATTTTTATCTATTTTTTTTTATGAACACTTTTATTAACAGTAGCCGGTAGATACTAATACATAGTTGTATACATAGTACAAATTGTGTGTCAACAATATTACTTATCATCATTACTAATCATCAGAACATACAATACAGAAACATGACAGACCTTCAATTGAAATTGAAATATAAGTTGGTAGATGAAGTATAAACAGAATTTGTTAGAGGACACTACTGTGAGCTTACAGCACAAATACATGAAAAATTAGTTTGTACAAACAAGAGTGATGATATAACGTGATTATGTTCGTAATCTAAAAACATTACCATTAACATGGGATAGCAATAGGGTGAGCAGCATGTATCTACTGTTACAGTAGCTAAAACGAATACAGTAGCAAAGAGTATGACAAGCAGAGTAGAAAAATGGAGAAAATCACAACTGCATTTAAGATAAGAAAAATGTGCAATAAGTCTGTCAAGCAGTAGAAATCCAGCAAATGCAGCATCATTGCATTGCAAAAGCAAGTCTTAGCCACAGTACAACAGCATGTCACAACAAAAGCATGCAGTATAGTCAAATAGAAGTGTCCATTTCAGCATGTGATATCATGGCATATTTTGACTAAAAAGATAAAAAGGCAAATGTCAAGCAACATCTCACGTGCATACTGCAGTTTGTGAGTTGAGTACATTTCAACATAAGTTTATGGACCTTTGACCTTTAATGAGTTGACCACAATGACAACAACGACTGAAAAGTGACTGAAAAGTGCTTCTGCTACGCAGGCAAGACAAAAACAACAACAACAACAACCACCACTTCTGGTAACTAGTACATTCATGTCCAGGGAGCAAAAACACACTAGCTTCCCTTCAAGAATGAATTTGATAACACACAAATCTTTCAAGAGAACATAATGCACTCAACTGAAATCCACCAGTGGAATGTATTCCTTGATGGCCACAGAGTCACAAGAAATGAATTACTAAAGCTTCTAATTCCTACATGGATTTCTTAGAAATTTTTACAGTACTGAGCTGCAATGCATTTTATGTGTGTTCTTAGCCTTACTAGTATGTGGCTGTGTGCATGTGGGGAATAGGGAAATTTCACACACACGCAAAAATGAATAAAAAAACATGACGAGCCACAATAAGTTCAACAAGGCAAGGGTAGGGAAAGGAAAAGAAAGCAAGAATGTTGGGTTATATTGTATCTTATCAACATTGACATTTGTACAATAGCACAGCCGGCAACATAAACCAATCAAAACAACACTGTACCAAATTCTAGGTAGAAATCCACTTGTACACTTTCAATTACAACGTACATTTCCTATTTAAAACAACATTATGATATTTAGAGTAAAGGAGAACCAGAGTTATGTTTCCAGGCTCAACACTACTAATTAAAGAAAATTCTGGAAAGCTGGCAGCTATGCAGCAAATGAGAAATTAAAAGCATGGATGACATTTGGGAAAAAAAGTCAGGTGTGTTATGCTGAAATGGTAAATGGACAGGCATGGAATAGATGAAGATGAGAATCATTAAAGACAACTCAAGGGCTGGTTTGATATTCTCAACTTATTTTTTGGTTTCTGAGATTTATGGCAGATAAACAAAATGCTTATGCTGTGAGGGAAATACAAAATACAAAAATTTGAATGAAGAATAAGGCTAATAAAAAATATCACTGCATAGATCATAAGAATATTGACATGGATTCATGATGAGTGCATTCTTGTGAATCTGCCAATTAAGCCCTGCTGTTCACATCTGCTACACATCATATCTTGACAATGTCATATTTGCCCATTCTCACTATAATTGCAATTGACCTATAACATGAAAAAAAAAGTGAATGCAGGAACAGATGACACCTGACAATGTGGTATCCTTGGGTAGAGTGGTACCCTTGCTGTTCCTTTGAAGGGACAATTACAGCCACTTTATTAACACTGGGAGCAGTGATCAAAAAGAAATGCTCATATTATCGCACATGTATGGTTCATTTGTGTCACGAAACACCTTAGCAACAAAAATTTTGCAACAAAACCACAAACATAAGGAGATAGTACTTATTTTCTCATTAAACTGTCACAGTGACAGTTTATTTTAGAAACGGTTTTTATTCAACTATTGTTAACTGTTTGTTTATCTTACAATACCCTGTACTTAACACTGATTGAATAGAAATTAATATTTTCATGTTGGTGATTTTTTATCCCTGACTCATAGTTAGAAACTACTTTGAAGCACGACAACAGTTTGTTTTCTTCATCTGCACATGTTAGCAAGGTGTTTTAAGTGTTGCTGTAAGTGCCATTGAAGAGGTGCTCTGCACTTGAGAAAACAGTACCTGGGTAGATACCAAGTGGTACTGTTCCTGCCATTGAAGGGGTGCTCTGCCCTTGCAGACCAGTGCCGTGGTGGGGACCAAGTGGTGCTGTAGCTGCCATTGAATGGGTTCTCTCCACATGAAGACCAGTACCTTGAGTGGGACAATTAAAGTCACTTTTTAACATTGGGCGCAGTGATTAAAAATATGCTAAAATCATCACATTTGATGCACATGTATGCTTCCGTTGCATTGCAAAACACCCTAGCATTTAAATAGTTTGCAATATTGTCCCAGTGGTGGTTTATTCTAGTAACAATTTTGATAAAACTATTGTCCACATTTTATAATACTTAACATGAAATAAATACAGATAAACATTTAATGTTCATGATTTTCATCCCTAGCTCACATTTAAAAATTCTTTTGAAGCACTAAACCATTTTTTTTTTCTTATCTGCAGTCGTTGCCATAGAATCTGGGTGGATACCTTTTGTGGTACTATTCCTGAAATTGAAGGGGTGCACTGCCCTTGTAGAGTACCATGGCAGGAGCAAGTGGCACTGTTCCTGCCATTGACGGGGTGCTGTGCCCTTGCAGACAAGTATCACGGTGGGGACCAAGTGTCGGTATTGAAGGAGCACTGTGGTCTTGAAAATCAGTGCCATGGCAGTTGCCGATTGGTGCTGTCGTTGCCTCTGATTGGCTGCTCTGCCCCTGGTCTGTCCGGCTTGCACAAGCTGTACAAATAGTATAATCCCATGCAGAAGAGCCTGAATGTTATACATGTACATGTAATTTATGATGTACGTGGATTCCAATATCAAGAAAATATAAAGGGACTACTACAAAAATTCATTGAAAAAATGAAAATAACACATTTCATCAACTTGATACTGACATATGTTATGGGTAACTTTATTCCCCTGCTTTCTGAAAGTGGTTAGTCAAGTGCTCTTTCATTTTGATAGAAAAGTTGATTTTTTTACTCTAAGGCCCAAATTCACTAAGGTGGTTTAAATTTAGACCATGGTACAAAATAAGCGTAAAATGGGTGTACCTTTGACAAGTGCAGATCAACGAGCGATTGTTATTGAGCATCTGCCAGTGTATGCAAGCTGTCACATGCATTTACGCAGAGGGAATTGCATAAACCATGGTCTAAATTTAAACCACCTTCGTGAATTCAGGCCTGAGAGTACAAGTTTTGTAATAATCTATATCCATTTATGCAAGTATATAATGATACTAGAACAGCGCAAGATATCTAAAGGTAAATACGTAACATCATCATTAAGATAAAACCCATTTCTAAACCAAATTCTGATCGTTGATATTTGCTTCCTACATAAATTATTTGACTGTATGAACTACAATGACACTGAAGGTGTAATCTACATATTTCTTATTCAAATGGACCCCTGTAAAATGTATGATCTTGAATGCAAACAAGTTAAATGACAATATAACCGGAGGGCCAAACCCCAAAAAGTCGCTTACTTAACGAGGGAGTTGCACTCTCTCTACAAACTAAGTAGACCATGCTTATTTTCAAGTTTTTATTGTAACAAACAACATTCCACTGGTCTACCTCAAAAAATTTGTTGCGAAAGCCTCCAAATCCAAGATGGCGTCCAAGATGGCCGCCGTATTTACCGAATTTGTTATTTGAAAGATAGAATTTGATTGAAAAATCAGATTTCAACAAATTTGATGTCATGTGAAAGAAAATAAAATTTTCTACAAGTTGATACCATTTTTGTGGGTTATTGTAATAATTGGATTGAGATTTTAAGGAAAAAACATTCATTTTTTGATATTTTTCTTAAAAAAGGAAAATCATGAAAATGCTTGATTCAGCATAAATCAGAAAAAGACTGAAGGATTATCTTGAAACGTTTCAAGAATTTAGTTTGACATATAATTAATATTTGAAGAAAATTAGGGGTCAGTACCATTTTCGGTTATAATGTCTCAAACTTGAAAACTCACTATGTAAAAATGGCCACTTTAGTTGTGACAAGACCTTGTTGGTCGTAAAAAGAGCCTGCGTTTGCCAAGACTACTACACGCACCACTGGCACTGGCGCTTGTAGCAGTGCCAGTGGTGCGTGTAGTAGTCTTGGCAAACGCAGACTTTTTCTTTGACAAACGCGGGTTTGTGCCTGCAAACTAACTTTTCATACCAAGTGGTAGATCAGGTGACGCTGATTGCTATTATTTCAAAGTAGATTGTTCTGAAGCAGATGAGATGAAGCAAAAAATATCTTTCAAATAGAGGTAGAAGCTTGAAACAACCTTGCTATAGAAAGTTTAAAACAAAATTTGGATCAATCACTCAAAAAATTCAAGATTGCAGGCCATCAAAGCTGACATAGCGTATTGCGCCAAAGTAAATGTATCATTTCGATTTTGATACAATTTTGTCTGTTTTGCTGTCTATTCATATGGTTTTTATATATTCTCAACATTTTAATGCCATTTCAAACCATCTTAGGTTTTTATGGAGACATTTTTCAGAATGCACCATGAATATTTCTCTAAAAAGTTTAAAAAACAAAACTAAAAATGTTTATGAAAACCATGCAGAAATTAACATCTTTCCCATATAATCAATATTTGGAGAAAATTAGAGGTCAGTATTGTATTTGGTTCAGGAGTTATAATGTCTCAAACTTGAAATCCCATTTTACATAATATGTTATTTACACGCATCTGTTCCCAAAGACGTCACAGAAGGTCAAATCCAAGATCGTGCTTACTTTTCGAGTTCCACTCTCTCTATAAACAAGACCATACATAATATTAAGCATACTAAGCAATGTTCCGTAAGTACACCTCAGTAGATTTGTTGCAAAGTACAGATGCGGTCCAACAGGGCCGCCATTTTATTGAAATTAACATTTCAAACATAAAAATTTGATAGAGACTTTGGATTGCGACAAATTTGATGTCATATGAAGGAGAGTAAAACTTTCTAAAAGTTGATACCACTTTAGCTGTGTATTGTGATAAATTGGGGGGATTGTTTGCTTCTCTTTTGGGGGGGGGGGGGGATCCATATTTTTATATTGTTTTGAAAAAAGGAAGACATGTAAAAATGCATGATTTAGTATTTATCAAAGAAGAACTGAAGAATTATTTTGAAACCTGCGATTGAGATTGAGATTTACTGAGATTGAGACATAATTCATATTTCTGGAATTACAGGCAATATCATACACTGTTGACAAGTTAACATCTAAAACTTGAAAAAAATTATATCTATGCATTATAAATTTTGCTTACAATGTGTTTACATGGTCACATGTAATACTGTAATGGTCTAGTGACTTGCAAGTACCTGCAAACTAACTTTTCATGCCAAGTGGTAGGTGACGCTGGTCGCTATAACTGTAGCATTTCATCATAGTAGATTGTTCTTAGGCAGATAAGATTGAACAGAAAGTATTTTCCAAAAAGAGATAGGAGCTTAAAATTTGGCACAAATTTTGCCAATGTGTAATATTTAGCGATAAAAATAGTATCCACCCAAAATTCGAGATGGCGGTAATTTATCGAGGTTGTCGTTCAAGTCATTATTTACCATTAGTGCACGTAAAACAAAAACCCAGCTTTACTTAATTCCTCAAACTAGTTCTAAACTGTGAGTTAGGGATTAATGTACAAACTTAAATCAGTATAATTAATGCTAAATATTGTTAGATATACTAAATAGATCTGATAAGAATGTTTTTTATGTCAACAGTTATCATGGTTATGGTTTCTTGAAAAGAAATGGTGATATCTCCGTATGTTTTAGGCTTTATCATAATTTTTTTTTACATGGTAGAATGTTTTGTAATACAACTAACCTGCACATATAAATCGAATGTGATATCTCTCCCAATGGTAAACAATACCTTTAGTGTGTTGCGTCAAAGTTATCTCAACTTATAACTTGATATGTTTTTTTAATCTTCTTATATTGCTGTCTATTACATGTTTCTATACATCCGAACGATATTGTACTAGTGTAAACCATATTGAGGGTCTTTTTTTGGGGGGGGGGGGGTGGTGGAGCTCATTCCAGTGTTTGGGTAAGGCCCAATCTTTAATAAAAAAGAATTTTATCTGTATCAAAGATATGCTTTTTTACTTGTATGTTACTCTGCTGCTGTAGAAACGTGAATGATGATGGTATATGTGTAATAATGTCTGATCCGTAGATGTCCTTGAAAGCCCTTCTGATCCGACCCCCCCCCCAAAAAAAAAAAAAAAAAAAATCCAACATGGCGGCAATTTCTCAACTTTGCTCTTAATGTGTTGTACGAAATTACTTTTCAGTATATTGTTCGAATAAAATTGTCCAAATTGATTATTCGTGCTGTATATTCACATTTACAAATAAGCATGCTGAAACTGTATTTTCCGTTTTTTTCTTGATTTCAGATTTTTCTTACATTGTTTTTAGGCTGATTTCATGTGGGTTTTAGTGTCACAATTGATTTGAACTTATGCCATTGGTAGATACTTTCCTGTATTAGATATCAGGATCACTCGAGAGTGAAAATGTTCATTTTCATTCATTTTAGAGTGACCTCGGGGATCACTCGAAGAGTGACGAGTGATCCCTAAGGCAGGGCTCGACACTAACGGTGGTCCAGTGGCCCGGGGCCACAAAAAACGCACGTCGGGCCACCAAAATGTCAGAAATGAAGAATTTGGTGGCCTGATCGGGCCACCAAAAAAGGTCGGATATTTGCCTAGTGTGGAGCTCTGCCTATAAGGTTACTTTAAAATGAGTGAAAATGAACATTTTCACTCAAAAGTCACTCCAATTTCACTCTAAATTCACCGTTTTCTGTTTTTCACTCCTCACATCAAAAGTAAAAACTTCCACTCGATTTGTTTTTTTTTTTCTTTTTCGGAGAGTAGAATATCACTGGTTTAAAAAATGTGTCCATAAAAACTTAAGACGGTTTAAGATAGCACAACAGACAAATTTGTATCAAAAACGAAATGATACATGTAATTTGGCGCAATACACTATGTCAACTTTGATGGCTGTCATCTTGATTTTTTTTATGAGCGGTTGATCTAAATTCTGTCTTAAACTATCTATAACAAGATTTGTGCCAAGTTTCAAGCTACTACCTCTATTTGATTTTTTTTTTTTTTTTGCTTCATCTCATCTGCTTCAGAACAATCTACTTTGAAATAATAGCGATCAGTATCACCTGAGCTACCACTTGGTATGAAAAGTTAGTTTGCAGGCACAAACCCGCGTTTGTCAAAGAAAAAGTCTGCATTTGTCAAGACTACTACACGCACTACTGGCACTGCCACAAGCGCCCGTGCCAGTGGTGCGTGTAGTAGCCTTGGCGCGCGCAGACTTTTTTACGACTAACAAGGTCTTGGTCACAACTAAAGTGGCCATTTTTACGTAGTGAGTTTTCAAGTTTGAGACATTATAACTCCTGAACCGAAAATGGTACTGACCCCTAATTTTCTCCAAATGTTAATTATATGTCAAACTAAATTCTTGAAACGTTTCAAGATAATCCTTCAGTCGTTCTCTGATTTATGCTGAATCAAGCATTTTCATGATTTTCCTTTTTTCAGGAAAATATCAAAAAATGAGTGTTTTTTCCTTAAAATCTCAATCCAATTATCACAATAACCCACAAAAATGGTATCAACTTGTAGAAAATTTTATTCTCTTTCATATGACATCACATTTGTTGAAATCTGATGTTTCTATCGAATTCTATCATTTAAATAACAAATTCAGTAAATATGGCGGCCATCTTGGACGCCATCTTGGATTTGGAGGCTTTCGCAACAAATTTTTTGAGGTAGACCAGTGGAATGTTGTTTGTTACAATAAAAACTTGAAAATAAGCATGGTCTACTTAGTTTGTAGAGAGAGTGCAACTCGACCTCTGTTTTTAGCTTTTGGCCCCCCGGTTAATACCCTTGATTGATTTTAAGGTCCAACCAGACCATCTATAGTTTCATACAATTTGATAACTCTAGAATCTGAACAATTTAGTAGTTGTGGTTTTTTTGCAATAACCACTCACCATGAATAGAGATACATTTCTTTTACACGCACTGTTCTCTCTCCCTATCTTGTTAGTATAGTACTGCACACAACATATATCAGCTTCGCAAAAATCACTCTACCATAGACTTTGCATATTTTCAAATGCCTCCATCAGAGTCCATGTTCATTTCCACGTGACAGCGGACAGCATTTCTTTGTATTGCTTGTTGAGGCAAGGTCCCAAGAAGAGCCATTTCAGTTCTAAAATCTGATTAATATGAGTGGATTTTTTTCTTTATTTTGGCTTGGACTTGGAGGGAAACCCCCCCCCCCAAAAAAAAAAAAAAAAAAAAAAAAAAAACAACATAGCCATAACATAGGCGCAGTACTAGTACTAGGCTCCTACCAACCTATTAGAACTACTGCTACTACAACTAGCCTAGGCTAGGCTGGACAGTGTTTTGATATCTACAGTAGACGCCTATATATCCTACATCGATACAAATAGACAGTAACAGCTACAATTAAAATAATTGTATGTGTCTTTTGTAGATATCTACGTGAACGGAACATTTCTCTAACGCAATTAATAGGGGAGTTTTCGGGAATTCTAAAGCGAAAATAATTTTTTAGTGAGAGGTGTTCAGATACAGAATCTGTTAGATAAAGGCTACAATGAACACAAAGAATTAAACTCTTGCTGATAGTTCTTACACGGTTACTAATGAATGGGACTACAATAATTGAGAAGTCAACTAGGTTACATAAAACTATGAAAATTACAAACTTGGTTATATTTCCACGACATAGGCCTCCAAAAACAAATGTGAATGTGAAATAGGCTGTGCTATACACCTCATAAGTGAATTTTAACAGAAATTTATTCTTCTTTACCTGTTTGTCATCTTGATCACTGACAATACGCCACTTCATCCATTCACTGAGGATTCGATGAAGAGCAGAGGACCGGCGTTTCTCCTCCGAAGTTATAACGTGCGATCCTATGCGATGCGTCGGTTCATTCACGCACATGCAAAATACGCGCTAGTTCATGAACAGACGCATGCGGATGCGTCACTTCATGCAGTCAGTGCGACAACAGCAGTGACAAAATAATGTACGGCGTGTGCGTAAATCACAGCTTTTGGCTGTAATTTGAAGTCCACAACTTGCTACGATGATAGGTGCAATTGAGAACAGTGGAATAAGGCAAAAATCTAATTTTTGATAAAATTGAAAAAATTTCTCAGATACGTCGGTTCATCTTTTCACCGACGATATATATATATATATATATATATATATATATATATATATGTGTGTGTGTGTGTCTGTGTGTGTGTGTGTGTATACATATATATATATATATATATATATATATATATATATAAAGTGGCGTACGATGGGTCGAAACATTGGGGGTGGGCACCTTGTGGAAAAGTAATTTTGACGGTGTGTATGCTGGTGCATGTGTGCGTGCGCAATAATGGGTCTACAATACATTACGGAATTTGATACATTCAACAACGCAGTCATTGAGCAACATTGTAAGTTTTCCTTACATGGATTATGGAATGACGGTGTGAAACGACAAATTATATACTGTCAGCACCATCAGGAGAATTGCATAACAATAAAATGCGAGCGAGCGGAGCGAGAGAGCTTGAAAATTTTGGCATTTTACAGTCCAAAAACTGCCGTTTGTAGCTATATCTTTCGCTTTGGAAATTAAGGGGGGGGGGGGGCATCGGGCGCAACTGCTGGCAATTACTGGCGGCAACATTAGGAGAATGGCATAACCATTCAATGCGAGCGAGCGAAGCGAGCGAGCTTGAAAATTTTGACATTCTACAGTCCCCAAACTGGCGTTTGTAGCTATATCTTTCACTTTAGAAATTAATGGGGGCGCATCGGGCGCAACTGCTGGCAATTACTGGCAGCAACATTAGGAGAATGGCATAACCATTCAATGCGAGCGAGCGAAGCGAGCGAGCTTGAAAATTTTGACATTCTACAATCCCCAAACTGGCGTTTGTAGCTATATTTTTCGCTTTGGAAATTAAGGGGGAGGCGCACCGGGCTCAACTGCTGGCAATTACTGGCTGCAACGTTAGGAAAATGGCATAACGAATAAATTTGACGATTAATTTTGACATTTTACAGTCCCCAAACTGCCGTTTGTAGCTATATTTTTTTTTTCGCTTTGGAAATTAAGGGGGGGGGGGGGCGACCCAGGCACAACTGCTGGCAATTACTGGCAGCAACATCAGGAGAATGGCATAGCGATTGAATGCGAGCGAGCGGAGCGAGCGAGTTTGGAAATTTTGACATTTTACAGTCCAAAAACTGCCGTTTGTAGCTATGTTTTTTCGCGTTTATTCATTTATATACATATCTATCTTATTTCATCTATTTTTATTTATTTGTTTATTCATTCTTTTTTTTGGGGAGGGGGGCTTTTTTTTTTTTGGGGGGGGGGGGGCAAAAATGCGTTTTGCCCCCCCTCCCCACTTTTTGGATTGGGGGGGGGGGACGGCTGCCCCCCCCCCCCCCCCCCCCCCCCCCCACTCCCGGCGCCTATGCCGGTCACAGTAACTCAAAAATAGGGCACAGTTATTTAACCAATCAGATGAGATGATTCTAGAAATGAGGTATAAAATATCCTCTGCATTGCCCAGCTTGAAATCAAACCGTTTTGATGATGAACGAGAATATCAAGACATACGAGATATGGCAAATTCTATCGTTACAAAGTCACCAAGTTCACGCTACACGCTATTGGCTTTCGACACTACACCAACATTGACCAACGCAAGAAATTTTTTTTTTAATCAAAATGTTCATGTTATTTCTTAATCATGTTCTTGTTTTCACAACAAGGAATTAATATATAACACCATAATCCTTTATTACAAAATGTGTAGAAATTTTCAAAGGATAGTGAACAGTGTAGCCACTATAAGCAAGACAGATTCCTTGACAGTAAAATGATGGCATCTATGAAAAAACTCAATTCAATGTAATCCAATAAAGGAACTCAAAATATTTTCCGTCTGTTTCTTTTTTCTTGATTCCGAGTCCGGAACGAGTATAACGTTCCGATATCTCTCTTTTCCAAAATAAATGGAAGTAAAAATAGAAAATATACACTGTCAGATGTCACTGAGCATAGCTTGTAAAATCAGACAACAACAAAAATCAAACGAAAAAATGACAAAGTCCCAAGTTGTAATGACAGTTTTTGTCTTTATGTTTTATGCTTTGCAGCAAATGGACTCTACTACATACAAGCTTTGGACGCCTTACCAGTAAGTCTAACTATAATCATTCTGGAAAGAAATAACACTTGTCAATCTAAAAAAGAATCATCTCTTTACTTTTTGTAAAAGTTCCTGTCGATATTGTAATTTGAAAGTTGTCGTCAGTCCATTTCATGGAATTTTTGTATTTTCCGTAAACTCTAGAAAAGCGATTTTATTGCAGTTATGAGACGATGTTTTTAGCCGGCTGTTGATTTCGACGGTGGCACGAAATAATATTTTTTTCTTCTCTAGGCCAAAAAAACCCCCCAACAACAACAACGGTTGAGTTTTGTTGACAATATCTTACGGTAAAAAAAAGCACCTTGTAAAGCGGGGTCAAATACAGTAGTCATGCTTGCATCTTCTCCATTGTTGACAATAGCTTCTAAGTTGTATATTGCACAACAGTTCCTGTAGGTCGCATGGAACTCTCCAGTAAGTAACTCGGTGATATGACGACTGTGACATTTAAATATGAACATGAATATTTTCATGAATAAGGTCGAAGTGCGTCGTCGACGCGATGTCAATGGCAAGCGACGCCGCAGACGCAGGGATGTTGGGGAAGAGGAAGGCGAGGACACGAACAAAACCCGTCGTCGCCGACGCAGGGATGACGTAGAAGAGGAAGAAGCCGAAGCCGAAGCCGAAGTCGAGGTCGAGGTCGAACCCGAACAATCGGAAGAATGAATTCGACCAGCCAGCATGAAGAAAAAAATATTGAAAACGAAATTGACAAGTAGCGGAAAGATATACACCTAAAGGTATTCTAAGGAGTGATTTTACCTGATTGCTTGTCACTGTCAAGCTTAAATTATTTTTTTTTCGCCGATTATGATATGCCGATATTGACTTTCAACCTCTTTGATCACAAAGTCGAAACTTATAGCAGAAAGACAATTCAATAGGCAAAACTAGTGCTCTTTTGACATACGAGGTGTCACTACTCGTCAATTGCTTTTTTTTTCACCGTTCATGTCGGGCTCTCAAGCTGTTATTGCAGCTAAGATGTAATTTCTGTATGGTCTCACACTGTAATAAAGACGACAAAGGCCGAGAAAACATTAATGTCATCGTGAATATTCAACCAAAATGTCTTGATGACAACCAACAGTAATCTACCTTCCAAGACAGCTATAATCTAGAGTATCAGTTCGAGTAGTGAACAAATGGCAATAAAAATTGAAATATCATGGCAAGTTGATATTCGGTATCAACCCGAACGAGGTGATATGTCTTATACCTCTCCAAAAAGCTTCTATGTAGCATACCGCATATCATCCTTACCATAGCGTAGAAACCCTTCTCCTCAATGTGTCGAACTTCATCCTACAGGAAATGGATCGTGGAAATGTCACTGCTTTGATTTTACTTGATTTGTCCTCCGCCTTCGATACTGTTAATCATGCAATTTTGTTAAACATCCTCCAATCTCTTGGTGTAAAAGGTCAGGCATACGAATGGTTTAAATCTTACCTTTCATGCCATTCACAGGCAGTGTATGTCAACAGCTGTAAATCAAATGCTATGCCTCTCAAATGCGGTGTTCCACAGAGCTCTGTGGGCGGGCCCACCTTGTTTTCCAGCTATCTTATTAGCCTGGGACACATATTGCGCCAGCACAAAATTAATTATCACATATACGCTGATGACATTCAATTGTATTTGTCTTTCAAACCTAACCAGGATGATGCCTTACATGCTTTGAGTCAGCTTGAGAATGCAATGAACGATGTTTATTCATGGCTGAACTCACATTCTTTGAAATTGAATACGGATAAATCTGAGTTTTTAAAGTTTGGTTCGAAGACACAATTAGGTAAACTTGACATTAATTTCATCTCTTTTTCCGGCATGTCAATTAGTGTGTCCCAAACCTGTCGCAACCTGGGTGTAATGCTAGATTGTAATATGACTATGTCTCATCAAGTTTCCAGCATTTGTAGATCTGTAAGATACCAACTTCGTAATATCGGCTTCATTAGAAAATATTTGAACCGCTCTTCTACCGAAAAATTAGTCCATGCCTTGATATCCTCTAGGCTCGATTTTGGAAACTCTGTCTTATTTAACTTACCACAAACTCAGCTCTCCATGCTACAGAGGCTTCAAAATGCGGCAGCACGCATCATCACACTATCCAAGAAGCACACTCACATCACCCCTATTTTGAGATCACTTCATTGGTTACCAGTCAAAGATCGCATTATTTTTAAGATTTTACTTTTGACTTTTCATTGCATTCAGGGCGCTGCTCCTCAGTATAACATTGACTTACTCCATAATTACATCCCTGCTAGATCTTTACGCTCATCCAACCCCGGTTCTCTGATAATTCCAAGATTCACTACAATATGGGGCACACGTGCCTTTGGCCATGTTGCTCCCACCCTATGGAATAACTTACCTTCAGCCGTAAAAAAAAAAAAAAATTGTTCTTCATCAGACTCCTTTAAAAGCAGTCTAAAAACTCACTTGTTTAAAGCCTCAATTTGACTACTCATTACATGTACTTGATATTTGTATGTCCTTTATCTCCTTCACTTTCTCTTCCTTCCGCGCCTAGCACTCTGCAGAGTGGATTTGGCGCTATATAAATCATATCAATTATTATTATTATACCGTTCTGAATATTTTCGAGTTACACCGACTCCGACACAACCTCAAAACTGTTTCTAGAAATATCTCATATTTTCAAGTGTAGTCAGCGAAAAACAATTGGATGTTTTCCCATCTTGTATCGTGCTATACGCCGAACTTTTCTAGCTATTATAGTTACCGACGCTGCTATAACGTGGAATCATAGGAAAAAGAGGGAAGCACTCATCACAACTTATTCTTGCTTTATATACGCTATAGCATGTATGAATGTGATAAACTGTTCCTCCGTGATACAGAAAAAAAATGATCATTGCACGAATATTCCTTATCTACGTCTATTTTGTCATCGTTGTTGTGTGCTTTGAGATATCATTAAACTCGATGATGAATGTTATACAGGTAATAGTTACGAGTATGAGAGAATTCTAATGGGATTGTTGATGATGAAAATAAATCCACCAATTATCAGCATAACTTCGATACCTTATTCGGATCATCATTCGTTTGTGTCGTAGGCAATTTTGTGATACATCCTATGGACGGTATTCCTGTATTGAATGTATGAATTTTGCAATTTCACTTTTGAGGAATTGAAAAGTAACCTATATTCTTTATTACATGTATATATGAAGAGTTTGTTCGCAAAAAACCGATAAGTCCATTTTTGAAGATTTTGAAGTGCGTTTTTGTCATAAAATACAAAATAATACCTTTTAAATGATGTATTGGTCACTACATAATTTATAAAGGTACCTTTTTGAAGTTATGATCAAAAGAAGCAACAATTTTCTTATTATTATGCTCTTTATTTTTCTTGACCTTTAATTGCAAATATCTCCATTTGGCAAATATGGACTTTTAGGTTTTTGCAAACAAACTCTTCATATATATTCAGTTCAGTTCAGTTCAGTTCAGTTTTTATTTCTGCATTTCAAAATCAATACAAATCAACAAATCAACAAAATACTTACATAGTCATTTACACAGCTAATATTCGTAACGTTTGGATCTTACATACATTTTCTTTTTCTTTTTTTCAAGAACGAATATCATATATGAAAGGAAGCAATAGGAAATGATAAAAATGAAATGCAGGGGACCATCATCATAAGCTAAGCTTGACGAGGATGATGGCCCGTGCATCACAAAATAAAAAAACCGTGCATCACAAAATAAACAAAAAGTCGCACCCCTTGATTCTACGTGAGGACTCAAGAAAGGTGAAATGTTTTTGGTTTTTTTTTTTCAAATATTTACACTCGGGACAAAAGAAGGTACACTTTTCAAGAACAAAACTCAACAGATCATAAACATCATTCCCTTTTTTAACGATTCTTTTCTCTCATTAAAATCATGTCCACATCACATCCACAAGAAGTATTATTTAGAAAACGAAGATATAGTGTACTCCATTGAGCATTAACATGTTTCGGCATAACTGCATGAAGGTGCTTTGCGTGTGCGTATGCTGTCGTGCCTGAAACGTAAATAATAATAATAATAATAATAATAATATAAAAAAAAAAAAATATATATATATATACAGAGGGAGAGAGAGAGAGGGAGAGAGAGAGAAAGAGTGCGAGAAGGCCCCTTCACTATTATTCAGTGCGAGAAGATAGGAGCATTTGATGATGTATATAATGAGAGAATGAATGAATGAATAAATAATGAATAATGAAGGAGTTACACTGGTTCTGTACAAGGCCCGGTCGGGACCGTTTCTCGCACTCTGCAGTATGCCCCCCCACCCCCCCCCCCCCCCCCCCCCCCAAAAAAAAAGAAACACACAGAATCAAATTTTCGGATTGATAACACCCAATATGATTAAACTGTCTTAATGCTACTTCAGCATCTCAACTCTATTTTGCAGAAAACCCAATTTAATTTGGTTAAGCGGTCACAGAGAAATGTGAAAGTTGTAAAGCATGTCATGAGTCTGATTCTTCCCAGTTTAGCACTTCGATGCTTTTTTTTTGTGTGTGTGAATACAATAGACATAACTTGGAGGGAAGATATTCTTGACATCTAAGTCGAATGGGATTTTCTGTGAGATGTGGGCAATGAGTTACAGTACTACATAATTATGTTCATACCCTGAATTTGTATTTGGATTGATTCACTATTTTTCAAGAAATCAGTGTGGAGGGTCCCGTTGTATTTATTCTTTCTTTTTTAACATACGGTAGTGCGAGAGATCGCTCCTCTCCACAACGTTAGTGGCGCCTCATTGTATATACTCACTGTATAATATACATATAAATAGATCAATATATATATATATATATATATATATACACATTATCAAAATGCATTGTTTCATTTTGTGTGTGTGTGTGTGTGTGTGTGTGTGTGCTATCAAAGATCATTACTAAAAAGACACTTAATACTTTCATGCTAACATACACAAATACATGACAATAAATGTGACCCGCTACAACAAAATGATCCTAAAGTCGGTCGAGGTCGATTATTTGAAAATTGCATGACACAATTCCCTAATCTTTCTGCTTTAAATTGATATATAACACATCTTATAAAAATAATCGGCTGCGGAGATATCGATGTTTAAAAGAGAGCATGTCGACGCGTCTGGGAAATCACTGTTTCGAGAAAAGCGCCCTAAAAATTCTCCTTGCGATGCAATCACGACCAAGGGACACGCAAGTCAGTTTTCACCTCTGGACTATAGAAGGTAAGCCCTAGCAACCCCCGCAATGCTCATTCAAACACAGCGTCGGCGGTCTCCTCACCGACCAATCAGTGACCAGGATTCCGGGAGAAGCGGCTGTGCATAGCGCACCCCGCCACCACACACCAGTCGACTGGGGAGTGTGCGAGCTTCACGCTTCGGTTAGCGGCAAGCAGCAAACTGACCAATGAGATCACTCTGGTCGTTGTTAGGGGCGGAGCCTATCTCTGGCGCTCAATCCAAATGTTCGAACCAGTTTCTTCTTCGTTGAAACGCCAAAAAACATGGCCCAGAAAAACGCTATTTTTTGGTCTTTCCTTTCATCATTTTGCTTCAAAATTTCGACAGATGATAGAAGACATGTCAGACTCCAATAATATGTCAAATTCAGAAAATCGTAAGTTTTGACCAATTTTGATGCTCTGACTTCAAACTCGATTTTCACGTCTTTGACCGTGCGCGACTTTAGGACCATTTTGTTGTAGCGGGTCACAAATTTTCCTTATGAAAGCATTGACTAAGCTGCTCTAAATGAATTTAAAAGAACCAGAAAGCTTCTAAGGTGAGAGAAATCAAAATGTCCTACAATCATTTAACTTTAGAGCCTTCTATCACACATACCTTTAGAAATTTATTGTCTGTTATATTTAGTTCTTTCAGTTATTTGTTTAGGACCTGGTAGGCAGTGTTGCTTTATAGCAAGGAAAGAATGCATATCTATATTTACGTATACATTATACATATATACATATATAAATGTATATCTATGCATGTATACTTGCATGTATACATACGTATGCATACTCTCTTAAAAGAAGAGTGAAAATCTTCACTGTTGGAGTGAATAACAGAAAAGAGTGAAATTATAGTGCATTTTTAGTGAAAATGCTAATTTTCACTAATTTTGGAGTGACCTCAAGGATCACTCGAACATCTTTTTTTTTTTTAAATTTGGGGGGGGGGGGTTGGTAGGTGCGTGTATGTGCATGTGGGTTTTGGAATGCTTACTTTTTTGTATGTGTGTATGAATAGTGTATGTGTGTGTTAGAATGTAAAATGTAGAATGGAAAGAACCCTCACACTAACACATACTCGACACACACTCTAACGTCACGTAGCACATTCAGATGCCTACTGCTTGAATACTTCAAGAGAAACATCGGTGTACTAGAAAGTGCAGCTACAACTTTTAAAATTTGAAATTCATTTGAATATCAATGCGAAATTTTCGATTTTACAGAAATGGTTAATACAATTACATAAACGAAGGATAAGACTACGTGATCTTGCTACTATAAAGATGACTTTAAAAATATTGTAGTGAAGAACTGTCCAAAACAAAACAGTCACAGAGAAATGAAAGTGGTAGGGATTACATGAATCCTGAATAGGGCATCTGGCAGAAATGGTGCTTCCTCAGTTAAAAGGTAATGATGATAATAATTAGAATAATAACAATAATAATGAAAATAATAATGATAATAACAATTTCAATGATAATCATGAAATTAATAATAATGAAAATAATATTAATGATAATTTAGGTTGCAATTTTATATTTTTGTTATTAAAGTTCCTATTCAATTTCACCCATTCCATGCTCCACGCAGCACTGAATTCTGCAATCAAATTCAAAATCCGGTCATTCACATTTACTATCGAAGCAATTAATTTTGCAGTTGCGTCAGTTCAGCAATAAGCTTTCAAATTCATTTCAAGTTGACATCAAATTGAAAGGCAACCACACTTCAAATAAGTGTATTCAATTTAGAGGAAGTCTTGTATTTAGTTAGCTTTGGGGTTGGGGTCTTTGCCGTATATGTCCACCTGATCATTCTAAAATATGAACTTACCGAGCTTGACGGGATTATAATTGCAGTCATATACCATGTATACAGGCACATCAGTCACTGTATACAACGATCATAATAAGGAAGGTTGATTGACAGAAAAACAATTTCGACTATTATGGAAATTGAAACCATGAACATTATAGGCCTATACGTCTTGTTTGTTGTTTATTGATTTGTTACTTGTTGACTTTTGGGGGACTATGTGGGATCATTGTGTGTCAGTTTATCTTTAAATTGATGCAATATTTACTTTTGAAGAGTTGTCATCAAGGATTATGTTTACATCTTTTAGTAATTGTGTTATTTGGTGCACTGCTGATTGGACCTTATGATTTTAAATGTCTCAAAGTGAAATGTCAAGGATACATGAACACAGAACAAAACAAAAGCATCAAACATAAATTAATGCACAAAGGTCTTGGTTATGTATACCTTCTTGCTTGGTTTATAAGAGACCTCCGTCCACTTCTGCCCCCATCGTTACCCCCATTACCCCCATTCTTTAATACCATACATAACCTTTAAACATACACACTGCAAAAATAATGGTGTTAGATTTAACATCATAGGGATTAAATGTTACTCTGATCAAGTATGAATAAAAAACCACACCTATTTTATGTTGAGATGGTATTGAAAAGATGAAGTTGAAAGAATACATAAACCTCTAAAACACACACTGCCAAAATAATGGTGTTAGATTTAACACAATGTGTGCTAAACGCCCGTTAAATCTAAAATAGAAAAAGAATTGGCTGTGTATGAATGCAAGTGATCAGTCATAATTATTCAAATGATTACCAATAGTGTGATCTGCTCGTCTACCGTAAATCGTTTCCCTTTTCCTCCTGTGTCCATACATACGGACCTTCGTCATTATGTATTTTCTTCGGAAGACAGACAGACAGACAGACAGACACACACACACACACACACACACACACACACACAAACACAAATACACAATCACAATCACGCTTGCTGATATTCGTTTAAAAAAGATCATCTCCATAAGTTAGAGCTTATCATGTTGATGTTCCATTAAGGCAAAGTCGCAGTTTCCTTTGATGATGTTCCTCATCACTATTATCATGTATCTCCTTTCTGACATTTTTCCTGTTTCTTGGTATCAAACGTTTCAGGTTTCACTCCTGAGGGGAAAAAATGTGCAGTAATAAAAAGCTATGTGTAGGGTACGTCAAAGACATTTTCCGAAGGTCTTCTACAAAGCAATTTTGTTAAATGTATAAGGTTAGACTGGTACTGTGGGATAACTTCCAATCACAGTCACAGAATACAGCTATCTATGTCTGAAAGGCAGTACTCAAGTGACATCGGGGAAAATAACATCAAAGAGTAAATGTATCATACGTTTACGCGTAGTCCTCCACGTTATTTATTTGATTTGATTTATTTTCTGTATTCCATTTTTTTTTAAAATACACCAACGATTTCATTAACATAGTACAAAATAACAGTAGTATACTTTCAACAATTATCATCATCTTCATCAATTATATAATACATCTGTAATAAATTACATGAGTTACATCTTAATTTGCATACAGAATGATTACCAAGAATAAGCAGAAAGATTGACTGTTTGGCAACCGGTAACGAATAACATTACAATGAAGAAAAACAAGAGGGTTCAACAACATGATGCTCGTGGAATACGGGTTAGAGAGAGAGAGAGAGAGAGAGAGAAGAAGAAGAAGAAGAAGAAGAAGAATGGAAGGGGAGGATATGATAAAATCCTCCCGATACTAGTCTCGCATGATCAACTCGACATACTTTTATACCTACAGACACATACATACATGCACATGCTATAAGCTACAGTGATGTATTCACATAATAAGTGCTGTTTTCAAATTCATGACATTCTTTCGTCGAGATGTTTTCACGGCAACTGATTGACAAATCATCGACGTAAATTTTAGGTCGATGTGGGGCAATTTGCCAATCAGTTGCAATGACACATCTCGACGGAAGAATTTCATGAATGTGAATAATTACGCAGTACCCGCTGCATCCTATAAGGATTAGAACAACACTTGCTGTCGGGCGAAAGATCGGTGGTCTAGTCGAGATGACGCCTGTCCGGTGATCAGGAGGCCGTAGGTTCGAATCCTGCTCGAGTATGTACGCCCACGATTTTTCATCATGGCTACTACTAAAACTCTGATCAATTCAGTGCCTATTTACGTCGATGCCGGGCAATTTGTCAATCAGTTGCAAGTGTTGCTTTTGCCATGTAAAAGTTACATTGAATGAGAGAGAGAGAGAGAGAGAGAGAGAGAAGGATGAGAAGACAAAAACAATCATCTACGAAGCATAAAATTCTACGTGCCCTTGTATGATCTTTCATGATCTTTGATTAAAATACGACTCATCACTTAAAGAATGATACAGCTGTACCTTTAAATCCAAAACACGGATATAATTTCTGCAACATTCACAGCTGTGTTTATAATCAGAGCTGAATGATTAAAAAATTTGTAGATTAATAAGTTAATTCATCCAAAGCATGTTGAGGAGATTTACCGTTTCCGCTTGTATTGACTGATTTGTAATTGGTATTTCTGCATAGTATATTATATTAGTGTACCAGTCAATATACTTATGAAATGATTGAATTACAGCTGGCGTGAAGAATAAACATAGACAATGTAAGTAATAAAGGAAAAATATATATATCATTTGTCTGGTCGTTTATTGAGCGTGCTGTGAAATAGAACACCCGTTTGTAGAACATCTAGATCGAAAAGCATTAATCAATCACGATTTGGTTATATTGTTTTTCGTAACGAAATATAATTTCAACATGTCATTAATCATACTTTTAAAGGTAAACTATACAGCACCTGCAGCAAGCGTGTTTGTCTTCCGAACAGTTCTTTAGTAATTCTAAATAATTGCGGCAGAACAGTTTATTGCCAGACTGATATTTTTGAGAGACTTATGAAAATCAACTTTGATAAGTTATTAAATTTGAAATAGGAGAAGTATAGAGTCGTGACGCAAAAGAGCTGACGAAATCATATTGATCATGAGGAAGAGAAAGACTATATATGTCGAATGATTTGTCCTTCCTTTCCAGCTGAGTTTCTTGCCGTGGCAGAAACTTGATTTGACAGCACCATTCGACACCCGAGAATCGGCGCCATGGCTACGAATCTACTTGCACTGGTGCTCCTACTGACAGTTTCCCACTGCTGTAATTATACTCATCTTACTTATTCTATTAACGCTACAAAGTGTTCACTTTTCATTTAAATTTACCTGAACTGCAGCTCCTATACTGAAAGGTCCAATGCTGTAAGAATATTTTAATAATTCTATAACGCCTCAAAGTGCTCATCTTAATAATTATGTTCTCCATATCTTCTTATGCTTATTTGTTTCCCTTGCTTCTTTATCACTTGGCGAATAACGTTTAAATGATCCCCCATAGGAACCTATGAATATTTATCATTAATCAATCACTTCTGTAAAATACATGATTATGTCATGTATGTGATGCATCATCACGAAAGCAATTTAATGTCGCGAATATTATATATATATATTTATGTATATTTTTTCTCAGATATGTAAGTCAAATGATAACCTTTAGATTTATAGATAATTTGTGACCGTGCACCTTAAAACGAACATAAAGTCACGCACACTGATTTTGCGTGAGGACTGAAAATATGTGAAATGGGTCAACCTAGCCGAACTTGACTTTTTTCATATTTTCTGAAAGAGCGGGTCTTCTTTTACATTATGCTAAAATTTGGTATCATAAAACGGGCAGGAAAGTGTGTGTTTTTTTTAGCAGTTAATCTCGAACATTTTTGGTAGAATATTGTGATTAGGTGTGTCTTTAGAATCCCTTTTTCATTTCTGAAAAACCTTGTCCACACTCTTCACTTTCAACTCTAATAACTTTTGAAAGGATAATGCCACTGCTTTGAAATTTGGCATTAATTATTGACAGAATGTGTTAATGAGGCATGTTTAATTTCAGTTTAATCTGATAATCCCTTCATTGTTGTTACTCTGGTGGTTTACTTCCTGTTTTTTCTCCCATTCATCGCACAGCCAGCATGGTTTGGTAAAGATTAAGCGCCTGAATAGACACTGTACTTCAGAGCCTCTTTTCTCAGTTCACACTCTTCCTGAGTTTGTACTTTCTTTCCAATATTTAGATAGGTTAGGAGGGTCCATTTGATTTGAGCTATACATCATTTTAAAGCTTAAAGGCTGTTCTTTCAGAATAATGGTCTTAACTAAAAATTCATGTCTGGCGACTTTTTGTTTGTTTTGAGGTGCAGGGTCACATTTGATCTACTTCATATATATTTCAAAAAAGAGAACGGAAAGTTAGAACACTGTACCATTGTATTACAAAAGCATTGGTTTCACAGTCTTTTTTCTTCTTTTTATGATCTCCAACTTTACACGCGTAATGTGATGATGCACCGAATACAATTTGTATTGTGAAAGTATTGGGCTGGACTAGCCTGCTTGCTATTGCCGGCTCTTTTTAAACAACTTTAGTGTTCTTTTAGATTTTGTTTTTGCTATCGGTGATTTTGGGGTAAGTAGATCATATTTGTTTTCATTCTATCTTTAAATTTCCTCTTTGTTCTGAGTTACGTAAATTGCAAAAAGAAATCTGTTTCTTATATCCCCCTATTTTCTGCACTATTTGAAAGTGAGGTGTACGTTTAGCATGTTGGCTTGAAACTGTTGTTTTGATGTTGCAAATAGAACATTAAACAATGGCGAAAGGGAGACGTATTCTTCATGCGAAATGTTAACTTCATATTTCAGCATTATCAAATTTTGCAGATAAAATAATGAGGTCGAATCATCTTTACTATATCATCACGGGTCCCTCAGCTTGTAACTGCTGTCACTTGCCAGTAATTTAAAGGGCCCCGGAAATCCAAATACATGTTGATTTGTGTTGATTTATGATACCCTCAACATCACTTTTGCGGTGAAACGAATATCTAGAAACATTCCATATATTTTTAACGATTTTTTTCTTCTATTTTCTTCAGATTACATGGGAACTCCCACAAAAAATCGTTCCAAGCCAATATTCCTCAGATGACCTCATTTGTCAATCATTGCTAAAGTACTGAAATGTTTAACAAAAGACATTGGAATGCACCTTCCCCTAGACTCAGCATAACTTGTATGTTCCCTCGACATGTCTTTTGTTAGTCACTTAATATCACAGAAACATGCAAGTTATGCTAAGACCTTTGCAATGGATTAATTCGTATATACAAATCTTTTGTTTTGAATACTAAAGTGATCTAGTGCTGATCAGCATGTGTGTACATGTGTGTTTAAGTGTATTATTTGTCAAGCTTGTCCAGTCGAACATTATGCTTTCATTATTGTGTCCTTTTGCTGATCTATTTTCATTTCATACATTAACAAGGAACATGTATTCAAATTAGATGTTATTTTGAGCATTAAGTAAATGGAAATGATTATTATTGAAAAAAATAAGATCAGAAAGTTTCTTAATCCCATATTGTTACATAATTACCTGAAATAATAACGAAATCTGCTCTTCGCAATTCGTTTTGATGGAAATGTGAGCTACAAAACTAAAATTCGACGTGTGAGTCATAAAATCAAGATTCAGATCCATAAATATTTCCAACATAACCGCGGTAGTTGAAAATATTGAGAAAACGCATTAAGTGCGTTATCAAAAATCTTCTTGAATTATTGCGGGGATGAAGAGATTTTTATACGAGTTTTTTTTTTTTCCAAACTTTTTAGCCCTCCATGGACTATTTCATTATCTCTACGTCAACATAGTACAACTCAAAATATTCAACCATGATCTCTTTTTTTTTTCCTCTTAACATTTCTCTCGTAAACATTTACACAAGCAAATGTTAGGAGTGGCTGCCACTTTAAACTGAACTAGTCGAGAGCACCCGAGACACAGTAATTATATCTCTCATCTGCATAATATTCAGTATTTTTGCCTAACGTAACAAGATATGCAATACTAGTACATCAACCATAGTAATTTGAAATTTAACTTGAGTATGAAAGCAACACGTCAAACCGTTATCATACTACGCTACTATCTTCCAGGGTCTTCCAACGTTGACTGCGACTTTGAATCCGGTCTCTGTGGATGGCTGCAGTTAACCGATGATGACTTTGACTGGACCCGTGAAAATGGCGGTACCCCGTCGTCAAGCACCGGTCCAAGCGGCGACCATACAACCGGCAGTAAGCTCATATATGTAGTGTTTGCCTTTTCGTAGGTAAAGCATTTTGCACCTTATCGGATATTATCGGATAGGGATAGTATTCATTCTTTAAAGACTGACACCTGCCTTTGATAATTATCAACTTTCATATTCGTTGTGTCTTCCAGCACTGACAGCAGGACACAGTTTCAACGTAAATGAGTATGGAAAGGAAATGATTGGAAGCAAAACAATGTTTAAAGTCTTTTACATAGATTCTTCCTCAAGTTTATAGAGAAGTACAGTAAGTATCGCTTGATATGGTGTGCATCCATGTAGTCCTGTTTGTACTGTTTATGTGTATGCTATGCATACCCTCAACTCGCTGTTCTCTTCATTTTCTTAGGTTTTTTTTATCCATGTACGATGGATACTTTTCTGATACTGTATGATTTTTCCCTTTTTTCTTTTCTTCTGTACATATCATATATTATAATTATGTGTCAATTTTCTCTAAAGTTCAATCTTTTATTTGTTGAATCTCACGACACTGATTTCTCGTGATCTATGAATAGTATGGGTCAGAAGTATATAATTGTAGTTCTGTACTAGACGACATACGGATCATCTGGGCAGTTTGTGTGCGCGTCATTTGTACATATACGCACCTACGTAAAGCTTCGAGAAGTATTAAGAAAAAAAGTGAAGTTTTCCACCAATGTGGATGGACGTATTATGTAGAAAAAAGGTCTCCTACATCATGGAAAACACGTCACACATATGTCAAGTTTATCTGTGTTAATATCATTTGAAAAGCCCCACAAAGTTGCATCAATGAGAATATGCAAATATACTATAACAGTGACCACCTTTAAACAGCTATAGCTCGTAGAAATTGACGAAAACCCTTTCCCCATTTCCTTCTTGTCGTGTTACCTATTCTGAAAGCTGATGGAATTCTGCTTTGATGTGTAATTGAGGCTGAAAAAAAAAACCCATAAACTTATCAAATTCCTACCTGAAATGAAAGGATATGAACCATCAAAAAGACGTCATTAAATTTCAATTTCATTCGAACTTCATTCAACTTCATTCGAACTTCCGCTTGTCTGTCTATTAAACTGTTGTAGTTGACGATCAAGCTTTTGTGTCGTTCAATCTTTTTTATTGAAAAACTGGATCGCATTTAAAATTTTGCCTTAAATTGAAACGTAGGCTTGGATCTAGAATGTAGAATCATCACCTTTACATCCTCCGTAAGATATTAGACTCAAATCCCTATTTTTTGATGAGCATTTCAAAACTTATAATGAAACTCGTCTACGTATAGCATCATGGATTGGATGGATCAAACTTGTCAGTCTTGACATACTGTAATGAAATGAGTTTAGAACGCTGGAATTGGTGTCTCTGGTACGTCTGGTTGGGACGTAGGGGTAGTGCGGTGACCCCATGGCCGTAAGAGTTTCGGTGGGGGTCACGGGTCGCACGTGGGTATGCTCTCGCTCGGGAAGAAAGAGCGAAGAGGGGTGTGCTAATGCTCGTCGGGGGCGGACGCGTCCACGGAGTCTCCCCGTTGTTTTCACGCTATGTTAGTGTTTATCGGCCGTTCGTGCGGCGAGTACAGTGACAGTGGTACATCATGTCAGGCGACGGGTCCTGACGGGTAGCTGGATTTGCGAGTACGATAATAAAGTTTCTTCTTCGCACACACTTCGATCATCACCTCACATTATTGATGCTGTCTCGGCGTGATGATGCGATGCGATGTATTCGTTGTAAGTCTGAGTGAGGTGTCCGCGAACACATATATCCCGGTGGGATGGGCTGCGTGAACCAGAACAACTGCTATAACGATTTTTGAGACTGCATATTGCACTTGAGGAGAGACATTTCCCTTTTCAGTATTAGTACAGTGTAGTGCCATTGTTACGAATGCCTACTGATTTCCTTCGTGCATGCAGGGTGACTCTGCGTCTGTAATCTTGTCTATCCACATTTCGGCCTGTAAGGGCGTCTGCAGGTGAAAGGCGCCTACAGGCGAAGACGCCTGCGGGTGAAAGGCGCCTGCAGGTGAAAGGCGCCTGCGAGAACACAGGAGAAAACATCGGAAAGACAAGCGTTATGCACGTAGAGCGAACTAAACAGTGCTTTGGCGAGCCATTGGAGTCGTGGATCGAGGTTGACGGAGGTGGTGACGCTCCTTTGCAGGGGCCGGATCGCCATGTCCTTCTGGCACCATGCACCTCGGAAGGTCCCCAACGAAGCTGCAGAAGTTCGACCAGAGCTAGACTGCCCCTACCGATGAGCACACTGGCGAAGATGGACCCATCTCTCCGATGTCTTCCATTCTGCGACACAACCCTTACGAAAAAGTCCTGTGGTACTCCTGCGGTAATTACCACAGGACGGTACCACAAGACAGTACCACAGGAAAGTACCACAGTACAGTACCACAGGACAGTACCACAGGAATTGTCCTGTGGTATTTTGGGACATACCACAGGACAGTACCACAGGAATTCCTGTGGTATTTTGGGACGTACCACAGGGCAGTACCACAGGAAAGTACCACAGGACCGGTACCACAGAACAGTACCACAGGACAGCAACGGCGTAGCCAGGATTTCATCTTAGGGGGGGGGGGGGGGGGGGGGGGGGCGGTTAGTCTGCGAGTGAGCGAAGCGACCGAACCCGAGCGAGCGGAGCGAGCGAGGGGGGGAGAGTGTGGGAGGGGGGTGTCCCCCCTCCCACGGTAAGAACTTTTTGCATTTGGATGTTGTAAATGGTACAATTTGATGCATGTTTTTCCGCGTTTTATCGACGTGAAACAGTCCCACTTGTTTATGGTAGCAGTTTATTTTGATGTAGATTATTATTGAACAATTTGCCTATAAAATGGTGTAATTTAGATACACTTCTTGTATTAATTCTTTTCACTGAATATCATGAACGCGACTGAACCCGAGCGAGCGGAGCGAGCGAGGGGGTAGGGGAGGGTGTGGGAGGGGGGTGTCCCCCTCCCACAGCAAGAACTTTTTGCATTTTGATGTTGCAAATGGTGCAATTTGATGCATGTTTTTGCGCGTTTTATCGACGTGAAACAGTCCCACTTGTTTAAGGTAGCAGTTTATTTTAGTGTAGATTATTATTGACCAATTTGCCTATAAAATGGTATAATTTAAGTACACTTCTTGTATTAATTCTGTTCACTAAATGTGACCCTGCACCTCAAAACAAACAAAAAGTCGCCAGACATGAATTTTTAGTTAAGACCATATTCTGAAAGAGCAGACTTTAAGCTTTAAAATGATGTATAACTCAAATCAAATGGACTCTCCTAACCCATCTAAATATTGGAAAGAAAGCACAAACTCAGGAAAAGTGTGAACTGAGAAAAGAGGCTCTGAAGTACAGTGTCTATTCAAGCGCTTAATCTTTACCAACCCGTGCTGGCTGTGTGATGAACGGGACAAAAAACAGGAAGTAAACCACCAGAGTAACAACAATGAAGGGATTATCAGATTAAACTGAAATTAAGCATGCCTCATTAACACACTCTGTCCATACTTAATGCCAACTTTCAAAGCAGTAGCATTATCCTTTCAAAAGTTATTAGAGTTGAAAGTGAAGAGTGTGGACAAGGTATTTCAGGAATGAAAAAGGGATTCTAAAGACACACCTAATCACACTATTCCACCAAAAATGTTCGAGATAAACTGCTAAAAAAACACACTTTCCTGCCCGTTTTATGATACCAAATTTTAGCATAATGTAAAAGAAGACCCGCTCTTTCAGAAAAAATGAAAAAGTCAAGTTCGGCTAGGTTGACCCATTTCACTTATTTTCAGTCCTCACGCAAAATCAGTGTGTGCGACTTTATGTTCGTTTTGAGGTGCACTGTCATAAATATCATGAACGCGACTGAACCCGAGCGAGCGGAGCGAGCGAGGGGGGAGGGGAGGGTGTGGGAGGGGGGTGTCCCCCCTCCCACGGTGAGAACTTTTTGCATTTTGATGTTGCAAATGGTGCAATTTGATGCATGTTTTTGCGTGTTTTAACGACTTGAAACAGTCCCACTTGTTTAAGGTTGCAGTATATTTTAGTGTAGATTATTATTGAACAATTTGCCTATAAAATGGTATAATTTAGATACACTTCTTGTATTAATTCTGTTCACTGAATATCATGAACGCGACTGAACCCGAGTGAGCGGAGCAAGCGAGGGGGTAGGGGAGGGTGTGGGAGGGGGGTGTCCCCCCTCCCACGGTGAGAACTTTTTGCATTTTGATGTTGCAAATGGTGCAATTTGATGCATGTTTTTGCGTGTTTTAACGACTTGAAACAGTCCCACTTGTTTAAGGTTGCAGTATATTTTAGTGTAGATTATTATTGAACAATTTGCCTATAAAATGGTATAATTTAGATACACTTCTTGTATTAATTCTGTTCACTGAATATCATGAACGCGACTGAACCCGAGTGAGCGGAGCGAGCGAGGGGGTAGGGGAGGGTGTGGGAGGGGGGTGTCCCCCCTCCCACGGTGAGAACTTTTTGCATTTTGATGTTGCAAATGGTGCAATTTGATGCATGTTTTTGCGTGTTTTAACGACTTGAAACAGTCCCACTTGTTTAAGGTTGCAGTATATTTTAGTGTAGATTATTATTGAACAATTTGCCTATAAAATGGTATAATTTAGATACACTTCTTGTATTAATTCTGTTCACTGAATATCATGAACGCGACTGAACCCGAGTGAGCGGAGCGAGCGAGGGGGTAGGGGAGGGTGTGGGAGTTGGGTGTCCCCCCTCCCACGGTGAGAACTTTTTGCATTTTGATGTTGCAAATGGTGCAATTTGATGCATGTTTTTGCGTGTTTTAACGACTTGAAACAGTCCCACTTGTTTAAGGTTGCAGTATATTTTAGTGTAGATTATTATTGAACAATTTGCCTATAAAATGGTATAATTTAGATACACTTCTTGTATTAATTCTGTTCACTGAATATCATGAACGCGACTGAACCCGAGCGAGCGGAGCGAGCGAGGGGTTAGGGGAGGGTGTGGGAGGGGGTGTCCCCCCTTCCACGGTGAGAACTTTTTGCATTTTGATGTTGCAAATGGTGCAATTTGATGCATGTTTTTGCGTGTTTTAACGACTTGAAACAGTCCCACTTGTTTAAGGTTGCAGTATATTTTAGTGCAGATTATTATTGAACAATTTGCCTATAAAATGGTATAATTTAAATACACTAGTCTTCTTGTATTAATTCTTACACTGAATATCATGGACGATGTCTGTTCAGCAATCAAACAGAAAAAGCATGCACACGAGGGTGTATAGGGGCATATCCCCTCCCACACGAAGGTGATTTTGCGTTTTCAGACCTGAAATTCAGCGATCTGGTGCAAATTTTTGGTGCAATACTTTTTCATCGAAGTGTTAAAATCACGGAATTTATAGCTCTTATTCCGAATGTGCACCATTTGTGCGTATGTATAAAGTCTAGTGAGGTAGAGCTTAGGGGAAGGGGGATTCCCCCTCCCGCTCGCGGAGCTTTTGCGTTTTTAGAATCGAAATAAAGCGATCTGGGTATAGCCACAGTCTACTTCTTTGCATGGCGGGGGGGGGGGGGAGGGGGGAGGGGGGGCGAGTGTTATCTCCACCCTTCCCTTCCGATGGAGCTTTTATCTTTTTAAGGTTGAAATTGAGATATCTCGATACGCATATTTGATGGAATCAACATTTGGGAAATCACAAAAAAAAACTGATGGGGGGGGGGCTGAGGGAGGAAAGGGCCGATTAAAAGGGGAAATTCTCCTTATACATGAGGGAACCTTCAGTTTTCGGAATATAAGTGATAAGTCTTGTGCACTCAGAATTATTCAGAATTTTTTGTAAATCTAAAAAGTGTACTTAGCTAGGGAAAGAGGCACAGAGGGGGAGGGTTTGGGAGGGGGTATCCCTCTCCCAAGCACGAGAGATTTTGCATATTTTGAATTGAAATTCAACGATCTGGTGCACACTTTGAGTGAAATATTAAAAAATATATATCTTATTTGATGAAAGGTTGCAAAGGAGACCCGCTTCATGTGCATGCATACAGTATACACGCATTTTTTTTCCGCCTCCCAAATCCCCGGTCCGAATCTTAGGGGGGGCGACCGCCCCCATCGCCCCCCCCCCCCCCCTGGCTACGCCAGTGCAGGACAGTACCACAGGAATTCCTGTGGTATTTTGGGACGTACCACAGGGCAGTACCACAGGACTAGTACCACAGAACAGTACCACAGGAACTGTCCTGTGGTATTTTGGGACAGTACCACAGGACAGTACCACAGGTCAATCATTACCACACAGCATTACCACAGGGCAGTACCACACAGCATTTCCATGGTACCACAGGAGAGTACCACACAGGATAGATCGAAAAAAAAATCTGGGAGAATTTTAGCCACATATCAAGGAATATTCGTGATAGGTGAGTGATGGATTTCAGGACAAACATGGCCCTACGTAATAACCTGTCCTACTCCTAACATATAACCTCAAACGAGAGTCTAATGGCCAAGTGCCAATCTAGTTCTATAATAGATCTATATAGTCATATTCTATTCCTAGGTAGCCATTGACCGTATCAGTACACATATATATGGCCGTCCAAGCATTAAGGCATGGTTACTAACTCGATTATACTTTATTATCAAGATATGAAATTACACTTTCATAACGATATCTATGATATTGGGAATAACATAACATAATTAGACAATCTTTCATAAAGTTCAAAGTAAGTTCCATCATTAATACTTTGACTTTTTAAGTCATATATGTATTTTCTAAAATCTAGAGTGCTTTTTATGAATATTCATGAGCTATGTAAAAATTTGTACCACAGGAGTACCACAGGAGTACCACAGGAGTACCACAGAAGTCCTTATGAAATTTCTTATGCTTTACATCAGCACTTTCACTAAATAGGTAATACTGTAGGGGTATAGGACAGGATAAGTAATGGCAAATCAATTGTTATAATTCACAGCATATGTCATCTATCAATTAATTGAGGAATATTAATATGTGCTTTTTTGTTTGTATTTTTGCTATAGATTTCAGTTGATTCTGCCTTACAATTTTCCTGTGTGGTACTCCTGTGTGGTACTGCTGTTTGATATTCTCCTGATGTGATAGTCCCCTGGTATAAAATGTGACCGTGCACCTCAAAACGAACATAAAGTCGCACACACTGATTTTACGTGAGGACTGAAAATAAGTGAAATGGGTCAACCTAGTCGAACTTGACTCTTTCATATATTCTGAAAGAGCGGTTCTTCTTTTACATTATGCTAAAATTTGGTATCATAAAACGGGCAGGAAAGTGTGTTTTTTAGCAGTTTATCTCGAACATTTTTGGTAGAATAGTGTGATTAGGTGTGTCTTTAGAATCCCTTTTTCATTTCTGAAAAACCTTGTCCACACTCTTCACTTTCAACTCTAATAACATATGAAAGGATAGTGCTACTGCTTTGAAAGTTGACATTGATTATGTACAGAATGTGTTAATGAGGCATACTTAATTTCAGTTTAATCTGATAATCTCTTCATTGTTGTTACTCTGGTGGTTTACTTCCTGTTTTTTGTCCCATTCATCGCTCAGCCAGCACGGTCTGGTAAAGATTAAGCGCTTGAATAGACACTGTACTTCAGAGTCTCTTTTCTCAGTTCACACTCTTCCTGAGTTTGTGCTTTCTTTCCAGTATTTAGATAGGTTAGGAGAGTCCATTTGATTTGAGTTATACATCACTTTAAAGCTTAAAGTCTGTTCTTTTAGAATATGGTCTTAACTAAAAATTCATGTCTGGCGACTTTTTGTTTGTTTTGAGGTGCAGTGTCACAAATGTTAAGAAAAAAAAAAGAATATCCTGTAGCATTTTCTGTGGTACTTACAAATTTAATTTGCTGTGTGGTACTTCTGTGTGGAATAGCACCATATTATGATTTTCCTGTGGGATTTTGGACAGTTCCTGTGGTACTCTCCTGTGGTATACATCGAAAATTACCACAGGAATTCCTGTCGTACTGTCCTGTGGTACATCCCAAAATTCCACAGGACAATTCGTGTGGTACTGTCCTGTGGTACGTCCCAAAATACCACAGGACAAGTCATGTGGTACTGTCTTGTGGTACTATCCTGTGGTACTTTCCTGTGGTACTGTCCTGTGGTACTGCCCTGTGGTACTGCCCTGTGGTACTGTCCTGTGGTACGTCCCAAAATACCACAGGACAAGTCGTGTGGTACTGTCCTGTGGTACTATCCTGTGGTACTGTCCTGTGGTACGTCCCAAAATACCACAGGACAATTCCTGTGGTACTGTCCTGTGGTATGTCCCAAAATACCACAGGACAAGTTGTGTGGTACTGTCCTGTGGTACTATCCTGGGTACTGTCCTGTGGTACTGCCCTGTTGTACGTCCCAAAATACCACAGGACAAGTCGTGTGGTACTGTCCTGTGGTACTATCCTGTGGTACTCTCCTGTGGTACTGCCCTGTTGTACGTCCCAAAATACCACAGGACAAGTCGTGTGGTACTGTCTTGTGGTACTATCCTGTGGTACTTTCCTGTGGTACTGTCCTGTGGTACTGCCCTGTGGTATTGTCCTGTGGTACTGTCCTGTGGTACGTCCCAAAATACCACAGGACAAGTCGTGTGGTACTGTCCTGTGGTACTATCCTGTGGTACTTTCCTGTGGTACTGTCCTGTGGTACTGCCCTGTGGTACGTCCCAAAATACCACAGGACAAGTCGTGTGGTACTATTTCCCTGTGGTACTATCCTGTGGTACGTCCCAAAATACCACAGGACAAGTCGTGTGGTACTGTCCTGTGGTACTATCCTGTGGTACTTTCCTGTGGTACTGTCCTGTGTTACTGCCCTGTGGTATTGTCCTGTGGTACTGTCCTGTGGTACGTCCCAAAATACCACAGGACAAGTCGTGTGGTACTGTCCTGGGGTACTATCCTGTGGTACTTTCCTGTGGTACTGTCCTGTGGTACTGTCCTGTGGTACTGCCCTGTGGTACTGTCCTGTGGTACGTCCCAAAATACCACAGGACAAGTCGTGAGGTACTGTCCTGTGGTACTATCCTGTGGTACTGTCCTGTGGTACTGTCCTGTGGAACTGCCCTGTGGTACTGTCCTGTGGTACGTCCTAAAATACCACAGAACAAGTCGTGTGGTACTGTCCTGTGGTACTATCCTGTGGTACTTTTCTGTTGTACTCTCCTGTGGTATGTCCCAAAATACCACAGGACAATTCATGTGGTACTGTTGTGTGGTATACGTCCCAAAATACCACAGGACAATTTGTGTGTATACTGTCTTGTTGTACTGTCCTGTGGTACTGTCCTATGGTACTTTCCTGTGGTAATGTCCTGTGGTACTGCCCTGTGGTACATCCCAGAGTACCACACGAGCCTGTGACACAGTACCACACAGTTCCTGTGTTAACATATATTTGTGTGGTATATTGTGTGGTACCATCCAGTACCACAGGGAGTACCACATGAGCCTGTAAAACAGTACCACACAGTTCCTGTGGTAACATTTATTTATGTGGTACATTGTGTGGTACTGACAAGTACTACAGGGAGTACCCTACAAGCCTGTGGTACAGTACCACACAGTTCCTGTGGTAACATTACAAGTGTGTGGTACATTGTGTGGTACCGACAAGTACCACAGGGAGTACCACAGGACCTTTTTGTTAGGGAATCTACAAAGGAAGCGAAACTCTCCTCAGCGATACGATGACTCGTATCAGGGATGCCGTGTAGAGCGCCAGATGATTGCAGTGAATAGGTCTACGTCTACAGCTACAACTTAATGTAAATAATGTAGGAAACAGCGGGATCCCTGCAATAAATGCACCATACCTGCAACAATAAGTTTTACGTCGACAAGTCGAACCAGAGAGTATCGTCATATTTGTCATGTTGTCTGTGAGATGACTTATACGACTACGGTATGTATCTGTTAACTCTTAACGTGCCATGGTCGCCGAACGGCGACCTTAGTCTTGACGTGCCATGGTCGCCGATCGGCGACTAGGAAGAGCGCGAAAAACATTGGTCATTTAAGTTCTTGTGGTACCATAATTTGTTACACCAAGAAACTGCCACTGATATGTACTGGTAGCTGAATAGCATAGCCATTGTTTCCGCGAAAAATATGAGTATACTTACATAGGAAAATTTTGAGTAAATACGTGTTTTTTCAGCTAGATGTATTTTTTTCGCGTCGGGAAAATCCGCAGTGAGAGCATCCTCTGCGAGCTGTGTATAGATCTAAATTCTCATTGATAAACCACGCGTGTGTATGCTACTTAATCTGCGTGTGTTGTCTATGCATTTCCACTCGCATTGTTCTGCTTGGGTGCTCTCCTGCGGGAGCGGCTTTCATTTTGTCCCTCAAAGTGGGTCAAGCTTTCGTTCGTCGGTCAAGTCTTTCATCCTTTTGTCTTGGTGAACTTCACTAATCGTCCCCATGCTAGGATATACAAAGGAAGAACACGCTTTTGTTCTTGTCTATGCACATGTATAGTGGACTGAAAGTAGACCTGTAAACAAAGGCCTGCCGATTTCAATAGAGTGCACCCGCCCGCAGTCCGCATAGACAAAAGAAGGATTAGTCGGTGCTTCCTTCTCAAGTGGACAAAAGACACTATTCCAGGACCCGGGATTTACTTTAGTTTCAAATACAAGATCTGGGACAAAAGGACTCAGATTGGGGAATGAATTACCAAGGCAAAAAAGAAATTGAAAAGACAAATTGAACTGCCAATATCTTGGTAATCATACAACTCTAGAAGACAATGTTGTTATCATTCGAAAGAGGAGATGTAGCTCTAAAACTTTCTCACAGAGTCAAGGGAGCGTTCTATTGAAGAAAAACCACGAATGACTCTTTCTTTCCATACTACACAAAAATTTCTAACAATTTTTTGATGATATGAATTATTTCTGCAATATTTTAGGTTGAGATAGATATTACACCAAACTGACTGCATGGCACGAAAGACCAATTATTTCTTGATATATGTTGTGTAGACCTGAATTCAAAACAGTCAATAGTTTCAAAGATATGGCAATTTTAAATTACATTGCCACTCAAGTTTGCGACCTTTTTGGCGTTGGCTAAAAACGTCTGGCACGTTAGGGGTTTTGGGTCTGGCACATTAAGAGTTAAACCAAGTTGGACGGCGCAAGGAATTCTCCGGAGACGCTGTGGTTGGAGCGCAGAACGGGAACCTCTAGCGGAAGGCGCAACGACTCATGATGACGCTACAGTGTTTTATATGTGTTTAAGATAATGTGGACTGCTAGTATTAAGAGAGCTTTGTTTATTTTTGTTTCATCGTGTACAAATGTGTAAATACAAGGTAAACCACCGTACATGCTACTTCTGCAAGGTAACTTCTAGGTTCTTTAGATGTTTATTTAAAGCAAGGCGGGAGACAAACACGCGTATAGTGATAAATGCTTTTCTCTTATCCAGTAATTATTCAGTTTTCATCTTCCTGTTCGTCTTGATTAGACGTATGTTAATACGTCATGTTCATGCAAAGTTGCGAGAAATTATTTCGCGTATTGATGTGTGTCACATAATGTATATTCGTTGAATTGTTTTAGTGTGCTTGGAAGAATAATCAAAGGTTATTACGCTAATTGGTAAAGTGTGTGTACAATTAATGTAGATATCACGTTTTTTGTTTTTGTTTCTATTTGTGTGGGATACGGAAGTTGTGTATCCGGTTGTCATTTCATTGTTTATGTAACCCCCGGGTTGCCCTATATACATGTAGTCAAGGGACTGACTAGTCTTAGGGAGGGGCTGTGTAAGGAAATGAGGTTAGAGCACTGGAGTTGGTGTCTCTGTGTAATGAAATGACTTCAGAGCACTGAAGTTGGTGTCTCTGGTACGTCTGGTTAGGTGGCGGTCACGGGTCGCACTTGGTTATACTCTCGCTCGGGTAGTAGGAGCGAGGAGTGGTGAGCTGACGCTCGTCGGGGCGGACGCGGAGTCTTCCCGTGGTTTTTGTAGTGTATTGTGCGCTAAAGTCTTGTCACGCTGTGTGTATCATCGGCCTTTCGTGCGGCGAGTTCAGTGACAACGATGCATCGTGTCAGGCAACCGGTCCTGACGGGTAGCCGGATTGGCGAGAACGGTAATAAGTTTCTTCTTCACACGCATTTCGATTGTCATCTCAGTGAATTATTGATGCTTACTCGGCGTGATGACGCGATGCGATGTACTGTTCTGAGTGAGGTGTCCGCGAACATACCCAAAAAAGACTAAGTCCCACACATTAATTGGAGAAATCCGGTTACAATACTAAGTCTAGTTTTATTTGAATCTATTTTTCAGACGGATATTACATGTACATCGAGACATCTTCTCCACGTTTTGCCGGAGAAGTAGCAATTCTAAAGAGCCCCCCGGACATGGCTGACACGTGCTGTACGTGCTTGACATTTTGGTATCATATGTACGGAGACACAGTCAATTCACTGAACGTCTACAAGTCAGTACCACCGACAGATACTGGAAAGGAGTTAATATTCTCACGTTCGAATACTAGCAGTGATTCTTGGCTTGAAGCACAGGTAAGTTATGACAAGCATGCTTAGCAAGACTGTACACTTACGTTCATAGATGTATGTTTGAAAAAAGCTGTATCAAGTTTGTATGTCAACGCTATTGCAACAATGTTTTGTGACATAAGTCATATATATATATATGTGACCCGCTACAACAAAATGATTCTAAAGTCGGGCGAGGTCGATTATTTGAAAATTGCATGATATAATCCCCTAATCTTTCTGCTTTAAATTGATATATAACACATTTTATAAAAATAATCGGCTGCGGAGATATCGATGTTTAAAAGAGAGCATGTCGAGACGTCTGGAAAATCACTGTTTCGAGAAAAGCGCCCTAAAAGTCTTCCTTTCGACGCAATCGCGATCGGGGGATACGCCAGTCAGTTTTCACCTCTGGACAATAGAAGGTAAGGCCTAGCAACCCCCAAAGAGTTCATTCAAGCACATCAGCGTCGGCGGTCTCCTCACCAACCAATCAGTGACCAGGATGTGAGAAGTGGCTGAGCATAGCGCACCCCGCCCGCACGCACCAGTCGACTGGGCAGTGTGCGAGCTTCACGCTTCTGTTAGCAGCAAGCAGCAAACTGACCAATGAGGTCACTCTGGTCGTTGTTAGGGGCGGAACCTATCTGTGGCGCTCAATCCAAATTTTCGAACCAGTTTCTGCTTCGTTGAAACGCCCAAAAACATGGCTCAGAAAAACGCTATTTTTTGGTCTTTCCTTTGATCATTTTGCTTCAAAATTTCGACAGATGATAGAAGACATGTTACACTCCAATAATATATCAGAATCAGAAAATCGTAAGTTTTGACCAATTTTAATGCTCTGACTTCAAACTCGATTTTCACGGCTTCGACCGTGCGCGACTTTAGGACCTTTTTGTTGTAGCGGGTCACATATATATATATATATATATGAATATAAATTATATCATATAGCATATAGCATATAGCATATTATGCTATATTTAAGAGAGAGAGAGATTGCAAGTAGATAGTGGATTATGCCACAAAGTCGTCAACATCTGGTAACAGCCACTCTTTCATAGCATATGCACTATAATATTTTACTGGTAGGTATATTGTCAACAAGTTTTCAGTTTCTTCCTGTTGGGGGAAATAACTCTATAGTAAATCTACAGCGACTTGGTACCCATCATGACATCTTGAGCATTCTTTTTTTTTCAGTTTAAACACCTAATTTAATAGCATTATCACCTAATCAGCATATGAAAAGTTTGTAAAATGCTGTTAAGTTTAATCTAGAAAACTTAAAAATATTCATATTGAGACATGAGCTATCAATGTTGAGCTCATGGGCCTTTTTGTGCCTTGTGTAACGCTCATGGACCTTATTTGGCTAATGTCGGTGTCGTAGAAATAATTTGCCTTTTAATGACGGCTGGTGAACCGTACAACTCGTGGGCCTATTTTACTTGCTGTCGAGCTTGTGGGCCTTGTCCACTTTATAGTGTCTATCTCGTAGGCTGTATAACAAGTGGACCATATGACTGGTGGACTGCATGACTCGTGGGATGTATGACCCGTGGGCTGTATAACTCGTAGGTGTTGGTCTTGTGAAGTGTGCCCCATGAAACCATCTGCTGGATTATGCCAATGTTGAAATTCGATTGCTATGCTAATTATGTTATTATTATACTTGTATCATTTGGAAATAGAAACTGATGCACAACCTAGCACAAATGAATTTCATAAAACTGTCATGATGAGAATCCTATAAAATGGGTAAAATGGTTTACAGCTTGGCATGCAGTCACAGTGCATGTATAGTATGAATCATTAATGCCTTTAAATGAGATAGAACGTGCAACATCACGTATCTTTTCATTATTCAGGTCTTCATTTCCGGTCGAACCCTGCCAACGTACATTTACATGGAAGGTGTATGTGGGAATAGCTACACAGGTGATATCGCCATAGATGACATTGTGATTTCCGAGGGAGGCTGCAGCGGACCAGGTATGTTCGTGCACCCATAAAGAGTAAAACAAACAAACAGTCAAAAACTCCATGTACGTCTCCGAGACTGAAATGACGGCTGGAATAATGCAACAAATGATGTGAAAAATAAATAAAAATTGCGCAGATTGATTGAAATTCTTCTGGACGACCACTTGCACATTTCTCATTTATATGTCAGCAATTTTCAAACGTCTTCAAGTGGTCCTCTCAGAGACACATCCAATCAATATGTGCGTTTGTTATTCCTTTCTGATCAAACAAAGACAAAAACAACTGCTCTCCAAGTGTCTTTTCAGTCAAACCTGCAAAGTGAGTAATAATCCTGTCAGGAGTCACAAAAGACACATTGAATGCAATAGACCACCCGCCATATGTGGTGCTCATACAAAGTGTCTTATTGCGTATTACTAGTCCTCAGTAGTATGTTGTTTATTTTCTTGTACTTGTATTAAGATTCCTGATGGAATCCCATTTTCTTTGCTCAATTTTCACTAATAAGATTATATTTTGCTTGATTTATCTAACGCGTCCAGTCAAATGGGACTTATACCGTTAGGAGCAGGCTATCACGTGATAGAAGGTACCTCTGAAGGACTACGCAATGAGGGTAGAATGCCTTGCCCAATGCCACAGTGGAATCGAACCATAGACCTCAACAGTAAGAGACCACGGTCTTCATAGTAATAAAGCCTCAAAGACTCCCTTTTTTGGTCTTACCGTTACAATCAGTTTCTTATCATAGTTTTTGAAGACGGTACTTATCGTTCCTTATATCTCGCTATCATTCTGACCCAACAGCTCAAGACATCGACTGCAACTTTGACTATGGTGTCTGCGGATGGGAGCAAGAGACGGATGATGACTTCGATTGGTCACGTAATAACGGAAGTACCTCATCGTATGATACCGGACCAAGCGGGGACCATACCACTGGCTGTAAGCTATCTTGGTTTGCCCTTCCGTAGGTTGAGCATTGGTATCACATTCCATGATGATTGCTCTGCTTAATGCACTTAGTTGTCTCTTATGGTCCAAAAATCTGTGAGACTATGTATAGTGAAAAAAAAGTTTTTTCGTATACAAACAGAATAACTTCGAAAGTTGTCGTACTCCATTTCCACTGTCTTACGTGTATTATTATACGTTTTCGTTTTTAGAACTATGAAATAAGTTCAGACTTTTCTTTCATGTTTATGTTAATACATATCAGAATTATACATTAACGTAAACATGAAAGGAAAAATCTAGTATATGTATATACGTATATATGTATATATATATATATATATATATATATATAAGTATAGATGTATCATTATATATATGTGACCCTGCACCACAAAACAAAACAAAAAGTCGCCAGAAATAAAATCTTACTTAAGAGCATAATTATTCTAAACAAGCAGACTTTAAGCTTTAACATGATGTATAACTCAAATCAAATGGACTCTCCTAACCTATCTAAATATTGGAAAGAAAGCACACACTCAGGAAAAGTGTGAATTGAGAAAAGAGGCTCTGAAGTACAGTGCCTATTCAAGCGCTTAATCTTTACCAAGCCGTGCTGGCTGTGGGATGAATGGGACAAACAAACAGGATGTACACTACTGGAGTAACAACAATGAAGTTAAAGGAGTTGAAAGTGGAGAGTGTGTACTAGGTTTTTAAGAAATGAAAAAAAGGACTCTAATGGCACACTTAATTTCACTATTCTGCCAAAAAATGTACGAGAGAAACTGCTAGAAAACATACTTTCCTGCCCATTTTATGATCCCAAATATTAGCGTAATGTAGAAGAAGACTTACTTTTTCAGAAAATATGAAAAAGTCAAGATCGGCTCGGTTGACCCATTTCACCTATTTTGTGTCCTCACACAGAATCAATGCGTGCGACTTTTTGTTTATTTATTTATTTATCTATTTATTTATTCATTCATTCTCCACTCATGGGATGGATTGCCCTGGTCAGCTAACAGCTGGTTTTCACAGGGGTCCAACCAAAATAGAAAACATGCCATCAGTACAAACAACAAATTAATCAATAATATACATAAAAAATGGCATGAGCTATACAATTTAACTAAGAAAAAAAAAGCCTACATACTGAGAAATTAGAAACAATATAATCAACATAAAAAAAAAATCGGGGGATGGGGGTGGGGGAGGGGTGAGAAAAATCGCTCTCTTACAATCACAAATAATCTGCTAATTGCGTTGACTCATTATCCTGCAAAAATAGGTATGTCGGGGCTGTGATTTACGTAACATTTGAATGCTTCAATTGATACAATTGTTGAAGAGGGATAATTAAGCCCATTCCAAAGTTTGGCCCCTCGATAAGATAGGGACCGTTTACCATAGTTGGTCTTTGGTTGAATGAGTTTCAATTTGGATGGGCCGGACCTCATGCTATAAGCAGTCTGTCGAAATCAAAACATTTGATTTAAATAGGGAGGGTATAATTCATGTAATGAAAGGTACATTGTACATGCTAGCTGTTTAGCCCATCTTACATGTAGCCGATCTAATTTCAATGTGTCATATAAATCATCAGAAGGATGTATATAATCAACATTCATAACAATACGAAGTGATCTATTTTGTAGTATTTGTAATTGCGAAAGGTAAGATTTGGAGGCATTTGCCCAAACCGGACTACAATAATCAAAGTGACATTGCAAAACTGATTTATAGAATAATAAGGCAGTGTCATTACTAATATACGGCCGCAATCTCTTAAGAAGATACATACATTTAATAACTTTTTTCTTAACATGATCGACCTGATTATGCCATAAAAGATTTTGGTCAAGAACGACCCTTAAATACTTGCAAGCTTCAACCTTTCTAATTTCACTGTCATCTATATAAACATGGCAATCATTAAAGAGGTTATTAACTCTTTGTAACCTTTGGCGTGAACCAATAAACATCACTTCGCATTTCTTTGGATTAACCATAAGCTTATTATCTTTTAACTAATTTGACAGGCTCAACAAATCTTCATTCAATTTTCTTGTAATGTCCCTTGGATCTTTGGATGAGGTTAATAAACAGCGTATAAAGCTAAATCACAACAGTGTGCATAATTCGGCATATCATTAGTAAAAATAGAAAAAAGTAGGGGGTCCAATAAAGAACCCTGGGGTACTCCGCATACTATATCTTCTTCATCAGAAATGTAGCCATTTACAGAAGTGAATTGTTTCCTACCAACAAACCACTCCAAAGTTATCTCACTGAAACCATACATTTCTATTTTTTCTAATAATGTTTTATGATCTACCGTATCGACGCATTTTATAGACCAATCATTACCACCCCAACTATATTACCGTTATCAATTGCAACCAACCATTTATCACAAACATTTAGAAGGGCACTCTGAGTCGAGTACATTGGCCTAAAACCCGATTAACAATCAGATAAATTATTATTCTCCGTTACATAATGAAATAATTGCTTATAAACAATCTTCTCCATTATCTCAGCTAGGATAGGAATGACAGAAATCGGACGATAATTCTCCATGCATGTCTTATCACCTCCTATAAAAATTGGGGTTACACGTGCACATTTCCATTGACTGGGAATCATACCCGTACGTAAAGATTGATTAATGATGTGTGTTACTGGAGGGGAAATAATAGGAGCTACATGTCTAAGGATCTTGGCTGGGAGATTATCCGGTCCAGTTGCTTTATTCACCGGCAACGTCTTAACTATATTGTCAATCTCATCCAGTGTAACATCATTAAAAACAAATTGAGCTTTATAAGAACTGGGGGGGGGGGGGGGGGGTTCAGTGTGACACCTCTTTACATTACCATCAAAATTATCATGCAAAGCTTTACCAATTGTTACGAAATATTAACTAAAGGTATTTGACACCTCTTGACCATAAATGTAATTATCATTCACCTTGATAGAAGAAGCACCGCTGTCAGCTTTCTTTTTAGGCGCTAAGTAGCGAAGAGTTTTCCATACCCTTTTAACATCTCCTACGGCAGATTCAATATTAGTGGAAATGAAATTACGTTTTGCTTGACGAATATGGCTTGTAACTATATTTCGAGCTTTTTTATATTTTTTCCAATCATCTATGCTTTTGAATTTTTTGGCTTTATATTTCAAACGATCTCTTTTGCGAATTGATTGTAATATATCGATTGTCATCAAGGGAGATTCTTTTTGTTTAATTCGTGTATTCCTGAGTGGGCCGTGTTTATCAACAATTGGCATTATTAATGAAAGGAAAGCTGAACAAGCTGCTTCTGGATCTTCAATTTGATAGAGTGAATCAAAATCAATGTCTTTCATATCCCTCCAAAAGACCTCCTCATCGAATCTCTTTAAACTTCTATCTTTTTTGTCTTTATGACTTACATTATCACTGCAACTTAGCTTTCCTAAGACACAATATATCATGTAATGATCACTCATCGATACTTCGACCACTCCGCTTTTGCTTGTCTCTGATTTACTATTACCAAATATCAAATCAACTGTTGTGGACGAGTTGCTTGTGGTTCGAGTATAATCATTAATATACTGTGTGCAAACACTCCAAATATCGACAAGCCTTTTAGTATGCCAAGCCATACACTTATTACTCACATCACAATTCATGTCCCGTAGTATATAATAAGGAAGTTGCATATCATCGATATTTAGCATTACATGTTCAAAGGCATTAAAAATCTCAAGTTTCGAATTTGGTGGTCTGTACCAACATATTACAAAAAAGACTTTTGTTTTTGAAGTTTAATTTCAGTAACAACTATTTCCAAATCCATATTTTGACAAAGTTCATCCTTCCGTACAAATATGATATCACTTTTAATAAACATAGCAACTCCTCCTCCGTTCCTATTTCGGTGGCGTCGTAAACATGTATAACCAGGAATAGACACCTCATTATCATCAATGCTTGAGCATAAGAGAGTTTCACTGAGAGTCATTTTGTGTATATCACTTTGAGTAATTATAGATCTTAATTCATCAATATACTTTAATAACGACAAACAATTTAAGTGGGCAATTTTCAGTCCCTTATATGATTGCAGTCTATTTAACTCAATTTGAACAGGGTCATCAAACACGTGATCAGAATTAAGTGACCGATTTAAAACAGGGTGGTTTACGTCATCAAATGATTCATTAGAAATGGATGTGTTTGAACAATCAACTAGTGGTAAACCCTTCAAAAGACAGGCGTCACATGTCCAGTCATCATTTGATCGAAAGAACGATTCTGATTCACTTGAGCATTTCAGATGACCCCATTCATTACAAACAATACACAGCATAGCATTTTGGTTATTTCTCACCGTTTTTTTTTTTTTTTTTTTTTTTTTTTTTTTTTACAGAAAGTACAGGGATATTTGGGAGGCATTAACTAATTTACGTGTAGCATTAACAAATTACGTGTAGCTAAATTAGTTCCATACGGGATCCTGGTGGCCTGTGTATTAAGTCTATGGGGATTTCAGAATTTAGTATGGAACGGGTTAATACAAAATGTACATATTTAATATCTTTAGAAATTATATATATATATATATATATATATATATATATATACACACAATGTAAAACAACTTAATTTGTATTGTGATTGTGAGGCACAAATGTCAGCAAATTGGCCAGCTGTGTAAGTTCGTAGTCCATTTAAGTCACTCTCGTTCCGGATTACTTTGTTCATTGTTCTTCCATTTGTTGCCGTGACTTTCGCGATTATACGACCATCACTGGTATACCACGCGGATTGGACCTTGCTTTTTTTCTTAGCACTATTGAGAAGATGGAGATTTGCTTTTGTCAACTGTTCCTGAATTACAATGTTGGAGCCTTTCAGAAGGCGACGATGAGAGATTACGGCATGGCGAGTTCTATACGAGGTAAACTTCACCACAATGGGGCGTGGCCGCTTCATGGCGCGCGCACTATTCTTCCCCGGAGATCCTCTGTTGGGATTACCCACGCGATGAGAGCGGTCAATGTCCTGTTTGGAGATGTTCAGCCCGAGTTGATCGTTTGCGATGCTACAAATGAGGTCATCCGTGCTTTCTTTGTCTTCTTCTTTGACACCGAAGAACTGCAAACAGTTTCTACGTGAATACTGTTCCAGGTCCGCGGTTGATAGACGTAGATTGTTAATTGTTGAGCGTTGATCCTCTACAATGGCAGAAAGGCGAGCTATCTCTTTGGATTGAGATTTGTTTTGTACCTCGACGTCCATCAGTCGCTTCTCCTGTTCATCCAAGCGATTTTGTAATTTCTCGAACTCCCTCTGAACGGCTTCCTGAATAGTGGCGTGAATCGACTTATGCAGCTCTTTGATTTCTTCTTGAAGGCGCGAAAACAAGTCATTAATGAGCTTTTCAGTGGCGTCATCAACCCCAGCCGCCGACGTCGCCATATTGGAACTGATGATAATTTACTTTAATGTCAAATATAATGAGTAATTGTTGATAACTTGACATCCAGTTTGTTTCAGATCTCTAAAAGTCAAATTTGAGTTAGCAACATATATACAGATATAAGCGGAAGATAATTGAGGTCCATGAACGGTGGGGGGGGGGGGGGTCCATTGATTCCAATATACGGCAATCACGGTTATGTTTCGTAAGATTCATATAATTATAAAGTCATTAACTTCACATAAGTGCTTCATAAACGTATAACGATTTGCCACACTCACAGATGTTACTAACTTGATAACTGTCACATAATGGCAGCAGAAATCTCGGATACAATTATGCTTACTATGAAGGCCAATCCTCGTCCGGTCACTGGTGGCTGACACGCGCTAAGCATACATGGGACTGGGATCGATGATATAGGGTCCACTCAGGTTAGCAAAGTTCACGTTATACCAGGATTTTCACCAAACTGTCACATTTCCCAGTTCATTTTCCACACATTTCTCGTCACAGAAGAGATTCGAACAAATTCAATTATAATCCATGTAACGAATCGCCGAACCAAAAGCTGATTTTTGTCGGTAGGCTATATATATATAATCATTTCGACATAGTCGTTTTGTGATGCATATATATATATATATATATATATATATATATATATATATGTGTGTGTGTGTGTGTGCGTGTGTGTGTGTACCAATCATATGGAGGCGTTTCTGTTGACGCTGTCTACATTAGAATGTTCCGGAAGATGGAGAATGCCTAGTACCAGTTTACTCAGCTAAAGATTCATTCAAAATGATTTACAAAGTTCCCATTACAATGTGTGCATATGACTTTCTAAGTGCTGAAAATAACACCGAGACACACCGCTTGTACAGTATTTGGTGACTTCCAATGCCATATAAGTTTAAACCCCTAAATAATGTACCTCTTCACCCACCTATTTGATGATTTGAAGTGTGCCTCCATACTTTTTCACATGAGATATCGAAAAGCCATTATAGTACCAAGGAAAATAAAGTATAGTATGAGCACGCGGCCTCTGTCTCATCGGAAACGGCATTAATTGCGCCTTCAACTCCCTACAAAAAAAAGATCCACTTCACATCTGTATCCTCAGTATGATTTGGTTAATACTCTTCCAATTCATTTTAGTTCTAGCTGCTGTACATGTATGCAAATATCTATTTAAAAATAAAAACACGTTTTTAATGGTGGAGATGTAACCACATTTTTCACACAGATCGCCATCAACCTGACTTTGCAGTCACTTTGATGTGCGATGGACATTTTTAGATTTATTGTTCGTAAATATGACATTATTGTGTTCTTTAGCTCACTTTGTTGAATACTGTTCAACAAGTTCAACACCAAATAACCATGAGCCTACACGCATTTCTTTCTTCAAATGAACCGTTCATGAATTTATAATTATATATATGTATATATATTGGATATCATATCATGTCATATCATATCATATCATATCATATCATATCAAATCTCCCTTTCGCTTGCAGATGGAAGTTACATGTACATTGAAACTTCTTCTCCGCGTTCCGATGGAGATGTTGCACGTTTAAGGAGCCCCGCCTACTTAGCTAACAACACTTATGACCCCTACTGTCTGACATTCTGGTATCATATGTACGGTAACACGATCAGTACATTGAATGTAATGATAGCAGACGCAATGGGAGATTCTACTTACCAATTGTACTCAATGTATGGACAACGGGGTGACATGTGGCAGCGAGCAAAGGTAAGTTGTGAAGTTGTTTCATTTAATAACATTTTAATTCTTGGTCCAGTGCGTTTAGCTAACTTTTAGGTCCACTTTCAGGGATCATGATTCCTGAAATTTCATTTAGGTAAGAACATAATTATTCATATGTATATATATATATATATATATATATATATATATATATATATATATTATGTATGCATATTATAAATATATATATATAAAATATATATATATATATATATGTATACATGTGATAGATATGATTAGTATGTATATATATATATATATATATATATATATATATAATGCTCTTACTTATACGAAATTTCAGGATTCATGATCCCTGAAAGTGGACCAAAAAGTTACCTAAATTGTCACATAACTATGTTTGAACTTTTTTCACTATATATATATATATATATATATATATATATATATACATGTATATAAGCACTGGATGAAAGGTACCAGAGAATAGCATGAATGATGAGTGCAAATCAAGTCTAATACCTTCCTTGTACAATGGTTATAAAAAGATAATAAAAATAGTATGAATGATTCTCTTTAGCTTGAAAATGTATGAAAAATTAGCATATTACATGGGCGTCACGGGGGGGGGGGGGGGGTGCGTTGGATGCGAAGGCACCCCCTTCAGACCCCCCCCCCCAAAAAAAAAAAAAAAAAAAAAAGTCTGCGAGCGACCTCAACGCCAGACGGTAAATAATTTTCTTTTTTATCATCCTTTTTTTATTATACAATTTTTATTTTGCACCAGGGACAAGAAATTCGCCGGGGAAAAAAATCGCACCCCGGGCTCTGGCAGCAGCGATTTTACACATATCTATTTTGCAGTCTTTACTAGTTTATCGACCGTACGTTTGCATGTATGTGTACGAGTGCTGCAAGGATGTAGGGTCTATGTACAACACTTTATTTCTGACCAATCCAAATTGAAAATTCGAGCCCAAGTGCAAGCCTTAGCCTTATAAAAGTTTGGAGGGCAAGCACATTTTGGCATAATTTTGCCCCCCCCCCAATAAATCAATCATTCCCGAGATGAGAAGACTTTCTTGCTTTTTGACAGAAAAAAAAAGTTCCCCCGTTCAAATGTTGTAAGGGTAGGCCTAAGCATATCATTTGCCCCCCACCCCCACCCACACACACACATAGTCATATTTCCCGAGATGAGAAGATTTTCTTGCTTTTTTGATAAAAATCTGTCCAAATATTTCGGCCAAATTGTGCACCAGGTTCCTGAATTTCAATTCTAAAAAATAAAGTCTCTCTCGTGTGGGAGGGGTTCCCACGGGGTCATCCCACTAGACCGACACCCACAAGTCATACAGCCCACGAGTTCGACATTGAAAACAGGTCCATGAGTCATACAGCTCACGAGTCACACAGCCCATGAGTCATACAGCTCACGAGTCACACAGCCCATGAGTTCGACACTAGGTAAAAAAGCCCACGTGTTCGACAGATACAACACGGCGCGTAATGTGTCGGTCTCGTGGGCCTTGTTTGCTTAGTGTCGAACTCATGGGCTGTATGACTTGTGAGCTGAATGACTCGTGGGCTGTATGACTCGTGGGTGTCGGTCTCGTGACGTGCACCCGTTCCCACACCCTCTCCCGTTTGGTCTATTTTCCATGGACTTAAAACACCTTTAGATTGATAGATTTACAACTGTTTTATCGCAAGTGTGCACCAGACCTGTCACTTCACTAAAAAAAAAAAAAAAAAATGCACAAGTTCCGTCGAGTGGGAGGGCATTATCATCTCCTTTCAATTAACCCTTTGCCTGCTTTGTTTCCCTTCATAATAATTAGTGCACTAAAAGTCTTGGGGATTGACAGCTTCCTGAATTCCAAATGTCTTTATGAGCTATTTTCATTTGAATTCAAAAAATTCATCAGCTTTCTCGTATGCAGGATGATCAATCCTGGAGGACAAGAGGGCAAACGTCACTCTATGATTCTCGAAATGAGAAAAAAATTTCTTCCTTTTTTAATAGAAAGCTGTCCAAGTATTACATTTATTCTGCAACGGATTGTTGAATTTCAATTCTGAAAATGCAAAATATTGCATTGGAGGGGCTACCCACTCCCACACCCTCCCCTGTTACAATTGTAGGTCTCCAACCATACACTTAGAAAACTTGGAAAATTGAGAAATATCAGAATATTTCATCAAAAAGCATGTTTGATATATCTGTCACTTGAATTCAAAAGTTCCCTCATCCTCTTTGATTTATGTTTCCACCGCTCGGTTCCTACCCACAGACTCGACGCATTTGGGGACTGACAATTTTCGGAGTATTATCATAGAAGTGTGCATCAGGATGCAAAAAGAGTACCCCCCCCCCCCCGTGCCCCTGTAACAGATAATATTGATCAATTATTGAAAGACCAAAATGAACGATAAAGGCCCTTTTCTCGTCTAAAAGATGTCAATTTCACAAATGAAAATGCGAAATTTTTCGCCCATTACGGGGCGAATGATACAATTTACATAAATATATCTATACACTAGCCTCGCGTCCTCAAGTGTGCACCCGGAAATATACATTTAGTAAGCCTTAAATTTTTCTTTTTCTTCTATGCTTTGATGCTAATATAAGAACAATTTGTATTGCTCGAACAATGCGATCACTTTTGAGCTTTTAATGGATACATTTTAGACGAATGGCAATTGAAAGCTACTCGCTCCTTCTGCCCGTACTTTAGATTGTGAAATGAATAGTTTTCATAAGTTATGATCACAGTCCTTCGCAGTGTTTTTTTTTTCACTGTGTTTAATACCCTAGAAATTTGCTTTTAAGATGCTCTACAAACGCGACTTTTGTACTCTGCTTTTACAAAAATTTCCCGACCGTGGGAGGGGGTATCCCCCTGCCAAACCCTCCCCCGCTCGGTCGCATTGCTCCCTCGCCGAGGATCTCACACCGTCACATAATGTACCCAAGTGTATTACAATCATAACCCTTCACAGTGATTTTACGATGTTTAATTTCCTAGAAATTTGCGTTTAAGATGCTCTACAAAAGCGACTTCTGTACTCTGCTTTTACAAAAAGTTCCGACCGTGGGAGGGAGTATCCCCCTCCCACACCCCCTCCCGCTCAGTCGCTTCGCTCTCTCGCCGAGGATCTCAAACCGTCACATAATGTACCCCCGTATATTACAATCATAGTCTTTCACAGTGATATTTTTACGATGTTTAATTCGCTAGAAATTTGATTTAAAATGCTCTATGAACTCGACTTTTATACTCTGTTTTTACAAAAAGTCCCTACCGTGCGAGGGGGTGTCCCCCTCCCACACCCTCCCCCGCTTATTCGCTTCGCTCCCTCGCCGAGGATCTCACACCATCACTACCCCTGTATGTTATAATCATAGTCCTTTCCAGTTATTTTCCACTATATTTAACTTATATTACGTACAATGTATTATGTAAATTTAAACATGATGATACAGGCACCAACAAATCAAATTAAAAAAAAAATATCGCAGGTTATATTTAGTGTCAAAACGCACCCCGTTGAAAAAAAAAAGCTGGTGACGCCCCTGATATTGTGCATCTATTTCCATCAAAATAAGATGAGCCGAGAGCATGATACTTGAAATCATCCCAATCAGCCGTTATCTGATGAATAATCCTTATTTGTCATCTTCGGAAGAGTTTGATTTTACAAAGCGATCCTGTGAGCACGAAGATGCGGCTCACTGAATGAAGGAAGTAAAGACACAGAATTATCAACATGAATGAAAGCTGCTCGCTTATGAGGCAAAAAAGAAAACCCACCTTAATGGGACTGTACAGTAATGGCTGAGGTAGGGATTCATGTTTTGAACATTCCTAAGTGAGATAATGAAAAGCCTCATATGAAAATATGAAAGAGCATGTAATATCTTAAGAAGTATTCAACGTTTATTTGATGAAAATTGGTTTTCAAATGGCTGAGATATCAAAAAAAAAAAAATGCTAATAATAAAAGGCGACATGCCACAACTTTATTAGGATCTCTTTGTTTCACCTTGTTTTTGGATATCTCAGCCATTTCAAAACCGATTTTCATCGAATAAACTTTTGATACCCCTTAGAACTGCATTCCCCCTTACATCTCATCGAGTGGTTTCTGAATATTTAGCAAAATGTTAAAAGCTAAATCTACACCTCGACCAGAACTTTGCACACCCTTTAATCATGCAACATGACATTATTCAAACTGAATTTGTATTAGTTTGAATATTTTAATATTAGTTTAAATATTAGTTTGAATTACTATGTGTGCGTTAGAAGCAGCTCAGGCTACTCTGTTCGCCAGTCAAACTTAAAGTCGTAATATCCCCTGCAGTTGAAGCGTAGCACGTAATAACCCTTTTGATACGGGAACCCGGTGTCCTGTGTATTAAGTCTATGGGAATGTCAAAATTCAGTATGGAACGGGTTGACACTTCGCCAAGTAGGGCGAACTTCATCCTGTCGAAACCCGCAGATTGAATACTATACTACGTGTGATGTAGCATGAACAACGTTTTATTTTCCCAGAGGTAATCACAATCCATCATACTTTATCAAAAAGCTCAACGATACGTTATCAAACTTCCAATTTTGCAGGTAAATTTCGACAGCTACTTCCTGCTATTCAACATCATAATGGAAGGTGTATGTGGAAGCAGTTACACAGGAGATATTGCCGTGGATGATATCTCACTTTCCAGTGGTTACTGCCAATATGGTATATAACAATAATTATGTACAAACATAAACGCACAAACATATGCCATCAAATAATTATGATATCAAATAAAGAGACAAACCGACAAGCGCAGTTCATTTAATTTTTCTTTTTTCTTGTAGTCGCTGAAGTTGGTACGGCTGCGGAAGAATCTTAAATAAACTGGCTTAGATATGCGTGAAGATTACTCCAGTTTTAGAAACGCGATGACATAGGAACTTTTAGCGAATGTTGTAAAACCATTGTGAGATCGTTTAAAATTGCTGGTAATAAATGTGAAAAGATATGTGTCAAGTATAAAGCGTTTTCATTCTATGATACAATAACGCAGTTAGTTTCGTAATTTAATTCATAGCCTGGGGGATACTTAATGTAAACTTTCTGTAACGATGACTTCTTGAGACTGCTTCTCTTTAATTTTCACTTCTCATGTTTTATGCAACAATGACGTTATTCATATCTACATGCATTTCGTCTCTGGAAAGCGTCCATGGGAGTTCACATCATGTCACATGTTGTTGCTTTTGATTATGTTTCTGATGTTTCTGCACTGTTATCACTTTTTTGCAATAGCAAAATAAATTCATTTTCAAATGTTTTTTTGACATGGCGTTTGGTATATTCTTTGTTCCCCGTTTTGTGATTGCTTCAGAGGCATCCCTCCTTTAGTCAATAAAGGTCTCAAAATGCAGCAGTCACCATAATTCTTCACGTGTTCTTTCCTTTCTGGGAAATTAAGAGAGTCCCGCAGTGCAAAACAAAATGTAAACACGTTATGAAATCTATTTGTACTCTTTTTAGCAACGTGAACGCATCGTGAACCATCAGTTCACAGTGTAACCTTACTGGAAAGAAACACAGTGTGTGCTCACAGTGTTTAACAGTGCGACAATGATTTCACACTGTGGTGTGGTTTTTACAGAGCATTCATATAGTAATGCTTCGTTGCACACAGTAAATTGACGACTCACATTGGCCCGGATTCACGAAGGTGGTACAAATAAAACCATGGTTTAAACCATGGACAAAAACCAAGGAGCGCCAAGTGTCGCACGGAATACTGCGTTACGAAATTGGTCATTTCGTCGACAAAATGACCGTTTCGTTAACGAAATTATCATTTCGTGGACGAAATGTTCATTTAGTTACAAAATGTTGTCATTTCGTTACAAAATAATCATTTCATCGACGAAATGACTGATTTCGTAGTGAAATATTCCATGCGACACTTGGCATTCCATGGTTTTTGTCCATGGTTTAAACCATGGTTTCATTTGTACCACCTTCGTGAATTCGGACCATTGTCATGATTGTGTTTGCACTGCAAAAACGCTCAAATTTAACAGTGTGAAGAGATTTCACACTGTGGGACACTGTGTTCTTTCCGGCATGGAAAATGGATCATTATTACGTGAACCCTTTTTCAAAACCACACCACGGTGTGAAATGATATTCACATTTTTTTAATACGAGCGTTTTCACGTGAACAACTATTTTAAACACACTGGGAACACTGTGCTCTTATCAGCAGGGTTCTGCCATGTTTTCTTCTTTTAACAACCCCAATTTAATAGACATACGCTCCTCGATTGCCTCGTTTAAAGCAAAGATGTTAACTGCTATAAGTCTGTTTATTGTCGTTTTTTATATATAATATATTGTGTCTCTGTCCTCGACACAGTCATTTGCGATGGCAATTCATTCCAGTGCTCCAATGATGAGTGCATACCAGCTTCGTGGAGATGCGACGGATGGAGCGATTGCTCAGACGGCAGTGACGAATTTGGATGCGGTATTTCTCTCTTTTCTTTTCTTTTTATTAATCAAACTTTGTGATACATCCGCGTATTTTACATAATCATAGATAACATGTGCAGACCAATTATTGTAAATATCAATCCTTTTTTTTTTCTCGAAGTGCAATATTGAAAGGTATATCATACACACATTTAATGTACCAGGCCTGAGAGGTTCTGGTTAAAACTACGTACATGAGGTGACTTCGACAGCGCTATGTTCTGAGAGGTGCAGCCCACGAAATTTAACCGGTGACTCGAACATTGGCCTGGCACATTTTGTTTTATATCCTTCACAAATTATTTCAAGACTAACAGCAAAGTAAGTTGGATTTAATCACTGTTTGAAGTTCATAAAGTTCACAAGTTCATTTCTTCTACTCACACCATAACACGCGCCAATAGGTCTGCGGTGCATGATATCCATTCCTTTGGTGCGTGAAAACCTAACCAGTCTTCTCTTGGTGGAAAAAAACAACACGTCATTTACGTCAATGCAATGAGCGGAAGCGACACCATTTCATACACTAAAAAATATGCGAGTGACGAATTAGAGATACATTAAGCAAACTACCAGCGTGATAATATATTGCTCTTACCCTTGGGAAAGATTCTCTGACCGGGCAGGATTTTCATAGTAAAAGATAATGTTTCGACCAGAGGCCAAACTTTGGAATGTAATTACGTATCTAACCTCCATGAATGATAAAACTCTGTTGAACATGATAAAATCATGCCAAAAGATATATACAAGTAGTTTCACAATATTTTTTTTTTCCAACCATGCAATGTTAACACTAAAAGTAATGTATTACGGGTAATATACTGTTATATAAGTATGTTCGAACTTGAGATACAAAACGATAAGCGGGTTAATGTAATTTTATAAACGCAATGTACTTGAGTAGTTTGATGATTTTAAATTTCGTCATTTGAACGGACAGCTTATCAGAACGAAACTTTTATTTTTACTCTTGTCTTCCCCAGCTGGCGGATTGTCTGTTTCTACGACTCCTGGTAAAGTTGTTAGTTCTTCCTTCTTGTCACTGCATATAATCATTTCAAAGCTTTTCCCCTCTCTCTCACCATGCATTTATCAATGTGACCCTGCATCACAAAATACACAGAAAGTCGTCAGACATGAAATTTTAGATAAGAGCATAATCTAAAAGAACAGACTTTAAGCTTTAAAATAATGTATAACTCAAATCAAATGGACTCTCCCAACCTATCTAAATATTGGAAAGAAGACACACAACACAGGAAAAGTGTGAACTGAGAAAAGAGGCTTTGAAGTGCAGTGTCTATTCAAGCGCTAAATCTTTACCAAGCCGCGCTGGCTGTGCAACGAATGGGACAAAACAACAAGATGTAAACCACCAAAGTAACGACAATAAAGAGATTATCAGATTAAACTGAAATTAAGCGTGCCTTATTAACACATTCTGTTCATAATTGATGCTAACTTTCAAAGCAGTAGCATCATCCTTTCAAAAGTTATTAGAGTTGAAAGTGAAGAGTGTGTGCAAGGTTTATACGAAATGAAAAGGGGACTCTAAAAACGCACCTAATCACACTATTCTACCACACAATGCTCAAGATAAACTGCTAAAAAACACACTTTCCTGCCCGTTTAATGATCCCCAATTTTTGCATAATATATAAGAAGACTTGCTCTTTCAGAAAATATGAAAAAGTCAAGATCAGTTAGGTTGACCCATTTCACCTATTTTCAGTGTTCACACAAAATCAGTGTGTGCGACTTTTTGTTCGTTTTGTGGTGCACGGTCACAAATTATCTGCTGCTCGAGCCCCCCCCCCCCCCTTTTTTTTTTTTGCCTGACATCTTATCTGGATAGTCATTCCATGCGCGTCTTGGTGTGGAGACTATTTCAGCATACAAGTAGCATATTCTCAGGAACAATCAATACGCTGTTTTTCTGAAATATGAGATTAAACATTCGAGAAATATAAGAAACACAAAAAGGGTATAAAAGTATTTTTCAGAAATTGTTGAAAGTGCTGTTCTACTCCAAAAGCAACATTTCTTTTTTCCACAGGCAAGGATAAAAGCCTTGAAATATCAAAATGTCGTGTGATTAGAGTCGTGCATTACGGAATATGATAAAGGTTAACACTGATCATGTGTCAAAATACAATAATATCTCATTTAAATTAGAATAAAAGGAGTCATTTTACGTTGTTCTTAATCTTTTTCATGTTCATCTTAGTAGGGTATCAGTGCAGTAGCCGGCAGTTTCAATGCAACGATGGATCGATCTGATCATTAGCAATGTAATGGAATGATAAACTGTAACGATGTCCGCCAGGAATATTAATGCATTTCTTGTAGAATTATCAGTATTTAAAATAACGCTACAAGACGATTCCATGAAATTTACATAACTTTTCTCCTCACCGTCTTCGCTAAGAATAATCTTGTTTACATAAGATCAAGCTTTTATAGATCCACAGAATGATGATCCAAAAGGTGCGCCAAATGTTGTTGTATTCAAGAACAAATTAAAAACAGTTCTAGTTGGGTTTCTTTTTTTCGTTGTACATTGTATTTGGATTACATCTTTGTCATCACATTTGCATTTTTTTTAATGTCAGTTACCTTGCTCAAGCCAATGGGTGGTGTCTGCCAATAGTTGTACATGTGCTGAGAACCTCTCCTACCTTACAATTAGTCTTTCCTTCCTTTATGTCCTACCTCCTTTACTTTCCTTTCCTTATATCGCCCTCTCCCTTCCTCTTGCCTCTTGTAGTTTGTCGTGTCTGTGTCTTTATGTGGTTTACTTTACACGCATTTTTATATTGTTAGTCCGATTTATACTCACATTTCTACACGTTTGGCTGTTATACGTGGGCCTCTCTTTTCCAAGAACACAATCGTTCTGAACAAATGTTTTCCCCGAACTTGCATCGACAATATAAACGTGTGGTGTTTTTTTTTTTTAGAATAAAATTTCATTTGAATTGAATTTAATTGAACTGCGGTAACGGTACCAATGTTAATTTCCTGCAAATTTGCGTACTTGTCATGTCATAACTTGCATTAGTGAAAATTGTAAACTTAGGCGAAGACAGTTGTGAAGATTTCATTGAAACCCGACGTGCACAAGATATGAAAATAATATCATACCCCACGTTTCTGAGATCATGAGTTTGTCAAATTAACTCTATGCTTTTTATACTCTCCTTCACCAAACACTCCGCTTGTGATGGTATCAAGCAAGTATAACACATTCAAGGATGTACAGTAAATAATATATTCTTGAAATCTAAGCAATTTGTACAAAATGAAGCGATAGAAATGGGATGGTAACGATCAACCACGATTGATTGTTACCTGAGCTTCATTGAACCGTAGATATCTTATCGAGCAATCCAAGCAGATTTAAAGTCATGGTAAGGTTGTTTGTTTTTTTGTTTGTTTTTTGTTTTTTGTTTGTTTTTTGTTTTTGGGTTGTTGTATGTGACAACCGGTACCACTGGTCAAATTCAAAGCGGGCAGGTATTAAGCAACCTGTAACTTTTATCCCCTGTATCTCGTAGACAAACATTTTGCCAAGCCTCACTGCAATCAGTGATCCAGGTGATCTAACTTTGTGTAAACCTTGATTGAAACCAGACAGACATCTGCTTTCATTTTCCCTTCTTTTATACTATCTCTACCCAAGTCACCCCTCCCCCTATATTATGCAAATAAAGCTAAGCTTAAGCTTTAGCCCTTCTGTATTATCTATTGTGTTGCTACTACGTTTTGTTGTACATGGAAAAGGCAATGAAGAAAAATACATGCCTAACAGTGCATTATGTCTATGAATAATGTATGTCACCACTCATGTATGAGCATGTACAATGATAATACATGAACCCAAAAATGTAATCAAACTAAACCCAATCAAATCAAATCAAATCAAATCATATCATAGGGGAGATCCGAGCTTTCCTTAATGTTCCAAAACTATACATTTTAAGTTTAGTCCTTTTTGTCATGCGGATATTATAGAAGTATATTGATATGACATGAGGAAGTAAAAGTAAAGACAGTTTCTTTTACTTCTGTATGCCCAAATTGTACTCCTATAGGAGCACCACGAGTGGATGGAGTTCGTTTGATGGGAGCTCAATCCGGCGAAGGTCGAGTGGAAGTTTTCGTCAATAACCAGTGGGGAACAGTATGCGATGATAACTGGGATATAAATGACGCTAATGTCATCTGCAAGATGCTCGGGTACAGCAGCGCCACGTCGGCACCGAGAATGGCCTATTTCGGACAAGGGAATGGGCCGATCTGGATGGACGAGGTCGCATGCTCTGGCTCCGAGACTGACCTCAACCAATGTGCGCACAATGGATTTGGCTCGCACGATTGCTCTCACAGCGAGGACGCTGGAGTTTTTTGTGACATCAGTAATGGTGAGCGGGGAAGTCCGCAAGTCAGGATGTATCGTAGAATGGCATATTTATTTGATATTCTTCTGATAAACAATCATACACATACACATAAACATAAACATACACATCATGAAACATATACATTTTTTATGAGTTTTGGGTCTACATCTCGTTAATACATGTTTTTTCCCCTTCTGTTCGTGATTACAGATAAGCTGTTACGTGCCACATTAATTTCCTATTCATAGATGTGTGTGAAATTTGTGCAAATTTGAATCATTGGTGCATAAAGGGTTAACACCTTAGCAGAGCCAACGAAATGAAAAATAAAAACAACAACAAATGTTGCGCTCCCTGTCTCCATACTTGATGATACTTCCCTTCTCTTTTTTTTTTTTTGGGGGGGGGGGGGGGGAGGGGGGTGGGGGGGGGGGGGAGGGGGGTGCGTTGGAAATGTTTCCTTCATTTTTTTTTTCAATTTCCCTGTGCTATACTCAATCAAAATGTTAGTCTTATCTAATAAGTCACCGTGAAAGACGACAAAGATAAAGGACGTAACGTCACTATCGGTAATATTGTCATAGCATATTTCAGGAAAAAAGTATAACAATTTAAAGTACGACCATGTAAAATATCAGTAATATCGAGCTGTTATTCGTTTACACAAGAGTGATATTTAATCTCACACTTGCTAAATGTCCAGTTGCAGTCTCAACGAAGAATTGTTTCCGAGCTCTAATACTGCTTATAACATTATCCTTCCGGAACAATTTGCCTCGCCTCTTTCCATTGCTAAGTACTTGAAGTGTATAACACAATCTTCAAGAAACTTGTAAGCATTACCAGGCAAAATAATGTGATAAACGGACAACAGGGTTCATCCATTAAATCATTAATGTTCAGTTAACAATGATAAACTAATAGGTGTACTTCATGGCATAAAAACCATGTAGTGAAATTTCAATCGTAAACGATGTTTTTCATCCGCTTATCCGGATTTGAATGGACCGGCTTATCCGGATTTGAATGGAATTCAAGGTATAGGGTCACAAAGAGTTTTAGTTGATGTTTTTATGTGTCAGATATCACATTGATATTTCAAATTATAAAGAAAATATTAAGGGTTTCTGGGACGAATACTGTACTAGTGCTTGCATTGCTCAGTCGGTAGAGCACAGGGCTAGCAATCTGGAAGTCTCGGGTTCGAATCCCGATAGAATCCCATTTTTGACATAGGGCCCTACTCAAAAAGCTGCATCACTTTGGTGATCCCTTGCATTTATCCCCAAGTTGAATAATCCTTTCAGGTTTATATCAGGTTCAACTCTTTATGTGCCATGGTGGAAACCCCTGTGTGCCACATTATTCTGAAACACTAAGGTATTTCTGCTTTGAGAAAACATTATGTTTTTCAAAGCTATATAACTTCTATATGTTTCTGTTAAGCTGAACATATAGTGAGCAAAGTTGTAGAGAAAATTCAGAATATCAAGCTTTGCTTTAATGTAAATCATATGACGAATCTAAGATTGATTTTTCTTTCGAATGATCAGTAGCTACATTACTGTAAAGGCATGACTTTTGCACACAAAACAGTGACAAAAACTAAGAATTTACACACAAATCCAGTAGGGAACACCGCTTGATAGTCAATCACCACATAAAATGCAAGCTGTATGTGAGAGGATCAAAAGCGCAAGAAACGCTTTCATTGTACTGCGGCAGTAGGCGATTTATCGATCGGTTTGGGCGGGTTTGTGCGTTTGAGCAGAATATGCGAAGTTGGCAGGCCGTCCACTGAGGCACCATGTGCGTGACACAAAACACACTGCTATAGCTCCTGACCATTCGAGGGTTGAGAATTGCTGTAAGGTATTCTGGGACAGACACTGTACTATAGGGCTTCCTGTACCTCAGTTGGTAGAGCACCGAGCTAGCAATCCGGAGGTCTCGGGTTGGAATCCCGATGGAGTCCCACTTTGGTCATTTCAGAAAATATAAAGGAATACCAAGTTCAGCGAATGTCCTATGTATTTTGTATATTGCGTAGAATATCACTCCATTGGATGACCCTTAGAATGTTCAAAAGTAGAGGTACGTAGGAATTGAGCTGTTATACCTATGTGATATCACAGTGATAAATCGAGTAATTAAGAAATTATGTTCACAATGTCCTCTTACCCCGTGGGCCTATGGGAATGGTCAAAATAGCTTGGGCTTTGTAATAGAGTTAAAAGATCATGGTTCATTCTGTTGGTCTATAACGGAGACACGTATTGCTCCTTATATCTCGCTATCATTCTGAACTATCAGCCCAAAACATCGACTGTAACTTTGAATACGGTGTCTGCGGATGGGAGCAAGAGACGGATGATGACTTCGACTGGTCACGTAATAACGGAAGTACCTCATCGTATGATACCGGACCAAGTGGGGACCATACCACCGGCTGTAAGCTATTTGGGTTTACCTTTCCGTAGGTTGAGCATTGGTATCACACTCCCTAGGGATGCTCTTCTTGATGCAATGTGTTGTTGTCTATTGCACTTCGAAAGTGTGCGAGTATAACAGCAGTGATAAGCACTGATATGAAAGCCTTTATGCAAAGATAATGATTTCCGAAAATTTGCATTAAGACCCCACATCATTCGTACGTGTATCTTGTAGAATAATGAAATCAATATAGGTGAAATTAGTATGTATACAAATGTGCGTGTGTGTGTGTGTTTCTGTGTGTGTTTGTGTGTTAATAAAAATATTGTGCTAGTGGCCTGGGCGTGTGTGTACGGTATCAACATAAGGAATTACTCCAAGTTATCTAGAATGACCAGCACAGTTTAACTCACTTAAAGATAAATATTAGAATGTTTTAAGATTGATATCTAGAATGACCAGCACAGTTTATCACTTAAAGATAAAGAATAGATTGTTTTAAAAATAGAATGTGCGCCTTATTGGCACCAAGAATGACTTCCAGTGATGACACACATGCTTCCTCTGACCTCACAAGTCCCTTTAAGTCGATTCATGTCTCATTTTGGTGCCAAAATCAGTGTGTTCTGTTAACAAGTAAGACCTGTGATTGCATTGTTCCTGTCTCGAAATGTTGAAAACAGCATCGAAACACTGCTTGTACGATATTTGTTGCCTTTTCAGCACTATACAACTTTGAAACCCCAAATGATGCATTTTATCTCATTTTGATGATGTGAAGTACGCTTCGATACTAGTTTGAACACCGGTTCACTTTCAGATAGCAAAGAGTCATCATTACCCATAACAATGAGTATGAATACAGAGAACGGAACATCCTTTAGGAAACGTCCCCTTCGCATTCGTATCCTCACAAGAAGCACCCACTTCATTATGCCCATCCTCAGTACAACTTTGTTAATACTTTCCTAATTTCGGTTTTTGCTGAGAAGTATTCATTTATAATTTTCCATAGAGGAAATTTAGGTAGTCAAATTTCCTACAGATAGAGTACCGCCAGTGTGACTTCATAGTCAGTCTATGTGCAATGGAAGGGTTTATTCAAAATTTACGTGCATTTGAGGTTCCTTTGGACATTCAGAATATGAGACACTTACTTGTTCTCTGCCAGGCTTCGTTAGATATTGTTCAACCCCCACCAATTTCGACTGCCATAACCCTGTACGTAATCTTACTCATTTTTTTCAATCCAAATCTATGAAATTAATATAAACAATGTGTGTAGAGTTATTTACGAAGATATTCATCTCTGCTCCTATTTCCACATACAGATGGAAGTTACATGTACATTGAAACTTCTTCTCCGCGTTCCTATGGAGATATTGCCCGTCTAAGGAGCCCCGCCTACTTTTCTGCCAACACTAACCAAACTTACTGTCTGAACTTCTGGTATCATATGTACGGTGACACGATCAGTACACTGAATGTGAAGATGGCTGACGCAATGGCAAATTCTACGGTCATGTTGTACACACTATACGGAGAACAGGGTGACATGTGGAATGAAGCAAGAGTAAGTTATGACATAGTTGTAGTTGTTTTCATTTAAATATCTAGTCTCGTTTATTCGTTTTTTTTCTTTTTTTTTTGGGGGGGGGGGTATCGACATGACAGTTGAACGGATTGTGTAAACAATCACACACCTTTTTTTGCTTTAACTACAACTGTTGACGGTGCATCACAAAAAAAAAAGTCGCATGCCACATTACTTACTAGGTGAAATAATTCCGCTTTGTCAACTGTGTTTTTATTGTTCGTGTTTTTTTTTTCGGAATACTAAATATCCCTTAATAACCAATATCATTTCATCATCTTGGATGAGCTATCCAAGACAGAGACCAGGAGAGCAAAAAGGTTAACCCTAGCACATAGACCAAATAAAGACTGTTCGAGAGGTGATAATGTTGCTGCTTACCATATGAACTTTGACCAAATAACAAGGAATGATGTAATTTTTAAATAAAGAGTTCTTTATAGACAAAGCCAAAAGTTGTATTTACTTATGACAGTTTCGACGACGGGCTGTCATCTTTCTGAAACGATGGCTTATCGGCAACTGTCAATTTGATATACATGAAGTGAATGAAAATCTGGTATCAACATCCTTGAAATTAACGGTTCCGGGGTGTTTCATGAAGCTGTTCTTAAAGTTACGAACAATTTAAGAACGACTAGGTATTTTGTGTGTGTGTGTGTGCTGAATTATTGAAATTCTGAGAAGTATAACATCAGAACATGTTCAAGTCGTTCTTAAGTCCTTCCTAATTTTAAGAACAGTTTTATGAAACATCCCCTGCTCGCATAGCGGTAAAGCGGATATCAGAGAATATCATGTAATATGACATTGCATAAATGAAGTTCTTAAAGTTTTTAGGTATTTTGTTTGAATTGTAACGTGTGCCTGAAGATCTAGGGTTACTCTGCTAATAAGCTAACGCCCCTTGCTTATGAAAGAAATTAAACGTGACACGTAACGAATTGGCTATATGGGACGAATTCTCATCCAGGTGGGCACTCACAGTTTTATCACCCCTAAATGTTATGACAAACCTCAATGTAAAACACCTTAACCCTAAAAATGTACTAATAATCCTAAATGTAATACATTTTAACCCTAAATGTAATAACTTTTAACTCTAAATTAAATATTCACCTTAAATGTAATACATCTTAACCCTAAATGTAAAAGCGACCCTAAATGTAATAACAAACCTATAGCAAGTGTAATACATTTTAACGCTAATTGTAATGACGATCCTAAATGTAATAACCACCCTGAATATAATACCCACCCTAAATGTAATACATCTTAATCCTAAATGTAGTACTCCTTTACCCTAAGTGCAATACCAATCCTAAATGTACTACATTTTAATGCGAAATGTAATAACAATCCTGAATGTAATACACCTTGATAACCGGAGACAACCCTATTATGTACATAATACATGTCATGTCAACCCTAAATGTAATGCTTTTTGACCTCTCAATGTAATATCCACCCCTTTTCGGTATGACGGGCGAACTCTCATCCAGGTATGCACTCATATAGTTTCTGTATGAGTATGTGTGATGTCTCGAGAAACTTGTTCCGACTACATTCAATTACACCCCTTACTTCACGAAGAACCTCAAGGATACGTTTTCAAACTTCCAATTCTCCAGTTGGATGTGTACAGCTACTACCAGTTATTCAACATCATAATGGAAGGTATACGCGGAAGCAGCTACACAGGAGACATTGCCATAGATGACATTTCCCTTCAAAGTGGGTCCTGCCCACCGCAAGGTATGTAACTTATTCACAAACATAGAAGAACAAACGGATGTCATAAACATTCAATGCAATTCAATTCATTTATTTTCATTCTTCTTTTTCTTTCCACAAAAAATAACTCAGAATAAATCAGGAATTACTTCCTATTATTGTTATATCATAAGAATTCATTCAACTGTGCAAAGGATAAATGATAGTTAACAAATTAATATAGATATCCATGCATACTTTCAAAATGCATAGTTATGTTTAGAGGGGAAAAAATTGAGAGGTCCTCTAAAAGCATGCTTGTATAATGTGAACCACTCAAAGGGTTCTTTATGAAACATTATATCCTCTCGGATCACCTTTCCTATGTGTAATGATTTCTTCCTCTTCCTTATTCATTTTCATTTCTCCTCAAATCTTGTACAGAGGTTAACTGAAAAAGTACTTCGAGTATCAACTTAAAACTTATGTCATCTATGTATCATGTCCTAAAGACAACAGTTCTAATGTATCATTGTTATCAGTCAACCGTGACGTCACTATGACTTTATTATCTGAATCACGTTCTCAATCATTCTCATTAACGGAATTAAAATTTTCAATGAAACTTATACGTCATGTATAAGCTATACACACAAAAAAAGAAGAAGAAAGTAAACACTTTTTCAAGCACATATTTTTCATAGCAGATTTTAATCAAAATCATCGTGTCATATACGATATTAAAGATTATTTAATTGGCTATCAACCTGGTAGGTCACTACAAAGGAAAGTTCCGTGCATGAGTGAACACATTGATTTTTGTCTTTTAAGACACAAAAGTAAACATTGCAAAAATTGACATTTTGTCATTCATTTGCCCAAATGCCCTCCAACATAGCAATGATAACAAGATACCGATTTGACACAATGAGAGATGAATAAAATATAAAGAATAAGTTCTTATCCCCTTGTAGCTCTGTATATCTTCAAACATAAACAAAGTGAGAAATTAAAGGGGAAAATAAGAGTTTTCTGTCGAATCTAAATTGAAATGACACGGGGAGTATTAAGCCACAAACATATTGAAATGGACAGACTGTTTTATTTCATTATTTTGATTGAGGAATTTAAAGATTCAAGAGACAAATTCAAGAATTTAATATCATTTTCAACTTTCTTAATTTGAAATAACATTTGAAATTTTTACCATATTTGTTAATACTGCTTTTTCCATGCTATTTGAATTTGGATTTGAGAGAAGATTCTTAATTTTCTCTAATATCCTTTCTTTTTTTACCTTTCTTTATCTTTGTGGACTACAAAGTAATTATGGAGATAATAGGATGTCTTAACTTTTGTGCTTTGGATGAGAAAAATTAATGTGTGTGCTCAAGCGTAAAGTTTGCCTTTTTATTGACCTACCAGGTTGATAGCCAAGTAAATTACTTTTAAGATGGTATATAAAGCATTACTATTTAGCCAAATTTTCTATGAGAAATATGAGCCTGAGAAAGTGTTTACTTTCTTATTTTGCTGAGTGCATTTGGAAAAAAAAAATCATCCATTCCTGTTTTAAAATCTATAGACCGCATAGGTGCGCGTACGCGCTTTGAAAGTTTAACATGCTCAAGTCAAGCTCAAAAATTTTCTGCATACGTTTCAGATCATTTGGAGCATTTGGATTATTGGTACAAAGTCGACGAACGTGTACGCGCGCACACGCGTGCATATCTATGGAGGGGATGTCCTAGACGTCAAGGAATGATTCTACCAAGTGGAAAGTTATTTCAACACAACATGACATTGTGTTGAAATTCGAACTCGGAAAAAGACAGTGCTACCGTTTTTATGGATGTTGTATTCAAAATTTCCAGTTTACGTGCAGCAAGAGGGAGATCATTCGGTATACACTTTGCTTGGAGTTGCTTGTTGAGATTTTGTACTGACTAAATGCACACTTCTGGTTCTTAACGGGCCCATTTTGGTATAGTTCCTTCGTTAGTTTGTTTGTCTGCTCGTTGCACCTTATTTGACGTGACCAGTCAAGAAACCACTTACATTGTAGTTAAGAAAGTTACCACGTGATCGACGGCTCCAACTACTTGTATCTCTGAAGAACTAAGCAATGAGGGTAGAGTGTCTTCCCCAGCGGCAAGGTGGAATCATACCGTGGATCTCAACAGTTAGAGAACACGTTCTCAACAATGGCAAGGAAGCCTCAAAGACTTCCTTTCTGGTCTAACCGTTACGGTCAGTTTGATATAATCATAGTTTTCAAAGACGACACTTATTCTTCCTTTATCTCGCTATTATTTTGACCCAGGCCAAGACATCGACTGTGACTTTGAATACGGTGTATGTGGATGGGTGCAAGAGACGGATGATGACTTCGACTGGTCACGTAATAACGGAAGTACCCCATCGTTAGATACCGGACCAAGTGGGGACCATACCACTGGCTGTAAGCTATCTTGGTTTGTCTTTCCGCAGGTTGAGCATTGATATCGCATTTCATGATGATTGCTCTGCTTAGTACATTTAGTTTTCTCTTGTGGTCAAAAAGTCTGTGAGATTATGAAAAGTAAAAAAAGATGTTTATTGTATACAAACAGAATAACTTCCGAACGTTTTCGTACTCCAACTTTCATCGTCTTACGTGTACTTTCGTTTTTAGAACTATGAAATAAGTTCAGAAATCTCTTTCATGTTTATGTTAATTTATATCATATACATTAAGATAAACATGAAAGGAAAAATCTTGTATATATATATATATATATATATATATATGTGTGTGTGTGTGTGTGTGTGTGTGTGTTTGAGCATCTCTATGTATGTATATATATACCAGTCATATGGAGGTGTTTCTGTTTACGCTGTCTATATTAGAATGTACCGGAATATCAAGAATGCCTAGTACAGCTTTACTCAGCTAAAGATTCAAATGATTCACAAAATTTCATTACAATGTGTGCGTATGACTTTCTAAGTGCTGAAAATAGCATCTAGACACCGCTTGTACGATATCTGGTGACTTCCAAAGGTATATAAGTTTAAACACCCTAAATAATATACCTCCTCACCTACCCATCAGATGATTTGAAGTGTGCCTCTATACTCATTCACGTGAGATACCGTAAAGCCATTATAGTATCAAGGAAAATAAAATATAGTATAATGAGCACGCGGCCTCTGCCTCATTGGAAACGACATTAATAGCGCCTTCATCTCCCAACGAAAAAAAAAAATCCCCTTCACATCTGTATACTCTATGAGATTTGGTTAATACTCTTCCAGTTCATTTTTATAGTGCTATATAGCTACACAGTTATCACCCCCTTTTTTAATGGATGTAACTGGATTTTCCACAGTAGATCACCATCAGCCTGGTTTTGCAGTTATTTTGATGTGCGATGGACATTTTTAGATTTATTGTTCGTAAATGTGACATTTTTGTGTTCTTCAGCTCAGTTTGTTAAATACTGTTCAACAAGTTCCACACCCAACAGCCAGGAGCCTATACGCATTTTTTTTTCAAATGTACCGTTCATAAATATATACCATATATATACATATATACATATTGTATATCATATCATATCATATCATATCTCACTTTCCCTTGCAGATGGAAATTACATGTACATTGAAACGTCTCCGCGTTCTGATGGAGATGTTGCACGTTTAAGAAGCCCTGCCTACTTAGCTAACAACACTAACGAACCCTACTGTCTGACATTCTGGTATCATATGTACGGTAACACGATCAATACGCTGAATGTGATAATGGCAGACACAATGGGATATTCAACTTACACGTTGTACTCAATGTATGGAGAACGGGGCGACATGTGGCAGCGAGCAAAGGTAAGTTTTTACATGAGTAAAGTTGTTCCTTTTAATAACATTTCGATTCTTCGTCCCGTACGTGTATATATATATATATATATATATATACATGTATATATAATCATATATGTTTTTTCTTTGATGAAATTTCATGAACCAAGATCCCAGAAAGTGGACAAAAAGTTGCCTTAACTGTCACATAACTATCTTTAAACTTTTTCACAATGTATATAATATATATATATATATATATATATATATATATATATACATTGTGAAGATGAAAGGTACAAGAAAATAGCATGAATGATGAGTGCAAATCAAGTCTAACACCCGTCTAGTACAAAGGTTATAAAAACGTAATAAGCATAGTATGAATGATTCTCTTCAGTTTGAAAATGTATGAAAAATTAACATGTTTTACATCTATTTCCATCACAATACAATGAGCGGAAAACGTAAAATAATAATACTTGAAATCATTCCGATCAGTCGTCATTTACTGAATAACCCTTATTTGTGATCTTGGGAAGAGTTTGATTTTACAAAGCGATCCTGTGAGCACGAAGATTCTGCTCACTGAATGAAAGAAGTAAAGGCAAAGAATTATCAACACGAAAGCTGCTTGCTTGTGAGGCAAAAAGGATACCAGCATTTCATGCACCAGGGCAGTGAGTTGGCTCAGTCGGTAGCGCGTCTGTTTCACGATCCTCACGATCCTAAGGACCCGGGTTCGAACCCGAGTCTGGACTGAGCAGTGTTGTGTGTATTAAATCATACCGTCCCCTCTAGTAAGAGGCAAAACATTCTGTCCCTCGAACAGGACATGAAATGGAGGTCCCGTGTATGAGAGAGTAACAACTCATGCACGTCAAAGATCCCACTTTATTCATTCATTGCAAAGAGCAGGGTGTTTAACCCGGTGAAGTGGTCCCACCTCACATCCAACTGGACCCTATGGAAGACCAGCTTAACATAGATGAATATGGGCTATCCAGCCATCTTCTCAGATGGAAATGAACAAAAAAACAAACATGACAATATACAAATTGAATTTATATTAGTTTGAATACTTCAATCTTAGTTTAAATATTACTGTGAATTACAATGTGTGTGTGTTAGAAGCAGCTCAGGCTACTCTGTTCACCAGTCAAACTTGAAGTCGTAATATCCCCTGTATTTGAAACGTAACACGTACGTAACACTTGGCCAAGTAGGGGGGACTTCATCCTGTCGAAACCCGCGGTTTCGATATGAATATTATACTACATGTGATGTAGCAGGAACAACTTTTTCCCCCAAGATGTAATCACAATCCATCATGCTTTTTCAAAAAGCTCAAGGATACGTTATCAAACTTGCAATTTTCCAGGTGGATGTCTACAGCTACTTCCAGCTATTCAACATCATAATGGAAGGTGTACGTGGAAGCAGTTATACAGGAGATATTGCCGTGGACGACATCTCACTTTCCAGTGGATTCTGTCTATATGGTATATATTATGTACAAACGTAAACGCACAAACATAATTATACCATCAAATAGCAAACAATGAAACAAACCAACAAGCTCAGTTCGTTTTCTTTTTCTTTTTGTGTAACCGCTGAAGTTGGTACGACGGAAGAATTTGAAATAAACTGGCTTAGATATGCGTGAGGATTGCTCTCAGAATGCAGCAGTCACTATACTTCTTCACGTGTTCTTTCCTTCCTGGGAAAATCACAGTGTCCCGCAGTGCAAAACACAGTGTAAACACATTATGAAATCTATTCGCATTGTTAAAGGACAAGTTCATCTTCATAAACATAAGGATTGAGAAAATGCAACAATATTAGTAGAACACATCAGTGAAAGTTTTAGGAAAATTGGACAATCGATGCAAAAGTTATGATTTTTTTTTTAATTTTTTTGTGTTGGAACCGCTGGATGAGGAGACTACTACAGCTTGTGAGTCATATGCGTACAACAGTATAAAGAAAATGTAAAAGAAAATTCAACATATTTTCACTTTTTTCACATAATAAAAGAGCACTTGACTTGCCTCTTTCTAAGGGCAGGGGGAATAATATTACCCATAACATTTGTCGATAACGAGTCAGAGGAATGTGTACTTTTTTCAAAAGATGGAATTTTGTGAAATTCTCTTTATATTTTCCTTATATGTTGTACGCATGTGACATCTAAGTTATTCATACACTGCAGTAGTCTTCTCATCCAGGTAGTACTGCACAAAAACTTCAAAAATTCATAACTTTTGAACGGATTGTCTGATTTTCCTCAAATTTTCAATGATGTGTTCTACTAATATTGCTACATTCTCTCAATCCTTATGTTTATGAAGGTGAACTTGTCCTTTAAATTCAGGTGTTTTAACAACGTGAACGCATTGTGAATCATCAGTTCACAGTGTAAAGTGGAAAGAAACACAGTGTTTAACAGTGTGAAGATGATTTTACACTGTGACGTGGTTTTCACACAGTGTTCATATAGTAATGCCTTGTTGCACACTGTGAATTCATGACTCACATTGTGTTCACACTGCTAAAACCCTCAAATTTAACAGTGTAAAGAGATTTCACACTGTGCTCACAATGTGTTTTCAACACTGTGGGACACTGTATTCTTTCCAGCAGGAAAATGGATCGTTATTACGTGAACTCTTTGAACCACAACACGGTGTGAAATGATATTCATATTTTTAAATTCTAGTGTTTTCACATGAACGACTATTTAAACTTGAACACACTGGGAACAGTCTGTGCTCTTACCAGCAGGGTTCTGTCATGTTTTATTCTTTTAACAACCCCAATTTAATAGACATACGCTCCTCGATTGCCTCGTTTAAAGCAAAGATGTTAACTGCTATAAATCTGTTTATTGTCGTTTTTTTATATATAATATATTGTGTCTCTGTCCTCGACACAGCCATTTGCGATGGCAATTCATTCCAGTGCTCCAATGATGAGTGTATACCAGCTTCGTGGAGATGCGACGGATGGAGCGATTGCTCAGACGGCAGTGACGAATTTGGATGCGGTATTTCTCTCTTTTCTTTTCTTTTTTTTAATCAAACTTTGTGATACATCCGCGTATTTTACATATCATAGATAAAATGTGCAGACCAATTATTGTAAATATCAATCACTTTTTTTTTTCAAAGTGCAATATTGAAAGGTATATCATACACACATTTAATGTACCAGGCCTGAGAGGTTCTGGTTAAAACTACGTACATGAGGTGACTTCGACAGCGCTATGTTCTGAGAGGTGCAGCCCCGAAATTTAACCGGTGACTCGAACATTGGCCTGGCACATTTTGTTTTATATCCTTCACAAATTATTTCAAGACTAACAGCAAAGTAAGTTGGATTTAATCACTGTTTGAAGTTCATAAAGTTCACAAGTTCATTTCTTTTACTCACACCATATCACGCGCCAATAGTATATGCATGGTCTGCGGTGCACGATATCCATTCCTTTGGTGCGTGAAAACCTAACCAGTCTTCTCTTGGTGGAAAAAACACGTCATTTACGTCAATGCAATGAGCGGAAGCGACACCATTTCATACACTGAAAAATATGCGAGTGACGAATTAGAGATACATTTAGCAAATTACCAGCGTGATGATATATTACTCTTACCCTCGGGAAAGATTCTCTGACTGGGCAGGATTTTCATAGTAAAAAATAATGTTTCGACCAGAGGCCAATTTTTTTTTTTATTTGGAATGTAATTACGTATCTAACCTCCATAAATGATAAAACTATGTTGAACATGATAAAATCATGATAAAATCATGCCAAAAGATATATAGTTTCACAATATTTTTTTCCCACCATGCAATGTTAACACTAAAAGTAATGTATCACGGGTAATATACTGTTATATAAATATGTTCGAACTTGAGATACAAAACGATAAGCGGGTTAATGTAATTTTATAAACGCACTGTACTTGAGTAGTTTGATGATTTTAAATTTCGCCATTTGAACGGACAGCTTATCAGAACGAAACTTTTGTTTTTACTCTTGTCTTCCCCAGCTGGCGGATTGTCTGTTTCTACGACTCCTGGTAAAGTTGTTAGTTCTTCCTTCTTGTCACTGCATATAATCATTTCAAAGCTTTTCCCCTCTCTCTCACCATGCATTTATCAATGTGACCCTGCATCACGAAATGCACAGGAAGTCGTCAGACATGAAATTTTAGATAAGAGCATAATCTAAAAGAACAGACTTTAAGCTTTAAAATGATGTATAACTCAAATCAAATGGACTCCCAACCTATCTAAATATTGGAAAGAAAACACACAATACAGGAAAAGTGTGAACTGAGAAAAGAGGCTCTGAAGTGCAGTGTCTATTCAAGCGCTAAATCTTTACCAAGCCGCGCTGGCTGTGCAACGAATGGGACAAAACAACAAGATGTAAACCACCAAAGTAACGACAATAAAGAGATTATCAGATTAAACTGAAATTAAGCGTGCCTTATCAACACATTCTGTTCATAATTGATGCTAACTTTCAAAGCAGTAGCATCATCCTTTCAAAAGTTATTAGAGTTGAAAGTGAAGAGTGTGTACAAGGTTTATACGAAATGAAAAGGGGACTCTAAAACACACACCTAATCACACTATTCTACCACAAAATGCTCTAGATAAACTGCTAAAAAACACACTTTCCTGCCCGTTTCATGATCCCCAATTTTTGCATAATGTATAAGAAGAAGACTTGCTCTTTCAGAAAATATGAAAAAGTCAAGATCAGTTAGGTTGACCCATTTCACCTATTTTCAGTGTTCACACAAAATCAGTGTGTGCGACTTTTTGTTCGTTTTGTGGTGCACGGTCACAAATTATCTGCTACTCGAGCCCCCCCCCCCCTTTTTTTTTTGCCTGACATCTTATCTGGGTAGTCATTCAATGCGCGTCTTCTACAGTGTATTCTGTATCTTTTAGTGTGATCTGCACCAAATAACGCGCCGTAGACGCGGCTGTACGCAAATCTTACTTAGACGTAGTTTACACTGTTGCAGATTTGTTACTTGGTGTGGAGACTATTTCAGCATACAAGTAGCATATTCTCGGGAACAATCAATACGCTCTTTTTCTGAAATATGAGATTAAACATTCGAGAAATATAAGAAACACAAAAAGGGTATTAAAATATTTTTCAGAAATTGTTGAAAGTGCTGTTCAACTCCAAAAGCAACATTTCTTTTTTTTTTCCACAGGCAAGGATAAAGGCCTTGAAATATCAAAATGTCGTGTGATTAGAGTCGTGTATTACGGAATATCATAAAGGTTAACACTGATCATGTGTCAAAATACAATAATATCTCATTTAAATTAGAATAAAAGGAGTCATTTTACGTTGTTTTTAATCTTTTTCATGTTAATCGTAGTAGGGTATCAGTGCAGTAGCCGGCAGTTTCAATGTAACGATGGATCGATCTGATCATTAGCAATGTAATGGAATGATAAACTGTAACGATGCCTGCCGGGAATATTAATGCATTTCTTGTAGAATTATCAGTATTTAAAATAACCCTACAAGACGATCCCATGAAATTCACATAACTTTTCTCCTCATCGTCTTCGCTAAGAATAATCTTGTTTACACAAGATCAAGCTTTTATAGATCCAGAGAATGATGATCCAAAATGTGCGCCAAATGTTGTTGTATTCAAGAACAAATTAAAAACAGTTCTAGTTGGGTTTCTTTTTTTCATTGTACATTGTATTTGGATTACATCTTTGTCATCACACTTGCATTTTTTTTTTAAAGTCAGTTACCTTTCTCAAGCCAATGGGTGGTGTCTGCCAATAGTTGTACATGTGCTGAGAACCTCTCCTACCTTACAATTAGTCTTTCCTTCCTTTATGTCCTACCTCCTTTCCTTTCCTTATATCGCCCTCTCCCTTCCTCTTGCCTCTTGTAGTTTGTCATTTCTGTGTCTTTATGTGGTTTACTTTACGCATTTTTATATTGTTAGTCCGATTTATACTCACATTTCTACAAGTTTGGCTGTTATACGTGGGCCTCTCTTTTCCAATAACACAATCGTTCTGAACAAATGTTTTCCCCGAACTTGCATCGACAATATAAACGTGTGGTTTTTTTATTTTTTTAGAATAAAATTTCATTTGAATTGAATTAAATTGAACTGAGGTAACGGTAAATGTTAATTTCCTGCAAATTTGCGTACTTGTCATGTCATAACTTGCATTAGTGAAAAGTGTAAACTAAGGCGAAGACAGTTGTGAAGATTTCATTGAAACCCGACGTGCACAAGATATGAAAATAATATCATACCCCACGTTTCTGATATCATGAGTTTGTCAAATTAACTTTATGCTTTTCATACTCCCCTTCACCAAACACTCCGCTTGTGATGGTATCAAGCAAGTATAACACATTCAAGGATGTACAGTAAATAATATAATATTCTTGAAATCTAAGCAATTTGTACAAAATGAAGCGATAGAAATGAGATGGTAACGATCAACCACAGAGACGATTGATTGTTACCTGAGCTTCATTGAGCCGTAGATATCTTATCGAGCAATCCAAGCAGATTTAAAGTCATGGTTAGGTTGGGTTTTTTTTGTGTGTGTGTTTGTGTTTGTTTTTGGGTTGTTGTATGTGACAACCGGTATCACTGGTCAAATTCAAAGCGGGCAGGTATTAAGCAACCTGTAACTTTTATCCCCTGTATCTCGTAGACAAACATTTTGCCAAGCCTCTCTGCAATCAGTGATCCAGGTGATCTAACTTTGTGTAAACCTTGATTGAAACCAGACAGACATCTGCTTTCATTTTCCCTTCTTTTATACTATCTCTACCCAAGTCACCCCTCCCCTATATTATGCAAATAAAGCTAAGCTTAAGCTTTAGCCCTTCTGTATTATTTATTGTGTTGCTACTACGTTTTGTTGTACATGGAAAAGGCAATGAAGAAAAACACTTGCCTAACAGTGCATTATGTCTATGAATAATGTATGTCACCACTCATGTATGAGCATGTACAATGATAATACATGAACCCAAAAAATGTAATCAAATCAAACCCAATCAAATCAAATCAAATCATATCATATCATAGGGGAGATCCGAGCTTTCCTTAATGTTCCAAGACTATACATTCTAAGTTTAGTCCTTTTTGTCATGCGAATATTATAGAAGTATATTGATATGATATGAGGAAGTAAAAGGAAAGACAGTTTCTTTTACTTCTGTATGCCCAAATTGTACTCCCATAGGAACACCACGAGTGGATGGAGTTCGTTTGATGGGAGCTCAGTCCGGCGAAGGTCGAGTGGAAGTTTTCGTCAATAACCAGTGGGGAACAGTATGCGATGATAACTGGGATATAAATGACGCTAATGTCATTTGCAAGATGCTCGGGTACAGCAGCGCCACGTCGGCACCGAGAATGGCCTATTTCGGACAAGGGAATGGGCCGATCTGGATGGACGAGGTCGCATGCTCTGGCTCCGAGACTGACCTCAACCAATGTGCGCACAATGGATTTGGCTCGCACGATTGCTCTCACAGCGAGGACGCTGGAGTTTTTTGTGACATCAGTAATGGTGAGCGGGGAAGTCCGCAAGTCAGGATGTATCGTAGAATGGCATATTTATTTGATATTCTTCTGATAAACAATCATATACATACACATAAACATAAACATACACATCATGAAACATATACATTTTTTATGAGTTTTGGGTCTACATCTCGTTAATACATGTTTTTTCCCTTCTGTTCGTGATTACAGATAACCTGTTACGTGCCACATTAATTTCCTATTCATAGATGTGTGTGAAATTTGTGCAAATTTGAATCATTGGTGCATAAAGGGTTAACACCTTAGCAGAGCCAACGAAATGAAAAAACAACAACAACAACAAATGTTGCGCTCCCTGTCTCCATACTTGATGATACTTCCCTTCTCCTTTTTTTTTTGGGGGGGGGGGGGGGTGCGTTGGAAATGTTTCCTTCATTTTTTTTTTTCAATTTCCCTGTGCTATACTCAATCAAAATGTTAGTCTTATCTAATTTGTCACCGTGGAAAGACGACAAAGATAAAGGACTTAACGTCACTATCGGTAGTATTATCATAGCATATTTAATGAAAAAGGTATAACAATTTAAAGTACGACCATGTCAGATATCAGTAATATCGAGGTGTTATTCATTTACACAAGAGTTATGTTTAATCTCACACTTGCTAAATGTCCAGTTGCAGTCTCAACGAAGAATTGTTTCCGAGCTCTAATACTGCTTATAACATTATCCTTCCGGAACAATTTGCCTCGCCTCTTTCCATTGCTAAGTACTTGAAGTGTATAACACAATCTTCAAGAAACTTGTAAGCATTACCAGGCAAAATAATGTGATAAACGGACAACAGGGTTCATCCATTAAATCATTAATGTTCAGTTAACAATGATAAACTAATAGGTGTACTTCATGGCATAAAAACCATGTAGTGAAATTTCAATCGTAAACGATGTTTTTCATCCGCTTATCCGGATTTGAAAACAATGTTTGTTTTTTCACCGGCTTATCCGGATTTGAATGGAATTCAAAGGTATAGGGTCACAAAGAGTTTTAGTTGATGTTTTTATGTGTCAGATATCACATTGATATTTCAAATTATAAAGAAAATATTAAGGGTTTCTGGGACGAATACTGTGCTAGTGCTTGTCATAGCTCAGTCGGTAGAGCACAGGGCTAGCAATCTGGAAGTCTCGGGTTCGAATCCCGATAGAATCCCATTTTTGACATAGGGCCCTACTCAAAAAGCTGCATCACTTTGGTGATCCCTTGCATTTATCCCCAAGTTGAATAATCCTTTCAGGTTTATATCAGGTTCAACTCCTTATGTGCCATGGTGGAAACCCCTGTGTGCCACATTATTCTGAAACACAAAGGTATTTCTGCTTTGAGAAAACATTATGTTTTTCAAAGCTATATAACTTCTATATGTTTCTGTTAAGCTGAACATATAGTGAGCAAAGTTGTAGAGAAAATTCAGAATATCAAGCTTTGCTTTAATGTAAATCGTATGACGAATCTAAGATTGATTTTTCTTTCGAATGACCAGTAGCTACATTACTGTAAAGGCATGACTTTTGCACACAAAACAGTGACAGAAACTAAGAATTTACACACAAATCCAGTAGGGAACACCGCTTGATAGTCAATCACCACATAAAATGCAAGCTGTATGTGAGAGGATCAAAAGCGCAAGAAACGCTTTCATTGTACTGCGGCAGTAGGCGATTTATCGATCGGTTTGGGCGGGTTTGTGCGTTTGAGCAGAATATGCGAAGTTGGCAGGCCGTCCACTGAGGCACCATGTGCGTGACACAAAACACACTGCTATAGCTCCTGACCATTCGAGGGTTGAGAATTGCTGTAAGGTATTCTGGGACAGACACTGTACTATAGGGCTTCCTATACCTCAGTTGGTAGAGCACCGAGCTAGCAATCCGGAGGTCTCGGGTTGGAATCCCGATGGAGTCCCATTTTCTTTGGTCATTTCCCCACTTACAGAAAATATAAAGGAAATACCAAGTTCAGCAAATGTCCTATGTATTTTGTATATTGCGTAGAATATCACTCCATTGGATGACCCTTAGAATGTTCAAAAGTAGAGGTACGTAGGAATTGAGCTGTTATACCTATGTGATATCACAGTGATAAATCGAGTAATTAAGAAATTATGTTCACAATGTCCTCTTACCCCGTGGGCCTATGGGAATGGTCAAAATAGCTTGGGCTTTGTAATAGAGTTAAAAGATCATGGTTCATTCTGTTGGTCTATAACGGAGACACGTATTGCTCCTTATATCTCGCTATCATTCTGAACTATCAGCCCAAAACATCGACTGTAACTTTGAATACGGTGTCTGCGGATGGGAGCAAGAGACGGATGATGACTTCGACTGGTCACGTAATAACGGAAGTACCTCATCGTATGATACCGGACCAAGTGGGGACCATACCACCGGCTGTAAGCTATTTGGGTTTACCTTTCCGTAGGTTGAGCATTGGTATCACACTCCCTAGGGATGCTCTTCTTGATGCAATGTGTTGTTGTCTATTGCACTTCGAAAGTGTGTGAGTATAACAGCAGTGATAAGCACTGCTATGAAAGCCTTTATGCAAAGATAATGATTTCCGAAAATTTGCATTAAGACCCCACATCATTCGTACGTGTATCTTGTAGAATAATGAAATCAATATAGGTGAAATTAGTATGTATAAAAATGTGCGTGTGTGTGTGTGTTTCTGTGTGTGTTTGTGTGTTAATAAAAATATTGTGCTAGTGGCCTGGGCGTGTGTGTACGGTATCAACATAAGGAATTACTCCAAGATATCTAGAATGACCAGCACAGTTTAACTCACTTAAAGATAAAGAAAAGATTGTTTTAAAGATAGAATGTGCGCCTTATTGGCACAAAGAATGACTTCCAGTGATGACACACATGCTTCCTTTGACCTCACAAGTCCCTTTAAGTTTCAACGATTCATGTCTCATTTTGGTGCCAAAATCAGTGTGTTCTGTTAACAAGTAAGACCTGTGATTGCATTGTTCCTGTCTCGAAATGTTGAAAACAGCATCGAAACACTGCTTGTACGATGTTTGTTGCCTTTTCAGCACTATACAACTTTGAAACCCCAAATGATGCATGTTATCTCATTTTGATGATGTGAAGTACGCTTCCATACTAGTTTGAACACCGGTTCACTTTCAGATAGCAAAGAGTCATCATTACCCATAACAATGAGTATGAATACAGAGAACGGAATATCACCCACTTCATTATGTCCATCCTCAGTACAACTTTGTTAATACTTTCCTAATTTCGGTTTTTGCTGAGAAGTATTCATTTATAATTTTCCATGGAGGAAATTTAGGTAGTCAAATTTCCTACAGATAGAGTACCGCCAGTGTGACTTCATAGTCAGTCTATGTGCAATGGGAGGGTTTATTCAAAATTTACGTGCATTTGAGGTTCCTTTGGACATTCAGAATATGAGACACTTACTTGTTCTCTGCCAGGCTTCGTTAGATATTGTTCAACCCCCACCAATTTCGACTGCCATAACCCTGTACGTAATCTTACTTTATTTTTTCAATCCAAATCTATGAAATTAATATAAACAATGTGTGTAGAGTTATTTACGAAGACATTCATCTCTGCTCCTATTTCCACATACAGATGGAAGTTACATGTACATTGAAACTTCTTCTCCGCGTTCCTATGGAGATATTGCCCGTCTAAGGAGCCCCGCCTACTTTTCTGCCAACACTTACCAAACTTACTGTCTGAACTTCTGGTATCATATGTACGGTGACACGATCAGTACACTGAATGTGAAGATGGCTGACGCAATGGCAAATTCTACGGTCATGTTGTACACACTATACGGAGAACAGGGTGACATGTGGAATGAAGCAAGAGTAAGTTATGACATAGTTGTAGTTGTTTTCATTTAAATATCTAGTCTCGTTTATTCGGTTTTTTTTTTTTTTTCTCTTTTTTTTTTTGGGGGGGGGGGGTATTTATAACATCGACATGACAGTTGAACGGATTGTGTAAACAATCACACACCTTTTTTGCTTTAACTACAACTGTTGACGGTGCATCACAAAAAAAAAAGTCGCATGCCACATTACTTACTAGGTGAAATAATTCCGCTTTGTCAACTGTGTTTTTATTGTTCGTGTTTTTTTCCGGAATACTAAATATCCCTTAAGAACCAATATCATTTCATCATCTTGGATGAGCTATCCAAGACAAAGACCAGGAGAGCAAAAAGGTTAACCCTAGCACATAGACCAAATAAAGACTGTTCGAGAGGTGATAATGTTGCTGCCCACCATATGAACTTTGACCAAATAACAAGGAATGATGTAATTTTTAAATAAAGAGTTCTTTATAGACAAAGCCAAAAGTTGTATTTACCTATGACAGTTTCGACGACGGGCTGTCATCTTTCTGAAACGATGGCTTATCGGCAACTGTCAATTTGATATACATGAAGTGAATGAAAATTTGGTATCAACATCCTTGAAATTAACGGTTCCGGGGTGTTTCATGAAGCTGTTCTTAAAGTTACGAACGATTTAAGAACGACTAGGTATTTTTTGTGTGTATGTGTGCTGAATTATTGAAATTCTGATAAGTATAACATCAGAACGTGTTCAAGTCGTTCTTAAGTCCTTCGTAATTTTAAGAACAGTTTTATGAAACATCCCCTGCTCGCATAGCGGTAAAGCGGATATCAGAGAATATCATGTAATATGACATTGCATAAATGAAGTTCTTAAAGTTTTTAGGTATTTTGTTTGAATTGTAACGTGTGCCTGAAGATCTAGGGTTACTCTGCTAATAAGCTAACGCCCCTTGCTTATGAAAGAAATTAAACGTGACACGAAACGAATTGGCTATATGGGACGAATTCTCATCCAGGTGGGCACTCACAGTTTTTTCACCCCTAAATGTTATGACAAACCTCAATGTAAAACACCTTAACCCTAAGAATGTACTAATAATCCTAAATGTAATACATTTTAACCCTAAATGTAATAACTTATAACTCTAAATTAAATATTCACCTTAAATGTAATACATCTTAACCCTAAATGTAAAAGCGACCCTAAATGTAATAACAAACCTATAGCAAGTGTAATACATTTTAACGCTAATTGTAATGACGATCCTAAATGTAATAACCACCCTGAATGTAATACCCACCCTAAATGTAATACATCTTAATCCTAAATGTAGTACTCCTTTACCCTAAGTGCAATACCAATCCTAAATGTACTACATTTTAATGTTAAATGTAATAACAATCCTGAATGTAATACACCTTGATAACCGGAGACAACCCTATCATGTACATAATACATGTCATGTCAACCCTAAATGTAATGCTTTTTGACCTCTCAATGTAATATCCACCCCTTTTCGGTATGACGGGCGAACTCTCATCCAGGTATGCACTCATATAGTTTCTGTATGAGTATGTGTGATGTCTCGAGAAACTTGTTCCGACTACATTCAATTACACCCCTTACTTCACGAAGAACCTCAAGGATACGTTTTCAAACTTCCAATTCTCCAGTTGGATGTGTACAGCTACTACCAGTTATTCAACATCATAATGGAAGGTATACGCGGAAGCAGCTACACAGGAGACATTGCCATAGATGACATTTCCCTTCAAAGTGGGTCCTGCCCGCCGCAAGGTACGTAACTTATTCACAAACATAGAAGAACAAACGGATGTCATAAACATTCAATGCAATTCAATTCATTTATTTTCATTCTTCTTTTTTTTTCAACAAAAAATAACTCAGAATAAATCAGGAATTACTTCCTATTATTGTTATATCATAAGAATTCATTCAACTGTGCAAAGGATAAATGATAGTTAACAAATTAATAAAGATATCCATGCATACTTTCAAAATGCATAGTTATGTTTAGAGGGGAAAAATTGAGAGGTCCTCTAAAAGCATGCTTGTATAATGTGAACCACTCAAAGGGTTCTTTATGAAACATATCCTCTCGGATCACCTTTCCTATGTGTAATGATTTCTTCCTCTTCCTTATTCATTTTTATTTCTCCTCAAATCTTGTACAGAGGTTAACTGAAAAAGTACTTTGAGTATCAACTTGAAACTTATGTCATCTATGTATCATGTCCTAAAGACAACAGTTCTAATGTATCATTGTCATCAGTCAACCGTGACATCAGTATGACTTTATTATCTGAATCACGTTCTCAATCATTCTCATTAATGGAATTAAAATTTTCAATGAAACTTACGTCATGTATAAGCTATACACTCACAAAAAAAAAGAAGAAGAAAGTAAACACTTTTTCAAGCACATATTTTTCATAGCAGATTTCAATCAAAATCATCGTGTCATATACGATATTAACAGATAATAAACGGAAGGATGTTAACTCCGCAAATGCCATGGGTCGTCAGCATCACACCAGGGATCACCAGTGTTTCGGCCATTTAAGTGCTGTACACCTCCCCCTGGCTGGCCGGTGCTGCGTTAGGATCCCCTTGACAGCACCCCCATGGCATTTCAAAGAAGAACAAAACAAAACAAAACAAAACAAAGCAAAACATCACAAAACAAGACAAAAAAAGGAAAACGCTTGACATCAATCACCTCTCCTCACTCCAGACACACTCTCTCTACACCCCCTATTCCCACCACCCCCCCCCCCCCCAGGCCTTCCCTACTATCCATGCAGATCCTGTCTCTGCTGCCCCACAAATTCTCCTGATCCACCTTTCCCCGTCCCTACCACCTATTCCCATCCCTCTGACCCACCTCCTTTCCGATCGTCCAGCATATCCCCTGCACCCCACCTCCACAGTATGCACCTCCGCTCTCCACCCCCTTTTCTCACACTCCTCCCTCAACTCAGCATACCTATCCAGCTTTCTTTCCCTTGCCTCATCCATACTTGTCTCCCATGGCACAGTCAGCTCCACCATTGTAACCTGTGCACAGACCTAGCCACCAGCACCATGTCCGGCCGAAGGGCAGTTACTACCACCTCCTCTGGCACTGTACGGTTTCCCTCATCCACCCGCACCTCCCAATCATCCCCCGCTGCTAAGATCCCCCCACCATCATCCCTCTGACCCTTCCTTCTCACACTGCATCTCACTCCCTCCTTCACAAACCGGATTCCCCTCACCCTAGGAGGCCCATTCTTCTTCCTTGCCTCCACTGCCACCCTCGCCACCTCCGCCATCTCCTTCAACACCTGGTTATGCCTCCATGTATAGGCCTGTAATAGACCTCCACATGCTGACAAAATGTGCTCTAGTGAGCCCTTCGCCTTGTTGCAAACCCTGCATCCACCATCCTCCACAATGCCCCATCTCTGAAGATTTACTGGAGATGGCAAAACATCAAAGGTGGAACTGATCATGAAGCGCACAGCTCCAGAGGACATTGACCAAAGGTCATTCCATGACACCTTCCTCTGCTCCACCCCTTCCCATCGAGTCCATGCTCCCTGCACTCCCTGCTGTACAGCCTTGGCAAAGCGATACTCCTCCTCCTTCTCCTTAACCGCCTCCACCACCAACTCCCTCCTACCCTTCCTACCTTGCTTGCTGTACCATCTAACACCCTGATGAAACCCGACCCCTTTCCGACCCACCTGAACCGCACCCTGCATCTCCTTCCACTTTGCCATTGCCACTGCCTCGTCCGCAGCCTCCTCCGCCCTCCACTTCCTCCCTGTGCGGATCGGTGGCCTAACTCCTGCTATTGCCTGGTCCTTTGACTCCCTCATCATCATCACTAGCCTAACCTTGCCAGCTTTAAACTCCTCCACCACTGACGTCATAGGCAATTGCAACCTGCCTGATCTGCAAAAGAATGCCAGATCTGTAAGCATTCTTGGAACGCCTAACCACTTCCGGTAGTACGAGTTCATCTTCTGCTGCATCCTCCCAACCCTGGACACTGCCACCTCGTACACCTGCAGTTGCCACATGATCCGTGGTAGCAAGCCAAACTGGCAGCACCACACCTTCGCATTCCCAGGGATGAGTGTCCTGTCCACCCTCTTCAACCACTCCACCACTTTCTCATAGATTTGAACTCCTCGGTGCCTGTCATTCAACTTGCCCTCATACCACCGCCCAAGGCTCTTTACACCCTGCTCAGTGACCTGAGGGATATCTTCTCCCCCAATCTGAAATCTCCTTGCGACCACCTTCCCCTTCCGCACTGACACTGAGCGGCTCTTCTTGGCCTTGAACTTCATCCGTGTCCAGGCCACCAACTCCTCTAACCTATGGAGGCCATCTTTGACCTGGGTCTCGTTGCCAGACACGATTGTGAGATCATCCATGAAAGCCCTAATCGAAGGCACAACCACATCCGCAGCCAGCATCAACCCTTCAATTCTCGGGGCCACACACCGGGTTAACACTTCCATCCCAAGGACAAACAGCAGCGGCGAGACTGGACACCCCATGGGGATGCCAATTTCTAGCGTTTGCCATTCTGTTGTGTCAGTCTGGGTCGTGAATCTCATCCTGAACTGGCTGTAGTAGCTCTGCACCATCTCGCGGATCACCCTAGGGACCCAGAAAAACTCAAGAGCAAAGCTGAGATACCTGTGAGGAACTGATCCATATGCATTTGCAAGATCCAACCAGATGACATCCACATCCTCCTTCTCATGTTTGCACCTCTGGATTGACTCCCAAATCATCTGGACATGCTCCGTGCACCCAGGGAAACCCGGGAATCCTGCCTTCTGTATAGAGGTGCCCACAAACTTGTTCTTCATGACAAATTCTGACAACCGCCTCGCTAAGACACTAAAGAGGATCTTACCATCCACGTTGAGAAGCGAAATCGGCCTAAACTGGCCAATGCCTTTGGCATCCCTCTCCTTTGGGATATATACCCCTTCTGCCACACACCAGCTGACTGGAACAATCCGCTCCCGCCATAGCACCCTTAGGATCCGCCACAGCACCCTTCGGACACGAGGACAGTACTTGAACAGCTTGTAGGACAAGCCATTCTGCCCAGCTGCACTACCAGCTCGGGCCTTTTTAACCACGGCTTCAACCTCCCACAACTTCAACTCACTCAAGTCAAAGCTGACCTCTGGCTCCTGTGGCCTCAATAGCCCTGCCACCCCAGTAAAAGGCTCCTCTCTCCTCCCATCACAGTATGTGGCCTTCAGACGCCTCTCGAGCTCTTCCTTCGACACCTCTAAACTTCCTGAAACCCCTTCCTCAAACAACCTCTTTGTGAACCTGTGCGGATTCTTATAGAACTCCCTCCTCTCCCTCCTCCTCCTCCTCCGCTTTGATTATTTAATTGGCTATCAGCCTGGTAGGTCACTACAAAGGAAAGTTTCGTGCATGAGTGAACACATTGATTTTTGTCTTTTAAGACACAAAAGTAAACATTGCAAAAATTGACATTTTGTCATTCATTTGCCCAAATGCCCTCCAACATAGCAATGATAACAAGATACCGATTTGACACAATGAGAGATGAATAAAATATAAAGAATAAGTTCTTATCCCCTTGTAGCTCTGTATATCTTCAAACATAAACAAAGTGAGAAATTAAAGGGGAAAATAAAAGTTTTCTGTCGAATCTAACTTGAAATGACAGGGAGTATTAAGCCACAAGCATATTAAAATGGACTGACTGTTTTATTTCATTATTTTGATTGAGGAATTTAAAGATTCATGAGACAAATTCAAGAATTGAATATCATTTTCAAATTTCTTAATTTGAAATAACATTTGAAATTTTTACCATATTTGTTAATACTGCTTTTTCCATGCTATTTGAATTTGGATTTGAGAGAAGATTCTTAATTTTCTCTAGTATCCTTTCTTTTTTTACCTTTCTTTATCTTTGTGGACTACAAAGTCATTAGATAATAGGTAGCCAAGTAAATTACTTTTAAGATGGTATATAAAGCATTACTATTTAGCCAAATTTTCTATGAGAAATATGAGCTTGAGAAAGTGTTTACTTTCTTATTTTGCTGAGTGCATTTGAAAAAAAAAATCATCCATTCATGTTTTAACATTTATAGACCGCATAGGTGCGCGTACGCGCTTTGAAAGTTTAACATGCTCAAGTCAAGCTCAAAATTTTCTGCATACGTTTCAGGTCATTTGGAGCATTTGGATTATTGGTACAAAGTCGACGAACGCGTACGCGCGCACGCGCGTGCATATCTATGGAGGGGATGTCCTAGACGTCAAGGAATGATTCTACCAAGTGGAAAGTTATTTCAACACAACATGACATTGTGTTGAAATTCGAACTCGAAAAAAGACAGTGCCACCGTGTTTATGGATGTTGCATTCAAAATTTCCAGTTTACGTGCAGCAAAGATTTTGTACTGACTAAATGCACACTTCTGGTTCTTAACGGGCCCATTTTGGTATAGTTCCTTCGTTACTTTGTTTGTCTGCTCGTTGCACCTTATTTGACGTGACCAGTCAAGAAACCACTTACATTGTAGTTAAGAAAGTTACCACGTGATCGACGGCTCCTAGTACTTGTATCTCTGAAGAACTAAGCAATGAGGGTAGAGTGTCTTGCCCAGTGGCAAGGTGGAATCAAACCGTGGATCTCAACAGTTAGAGAACACGTTCTCAGCAATGGCAAGGAAGCCTCAAAGACTTCCTTTCTGGTCTAATCGTTACGGTCAGTTTGATATAATCATAGTTTTCAAAGACGACACTTATTCTTTCTTTATCTCGCTATTATTTTGACCCAGGCCAAGACATCGACTGTGACTTTGAATACGGTGTCTGTGGATGGGTGCAAGAGACGGATGATGACTTCGACTGGTCACGTAATAACGGAAGTACCCCATCGTTAGATACCGGACCAAGTGGGGACCATACCACTGGCTGTAAGCTATCTTGGTTTGTCTTTCCGTAGGTTGAGCATTGGTATCGCATTCCACGATGATTGCTCTGCTTAGTACATTTAGTTTTCTCTTGTGGTCAAAAAGTCTGTGAGACTATGAAAAGTAAAAAAAAAGAAGATGTTTATTGTATACAAACAGAATAACTTCCGAACGTTTTCGTACTCCAACTTTCATCGTCTTACGTGTACTTTTTCGTCTTTAGAACTATGAAATAAGTTCAGATTTCTCTTTCATGTTTATGTTAATTTATATCATATACATTAAAATAAACATGAAAGGAAAGATCTTGTATATATATACATATATATATGTATATATATATATATATATATATATATATATATATATATGTGTGTGTGTGTGTGTGTGTTTGAGCATTACTATGTGTGTATATATATACCAGTCATATGGAGGTGGTTCTGTTTAATACGCTGTCTACATTAGAATGTACCGCTTCATAGTCAGTCTATGTGCAATGGGAGGGTGTATTCAAAATTAACGTACATTTGAGGTTCTTTTGGACATTCAGAATATGAGACACTTACTTGTTCTCTGGCAGGCTTCGTGAGATATTGTTCAACCCCCACCAATTTCGACTGCCATAACCCTGTACGTAATCTTACTTTATTTTTTCAATCCAAATCTATGGAATTAATATAAACAATGTGTGTAGAGTTATTTACGAAGACATTCATCTCTGCTCCTATTTCCACATACAGATGGAAGTTACATGTACATTGAAACTTCTTCTCCGCGTTCCTATGGAGATATTGCCCGTCTAAGGAGCCCCGCCTACTTTTCTGCCAACACTTACCAAACTTACTGTCTGAACTTCTGGTATCATATGTACGGAGACACGATCAGTACACTGAATGTGAAGATGGCTGACGCAATGGCAAATTCTACGGTCATGTTGTACACACTATACGGAGAACAGGGTGACATGTGGAATGAAGCAAGAGTAAGTTATGACATAGTTGTTTTCATTTAAATATCTAGTCTCGTTTATTCGGTTTTTTTTTTTTTTTTAGGGGGGTATTTATAACATCGACATGACAGTTGAACGGATTGTGTAAACAATCACACACCTTTTTTGCTTTAACTACAACTGTTGACGGTGCATCACAAAAAAAAAGTCGCATGCCACATTACTTACTAGGTGAAATAATTCCGCTTTGTCAACTGTGTTTTTATTTTTCGTTTTTTTTCCCGGAATACTAAATATCCCTTAATAACCAATATCATTTCACCATCTTGGATGAGCTATCCAAGACAAAGACCAGGAGAGCAAAAAGGTTAACCCTAGCACATATACCAAATAAAGACTGTTCGAGCGGTGATAATGTTGCTGCCCACCATATGAACTTTGACCAAATAACTAGGAATGATGTAATTTTTGAATAAAGAGTTCTTTATAGACAAAGCCAAAAGTTGTATTTACCTGTGACAGTTTCGACGACGGGCTGTCATCTTTCTGAAACGATGGCTTATCGGCAACTGTCAATTTGATATACATGAAGTGAATGAAAATTTGGTATCAACATCCTTGAAATTAACGGTTCCGGGGTGTTTCATGAAGCTGTTCTTAAAGTTACGAACGATTTAAGAACAACTAGTGATTTTTTTTTTTTTGTGTGTGTGCTGAATTATTGAAATTCTGATAAGTATAACGTCAGAACGTGTTCAAGTCGTTCTTAAGTCCTTCGTAAGTTTAAGAACAGTTTTATGAAACATCCCCTGCTCGCATAGCGGTAAAGCGGATATCAGAGAATATCATGTGATATGACATTGCATAAATGAAGTTCTTAAAGTTTTTAGGTATTTTGTTTGAATTGTAACGTGTGCCTGAAGATCTAGGGTTACTCTGCTAATAAGCTAACGCCCCTTGCTTATGAAAGAAATTAAACGTGACACGTAACGAATTGGCTATATGGGACGAATTCTCATCCATGTGGGCACTCACAGTTTTATCACCCCTAAATGTTATGACAAACCTCAATGTAAAACACCTTAACCATAAAAATGTAATAATAACCCTAAATGTGATAACTTTTAACTCTAAATTAAATATTCACCCTAAATGTAATACATCTTAACCCTAAATTTAAAAGCGACCCTAAATGTAATAACAAACCTATAGCAAGTGTAACACATTTTAACGCTAATTGTAATGACGACCCTAAATGTAATAAATTTTTACGCTAAATATGATGACGACCATAAATGTAATACATTTTACGCTTAATGTTATGACGACCCTAAATGTAATATACATTAACCTTAGATGTTATACCAACCCTAAATATAATTAACAGTAATTTCAAAACTAAACTAATAATAACTAATAATGATTTTAAAATGATAATTTGAAAACTAAATGTTATAACCGGAGATAACCATAAATGTAATACATGTCAACCCTAAATGTAATAACCACCCTGAATGTAATATCCACTCTAAATGTAATACATCTTAATCCTAAATGTAGTACTCCTTTACCCTAAGTGCAATACCAATCCTAAATGTACTACATTTTAATGCTAAATGTAATAACAATCCTGAATGTAATACACCTTGATAACCGGAGACAACCCTATCATGTACATAATACATGTCATGTCAACCCTAAATGTAATGCTTTTTGACCTCTCAATGTAATATCCACCCCTTTTCGGTATGAGGGGCGAACTCTCATCCAGGTATGCACTCATAGTTTCTGTATGAGTATGTGTGATTTCTCGAGGAACTTGTTCCGACTACATTCAATTACACCCCTTAAATACTTCATGAAGAACCTCAAAGATACGTTTTCAAACTTCCAATTCTCCAGTTGGATGTGTACAGCTACTACCAGTTATTCAACATCATAATGGAAGGTATACGCGGAAGCAGCTACACAGGAGACATTGCCATAGATGACATTTCCCTTCAAAGTGGGTCCTGCCCACCGCAAGGTACGTAACTTATTCACAAACATAGAAGAACAAACGGATGTCATAAACATTCAATGCAATTCAATTCATTTATTTTCATTCTTCTTTTTTTTCAACAAAAAATAACTCAGAATAAATCAGGAATTACTTCCTATTATTGTTATATCATAAGAATTCATTCAACTGTGCAAAGGATAAATGATAGTTAACAAATTAATAAAGATATCCATGCATACTTTCAAAATGCATAGTTATGTTTAGAGGGGAAAAAATTGAGAGGTCCTCTAAAAGCATGCTTGTATAATGTGAACCACTCAAAGGGTTCTTTATGAAACATTATATCCTCTCGGATCACCTTTCCTATGTGTAATGATTTCTTCCTCTTCCTTATTCATTTTTATTTCTCCTCAAATCTTGTACAGAGGTTAACTGAAAAAGTACTTCGAATATCAACTTGAAACTTATGTCATCTATGTATCATGTCCTAAAGACAACAGTTCTAATGTATCATTGTTATCAGTCAACCGTGACGTCAGTATGACTTTATTATCTGAATCACGTTCTCAATCATTCTCATTAATGGAATTAAAATTTTCAATGAAACTTACGTCATGTATAAGCTATACACTCACAAAAAAAGAAGAAGAAAGTAAACATTTTTTCAAGCACATATTTTTCATAGCAGATTTCAATCAAAATCATCGTGTCATATTCGAGTAAACACATTGATTTTTGTCTTTTAAGACACAAAAGTAAACATTGCAAAAATTGACATTTTGTCATTCATTTGCCCAAATGCCCTTCAATATAGCAATGATAACAAGATACCGAGTTGACACAATGCGAGATGAATAAAATATAAAGAATAAGTTCTTATCCCCTTGTAGCTCTGTATATCTTCAAACATAAACAAAGTGAGAAATTAAAGGGGAAAATAAGAGTTTTCTGTCGAATCTAACTTGAAATTACACGGGGAGTATTAAGCCAGAAACTTATTAAAATGGACAGACTGTTTTATTTCATTATTTTGATTGAGGAATTTAAAGATTCATGAGACAAATTCAAGAATTAAATATCATTTTCAAATTTCTTAATTTGAAATAACATTTGAAATTTTTACCATATTTGTTAATACTGCTTTTTCCATGCTATTTGAATTTGGATTTGAGAGAAGAGTCTTAATTTTCTTTAGTATCCTTTCTTTTTTTACCTTTCTTTATCTTTGTGGACTACAAAGTCATTATAGAGATAATAGGATGTCTTAACTTTTGTGCTTTGGAGGAGAAAAATTAATGTGTGTGCTCAAGCGTAAAGTTTGCCTTTTAAATAACCTACCAGGTTGATAGCCAAGTAAATTACTTTTAAGATGGTATATAAAGCATTACTATTTAGCCAAATTTTCTATGAGAAATATGAGCTTGAGAAAGTGTTTACTTTCTTATTTTGCTGAGTGCATTTGAAAAAAAATAATCATCCATTCATGTTTTAAAATTTATAGACCGCATAGGTGTGCGTACGCGCTTTGAAAGTTTAAAATGCTCAAGTCAAGCTCAAACATTTTCTGCATACGTATCAGGTCATTTGGAGCATTTGGATTATTGGTACAAAGTCGACGAACGCGTACGCGCGCACGCGCGTGCATATCTATGGAGGGGATGTCCTAGACGTCAAGGAATGATTCTACCAAGTGGAAAGTTATTTCAACACAGCATGACATTGTGTTGAAATTCGAACTCGAAAAAAGACAGCGCCACCGTGTTTATGGATGTTGTATTCAAAATTGCCAGTTTACGTGCAGCAAGAGGGAGGTCATTTGGTATACACTTTGCTTGGAGTTGCTTGTTGAGATTTTGTACTGACTAAATGCACACTTCTGGTTCTTAACGGGCCCATTTTGGTATAGTTCCTTCGTTAGTTTGTTTGTCTGCTCGTTGCACCTTATTTGACGTGACCAGTCAAGAAACCACTTACATTGTAGTTCATTCATTCATTCATTCATTCATTTATTTCCATATCAAAACATAACATCTACAAATATCAAAATACAATTGCCTTAGAACATTTATACATTTTGAATGGAGGGATCATAGAAAGCACACAAGAGGCTTGTTGGAAATGATCCCCTACAAACAATTATCAATACATTTCAACTAAACAATTATCATGCAAATTCATTTGATAAAACAAAAGTCAAAGATACAATGAACAGAGAAGAAAAGAGGCAGAGGTGGAAACAATGCATACTTATACTTACAGTTTCAGATACATTTCATCGAAAATATGTTTTTTTATAAAGCCTTTTAAATTGACGTAAGGTCTTGCTACTCTTGAGTGTTGGAGGAAGAGTTAAGAAAGTTACCACGTGATCGACGGCTCCAAGTACTTGTATCTCTGAAGAACTAAGCAATGAGGGTAGAGTGTCTTGCCCAGCGGCAAGGTGGAATCAAACCGTGGATCTCAACAGTTAGAGAACACGTTCTCAGCAATGGCAAGGAAGCCTCAAAGACTTCCTTTCTGGTCTAACCGTTACGGTCAGTTTGATATAATCATAGTTGTCAAAGACGACACTTATTCTTCCTTTATCTCGCTATTATTTTGACCCAGGCCAAGACATCGACTGTGACTTTGAATACGGTGTCTGTGGATGGGTGCAAGAGACGGATGATGACTTCGACTGGTCACGTAATAACGGAAGTACCCCATCGTTAGATACCGGACCAAGTGGGGACCATACCACTGGCTGTAAGCTATCTTGGTTTGTCTTTCCGTAGGTTGAGCATTGGTATCGCATTCCATGATGATTGCTCTGCTTAGTGCACTTAGTTTTCTGCTGTGGTCAAAAAGTCTGTGAGACTATGAAAAGTAAAAAAAGATGTTTATTGTATACAAACATAATAACTTCCGAAAGTTTTCGTACTCCAACTTTTATCGTCTTACGTGTACTTTTTCGTTTTTAGAACTATGAAATAAGTTCAGATTTCTCTTTCATGTTTATGTTAATTCATATCATATTCATTAAGATAAACATGAAAGGAAAAATCTTGTATATACATACTATATATATATATATATATATGTGTGTGTGTGTGTGTGTGTGTGTGTGTTTAAGCATCTCTATGTATGTATATATACAAGTCATATGGAGATGTTTCTGTTTACGCTGTCTACATTAGAATGTAGTGGAATATCAAGAATGCCTAGTAGAGCTTTACTCAGCTAAAGATGCATTCAAATGATTCACAAAATTCTCATTACAATGTGTGCGTATGACTTTCTAAGTGCTAGAAATAGCATCTAGACACCGCTTGTACGATATTTGGTGACTTCCAATGGTATATAAGTTTAAACACCCTAAATAATGTACCTCTTCACCTACCTATTAGATGATTTGAAGTGTGCCTCCATACTCATTCAAAGCCATTATAGTATCCAGGAAAATAAAGTATAGTATAATGAGCACGCGGCCTCTGCCTCATTGGAAACGGCATTAATTGCGCTTTCATCTCCCTACGAAAAAAAAAAAAAGATCCCCTTCACATCTGTATACTCTATGAGATTTGCTTAATACTCTTCCAGTTAATTTTTATAGTGCTATATGTGACCGTGCACCTCAAAACGAACATAAAGTCGCACATACTGATTTTGCGTGAGGACTGAAAATAAGTGAAATGGGTCAACCTAGCCGAACTTTACTTTTTCATATTTTCTGAAAGAGCGGGTCTTCTTTTACATTATGCTAAAATTTGGTATCATAAAACGGGTAGGAAAGTGTGTTTTTTAGCAGTTTATCTCGAACATTTTTTTAGACTAGTGTGATTAGGTGTGTCTTTAGAATCCCTTTTTCATTTCTGAAAAACCTTGTCCACACTCTTCACTTTCAACTCTAATAACTTTCAAAAGGATAGTGCTACTGCTTTGAAAGTTGACATTCATTATGGACAGAATGTGTTAATGAGGCATGCTTAATTTCAGTTTAATTTGCTAATTCCTTCATTGTTGTTACTCTGGTGGTTTACTTCCTGTTTTTTGTCCCATTCATCGCACAGCCAGCATGGTTTGGTAAAGATTAAGCGCTTGAATAGACACTGTACTTCAGAGCCTCTTTTCTCAGTTCACACTTTTCCTGAGTTTGTGCTTTCTTTCCAATATTTAGATAGGTTAGGGGAGTCCATTTGATTTGAGTTATACATCATTTTAAAGCTTAAAGTCTGTTCTTTCAGAATATGGTCTTAACTAAAAATTCATGTCTGGCGAGTTTTTTTTTTTGTTTGTTTTGAGGTGCAGGGTCACATATAGCTACAGAGTTATCACCCCTTTTTTAATGGATGTGACTGGATTTTCCACAGTAGATCACCATCAGCCCGGTTTTGCAGTTATTTTGGTGTGCGACGGACATTTTTAGATTTATGTTCGTAAATGTGACATTTTTGTGTTCTTCAGCTCACTTTGTTAAATACTGTTCAACAAGTTCCACACCCACCAGCCAGGAGCCTATACGCATTTTTTTTTCAAATGTACCATTCATGAATATATACCATATGTGACCCTGCACCTCAAAACAAACAAAAAGTCGCCAGACATGAATTTTTAGTTAAGACCATATTCTGAAAGAGCAGACTTTAAGCTTTAAAAAGATGTATAACTCAAACCAAATTGACTCTCCTAACCTATCTAAATATTGGAAAGAAAGCACAAACCCAGGAAAAGTGTGAACTGAGAAAAGAGGCTCTGCAGTACAGTGTCTATTCAAGCGCTTAATCTTTATCAAACCGTGCTGGCTGTGCGATGAATGGAACAAAAAAGAGGAAGTAAACCACCAGAGTAACAACAATGAAGAGATTATCAGATTAAACTGAAATTAAGCACGCCTCATTAACACATTCTGTCCATAATTAATGCCCACTTTCAAAGCAGTAGCGTCGTCCTTTCAAAAGTTACTAGAGTTGAAAGTGAAGAGTGTGGACAAGGTTTTTCAGAAATGAAAAAAGAATTCTAAAGGCACACCTAATCACACTATTCTACCAAAAATGTTCGAGATAAACTGCTAAAAAAACACACTTTCCTGTCCGTTTTATGATACCAAATTTTAGCATAATGTAAAAGAAGACCCGCTCTTTCAGAAAATATGAAAAAGTCAAGTTCGGCTAGGTTGACCCATTTCACTTATTTTCAGTCCTCACGCAAAATCAGTGTGTGCGACTTTATGTTCGTTTTGAGGTGCACGGTCACATATACACACATATTGTATATCATATCATATCATATCATATCTCACTTTCCCTTGCAGATGGAAATTACATGTACATTGAAACTTCTCCGCGTTCTGATGGAGATGTTGCACGTTTAAGGAGCCCTGCCTACCTAGCTAACAACACTAACGAACCCTATTGTCTGACATTCTGGTATCATATGTACGGTAACACGATCAATACGCTGAATGTGATAATGGCAGACACAATGGGATATTCAACTTACACGTTGTACTCAATGTATGGAGAACAAGGCGACATGTGGCAGCGAGCAAAGGCAAGTATTTACATGAGTAAAGTTGTTCCTTTTAATAACATTTCGATTCTTCGTCCCGTACGTGTATATATATATATATATATATATATATACATGTATATATAATTATATATTTTTTTTCTTTGATGAAATTTCATGAACCAAGATCCCAGAAAGTGGACCAAAAAGTTGCCTAAACTGTCACATAACTATATTTTAACTTTTTCACAATGTATATTTATATATATATGTGTATATATATATATATATATATATATATATATATAAAGCACTGGATGAAAGGTACAAGAAAATAGCATGAATGATGAGTGCAAATCAAGTCTAATACCTGTCAGTACAAAGGCTATAAAAACGTAATAAGCATAGTATGAATGATTCTCTTTAGTTTGAAAATGTATGAAAAATTAACATGTTTTACATCTATTTCCATCACAATACAATGAGCGCAAAACGTAAAATAATAATACTTGAAATCATTCCGATCAGTCGTCATTTACTGAATAACCCTTATTTGTGATCTTGGGAAGAGTTTGATCTTACAAAGCGATCCAGTGAGCAAGAAGATTCTGCTCACTGAATGAAAGAAGTAAAGACAAAGAATTATCAACACGAAAGCTGCTTGCTTGTGAGGCAAAAAGGATACCAGCATTTCATGCATCAGGGCAGTGAGTTGGCTCAGTCGGTAGCGCGTCTGTTTCACGATCCTCACGATCCTAAGGACCCGGGTTCGAACCTGGACTGAGCAGTGTTGTGTGTATTAAAGCATACCGTCCCCTCTAGTCAGAGGCAAAACACTCTGTCCCTCTAATAGGACATAAAATGGAGGTCACGTGTATGAGAGAGTAACAACTCATGCACGTCAAAGATCCCGCTTCATTCATTCATTGCAAAGAGCGGGGTGTTTAACCCGGTGAAGTGGTCCCACCTCACATCCAACTGGACCCTATGGAAGACCAGCTTAACGTAGATGAATATGGGCTATCCAGCCATCTTCTCAGATGGAAATGAACAAACAAACAAACATGACAATATACAAATTGAATCTATATTAGTTTGAATACTTAAATCTTAGTTTAAATATTACTGTGAATTACAATGTGTGTGTAAATTTGAAGTCGTAATATTCCCTGTATTTGAAACGCAACACGTACGTAACACTTGGCCAAGTAGGGCGGACTTCATCCTGTCGAAACCCGCGGTTTCGATATGAATATTATACTACATGTGATGTAGCAGGAACAACTTTTTCCCCCCAGATGTAATCACAATCCATCATACTTTTTCAAAAACCTCAAGGATACGTTATCAAACTTGCAATTTTCCAGGTGGATGTCTACAGCTACTTCCAGCTATTCAACATCATAATGGAAGGTGTATGTGGAAGCAGTTATACAGGAGATATTGCCGTGGACGACATCTCACTTTCCAGTGGATTCTGTCTATATGGTATATAACAATATGTACAAACGTAAACGCACAAACATAATTATACCATCAAATAGCAAACAATGAAACAAACCAACAAGCTCAGTTCGTTTTCTTTTTCTTTTTTGTGTAACCGCTGAAGTTGGTACGACGGAAGAATCTGAAATAAACTGGCTTAGATATGCGTGAGGATTGCTCTCAAAATGCAGCAGTCACTATACTTCTTTACGTGTTCTTTCCTTTCTGGGAAAATCACAGTGTCCCGCAGTGCAAAACGCACAGTGTAAACACATTATGAAATCTATTCGCATTGTTAAATTCAGGTGTTTTAACAACGTAATCGCATCGTGAATCATCAGTTCACAGTGTAAAGTGGAAAGAAACACAGTGTTTAACAGTGTGAAGATGATTTTATACTGTGGTGTGGTTTTAACACAGTGTTCATATAGTAATGATTTGTTGCACACTGTGAATTCATGACTCATATTGTGTTCACACTGCTAAAACGCTCAAATTTAACAGGGTGAAGAGATTTCACACTGTGTTCACACTGTGTTTTCCACACTGTGGGACACTGTGTTCTTTGTAGCAGGGAAAATGGATCATTATTACGTGAACTCTTTGTCAAAAGCACACCACGGTGCGGAATGATATTCACATTTATAAATTCGAGCTTTTTCACAGGGAACACCGTGGTCTTACCAGCAGAGTTCTGTCATGTTTTATTCTTTTACAACCCCAATTTAATAGGCATACGCTCCTCGATTGCCTCGAATAAAACAAAGATGTTAACTGCTTTAAATTTGTTAATTGTCTTTTTGTTAATACCATATATTGTGTCTCTTTCCTCAACACAGTCATTTGCGATGGCAATTCATTCCAGTGCACCAATGATGAGTGCATACCAGCTTCGTGGAGATGCGACGGATGGAGCGATTGCTCCGATGGCAGTGACGAATCTGGATGCGGTATTTCTCTCTTTTCTTTTCTTTTCTTTTTATTCATCAACCTTTTTTGATACATCCGCGTATTTCACATATCATAGATAAAATGTGCATACCAATTACTGTAAATCAATCATTCTTTTTTTCAAAGTGCAATACTGAAAGGTATATCATACAAAAAATAATGTACCAGGCCTGAGAGGTTCTGGTTAAAACTACTTACATGAGGTGCCTTCGACAGCACTATTTTCTGAGAGGTGCAGCCCCAAAGTTTAACCGGTGCCACGAACAATGGTCTGGCATATTTGTTTTATATCCTTCACAAATTATTTCAAGACTAACAGCAAAGTAAGTTGGATTTAATCACTGTTTGAAGTTCATAGAGTTCATTTCTTCTACTCACAATATTACACGCTCCAATGAATGGTCTGCAGTGCACGATATCCATTCCTTAGGTGCGTGAAAACCTAACTAGTCTTCTCTTGGTGGAAAAACCACTCTGCATTCGTGTCAATGTGATGAGCGTATGCGACACCATTTCATATACTAGAGAGTGTGCGAGTGACGTATTAGAGATAAGTTTAGCAAATTACCAGCGTGATATATGTATATAATATATTACTTTTTCCCTCGGGAAAACTCTCTGACTGGACAGGATTTTCATAATAGTAAATAATGTTTCGACCAGAGGCCAAGAAATAATTTGTTAGGAATATAATTACGTATCTCCATAAATGATAAAACTATGTTGAACATGATAAGATCATGAAGAAAGATATGGAATTTCACAATATTTTTCCAACCATGCAATGTTAAAGTTAAAAGTAGTGTATCATGGGTAATATACTGTTATAATTATGTTCGAACTTGAGATACAAAACGATAAGCGGGTTAATGTATATGTAGTTTTATAAACGCATTGTACTTGAGTTGTTTGATGATTTAAAATTTCGTCACTTGAACGAGCAGCTTATCAGAACGAAATTTTTATTTTTACTCGTTTCTTCCTCAGCTGGCGGCTTGTTTGTTTCTACTACTCCTGGTAAAGTTGTTACTTTTTCCTTCTTGTCACTGCATAATATATTTCAAAGCTTTCTCCCTCTCTCTCACTATGCATTTATAAATTGACTGTTCCTGGAGCCTTTGCAATGATTTTCTTGGTGCTTTTTTTTTGTCTGACATTTTATTTGGATAGTCATTCAATACGCTTCTTCTACAGTGTATCCTGTATCTTTTAGCGTGATCTCCTGCACCAAATAACGCGCCGAAGACGCGACTATACACAAATCTTGGATGGACTCGAAACTCGCTTACTTGCACGGAGTTTACACCGTTAGAGATTTGTTACTCGGTCTGTAGGTTTTTTCAGCATATAAGTGACATATCCACCGAATAAGCAATACACGGTTTTTCTAAAATACGAGAAACATGAAAAGGGTATTATACTCTTTTTGTATCTGACGTTCAGAAACTGTTAAAAGTGCTGAAACACCTAAAGCAAATTTTCCCCTGGAAAGGACAAGAGACTTATGATTACAATGTTGTTGTGTGATTATAGTCGTGTATTATCGTATATAATAAAGGTTACCTGTATATGTCAAAACGCAATAATATGATTTTGTAATACACAATGAAACAAAGAAGAGTCTTTGTTGTTGTTTTCAATTTTTCACGTTAATCCTTGTAGAATATCATAACTGTGGTAACTGACAGTTTCGATGTTACGATGGATCCTGCATATCAGATTATTGGCAATGTAATGTAATAATAAACTGAAACGGTGCTAGCAAGGAATATTAAAACATTTTTTTTAATCAGTACCCTATAAGAAGGTCCAATGGACTTCATTTTATTTTTCTCCTCACCGTCTTCGCCAAGAATAATCTTGATTATACAGAACCAAGCTTTTTAGATCAACAAAATGATGATTCTTTCCGATGCACCAGGACTTTGTGTATTCAAGAGAAGATTAAAGACAATTTTGGTTGTTTTTAGATGATATTTGAATTACATATTTTTGTTTTCATCACACACTGCATGACTTCGAAGTCAATTACCTGTGATCATGACATTGGATGGTGTCTTTGGAATGACTCTGCATGTGCCCAGGACCACTGCTACCTTACAAGCAGTATTTCCTTCATTTATATCCATCCTTCTTTCAAGAGTAGCTAAGTATAGAGTTTCCATACAATCAAACCTCGGCTTATTTTGGCGACCCTTCTGTTTAAGCTCCCAAAGCTATTTGTATTTGTTTTATTTTGTACTAAAAACTATGTGTCGATATACTGTTTGTCATAAATGACTTGTACACAATCATATCTGATGTAACGGAAATAAGCAGAAATAAATCAAACCAAACCAAACATCCATCCTTCTTTATTTTCCTTCCCTTCTTACTGTCCCCCTCTAACATGTCCCTTACCTTTGCCGCTTGTTGTTTGTCTTGTCTATGTCTTTGTGTGGTTTTCTTTACATTCTTTTTTTATATTGTAAGTTCGATCTATTGAGTGACCCACATTTCTACAAGCTTGTCTTTTACGTGGGCCTCTCTTTTCCAATAACACAGTAATTCTGTGCAATTTTTCTCCTCGAAATTGTATCGACCAAATGAATGTGTTATTTGAAATGAAATTTCATTTGAATTGAATTTCATTGAACTGCGGTAACGGGCTAATTTGAATTTCCACCAAGTTTGCCCTACGAACAGCGTCCATTTCTCTCCTCACTGAACTTTCAGTTCGATGTCATGCCAACAATTCTTCTGTGAAAAGTTTAAGCTTAGGCAAAGGCATTAAACTGTAAAGATTTCACGCAAATCCGACGTAAGTTGTGAAAACTATGTTCTGCAACTACCCCCACGTTTCACACGTCACGATTTTGTGAAATTGCTTTCATTCTCTCTTCCCTTTACCATACTCAGCTATTGATGGTATCATACAAGTATGACATGTGTAAGGATGTACATTAAAGATTATGGTAAGCCATTTTTACAAATTGAAGCGATAGAAATTGAATTGTAACGATCAACCTTAGTGACGGTGGATTGTAACTTGAGCTTCATCCTTAGATATCTGATCGAACAATCCAAGCAGATGGGCAGGTATGGCGAGGTATCGTTATTTTTTTTTTCTTTTTTCTCTTTCTCTTTTTTTTTTGGGGGGGGGTTGATTTATGTGACAACCAGTACCAATGGTCAATCTAAAGTAGGCAGCTATTAAGGACAGAACCCGAGCTTTCCTCAAAACTACACTTTAAGCTCAGACCTTCTTGTCATGCGCGTGTCATAGAAGGGCATTGATGTGATATGAATGAGGTAGTAAAAGGAAAGATAGTTTCTTTTACTTCTGTATGCCCAAATTGTACTCTCACAGGAACACCACGAGTGGATGGAGTCCGTTTGATCGGACCTCAGTCCGGCGAAGGTCGAGTGGAAGTTTTCGTCAACAACCAGTGGGGAACAGTATGCGATGATAACTGGGACATAAATGACGCCCGTGTCATCTGCAAGATGCTCGGGTATAGCAGCGCCACGTCGGCACCGATATGGGCCCATTTCGGCCAGGGGAGCGGGCCGATCTGGATGGACGAGGTCGCATGCTATGGCTTCGAGACTGACATCAACCAGTGTTCGCACAATGGATTTGGCTCGCACGATTGTTCTCATAGCGAGGACGCTGGGGTTTTTTGTGACATCAGTAATGGTAAGCGGGAGCGGGAAAGTCCGCAAGTCAGAATGTATCATAGAATGGCATATTTATTTGATTTTCTTCTGATAAACAATAAACAGCATACACATTTTTGTTTTTTTTTAGGGGGGATCTATATCTCGTTAAGTCCTTCTGTTCTTGATTACCGATAACCTTTTACTTGCCGCATTAATTTCCTATCCATAGATGTGTGTGAAAATTGTGGAAATTTGACTTATTGGCGCACAAAGGGTTAACCCAAGAAGAGCCAACGAAATGAAAAAAAAAATGCGTTCCCTGCCTCCGCACTCGTTGATACTTCCCTTTACATTTGTCCGTTGCAAATGTTTTCTTCAGTTTTTTTAGTTATTCATTATGTTTTACTCAGTCAAAATATTATTCCTATCTAATTTGTCACCGGATGGAAGACAAAGAGAAACGGACTTGGGACGTAATGTTACTTTTTGTACTGTTGCCACAACAAATTTTCGAAAAAGAAAATGTATAATAATCAAAAGTGTGACGTTATTCATAAATAGAAAAGAGATGTTCAATCTCATACTTGCCAGATATCCAGTTGAAAGTTCCGAGAGCTAAGATTGTTTATGAATCCTTTCAAGATTACTCTGTAATTTGTCTCGCCTCTTTTCATTGCCACTGTAAGTGCTTAAAGTATGAAACACACAGTCTTCATGTAGCTTGAATCCATTAACAGACAAAATTATGATAGCCAGATAACAGAAATCGCAGATCTTTTAATATGTGCTGCATTTTAATGAATAGCTTTACGGGATACCTTAATACTTTAACTTTATTTTATTCATTATATCATTGATGATAAAGTAGTAGGTGCACTTCATCGCATGAAAGCCATGCAGTGAAATGTCACTCGTAAACAGAACAATCTTTTCATCGCATCCACTTTATATCCGGATTACAATGAAGTTCAAGGGTTGGACCACGAATACTTTCATTTGATGTGCTAATGTGCTAGATATGGCAGTTATACGTCAAATTTTGAAAAAAAGCTATAAAAAATACTGAGTTTATCACATTTCTTATGTTTCCTCTATATTGCGGTGAACATCGTTCCACCGGGTAGCCTTGAGAAAGTTCAAAAGTAGAGCCATGCAGGATTTGAACTGTTCTACCCACTTGCCAAATATGACAGTGACACATCGAACAATGAAGAAAGTATGGGCACAATGTGCCCCCCCCCCCCGGCCTGTATGGAAAGGGTCATAGAGAGAAATGGGAAAGGGAAATACATTATTATAGGCTTTGTAACAGGGTTTGAGGGGTTGTATAATTTTGGTTGAGACCTAAATGTTTCAAACACTTTTAAGTGAAATGATAAGAAACCACTTCTGAACTATGAAAGAACATGCAGCTTCAAGAGAGAATCAATGTTCATTTCATTCAAAGAGTTTTTGGAATGACTGAGATATCCAAAATAGAGCAATCCTAATAAAATGTGGAACCCATGTTTGTTTAACTTTGTTTTTGGATGCCTCTGCCATTGCAAAACCGATTTTCATCTGATAAATTTTTGCATTCATTTAAGAAGGGTATGCTCTGTATTATTTCGCCCATTCCATATCTCCACCAATACTATACTATCCCTTTAACAGATCATGGTTCCATCACCTATTGATCAATATTAAACGGCGACACGTATTAGTGGTCCTTATATCTCGCTATCATTTTGACCCAGCCCAAGGAATTGACTGTGACTTTGAATACGGTGTCTGTGGGTGGGAGCAGGCATCGGATGATGTCTTCGACTGGTCACGAAACAACGGAAGTACCCCATCGTTTGATACCGGACCAAGTGGGGACCATACAACCGGCTGTAAGCTCTTTGGGTTTGCCTTTCCGTTGGTTGAGCATCAGTGTCGTAATTTCGTGATTCATATTCTTCTTTATGCATTTCTTTGTTTTCTCTCATTTTCCAAAAGTATGTTAGAATATGAACGGCAGAAAAGCGAATTTGATATGATTATTCATATTGAAAGCGAATGACATCCAAAAATTTGTGTACTTTTGTACCATTTTTGAAAATATTTCATCATTAATGTGTGGAATAATGAAGGAGGTTCAGATTTCGAATTCAGATTTATGTATGTACAATCATTTATTTATGTATATATTTATCTATTTATTCATCTATTATTTATTCACGTTTGAGTGTGAATAAAATAACTTATGATATGAGTGTGTTTGAGTGTATAGCGTCTGAGTCAGAAAATCCAAAAGATATAAAAACAGTTTAACTCCGGTAATATTGATTCATTATACTAAATAGTAGTAAGAATGTGCGCTTATGGACGCAGAGAATATCTTTCAGTGATGACATACAATCATAGAACCCTTCCTCTGACCTTGCAAGTCCTTTAAAATTTCTTGGATTTATCTCTCGGAAGCGTATACGAGTCTGTCGATAGCATTGTGCCTGTATATTTTATAGTACTGCCAAAGCTTATGCGGTCTGTTGACAATTAAGGTCATTCCATGATAGCTTGTTCTTGTTGTCCAAATGCGGAAAATAGCATACCAAGATCCCATATCTTCCACGATATTTGGTGCGTCATTTACCCATTTTTTGATAGTGTGAAGTGTGCTTGCATGCTCATTTTGAGCGGCATTTCACGTCAGAGAACAAAGATCCACCAAACATGCCATAACCAATGTTAATGACTATAAAGACAGCGGCTTCAGGCTCAGACTTCATCTCCATAGGAAAATTTTAAACTTCACATTTCTATCCCCAGTGGAATTTGGTTGATAATCTCCATATTTAGCTTTGCTCTATGGTCACGTTAAAAAAAAAAAATTCATTATAGTTCTCCATGGATGAGAGATATTCAAATTTCTCACAGTAAAGCACTATTGGGACTTGGCAGTTAGACATAGTGTGGGATGGGAAGTTTTAGTTTTAATGCACGTACATGTTACATTTTCGTGTTCTCTACTAAACTTGTTTAGATACTGTTCAACAAGTTCTAAACTTAAAAAGTCGCCTTTCATTATTCTTTTTAAAATCCCTATCAATGAGATGTACCATAGTCAATAGATATACATGTCGCGTTTATTACCAACACATCCATCTCAATTTCGCTCGCAGATGGAAATTACATGTATATTGAGACGTCTTCTCCCCGTTCCTATGGAGATACTGCCCGTTTAAGGAGCCCCACCCAATCGTCTAGCGACACTAATACACCCTACTGTCTGAAGTTTTGGTATCACATGTATGGTGACGCAATCAATAAACTAGAAGTAAAGATTGGAGACGCAATTGGAAATACAACTTACACGTTGCACTCAATTTACGGACAGAGGGGCGACTTCTGGCATGAAGCAGCAGTAAGTTATGATAAAGTTGTTTTGTATCGAGTTAAATAGGCTACTCGATCTCGTGTATATTTATTTAGTCTATTGAACTTGCATGCATAGTGTATAAGAGAGTAGTTTAGACACTTGAATTTCAATAGCGATTTTCACATCTAAAGTAGTTGGCTGCATGGTTTGCGTTATAGTCTATGCGTTAAAAGCAGCTCTGGATTCTCTTTTCACCAGTGAAACTTAAGTTCGTGTGACACCTGCTGTTGAAAAGCAAGCATCATCATCATCAACAACAACAGCAGCAGCAACAACAACAATAACGTGTATTGAAATTGCATGCATGGTATATATGAGAGTGATTTGGACGTTTAAATTTCAATTGCAATTTTCAAATCTAAATGCTATAAGAGTTGGGTGTTTAGTTTACATTATAGTTCATATGCGTGAAAAGCACCTCTGGATTTTCTGTTCACCAGTCAAACGAAAAATCGTGTGACACCTGTTGAAAAGCAAGTATTAACAACAACGACGACAACAACAACAACAACAACAACAACAACAACATGTCGTGGTCCAGTGTGGCTGACTTTCCTGCAGTTTGAACTCACAGTTTCGGTATTTATTCGCGTGATGTAGCATGAACAACCTTTTGTTTTTGTATGACCATACACTCTTTTTTCATTCATTCATTCATTTTTATTTCATTTCCGGCCAAAACATATAATATGACAATTTCATATAAACAAATTAAGTACAATGTAACTATTACATTTCCAAATGAAATTTAGATGCACGTCATTTGTTTACATGACTCAATAAACATACTAGCTGAAAAAATACATGGGCAAAATGTGACTGAATCATATTGAAAGAAAAGGTCGGAAATGGAGGGGACTGCTAAAAAGCCAAGCTTGTAGAATGCAGTCCCCTCGTGAGTCGTGAAAATTATAGTAATAATGTAACAAGACAATTTGACATAGTCCTCGGGAAACAGAAAATAAAACAAGTATACGCACACAAAACGCACACACAGACTAAAACAAAGCTGCTCTCCTACATACGCGAGGAAAGAATAAATAGGAGGTCAAAGGCCAGAGGGGGACAGGAAGACAGAGGGCGAGAGAGAAAAGGGCAAAGGAGGAAGAGTTCAAGGGCCAATGCCAGGGCACATGAGACTTTGGTCTTACCAAGAAGTGGACTATCTATAAGTAATATATATAACAGTTATGAAATAGATTAAACAAAGTAAAGACATTAACAGCAAAGAAGTCAGTTAGCAACTTTCGAAATGCAAATCCCCAGTGATATAAGAATTGATAAACATTTTCTTTAATTTCAAAGTAAAAGTGTTAAAACTTAGAGATTCTTTTATACTGCTGTCAAGGGAGTTCCAAAATTTAGGTCCAGCGAAGGAGAATATAGACTTTGCCAAAACCGTCCTAGAGAGTGGTAAATGGAATTCATTGATTTGTCTCGTGGGGTATGAATGTACAGTTTTATTTTGAATAAACATGGAATCAAACGCAAAAGGAAGGGAATTATTTATCAATTTGTACATAAACTGACCTAAATTCAAACAATACAAATCCTTAATTTTTAAAATATTATTTTGATAAAGCAAATCGTTTGTATGACATCTCCACGACTCTCTACAAATAATACGAAGAGCTTTTTTCTGCAATAATAATATTCTTTCTAGATATGAGGAGTAAGTGTTGCCCCAGGAGAGAATGCCATAGTTCAGATAGGGTAAAATTAAAGATGAATATAACATAAATAAAACATTTTGGGGGAAATAAAACTTAACTTTATTGATTACGCCGACATTTCTAGAAATTGTACGGCAAATTGAATCAATATGCAAGTTCCAAGTGAGCTTATTATCAAGGATCAAACCTAAAAATCGAATTGAAGAAACTTCTTCTACAACTTCATTATCCAAATAAATGTTCTGAGATAACTTTTCCAAAGAATTACTAAAAAGCATGCATTTAGTTTTTTGAAAATTAATTGATAATTTGTTGGCTCTAGTCCAGTAAAGTAACTTTTTTATCTCGATATTCATAGTATCAATCAATAACACAGGATCAGAACTCGAAAAGAACACATTTGTATCATCAGCAAATAATAGAAAGGAAAGAATACTTGATGAATGTTCAGGGATACGTTTTTAAAAACTTCTAATCTTGTAGGTGAGTTTGTACAGCTACTTCCCGCGATTCAACATCATATTGGAAGGTGTATGTGGAAGCAGTTTCGAAGGAGATATTGCCATAGATGATATCTCGCTTTCCGGTGGATTCTGCCAGGTGCAAGGTATGAAGTTATGTACAATCGCACAAACTGATACCATAAAAACGCAGCAGACATTCCATCAAGCAAACAAACACTCAGCTCTTGCTTGTGTGTGTGTGTGTGTGTGTGTGTGTGTGTTCGCGTGCATTCGATGAAGTTAGTATGATCACGGAAACATGCGAAATATACTGGCTTGATTGATATGCGTGAGTATACTCAAGATTTAGGGATGAAATACGAAAAGAACCTTTGACGACTGATTTTAAACTGTGCATGTGCTGCTAATCCTTGAAATTAGAATTGCTAGTAATGAACATGAAAAGATTACTCAAGGCGAACGTTTGGATTCTATGATGTAACGATGACGGTCCTTGAATTCTCTGTCTGTACGTGTTTTAAAACACAACACCTTTATACTGAGTGGTCCGGCTATCCCCTGGTGATCTGTTGTAATTGCGTACTAGTAATTATTGTAAGTGTGACCAAGATGGGTCTAATTGTACCAAATTTTGTATTGTATATTGAAACCCCACACACATTTGCACTTTGTACACACACCTGCACTGTAGTATGCACTTGCAAAATGCACATTAGCACCTATGCAGTTGTTGTCTCTCAAATCTCCGGTAATTTACATTTCTGTATTACGGAATGGCGTCGTCACATGTGAATACCCCCGATATTCCTGCTGACATTATACCTATGCGCGACAGTAAATATTACACACCCCTTGAATTCAATGATATTGTATCGTATAGTTCAGATAATATTTCACTTCTTCATATAAACTCTAGGAGTTTGAATAAAAATTTTGAATATTTGGAAAATCTTTTGCACTCTTTAAACAATTTCGAATTTTCTGTTATTGGAATAAGTGAAACTTGGTTACATCAAAACTCCCCAGATATCTTTAATTTACCCAATCATAAATTAGTTAGGGCTGATCGTCAAGGAAAAAGGGGTGGCGGTGTTGCGTTTTATATTGCGCAAAATTTACAGTTCAAAATCCGTTCTGAAATCACGTTAAGATATGCAGAAACGTTATTTATTGAAATTGAGAACCCAATCTCTAAAAACGTTATTATAGGTTTAATTCATCGACCTCCTGATCTGAATTGTGAATTATTTTGTGATGAATTGGATTTATATCTCCATAAGATAGGTAATGAAAGCAAACATGTTTTTATTTTTGGTGATTTCAACATTAACTTTTCCCCCACATCCGATAACAATAATTCCCTTAATTTTATGCATTTAATGTATTCATATGGTTTTATGTCGATTATCAATAAACCCACCAGGATAAATCCACACTCGTCAACTCAGATTGATAATATATTTTCGAATGTGTATAATAATACAATTATGGGGGGGGGGGTATATTATGTTATGAAGTTTCTGATCATTTACCAATATTTTCAATTTGTGAATGTAAAGTGGGTCGTAATAAATTACATGATAAAATATGGTACTATAAAGAGTCAAAACGTAATGTGGAATTATTGAAACAGAATTTATTTTTAGAGGAATGGACAGATATTTATAGTATTAACAATGTTAATTTGGTATATAAATGTTTTAATGATAAATTATTGTATTATTATGAAAATAATATTCCTTTATGCAGAATAAAAAGTAACCGAAATAAACCAAGAAATCCTTGGATTACAAAAGGTATTTTGAAATCCATAAACACTCGTAATTTTTTGTATAAGTTACATATTCGTAACCCAACTGAATTTAATTTGAATATGTATAAAGTTTATCGAAATAAATTGACAAAATTGATTCGTTTATCCCGCAGATTATATTTTTCTGATAGAATGAAAAAGGTTTCTTCGAATATTAATGCAACATGGAAAATTATTAAAGAGGTCCTAGGTAAAAAGCCTGATTCTCCGCCAACGGATGATATCACATTAAACGGTATTAAAATAAATGATCCTAATATGTATGCTAATTCATTTAACTCATTTTTCGTTAATATCGGTCCGGAACTTGCTACTAAAATTAGCAATACTTCTGCTCATTTTACAGATTATCTTTTTGACCAAAATCAAGAGTCTATTTATTTTAACCCAACAAGTCCCAGTGAAATCATTAGTATCACTAAATCTTTAAATAGCTCTAAATCTTGTGGTTCTGATAAAATAAGTATGATGTTATTGAAAGAAATAGTTTATCCACTCGCAGAACCGTTAAGTTATATATTTAATCTTTCTTTATCACAAGGTATTTTCCCTGACCTGCTGAAAATAGCGAAAGTTAATCCTGTACATAAAAAAGATGATCCTCATGAAATTAGCAATTATCGTCCTAATTCTTTATTGCCTAGTATATCCAAAATCTTAGAAAAAATTGTTTATAATAGACTTCTTAAATTTATTAACAAGTATGATGTACTTATTCCCAATCAATATGGTTTCAGAAAAAAATATTCAACTGATTTAGCACTAATACAAATTTATGACAAAATTACGAGTGCTTTTGCAAACAAAGAACATGTTGGAGGTATATTTGTGACCGTGCACCTCAAAACGAACATAAAGTCGCACACACTGATTTTGCGTGATGACTGAAAATAAGTGAAATGGGTCAACCTAGCCGAGCTTGACTTTTTCATATTTTCTGAAAGAGCAGGTCTTCTGTTACATTATGCTATAATTTGGTAACATAAAACGGGCAGGAAAGTGTGGTTTTTTAGCAGTTTATCTCGAACATTTTTGGTAGAATAGTGTGATTAGGTGTGTCTTTAGAATCCCTTTTTCATTTCTGAAAAACCTTGTCCACACTCTTCACTTTCAACTCTAATAACTCTTGAAAGGATAGTGCTACTGCTTTGAAAGTTGGCATCAATTATGGACAGAATGTGTTAATGAGGCATGCTTAATTTCAGTTTAATCTGATAATCCCTTTATTGTTGTTACTCTGGTGGTTTACTTCCTGTTTTTTGTCCCATTCATCGCACAGCCAGCGCGGTTTGGTAAAGATTAAGCGCTTGAATAGACACTCACTTCAGAGCCTCTTTTCTCAGTTCACACTTTCCCTGAGTTTGTGATTTCTTTCCAATATTTAGATAGGTTAGGAGAGTTCATTTGATTTGAGTTATACATCATTTTAAAGCTTAAAGACTGCTCTTTCAGAATATGGTCTTAACTAAAAATTCATGTCTGGCGACTTTTTGTTTGTTTTGAGGTGCAGGGTCACATTTTGCGATTTGAGTAAAGCATTCGATACTCTTGATCATTCTATTTTACTCACCAAACTTAGTCATTATGGTATTCGAGGACAAGCACTTTTATGGCTTAAAGATTATCTAACTAATAGAAGACAATATGTTATTTGTAATGGTTGTGAATCTGACCCCCTTTTAATTAAATGTGGTGTTCCTCAAGGCTCAATTCTAGGCCCATTATTATTCCTTCTTTATGTTAATGATATCATAAATACATCCTCTCTTCTCTCTTTTGTTCTATTTGCTGATGATACGAATATATTTTATTCTCATAAAGATCTTAAGATTTTAAATGACACTTTAGATATTGAAATTAGTAAAGTATCAAATTGGTTTAAGTCTAATAAACTTTCTTTGAATATAAAAAAGACTCATTTTATTCATTTCAAACTTCATTCTCATAATGAAGATACGTTGATACATATTAACATTGATGATATCCCATTAGAAAAGAAAATGAATTCAAAATTTCTAGGAGTATGTATAGATGAAAGTTTGACTTGGAATGAGCATTTACATCATGTTACAACGTGTATTTCTAGAAATATAGGGATAATTTCCAAGCTGAAGTTCTTTCTTCCTCGTTCAACTTTATTTCTATTATATAATTCCTTAATTCTCCCATATATAAGTTATTGCAATGTTGTATGGGGTACTTGCGGCTCTACCAAAATAAATTCTATATTTAAATTACAAAAGAAAGTTATACGTATTTGTACAGGATCGCATTTTCTGGCTCATACTGATTCTTTATTTCATGAGCTTAAAACATTGAAGGTTTTTGATTTGAATATTATTCAAGTAGCAGTAATTATGTTCAAATATATACATCATCAACTTCCATCATTGTTTGATAACATGTTTAGGTTCAATACTTCTGTCCATTCGTACCCTACTCGTATATGTAGAAATTTCCACCTTTTGAATCCCAAATTATTAGTGACACATAAATCTATAAGACATTCGGGTCCGGATATTTGGAATAATCTCCCGGATAATATAAAGTCTTGTTCAAGTATTTATTCTTTGAAAGCTTCACTTAAACGATATTTGATACAATTATACTCTCCAAACCAATTGAGCTAACAAATATTTATAGTATAGATTGTCATCTTATTGTCAATCTCAATTTTCTTCCTTCAACTGCATCTTGCACTCTCACCTGCAACTGCACTGCACTCACCTGATCACCTTCCTCCAAGAGAGTTATGTCGTTGGATAGTCATTTTATGAGGCCTCCATCCATTTCAAGCTTAATCGCTTATGATGGTGGTCTCCTGCATTCAATTATCTCTGTTGTTTACTGAAAAATACTGTATATTTTATTTTATGTTTCTGTGTATCTACATTGCTCAATGCAATCACCTATGTGAATCTATTTATGTACTGTTATCGATTTATTTCACTGCACTTGTTATTCTTTGTCTTTGTACTTTTTGAAGTTTGCATTCAAATTGCATCTGATTGAATGCAGAAATAAAAGCAAACAAACAAACAAAACAAAAATGTAATGACGCAATCAATCTCGCATTTTATTTCCAGTTGAAATTTTAATTACAAAATTCAAATATTTTGATGTTTTTTTAATTTAATACGAACGCTTGCTTCTATTTCTTTTATCTATTTTGTCACGGGAGAAATGAGAGAAAACAAAGTTGGAAGTTAACATGTTGATTTACAGTATCTGAGGCACTGCTATCATTTTTACGTCATAGAAATATGAAATTATTTTTTTCAAATGTAGATTAGATAATTAAGAGACCAATATGACTATCATTTAGATATATAAAAGTAAGGTTAAAGCTGTTACGTCGCAGTGGCATCAAAGAACTGCATTCCTCTGCACCGATACTGATTCATAGATCATTCTTTCGAATTCATTTACTGCTCCTGGTTTAATATTGAGAAGCTCAAAAGATGGAGACAATTTTTCATATCGTGTAAATTAATTCGCAATAAATTAGCATTGTTTACGACATCGACAATAACATATTATGCTATTGCGTAAACAGCTTCTTAGAGTAACATTTATTGCATTGAGTCTGTTTCATCGTCTTAGTTCATTGATGTAGGTTTGCAATCATTATGGGTGCGCTATATAGCTTATTCGTATTGAAACCATGCACTGAAATACCATTTACTCAAGGAAAGTAGTAGTTCCAAACTTCTCATGATTGTGCCAGCATTTTGGATGATGTCTGAGGATAAACGATAATTTTCATTATTTTCTTGTCCACATCTGAGTTTGATAGGGAAAAGGAAACCGGCTGTTAGACATGATCACGTCTTATCAAATATACACAAAACTACTGAAACTCTGACGAGAGATGAATGGATTTTTTTTCTGATTCAGTATTGGATAAATGACATACATAATTTTAGTCAGTGTTTTTAACTGGTGACTGAAATCAATTATGAAACAATCCTCGTAATTTCATTGCTAAAGGCTTCTTGAAACTTTAAAGATAATTTTGATAATGTTTGTACAAGGACGGCTGCTCAGGACCGATAACATTATTTTTTGCTTGTCTCTTGTTTTGGTCCATGCATCAGATTCTTCTACAAGAAATTGGTACCAGACCTCACCGAGTAAGACAATGCATTATCCTATATTATGAAGTTTTATGAATATTCATGTACTTAAGTGCTGTCATCATGCACACTCAACAAATTTGAAATAGTGGTAGGTATAAAAGGAGACGGGGTATCTGGGCCTTTAGTATCATTTCTCAACAATTCCTCTTTACCATATAAAAGGATAGAGAAGTTATGGAAGTGGCTGATATTGAGAATCTTTAAATCATAGCCCGGTTATCATCTATGCAGTCGATAATTCAGTGACTTTTCCTTTGGTCAGGCGATTGTAACTATTACAATATATCTAGGTTCCTTTGAAATTCGCACACCTGAAAAGTTACATTTGTACTTATTATGTACCGTCAGCTCCAGGATATTGTAATTCAGGATGGTTCCAATGCCTCAACGGTCAGTGCATACCGGACTACTGGGAATGTGATGGAATCGACGATTGTTCCGACAACAGCGACGAAGACCATTGTGGTAACTCAACGTCCATAGCCATTTTTCAACACTGCTTGTTCTTTTTTCTGTGGTGCTATTTTAATACCTGTTCAGTATCCGACATACTATACTGTCAATACGAGGAATCTTTGAAGGCTTCAGTGGCGGTAGAACGTAGGGTGGTAGAAGGCTTCTTTCTAGGGTATATGTTTGACCCTCAAAAGGGCCTGCCCAGTACCGACTGGGTAGACTGACTTTTGCATCTTTATGGTACAATGGAGATTTTTGATTTAGTGTTTTAGTTTGTTTGTCTGCGTTTGCATTTATTTGACGTGGCCGGTCGAGAAGCACTCAGACAGTTAAATGTTCACAAAGAAGCTACCACATGCTTGACGACTGAAATGTACATGTACCTCTAAAGGACTTGGGGGGGGGGGAGTGCCGTGCCTAATGGCACAGAGTACTCAAAGCGGAGACCATATTGTTCACATTAATGTATTCATAGCTTCAACAAGGTGAGCCACAACGGCTCGCTTTTATCGTCTACTAAGCATTCCATTCACTGGCAAAGGTGATGCTCATCGTTGATTATACTTTCTGGGTCGCTTTCATTCTGACCCAGCCCAAGCAATCGACTGTCACTTTGACTATGGTGTCTGTGGATGGGAGCAGGAAACGGATGATGACTTCGACTGGTCACGAAACAACGGGAGTACCCCATCGATTGATACTGGACCAAGTGGAGACCATACAACTGGCTGTAAGTAATTTGGCTTTGCCTTTTCGTAGGTAGAACATTCGCATAGCAGCTCCATGATGGTCAGTTGCTCTTCTGAATTAAATCTGTGAGCATTACAGGATGGTAGGTAAGAAGTATTTCTGTAAAACGTTGCGATATTACAAATTACAACGTACAAAGGGCAGACAAATAAAATTAAAACTCGTATACCTTATATCTTCACCCCTCTATTGCATGCACATGAAATCATGCACATGAAATCATGCACATGAAATGTTTTAATGCAAAAGAAGATAAACACTGTTATCTTTGAATTTCAACAAGATGCTATCATCAAATGAATAAAACAACATGTTTTAATGCCACTCTCCTTACATTAAAAAAAAAAGAATATTACAAGAATTAACACAGATATTCTAACTGTTTTAATTCTGTGTATTTGCATACAACAATACACGTACCTTACCAATAATTTTGGGTGAATGTTTCATATAGGGAAAACAGGCATTACATTTAGGGTTGTTTCCAGTTGTAATAATTATCCAGGGCCAAAGTATATCACATTCAGAGTGCATTGTGTACTACCCTTAGTGTCTTCGTAGCCAGCATAGTGTAAGATAAACATGAAATAGAGGTAGACTTACTTGTTTTAGTGAAAATTATGACATATACGACATTTTCGCGTTAACTGGCAAGCTAAATTTCTTGCATACTGCTGAACTACCACCAACCCAATTGCCATGGACGCATACGTACATATCCTGGTTGTTTGTGTTTATCTTATACTGTATGCAGCGTAGCGTACCTTAGTCCATAATGTCAAGTTTAATTACATGAGACATCCTCACCACGCCCATATTCCACATGCAGATGGAAATTACATGTACATTGAGACTTCTTCTCCGCGTTCCGATGGAGATGTTGCCCGTCTTAGGAGCCCCGCCTACTCACCTGGCCAATACCAACCATACTGCCTGATGTTCTGGTATCATATGTACGGTTACGCAATCAATACACTGAATGTGATAGTGTCAGACGCAAGGACAAACTCATCGAGCATTTTACACTCACTGTATGGAGATCAGGGCAACATGTGGTATGAAGAAAGGGTAAGTTATGATAAAGTTGTTTAGTACAGTTAAACCTCTTGGTATTGTACATTTTTTGTAGTTTTTGAATGTTCGTACTTGATTTACAAGGAAGTAACATTGACTAAAACAATGGATTGTGTACAAATAACGGTTCTTTCCTCCGACAACAAAGTATATAATGGATGCATATTCAGCAACCATTTAAGGGCCCACAACAAGATGGTGCAAAAACACATAGCTATACTTCAACTTCAAAGGGCTCGATGCCGGGCCACAAAATTTCCATAAAGGTTATCACCAGTACTGTTTGTGGCACGGTCGGACGAACATGACTTAGAATTGTTTGCTATGTTTCTATTCATTTCTGGCCAATACTTTTCTTGGGCCATCCAAATTTCAAATGCACAGATTGAAGTTGCCGGAACTGCCATCAAAGAAAAATTGTCACCCGCGATACATAATACATACATATACTTAGATACTCGTATATATAGATATATCTTTATACCCTACACACACAGGGCTCGAAATTAGCGGTGTCTCGGTGACCAGGGGACTCTAAATGTGGATATCGGGTCAGCAATATTACATAGACGTTATCTTTTGCTGGCCCAATCGGACAGTTAAGATTCAAAATGGATTGCTATGTTTCCGTTTTGTTTGTTTTTTTTTTTTTTTTTTTTTTTTTTTTTTTTTTACCTAGTGCTAATATTTTTCTTTCTCGGGCTTTCAAAATTACAGCTCTAAATATTTCAATTGCCAAAACGGACCCCAAGAAAAGAAAAGTTAGTGTCGAGCCCCCTATATACATGTTATGAACCGGCGCGCTTGTTGGTTCCGAGTAGAGAGATGCTGAAATGACAGAATTTGCTTCCGCAATCCTTTCAGGCTTGTCCGCGCCATTAATGGACGTCAGCTCGATCGGACAACAAAAAGAGTACACAAGCACGCACAAGCACACCATCACACACACACATACACACACATGCACACCCTCACACACCCACACGCACACGCCCAAACAAACACACAAATAAGATTTTTACTAGTTGGACTCACTTAGGTATGCTATTTATGGTTTGATCTGATTTAGTTTGATCGGAACAAATTTCCGCTTCATTTCATTTCATTTCATTTCTTTATTGTCCAAATTATGTATAAAAACATGGCATGGAAATTTGATTTTGTCACACATTCATAAACACATATTGACAACAGATAAATAGCAAATAATATTACATTACATATGTGACCCTGCACCTCAAAACAAACAAAAAGTCGGCGGACATGAATTTTTAGTTAAGACCATATTCTGAAAGAGCAGACTTTAAGCTTTAAAATGATGTATAACTCAAATCAAATGGACTCTCCTAACCTATCTAAATAATGGAAAGAAAGCACAAACTCAGGAAAAGTGTGAACTGAGAAAAGAGGCTCTGAAGTACAGTGTCTATTCAAGCACTTAATCTTTACCAAACCGTGCTGGTTGTGCAATGAATGGGACAAAAAAACAGGAAGTAAACCACCAGAGTAACAACAATGAAGGGATTGTCAGATTAAACTGAAATTAAGCATGCCTCATTAACACATTCTGTCCATAATTAATGCCAACTTTCAAAGCAGTAGCACTATTCTTTCAAAAGTTATTTTAGAGTTGAAAGTGAAGAGTGTGGACAAGGTTTTTCAGAAATGAAAAAGGGATTCTAAAGACACACCTAATCACACTATTCTACCAAACATGTTCAAGATAAACTGCTAAAAAAACACACTTTCCTGCCCGTTTTATCATACCAAATTTTAGCGTAATGTAAAAGAAGACCCGCTCTTTCAGAAAATATGAAAAAGTCAAATTCGGCTAGGTTGACCCATTGCACTTATTTTCAGTCCTCACGCAAAATCAGTGTGTGCGACTTTATGTTCGTTTTGAGGTGCACGGTCACATATAAAACATCAAGTGAATACTCAAAAAATACAGGGAACCAAACATACATCACAACATTGACTAGCATCATGTGTTTAACGTGCAGAGGGGGAAAAATAAATATATTTGTGTACATACACAGAAAACTATGGAAAAATCAATTGCCACAAAAAGTTGTATAACAACAAATTCTGAAACACCTTACTTTACTTTAAAAGGTACGAGATGGCCAATACGAAGAATGTACAACATAAGACACTCCAAACAACAAAACTACACAATAGACCGTCGCCGGCCGGAAAAAAAAAAGTTAAAGGGATCGTACAGTTTTGGTTGAGACCTAATTTCAGGTTTCTAACATTTTTGGGTGAAATAATGAGCAACCTCTTATGAAATATGAAAGAGCATGTAATTCTATGAGGAATTCAACGTTTATTTGATGAAAATTGGTTTTGACATGGCTGATATATCCAAAAAAGAGCGATTCTGATAAAGTGTGGGACCCACACTTTACTACAATCGCTTTGTTTTACTTTGTTTTTGGATGTTTCAGTCATTCCAAACCCGTTTTTGATCAAATAAACTTTGAATTCCTCTTAAAATGGTATGCTCTGTACTATATCATAAGTGTTTTCTTGGTATCTCGCAAAAAGTTAAAAGCCCAATTCTCATCTCCACCAATACTGTACCATTCCTTTAAAAGAGGGACCCCGTGAACAACACTAAAGCAAAGGGGAAAAAAGATGGACCGACCACTAATATCGATGCTCATCACTACATGGCATGTAAACAAACAAGCATGATGTAGGTTTCAACCGATCTCAATTACAGTGAATAATGATATCTGTATCAAGTTCTTTAGAATTAACACTCGAGCTGCATGTATTTGAGATATGATTAATATCTAAGTATGTCATTCGACATGACAATTTTGCATTGCATTGCATTGTTATCATAGTTGAATTTTATTAAAAGTCCAAACTATAATCTGTTCCAAACGGTTGCCAAAGAAGCAGTTAGGTTTACTTTTTTCATCACTCAAACTAACAAACTGCTAACATTACTTGCTTTTGAAAAAACCCGGTAACCGTATACATTTTTACTCTTACACGTACAAGTGGTTCAACAAGGTCGGCACTCGTAGTCTCGGTATAGAAGGTGTCATTTATCATGACAAACTTTCTTCTGACTATATCACACTCCCAACTTTCAGCTTTCAATTTTCGACGACCTTAATGACACGTTTTAAACCATTCAATCCTCCAGGTCGATTTTTACAGTTACTCCCAGCGCTTCAGCATCGTAATGGAAGGTGTTTGTGGAAGCGATTTTACGGGAGATATTGCCATAGATGATATATCCCTTTCCAGTGGATTCTGCCAGCAGCAAGGTATATATCAATACGCCCAAACGTAAACGCACAAACAGATACATTGCAAATATATCAAACAACCAAGAAAATAAAATCAACCAAACTCAGCTCGATTTCTTTTTTTTAAGTTGTTGGATTTTATACGACTGCGGAAGGATGTGAAATACAATGGCTTGAAAGATATGCATGAGTTTATTTATAATCTCAATTTAGGGTCTTTATACAAAAGACACCTCGAATATCGTGAAAACGTACGATGAGCTGGAAATAATTGTTAAAAATTGCTAGTAATTAAAGTGAAAAGATTATGTCCAAGTAAACATTTTGATCCTATGGTACAATAGCGCACTCATTCTCGTGGTTTAATTCTAGTTGAATCGTATTAAATTTTGTAAGCTTTCTGATTTCGTTTTTACTCTATGAGACTCATTGCATAAGACGGTTCTATTTAACGTATAATTCACTCTTACGACTATAAATAAGTATTTTTCTCTTTTTTGTTGTGACTAGTAGTTCATATTTTTCACTTTTGTGCCAGGAGTCTCTGGATCGTGAACGATGTTCATTTTTTTTGGCCCCCACCTGATCTAGCGAAATCAAAAATGGCTGATAGAAATGGGTGGTTCTTAAACTGAATGTATAGACACAAAGCCATTAGAACCCCGATGAAAGATGAATACATATTGCTACAAATGCCTCCTGACTCTGTATTGGAGTCATATAACATTACAGACAGTATTTACAAACTCATGTGTAAACACAATGAAAATTCAACGGGAATCTTCAAAGTTTCAAAACGTCTTGTTCAGTTCAGTTTGATTTTATCTCTGCATGTTTTCAAAGAAATCATACATGGAAATGAAAGCAGAGGTATCTTACACTAAAATATATAAACAATGATATCACATTTATAGGCCTAGTATAAAAATGTCACGACAATCAGTAAGTTTTGGACTAACAATATTGATATCAAAGGAATCAACAATACACTTGAGGCCCGGTAAAGAGGGAAAATGCAGGAGCCTGCCATCTGAATCATGTACTTGATAGTTAACTTTAATTTTGAGATTTTAAAGGTACGGATGTTGCTTTTACATGTACAGATTTTCATGACTGATAACCATGCTTTTCTTCTTCTTCTTCTTCTTCTTCTTCTTCTTCTTATTCTTTGCCCATGTATTAGATTCCTCAACAAGGAGTTGGTACCAGACTACGCCGGGTAAGACAGATGGATCTATTCAGAAATTATGTTTAAAACCTCCCTCATATTTCAAGTACTATTTTCATGCGCACTCAATAAATTTAATGTAACAATGGGAGAAGAGATCATTAGATCTTCAATATCTTTTTCCGAACCTTTAGTTATTGCTGTTTTCCTCTGTACAAATAAAATAACAACAGGTTTGGAAATGACTGATATTGATAAAAAAACATTACATCGAACCTGAATATTAGCCAGGCTAGCATCAAGGCGGGTACATAATTCCGAATCGTTTCGTGTGATGAGGCGAGTATATTACAATACGTGTATATCACTTTCATTTGAAGCCCGTACTCTCGAAAAGCTAAATGTGAGTTTATCATGTACCTTTATGTCCAGGATATTGTAATTCTGGGGAATACCAATGCAGAAACGGTCACTGCATACCAGACTACTGGGAATGTGATGGAATAACTGACTGTTCCGACAACAGCGACGAAGACCATTGCGGTAAGTTGGCCACCATATGATAACCATCAACCCTAACTTTCTTTTTATATGGTTCCATTTCATGACAGGCGGAGTGCAATACTTAAATGCTGAGCTTTGTTGTATATCATGACCATCTGTAAAGTAAGAATAGCTGGATGAACATCCAGCCTTCGGGTCATTATGGAAAGTGATACCTAATATGTATTTCGTGCCAAGTATTTATTACGCGTATCAAGGCACTGTAACACCCCAAGGGCAACTACCCCCGGACAACAACCCTCCTAGGGCAATCACCCTCCAGGGCAATTACCCCTTAGGACAACTACCCCCGGAAATCTACCCTCTTAGGGCAACTACCCCTCAGGGCAATTCCCTCTAGGACAGTTATATCCCATGGATAACTACCCCCTGGGCAACTACCCCTGGATAACTACCCCCTCCCCTCCCGAACTACCCCAAGAGAAGAACCCTCGAATAACTACCCCCGGATGACTACCCTCGGATTTTAATACCACCCCCCCCCCCCCCGACAACTAATCCCCGGATAACTACCAACCGGTAACCCTCCCCCCCCCCCCCCCCCCCTCTCCCCCATAAATACCTTCGGATGACTACCCACTGGATAACTACCCTCCCAGGACAATTACTCTCTGGGGCATCCCCCCTCCCTCCCCTGGAAAACTACCACCCGTTATAGTTTTTTTTTCTGTAAGTTTATAACACCATATCAGAGGACAAAGCTCATGTGCATTTAATGGCACCTTCCTCTTGCACTGTTATTACTCACTCTGTTTGCGTGTCAATTATTACCGGTATAACACATAAGACGATAAACATGAGAAAATGAGAGTTGATTTCACTGCCATTCATATTCACTTAACATCAGAGAGAGGCCTTCGATGTATAAAGCCATGATTTCGGATAGGATCCACGGTTTCATTAAAGTTGTCAGTCGTGACAAACTGTCAGTCCCAGACAATTACCAATCGTTGTAGGTCGATCGTTGTAGGCCCATGGTAGAAAGTCAGTGACCAGAGCTTCTCAGCCAATCAGAACCCAGGATTTTATTTAAATTATCAGAGACTAACAACTTGTCATAGGTGGCAACTTTCATCAAACGGTGCCCTGATCTGTCCTAAGAGTCTAATTACAGCTTATTGTCCATACACGTATAATTTTGCTAGTTTTCAAATTAAATGCTGTTGATACTTAAAAGGATACTATAGTATTGGTGGAGATGAGGATTGGGCTTTTAACTTTTTGCGAGATACCGAAAAAACCAGAGCGTATGCTTATAGAGCATAACATTCTAAAATGAATTCAAATCTTCAATCTGTATGTTTTGGACATAACGATGTTGAGATCAAAGGATTCAACAAAACACTTGTTTTCCGATAAAGAGGGAAGTGCAAGAGCCTGCCATCGTAAGCATGCACTTAATAGTTTTTAAAAGTTACGACAATCTATAAGTTTTTGGACATTACGGTATTGGGATCAATGGATTCAACAAAACTCTTAATTACTGGTAAAGAGGGCAAATGCAGGAGCCTGACATCTTAAGCATGCAATTGATAGTTAACTTTGATTCTCAGATTTTAAAAGTACAATGTTGCTTTTACACGTAAAGACTTTCAGGACTGATAATAATTCTTTTTTTTTACCCATGTATTAGACTCCTCAACGAGGAGTTGGTACCAGACTACGCCGGGTAAGACAAATGGGGTGTAAACCTCCCTTACTGTCATCATGCGCACTCAACGAATTTAATGTGACTGTAGAGAAAAAAAAAATATATTAGATTTTCAATATCATTTCCTGAACCTTTGGTTATTGCTATCTGTCATCTTTACAATACAAAACAAAGAAAAGTCTTGGAAATGACTGATATTGATTTAAAAAAAAAAATTACATCAAACCTGAAGCTGAGCCAAGCTAGTATCTAGGGTTAGATACATAATTCCGAGACATTTCGTGTGATGAGACAAGTTATCTAGTGTCATTTGAAACCCGCACTCTCGAAAAGCTAAATGTGAGATTGTTATGTACCTTTATGTCTTAAGGATATTGTAATTCAGGGGAGTACCAATGTAACAGCGGTCAGTGCATACCAGACTACTGGGAATATGATGGAATAATTGACTGTTCCGACAACAGCGACGAAGACCACTGTGGTATAAAGTTAGCCATCATAACCATCAGCCTATTTTTCTTTTTTGTGGTCCCATTTCCCGACAGGTAAAATACAATACCTCAAAGCTGCGTTTTATTGTTTGTCGTGACCATCTTTAAAGTAAGAATAGCTGGATGAACATCCAGACTTCGGATCATTATGGAAAGTGATAAATGTGCATTTCGTGCAAAGTATCTATTATGTGTTCTGACTTATCAAATAATATTACATCTTCAGTGTTGCAACTGTTGTACTAGAGGGCCCTCGTTACTATCATAGCCCAGTGTTGTCAGCTACCCATCTATTGAAACACCCAGGTTGTGAAAGGGACATGCTGGGTAAAAAAAAAACACAAACAAAAAAAAAAATCCGAGGACGTTGGAACTTGACCTTTTTTTCCTTATCGTGCGTTGTAACGTTTCTTTTCCCCAGCTTGGTGATTTGTAAAAGGCGGTTCAGAAACTTTCCGCCTTTCGTCATGAAGACTTTCGGATCCATTTTTTTTCGGAATAGGTACTATGCACTATGCAATAGTTAGATTGACACGAAAATGTTATTGATATAGCTCGGTTTATTGTCGTTTCTTGATGTGTTCTCATTGTCAATCTTCTACACAGTCACCTGCGGTGGCAATTCATTCCAGTGCTGGAATGGTGAGTGTATACCAGCTTCGTGGAGATGCGACGGATGGAACGATTGCTCCGACGGGAGTGACGAATTGTCATGCGGTATTTTCTTTTTACTTCCATATAATATTATAAGCATCGTGTAATATCCGTGTATTGTGCGTATCAAAATGTAAAGTACATTCCATACGCATATTTAAAATGAAATATATGCTTGTTATGCATTGTACGTTTAAGACTGTCATTATCTTCATAATATTATTTGTCGGTAAAAACGGACAATGTATACCGGGCAACTGGGAATGTGATGGGTTCAGTGACTGTTCCGATAACAGTGACTGACATTACTGTGGAATAAGTTTCCCCCTCTTTCATGTGGGAAAATGAGAATATTAACAATTATGCCCTAAATACTTCATTCATTTTAAACTACATATACTTGTAACTTAAATATCAGGGAGTGAAAAAGGAACGACAGTAAAATATGACGCAGTCATAAAGGTTGAGAACAAAAAAGGCATATTTTGCGCATTTTCAGTACTTGTAACACAATGGTGATTGCGTTCCCCATCTATAGAAATATGATATGAGGAAAATCAAGAAAATGTGCCTATAAGGTGATTTTGGTACAGGAAAGGGTTTCTCTGTACCAAGTTTGAATACCGGTGTTCTCTCTTTTGTTGTAAATCCCAAGGAGGACCGATATACCTCACAGAACCTCCAATGCCCTACGCCGGAAGCTGCTACGGCTTTGGATGTAACTGTATCGGAAGTAACTGCCTTTCATCAGACTGTTACTGCGATGCAGCGTGTGAGCGGTTCAACGACTGTTGCTACGATTATAGCTACTATTGCCCTAACACTGGACTAGGTATCATTCGTATTGCTCTCCTCTATACTTTGATTGTGTACTGATGTTGATGGACTTGGAAACATTAGTAATATGACAATATCATGCTCCAGTCAAAATTAAATTTTGGTGTTGTGGAAAAGGAAATCTATACAACATCAGTTTTATATTGCAAAATATTGCAATAGCTGCTACACAAATGAAATAGAATAAAGTATTTGATGGCAAAAAGGGGACCTTGGCAATAAAATCTTTGTATCAATTTGATGATGGACAAACCCATGAAGGTCATGCAGCAACAGAGTAATATCTATAATAGGATTATCAAAAAGGTTCAGATTATATTTTGGTAACGTCTTACATTTCACTACAGGCAGAATAACTTCCATTTCCGTTGAATTTATATAATCCATACGTATGTGTGTGTGTGTGTATGTCCGTGTAATTTACTTCCATGTGTTCCAGAAAAAAAAAAAAAAAACAAAACAAAACCGAAGAAGAGGGGTTATGCTTTGAAAATGTGATCAACCATGAAATCTGCAGTGCTCGTTTGTAAATCAGTTTTGTAACTAACAGGGCTACCCTGTGAAAATAAAACGGAAAAAAATGAATAAATACATACCTACATAAATAAATAAATTGACATAATTCTGTCACAGTCAATGAGTTGTAAACATGAAAGCTGATTCTTTGTGATTCAATCTGTAACGAACTCTTCTGTTAATAAGTTAAGTTAGTCTTTTAGAAGTAATCTAAAATCCTATTTGTTTAGCAGTGCATTTTTAAGGCAGACTTTCATGTCTTCTTTTTCATCTTCTTCTATTACGGTGTATGTATTTTCAGTCGTTTTGCCAGATGTAAAGCGCCTTAAACATTTAATCAGAGTAGAGAATGGCGCTATAGATTATGTATGTATGTATGGTATGTATTATTAATTCCTAGTCGCAAATGCGGACAAGATAATCTTGCGACATCTCTGTTTCTCCAAAAATCATTGACCCTGGTAAATTTGCAGGATTCATTGGTGAGATCATTACAATAATTGAATTGACTGGAAAAAAAAAAACCCAAACATAATATTTTATCATTTATCAAAAAGCTGGACATCTACATTAATTCTGTTGAATCCTCAAAATACTGGAATGTTTACAATGTACCGTGTTTGTGCAGAATGTTAGCATGTGACTTGAACTGTTTTACAATCATCTAAATACCATATGCACAGGCATCTTGAGTGTATTTTATTCTCTTTTTATTTGATTGTTAATTTGATAACTTTTTTTTATCCTGCCAGATTTAGAAAAATGTTTCTAATCGTACAATATAAAACACTTAACGTCAATTTTTTGTCTGCATTTCTACGCTGTGCAGCAAATGGACTTTACTACATCCAAGCTTTGGACGCTTTACCGGTAAGTCTGAGAAACCGGAATCCTTCCAGAAAAAAATAGGTAAAGACGAGATTTCATCATTACCATCCTTTTTAATTTTTCTTTCTTTAATGAGTTCCCTGTTGTCTTTGTATTAAATTCGAAAGTTTTCTGTCGTTACTACGGAATTACGATATTTAGACCGTTCCTCATACAGAATAGTCCCCAATATGTTGATTGTAATAGCGATACGGATAAGAAATGTTCGTAAGATATACTTTTGGGACAATTTCTTTAGCCAAAATCACCAGGAATAGTGGGAACAGAATAGCGCCATGACAGTAATACTTTCATCATCGAAAATTTTAATGTAAACTGTGCTACGAAATATTGTCAAGCGATGTATAGTTTATCAAATTCTTCAATATAAATCACTTCGGTGATGTAAGGGTATAAATGAAGCTCATTTTGTAGACAAATCTTCAAGCATGTCAAACGAAGCGTGAATGTCCTTCAATATTTGTCTCCCTCTACAGATGAAATGTGTAAGATCGCAACTGCTTATCTTTAATCTAACAAACATGTCGAATCAGCAGTTGGGATCTTACAAATTTCATTTGTAGAGGGAGAGAAATTAAAGAAAATTCACCCTTCAACCTTTAACCTTGTTATCAATACCTTGTCCGCCTTGGACTACTTTACATAACAATGTCGGAGCTTGGGTAGTCCAGTGGTTTCTTTTCCCGACATGTTTGTTAATTGCAGAACACTATTTGCGAGCTTACACATTTCATTTGTAGAGGGAGACAAAGTGAAGAAAATTCATAAGTCAATCTTCATCCATCTCCCACTATTCTCTTGCTTTTGTGTCAAATGAAATCGGATTTAGGTTGAAGTGCGTCGTCGACGTGAAATCAATGGCAAGCGACGCCGCAGACGCAGGGATGTTGGGGAAGAGGAAGGCGAGGACATGAACAAAACCCGTCGTCGCAGACGCAGAACTGACGTAGAAGAGGAGGAAGCCGATCCCGAACCCGAAGCCGAAAACTCGTCTGAATGAATATGACCCCGCTGGAATGAAAAAAAAAAAAATGATGGATGGACTAGCTACTGACTTCGATATCTACTGACTTCGATGTATTCTTAAGGGTATTTTAACCCGTTCCTTCCGCAATTCTCTGGGTGCCTTTAATGCCCCCAAACGAGATTCTTTTCGCCCGTCGACAGAGAGGCACACAGTTTGGTAATATAGCTGTGTGAAGGCAGTCAAGCAGTTCATTGTGTCCCCCTTTCGACGGTCAACTACATGTGCCAGTGAACAATGGAAATATCGATCGGGTGCGAGGTATGAATAGAGCGTGCGCTGATGAGGTCTCAGAATCTTTTGTTCTACACAAAACCAGGTACCTGAATGAGGTGACTGGGGTCAGCGAACCCGCATTTCTAACTGATCTCAGCCTTGATCGCTATGTACATGTTCGTACGAGTTTACAGCAGAACAAGCAAAAAAACTAAATCAAGAAAAGGTACATAATACGGAAAACACACATTTTTCAAACAGAAGGAGAACAAATCCTGATAGAGTAAACTCTGATCATTTTATCAAACCTACTTTTCTGAGCATTTTAACACAAAGAAACATGAATTTAGGCCACTGAAACAGGCACCCTTGTCTTCATTTTGGGAACCTGGTAAACCAGGTTCCCGTAAGGAACGGGTTAACTAAGACAGTGATTTTTACCTGATTGCATGTCATTGTCGACCTTATTTGTTTTTTCTTTCGCTAATGATAAGATACCGATCATGATTTAAAATCTTGTATGATTGCAGATTCGATGCTTAAAACAAACTGTTTTTTTTTTTTCGACACATCTGGTATCACTATACTTTTCAATTACTGTCATCGTGTGTCTAGACCGTTGATTTCACGCTCTGGAGCTATTATTCTTACTCATTATTATGGTCTGAGACTGTAGGAAAGACCGTCTACACACCGCAGAAATAACCAAAGAAAACAGCTTTCTTGTCACGGACAAAGATCCATTAAGAATTTCAAAACTGAAGAAGGGAGGGATATTTCTCCGGAATTATCCGCGATTATCTGCGATCTAATTTTCAGCTTGATTGATGACTCATTTATAATGGAAATTGCAGAATAGTGGACATTTTTTTCGGTCGCAAATTACAGAAGGTGAAATGTATAGGTTTCCGATTAATAGACTTCCAATTGGATCCTGTTTATCTGAGTCTTAAATGCTTTTACTGAAACCCTTTTAAAGGGTAATATTACCTAGAAGCGATAGAACGCGTGCTCTTCTTTTAACGTGCTTTATCAGACTGTTCGAACAATTGGAAAGTCGTGCACACGGTATTCAATACCTCATTGCTATAACCTGCAGTGGTCGGTCAAAGTGTGAGGTCAATGAACTATATCTTCTTCTTTACACATCCGTATTATAATAACGAAAACAATTAAGTACTTCTCGTCTACAGTTGTGGATGCCCTCTAAGTGATTGTTGTGTAATTTGAGTAGTTATTAAGATGAACAAAGTTTATCACTCATGCAATGGTAATGAGTATAAAAGTTCGAGTTTAGAAATTGGATTGTTAATGATGACTACAAAGCCAACAATAAACTATTTCACTTGAATATCCAAGAAATCTTCGAGTCATTGTGTGTTTGTACCGTTATAATATTATGTTGTCACACCTGGGTAAGGCTACGAGGTGTAACTTTAAATAGACAAGGATAGCAGCTAATACAAACATCTGTCTATTTGCGTGTATGAATGATAAGCAGGTGTTGCCGTGATTATTGTTTCAAAGTTGTGAACGTCGGTATAGCTAAGATAAAGAAATAAATTCGACCAATGGTTATATTCCCTTATGGTAATATAGAATTACATATTTCAATGAATCGATGATGAATCCATGAAGAACAATATCACAACGATTTACAGGTAGTGAAGGTATTAAGCAATTGTGACAACTGTCCAAGAACAAAACTAATATAGATCTAAAATATCACTTCTCCTTTGAACAATGCTTTACTATCAATATTAAAGTCACGTGCACAGCAAGTATCAAAGCCCAATAACATCACAAAGATGGCATGCTGTATTTCATTGACAAACATTCCGAAGTTTTCCGGTTGAGTGCATAAAGGTTGCTAATAATTATGTGCGTTTGCGTTTGTGTCTGCAAGGTGAAATAGGTATATAGATATATAGTTTTTATTTGATTATATCAAATATAGTCCTCTACAGCTGTATTGTCTGTTGATACAAATACGGATGGAATGTGTTTATTGAAACATAAGTATACTATTGTTTGCATATACAATATAATATTATTATATACAGAGATATGATGATGCACTATTATTACTGTCATTGTACGTCATACACTAATACATGCGTGTTTGCAACATACGCAAATACATAATCTAAAAAAAAAATGCATTGAATAGATACACAATACAATAAAAAGCGGTATAATAGTAAAGCCCTCAGTGGAATCACTGATGTGTTATCGGAATTCAAATTGTCCTACAATACCAAATTTTGATAACCTAACGGAGTAAAGCACAACAGCAACAACAACAGCAGCAGGAACAACAACAACTCACGCACAATGCGCTGTATGATTATCGTTTAGTGACCGTTTCTTCAAGCTAGTCTGTATCGTTAGTAAAGATTAGAATGTATTATAATGTTGGATATATGTATATGTATATATATATATATATATATATATATATATATATATATGTGTGTGTGTGTGTGTGAGGCTTGCGTGTGTCTTTGTGTGTTTCCATTTACAGATGTGCAGTTTTATCCAAAGTGTAGAAATATAACGACAATATAAAACGGAAAAAAATATGCTTTTCCTGTTTGTCACTTTGAAAATGATTTGCAACTTCTCCAAATAGGTGAACCTGCTGCAGGACACAAACATATTATTGAAAACAATTCATATCCGATTACGATTTTTTCCTTACATTGCTGATTGACATTTACTTTAGGATGAGTCGGAAATTACTGCAATTATTATTTATTATGTTTTGTGAACATAAACTATACATAATGATATATAATATAACAGAAACCAGAAAAAAAAAAACGAGCAAATCAATGGGCACCCCCTCCCACACACACACATACACACAATCATCATTGCGTTTGTCTAAATTCAAGTAAATCCTTCCGTTCTCACAATTGCGTAAGTGAGCAAGAGTATTCTACACTACTTATTTGTGAAAATGAAAGATACTTGTAGATCAATGCATGAGTACGCAATACAAAAAAAAAAATAAAAGTCACAAAGTCATGACTACTTGTCCGTGGAATATTCTGTTTCCGTCGAATGTTTCAATACCCCTTCGAGTAAATACACACTGACCCCCTGTTAGGTTCACACGCCATTAACTATCACTGATATGAGTAATAACTGAATGGTGTACAATTTAGTTGGAGGCAATTTGAATATGAGAGCATGAATAAGTTTCATTAAATCCATGATTAATTTTAAAGTTAAGTTCCAGATTTCGGCCAAATGTTAACCTGTGTACAAAATAGAACTTCACACAGGTGAATTGTATGCGATTATGTACATACAATGACCCTGAACAAGAGACATGAATACCATCTTTTCAGAGCTCTGCTGACTAGGCTTCTGGTCACTTGCTCCAAGGAATTTTTTTATCAATAATTCATGATGGATTGCCCTGAACACTGGAAATCGGAATTTATCTGAATGATAAAATGTGTGGACATGAAAAAAAGCAAGCTCATGTTTTCATTTATTTGATCTATTTGCATACACTACATTCAGGGTGAATAAAGACTTGCTGTGAAAGTGGAATTTCTCATGAATATGCAATTGAGCATTCATTACCTGGTCATTGTTTAGGACCATTGTCTGAATGTTAACGACACACTCCCATGCACACCAATTGACCCCTGTGCAAATCCTAAGTTTTGTAAAGAAGGTTGAAAATAGAGCAAAATCTAAATCCTAACTTAAGAATAAATCTTTAATTTAGTAAAATTGATTTAAGCTCTCATTTTGAATCACCTCAAAATTGTGCATTATTCGGCTATTAGTTTGCTCATATCAAAGTCAGCGTAATCTGATATATAGTTCTGAACTATTATGGATCAAAAGAAGGAAATGTTCTTTGTAACAACTAGTCACAAAAATACCCCCAAAAATCGCTGCTACCAATGGTAAAGAGAATCTTTAATAAACAACTTACCCCGTATTCTCTGGCGGCAAATCGTGCGTCTACCCTGGCCAATCGCAGGGTGAAGTTTACTTGGAGACTATACACAGGAGGCTACACGGGGTTTGCTCTCCGTGTTGCGCCTATTAAAAGGTCGTGTCACACCTTTCCGGGCAAGCCTTCCGTGCGACTGGCGAAGAACAATTTTTGCTACCCGGAGGTCCCCGCAGATGACCCGCAGATGACAGTACCTAGCACGTATGTCACTTGCAGTTACCCGGAGTTGCGCACGCAAATACTCTTTTACCTGCAGCCAAGTTTTGGGCCTGTCACATCTGTCCGGGCAAAATACGGGGACTCGATGCATTTGGGGATTTTCGAGCACGCAGAACAATTTTAGCAGGCGGACAAGAATTTTGGCGAGTTTCCGATGCGTCTTAAGGCCGTGTCACACCAGCCTTGCGTGCGACTTGCAAAGAACAATTTTGACTACCCGGAGGTCCCCGTAGATATCCGCAAATGACAGTACCTAGCATGTATCTCAAAAGTAGTCGCCCGGAGGTGCGCACGCATATTTTTTTTTACCCGCAACCGTGTTTAGGCCCTGTCACACCTTTCCGGGCAAGCTACTCGGGCTTGTTACGTGTAGGGATTTTCTAGCATACCGGACATTCCTGAGGGCGGAACAGGATTTGTGCGAGTCAGCGCATGTGTCTTACTTGCTGGACGCGTTATACTTGCGAGTATACTGTGTGACCTTTATACCAGTCGCGTGGGGGCTGACAACTAAATGACGGAATTCCTCTAATGGAATGGCTGAAATCTCACAGAATTTCATTATCTTGGCTGCATACGGGACTGCGAAGTACCTGCGTGGGAATTGCCTGGGAAGTACTGCCGCTAGAGGTCTCCTACTGGCGTTCTGCGTGGACCTCTACGGGCAATCCCGCGACTCACCCGGAAAAAGTTTTGGTCATGCTCAAAACTTGGCTGCGGTTAAATCGGACTTGCGTGAGCACCTCCGGGCAACTACGCGCTAGATACTGTCAGGTGCGGACCAACTGCGGAGAGCTCCTTGGAGTAAATTTGTTTCCCCGCAAGTCAAGCCGCAGAAGTTCCCCCGTACGGTATGACAAGGCATGAATGAAAATTGCAAACATTCTTGTTCGCCCGCTGAAAATCGTCAACGTGCTGGAAACTACCTCCTCGCCACAAGCCCGCGTTATGGTGTGACACGGCCTTTACCTGCTGGACCCGTGCTGTTTACGTTCTACTTTGGTCCATTCCGTTTGATCTGCGTGTAGGCGCATGGGTGGCGAGTGAGGACTGACAACTCGGTGAAGAAATTCCACTGAAGGAATTTAATATGGCAGATGTCCCATCGAATGTCATGCAGATGACACGCACTTCCGGCGCAAAAGCATAGGTCCACGGGCAATTTACGTACTTCATGCGGGTCAACTGCCTGTGACTTGCGGCAGCTACGGACCTCCTACTCGTGTTCTGCGTGGACCTCTGCGGCAATCCCCGCAACTCACCCGGAGAAGTTTGTGTTATGCTCAAAACTTGGCTGCGGGTAAATCGGACCGGCAACTCCGGCATCTCCGGCAACTGCGGGCAAGATACGCGCTAGCTACTGTCAGGTGCGGACCAACTATTCGGAGGTCCGGGTAGCAAAACATTTCCCCCGCAAGTCATCAAATCAAGCCAGCAAGGCTATTCCCCCAGACACGGTGTAACAAGGCCTTGAGCGTGCTAAAAACTCGTTCCGGGTGAGTCGCATAGCCAGCAGAGGTACACGCAAAACACCAGTAGGAGGCCCTTAGCAGCAGCACTTTGCATGCAACTCCCATGCAGGTACTTTGCAGGGGTGCTGTTCGTTATTCCGAAGGTTCGCTGTTCCGAAGGTTCGTTATTCCGAAGGGTCGTTAATCTGAAACACGCAAATTCCCTATACCTAGTCCTAGTAGAGGTTCGTTAATCCGAAAATGAAAAGGGGTTCGTTAATCCGAAAATGAAAAGGGGTTCGTTAATCCGAAAATTTGTGGCGTTATTCCGAAGGTTTGTTACTCCGAAGATTGGTTAATCCGAAAATGAAATTCGGAACAATGAACCTTCGGATCAACGAATCTTAGGAATAAAGAGCCTTCGGAATAACGAACCTTCGGAATAACGAGCTGTAACCCTTCGCAGTCCCTGTGTGTCATTCGTAGCTGAAAAAATAGATCGGTTTCGAAGCTCTCACGCAGGTCACATGGAATACAACCAAGTAGCAGGTAAATAACACGCCTCTATGCAGTAAGACGCGAGTGTTGCGACACGGATTGTCGCCCCTACACGGATTGTCGCCTCCTGCTCGGGGCGACAATCCGTGACGGGCGCTGGCGGCACGGATTGTCGCCCCCGTCACGGATTGTCGCCTGGCGACAATCCGTGACGCTTGTGCAGTTCCCAGTGTTTGACCTCGAAGGCGACAATCCGTGTTGGCAAAAAAATTGTTGCGACACGGATTGTCGCCCCGGGCTCGGGGTGGTTCCTCCGGTGTTAAGATTTGGTGGGATGGGTATGACTGGTAAGTTATGCGTATGTGTGTGTGTGTGTGCGCGCGCGTGTGTGTGTGTGTTTGTGTGTGCGCGCGCGCGTGTGTGTGTGTGGGCGTGTGTGTGGGTGTGGGTGTGTATTGTGAGCTGCATGATATGTGATGTGTATGATTTTTTTTTGTGTGTGTATGTGTGTGTGTTTGGAGTATAATAATACAATTTGTACAAACTGTGCATGTGTGGTGGTTGTATAGTGGTAGTGGTTTGTTTGTCTCTGTGTATACGTGTACCTGTATGCTTACGTGTGTATGTGGAATATAGTGGCGCTACTGTGGCAATACAAACGCCTTCAGAGTGTATGAGCACGTGTTTAAAGAGTTCACACCAGCGTTGATCTAAAAATAGTATGGATGTGTCAACCAATATCAGCGGTGAGGCGGGCTAGGCGACAGAGACGGAGAGAATATTATACATACGAGGGAGGTACCCTCCCCAAATGTTATTTGTCTTTGTTCATTTTTCACTGCAGTCATTTTCTTCCATCAGTCTTATAAACTAGAACGTCCATACCACTATTCTTTGTCCCAGAATAGGTTTGGCATGCTTTATGCATGAGCGAATAATTTCCACACGCCGTAAAAGATTTGTCAATCGTTAGTTGATTTTAGCACAAACGAACTGCCATTGCACACCGCTAATACATACGTAATACAAACAAACACCAACAAACACTCAAACAAATCCTCATAATGCAAATAAACCAACTCATAGGCGTACCCAGGATTTTTTTAGAGGGGGGTGTTCAGTGGCGTACCGTGAGTCAAGACATTGGGGGGGGGGGGGGCGCACCTCATGGAAGCAACATCAGAATTGCATAACTGTTCAATTAAATGCGAGCGAGCGGAGCGAGCGAGCTTGAAAATTTTGACAATTTACAGTCCCCAAACTGCCGTTTGTAGCTATATAATATGATAATATATATATATATATATATATATATATATATATTTGCTTTGGAAATTAAGGGGGTTGCACCGTGTGCAACTGCTGGCAGTTGCTGGCAGTAACATCAGGAGAATGGCATAAATGCGAGCGAGCGAAGCGAGCGAGCTTGAAAATTTTGACATTTTAAGTCCCCAAACTGCCGTTATGGCAGCTATATTTTTTCGCTTTAGAAATTAAGGGGAGGGGGCGCACCGGGCGCAACTGGTGGTAATTACTGAAAGCAACATCCGGAGAATTGCATAACGATTAAATGCGAGCGAGCGAAGCGAGCGAGCTTGAAAATTTTGACATTTTACAGTCCCCAAACTGCCATTTGTAGCTATATTTTTTCGCCTTAGAAATTCGGGGGGAGGGGGCGCACCGGGCGCAACTGCTGGCAATTACTGACAGCAACATCAGGAGAATTGCATAACGATAAAATGCGAGCGAGCGAAGCGAGCGAGCTTGAAAATTTTTACATTTTACTGTCCCCAAACTGCCGTTTGTAGCTATATTTTTTCGCTTTAGAAATTAAAGGGAGGGGGCGCACCGGGCGCAACTGCTGGCAATTACTGACAGCAACATCAGGAGAATTGCATAATGATTAAATGCGAGCGAGCGAAGCAAGCGAGCTTGAAAATTTTGACATTTTACAGTCCCAAAACTGCCGTTTGTAGCTATATTTTTTCGCTTTGGAAATTAAGGGGAGGGGGCGCACCGGGCGCAACTGCTGGCAATTACTGACAGCAACATCTGGAGAATTGCATAATGATTAAATGCGAGCGAGCGAAGCGAGCGAGCTTGAAAATTTTGACGTTTTACAGTCCCCAAACTGCCGTTTGTAGCTATATTTTTTCGCTTTAGAAATTAAAGGGAGGGGGCGCACCGGGCGCAACTGCTGGCAATTACTGACAGCAACATCAGGAGAATTGCATAATGATTAAATGCGAGCGAGCGAAGCAAGCGAGCTTGAAAATTTTGACATTTTACAGTCCCAAAACTGCCGTTTGTAGCTATATTTTTTCGCTTTGGAAATTAAGGGGAGGGGGCGCACCGGGCGCAACTGCTGGCAATTACTGACAGCAACATCAGGAGAATTGCATAATGATTAAATGCGAGCGAGCGAAGCAAGCGAGCTTGAAAATTTTGACGTTTTACAGTCCCCAAACTGCCGTTTGTAGCTATATTTTTTCGCTTCGGAAATTAAGGGGAGGGGGCGCATCGGGCGCAACTGCTGGCAATTACTGACAGCAACATCAGCAGAATTGCATAACGATTAAATGCGAGTGAGCGAAGCGAGCGAGCTTGAAAATTTTGACATTTTACAGTCCCCAAACTGCCGTTTGTAGCTATATTTTTTCGCTTTGGAAATTCGGGGGGGGGGGGGGCGCACCGGGCGCAACTGCTGGCAATTACTGGTAGTAACATCAGGAGAATGGCATATGACGGTTAAATGCGAGCGAGCGAAGCGAGCGAGCTTGAAAATTTTGACATTTTACCGTCCAAAAACTGTCGTTCGTACATGTATATTTTTTTCGCATTGGAGGGAGGGGGCGCCCGGTGCGCCCCCTGGATCCGCCACTGGTAGTCAAGGGTGTCGGTTTATGTTCATGATTGGGGGAGGTATGACCAGCGAGGGGGCGTCGAAGTGACCAAGCGGGAGAAGGATGTCCAAAATCTGCACTTTATATAGAGCATCCCCTAATTTGTTTGTGTTTGTGAGTGTGTGTGTTTCATATAGGTGGAAAAGTTAGGAAATAGCCAAGGTCAAGTCTTATTATTGGCAATGCAAGGCATTTTAATATAGACTAGTATGTAAAGCAACACTGCAAAATCAATGATCAAGCTTTGATAGCAAATGTGTACAACCTATCAAACATTGCGCAACATTGCAGCGACTCTTTTTGCCATTCCGATATTCTGAGTACACCGCGCACATCCTGCTTGTATTCAAAATGCCAACCAGGAATCACGCTGAATCAACATCAGGAGAATGGCATAAATGCGAGCGAGCGAAGCGAGCGAGCTTGAAAATTTTGACATTTTAAGTCCCCAAACTGCCGTTATGGCAGCTATATTTTTCGCTTTAGAAATTAAGGGGAGGGGGCGCACCGGGCGCAACTGGTGGTAATTACTGAAAGCAACATCAGGAGAATTGCATAACGATTAAATGCGAGCGAGCGAAGCGAGCGAGCTTGAAAATTTTGACATTTTACAGTCCCCAAACTGCCATTTGTAGCTATATTTTTTCGCCTTAGAAATTAAGGGGAGGGGGCGCACCGGGCGCAACTGCTGGCAATTACTGACAGCAACATCAGGAGAATTGCATAACGATAAAATGCGAGCGAGCGAAGCGAGCGAGCTTGAAAATTTTTACATTTTACTGTCCCCAAACTGCCGTTTGTAGCTATATTTTTTCGCTTTAGAAATTAAAGGGAGGGGGCGCACCGGGCGCAACTGCTGGCAATTACTGACAGCAACATCAGGAGAATTGCATAATGATTAAATGCGAGCGAGCGAAGCAAGCGAGCTTGAAAATTTTGACATTTTACAGTCCCAAAACTGCCGTTTGTAGCTATATTTTTTCGCTTTGGAAATTCGGGGGGGGGGGGGGGGCGCACCGGGCGCAACTGCTGGCAATTACTGGTAGTAACATCAGGAGAATGGCATATGACGGTTAAATGCGAGCGAGCGAAGCGAGCGAGCTTGAAAATTTTGACATTTTACCGTCCAAAAACTGTCGTTCGTACATGTATATTTTTTTCGCATTGGAGGGAGGGGGCGCCCGGTGCGCCCCCTGGATCCGCCACTGGTAGTCAAGGGTGTCGGTTTATGTTCATGATTGGGGGAGGTATGACCAGCGAGGGGGCGTCGAAGTGACCAAGCGGGAGAAGGATGTCCAAAATCTGCACTTTATATAGAGCATCCCCTAATTTGTTTGTGTTTGTGAGTGTGTGTGTTTCATATAGGTGGAAAAGTTAGGAAATAGCCAAGGTCAAGTCTTATTATTGGCAATGCAAGGCATTTTAATATAGACTAGTATGTAAAGCAACACTGCAAAATCAATGATCAAGCTTTGATAGCAAATGTGTACAACCTATCAAACATTGCGCAACATTGCAGCGACTCTTTTTGCCATTCCGATATTCTGAGTACACTGCGCACATCCTGCTTGTATTCAAAATGCCAACCAGGAATCACGCTGAATCAACATCAGGAGAATGGCATAAATGCGAGCGAGCGAAGCGAGCGAGCTTGAAAATTTTGACATTTTAAGTCCCCAAACTGCCGTTATGGCAGCTATATTTTTTTCGCTTTAGAAATTAAGGGGAGGGGGCGCACCGGGCGCAACTGGTGGTAATTACTGAAAGCAACATCAGGAGAATTGCATAACGATTAAATGCGAGCGAGCGAAGCGAGCGAGCTTGAAAATTTTGACATTTTACAGTCCCCAAACTGCCATTTGTAGCTATATTTTTTCGCCTTAGAAATTAAGGGGAGGGGGCGCACCGGGCGCAACTGCTGGCAATTACTGACAGCAACATCAGGAGAATTGCATAACGATAAAATGCGAGCGAGCGAAGCGAGCGAGCTTGAAAATTTTTACATTTTACTGTCCCCAAACTGCCGTTTGTAGCTATATTTTTTCGCTTTAGAAATTAAAGGGAGGGGGCGCACCGGGCGCAACTGCTGGCAATTACTGACAGCAACATCAGGAGAATTGCATAATGATTAAATGCGAGCGAGCGAAGCAAGCGAGCTTGAAAATTTTGACATTTTACAGTCCCAAAACTGCCGTTTGTAGCTATATTTTTTCGCATTGGAAATTCGGGGGGGGGGGCGCACCGGGCGCAACTGCTGGCAATTACTGGTAGTAACATCAGGAGAATGGCATATGACGGTTAAATGCGAGCGAGCGAAGCGAGCGAGCTTGAAAATTTTGACATTTTACCGTCCAAAAACTGTCGTTCGTACATGTATATTTTTTTCGCATTGGAGGGAGGGGGCGCCCGGTGCGCCCCCTGGATCCGCCACTGGTAGTCAAGGGTGTCGGTTTATGTTCATGATTGGGGGAGGTATGACCAGCGAGGGGGCGTCGAAGTGACCAAGCGGGAGAAGGATGTCCAAAATCTGCACTTTATATAGAGCATCCCCTAATTTGTTTGTGTTTGTGAGTGTGTGTGTTTCATATAGGTGGAAAAGTTAGGAAATAGCCAAGGTCAAGTCTTATTATTGGCAATGCAAGGCATTTTAATATAGACTAGTATGTAAAGCAACACTGCAAAATCAATGATCAAGCTTTGATAGCAAATGTGTACAACCTATCAAACATTGCGCAACATTGCAGCGACTCTTTTTGCCATTCCGATATTCTGAGTACACTGCGCACATCCTGCTTGTATTCAAAATGCCAACCAGGAATCACGCTGAATCACAATCTTTTGTCGTCTCGGGGCTTTTTGAACAATGTTATACCTCTTTGATTATATAGTTAAAAGAAATCTTAGAAAAATATCTTTTTTTCTTGATCATCCTTTCATGTCGATTTCAAAAGCAGTTTACTACCCTTGAATTACTATTTTCGTAAGTTTTTTCTTTCTTTTTTCTTTTTTTTTTCTTTTTTTTAATCAGCGGATGAGGGGGGGGGGGGGGCACGTGCCCCCCCCTCCCCATGCCCCCGTAGTTACGCCACTGTTCCTAGACCTAGATATCTAATGAATTTTAGGCGCAATAAAGTCATCCAACCACAATTTGTAGACTCACACTCAGTTATCTTTCAGTTTTAACTTTCAGTCATTGAAAAAATTCATATCTACTATTACTAAAGATTACCAAGTCCATGTGCTATTACTAATTACATTGAGTAGCAAGTAACTTGCTACTCCCAGAGCTTCCAGAGCTTGCTTCTTCCAGTAGGCTACTATACTGACTGTACTTGGTAGTCAGTGGCGTATCTAGGGAAAACGGCGCCCGTGGCAAGCGCGAAAATTGCGCCCCTAATTTCTGAAAAAGTGTTCAACCCCAACCCCATCCCGGTAGGGACTTAAAAAAAAGTCCTCATGATATGCTTTTTGAAGCACTTAAGAGGGGTCTTTTGAGGGTGATTTAATGTATAAATAGGCAACCCTAAATTTTGATATATTTTGGCGAGCGAGCGCAGCAAGCGAGCCGAAAATTTTTATATTCAGCTTTATATACATAACATGGAATTCTTGTAATTTTTGGTTATTAAATCTTCGAATTACAATTCTAATCATAGTGGCGGCCTTATAGATAACGATTTGTACCAACAGTGTCCAACCCCATCCCGGTAGGGACTTAAAAAAAGTCCACATGGTGTGCTTTTTCAAGCACTTATAGAAGGAGTCTTTTGAGGGTGTTTTAAATGTAATAGATATTGAAAAATTTTGGCGACGAGTGCAGCGAGCGAGCCGAAATTTTTTGTATTTCAGCTTACAAAACATGGAATTCTTGTTATTTTTGGTTATTAAATCTTCGAATGACAATTCTAATCAAGATATAGTGACGGTCTTATAGATAACGATTTATACCAACAGTGTTCAACCCCAATCCCATCCCGGTAGGGACTTTAAAAAAGTCCATTTGATATGCTTTTTCGAGCACTTAAAGGTTTTTTTTTTTTAGGGTGATATAAAATCTGATAAATTTTAATAAATTTTGGCGAGCGAGCGCAACGAGCGAGCCGACAATTTTTGTATTTCACCTTACAAAACATGGAATTCTTGTCATTTTTTGGTTATTAAATCTTACAATTCTAATCAAGATATAGTGACGGCTTCATAGATAACGATTTATGCCAACAAACTAAGGACTTGGACAAATACTCTGAATTACTATCCGAGTGAGTGAGCCGAAATTTTTATATTTCCGCGTCATCATTACGTTTTGTTCTTCTTATTATTTTTTTTTTTTTTGATAAATTTTGGCGAGCGGGCGCAGCGAGCGAGCCGAAAATTTTTATATTTCAGCGTTACAAAACATGGAATTCATGGAATTCATGTTTTGTTTTTATCTTGTTTGATTTGTTTTCTGTTTGCGCGTCAGCTTCGCGCGCGGTGCAGTAACGTAGTATTAACACGTACTGTACACGAGTTCTTTAGTGCGTATGATATTATGTAACTCCATAATGTATCATCATCCACACAAACATTAAAACAAGGAAGAGAGAGAGAGAGAGAGAAAATGAACGCAAAAGAAAGGAAAGGCGGAATTCAAAACGGAAATAAAAGCGGTAAAGACAGCTTTTGTTTCATTTTGTCAACATCTAAGCATTGCTGAAGAGGGGTGTTGAATAGCTCAAACACCTCCCTTTTGCCCAAGGGGGGTGTTTGAACACCTTAAACACCCCCCTTTTGGCAAAGGGGGGTGTTTGAACACCCAAAACACCCCCCCCCCCCCCCTCGGTACGCCCTTGAACCAACTCAATACTTTTTTTCCTTGATATATATTGATTTCATTCAAATAATTCATAAATCGACCCATTCTGGGTGTAACATGAACAAAAAAAAAGTTACGAATGGCAATTCGAAACACAAACAAATCCATTTGTCAATTCATACCACAAATAATCTCACTTCAACATAGATAACTCGATTATAGACCAACCCTACTAATAATTTCTTCACGAGAAAGTTTTGACATGTAGGGCCCTACCAAACCTATATTCCTTGAATATATTGGTTTGGATCATGTAACACCTTCTTACTTACAAGGGCAGATACATAAAAAAAAACCCATAAATACATTACACAAATCTAGAATGAAATCAGTCATAAAAAAAAAAAACCGACCACCCCCTCCCCTCCCTAACCGAAACAAATCTAGGGCCTACATCTAACCTAAATATTAAATCCTACCAACATCTGTCATACCATTTATAACTATCCTTCTTCAAATCCAATCCCCAACCCACCAACCCATGATTAAACAAAACCTAAATCATCCCACACCCACATTCACCAACCCAAATACATACATACATACACACACACACACACACACACACACACACACATACGAAGGTTCGTTATTCCGAAGTTTCGTTTTTTCCGAGGCTTCATTTATCCGAAACACACAATTCCCTATACCTAGAGGTTCGTTGATCCAAAATGAAATTCGGAATAACGAACCTTCGGAATAATGAGCCTTCGGACGAATGAGCCTTCGGACGAATGAGCCTTCAGAATAACAAACTTTTGCAATAACGAAATGTAACCCCCTTCCCACATTCCGACGCACACCCGAACCGATACCAGATTACCACATTCCTTCCTGATGAAACGATTTCCCAATGTTGATAGATAAGACATAATAGACCGTATGCTGAAAAGCAGCATCCGCCCGCACGCAAGCTCCACTCCGAATTCATATACAAATCTGCCAAACAAACTCATCAAATTCAAAGCTGCTGATAAAATCAATATCAACGTTTATGCCAGCAACAGCTTACTATAAAATCCCTCCCCACGCGCAGCTAAAAAAACACATACGCAAAAAAAACCTGACATAATAAACACATTCTTCTATCACACACACACACACACACACACACACACACACACACACGCACAAACGGACACTCATTATCATGTGCACGCGCACATACACACTTCCTTGAAACCTCACCATGACTTTCTACATGGCATGTTTGCATGGATGTAGCCATGTAAGTTATGTGTTAGTATTTCAATGATTATGTCCAGAACGATATTACCCAGCAAAATGTGCTTCGAGGGCGGGCGACAATAAGTGCCGCCAGCCCTCATCACGGATTGTCGCCAGGCGACAATCCGTGACGGGGGCGACAATCCGTGAAGGGGAGACAATCCGTGTCGCAACACGCGAGTATGGAACTCGCCAGCATCCCGCCATTCTCCTGCGTGCAGGAAAATTCATTCTCGCAACTAGTCTACGTAGCTTAAACGGAAAGGTGTGACAGGGCCTTATGCAGTCACAATCTTAAAGCCCCGGTCACACAGCACTCCACGTCTAAATCACGTACAAAAAATTATGAAAATCTGGTGGACGTGGTCGTAAGTGGTAATTTTTTGGTCAATTTTGGTTTGGCCGTGCTTTGTACAGGGTATGGCCGTTGGCGGCTGTTCCACTGCCGAAGCACTGCCTAAGCACGGCTTACCACGTCCAGCCACGTGTATGTACGCGGAGAAATCCATTTTTCAGTGATAAGCCGCTAAACACAAGCTATTTCTCGTGATAACGACGAGTAATACGCGTCAGATGACCGTGCTCTGCCTGTGGCAGACCGCTAAACTTTCGCGTCTTCCCAAGCTTTAATCACTGACGGAACACGGATTATCACGTGTGTTTCACGTGTGTTGCACGTCTTTACCACGTGTGCCGCCAGTGGTTGTCCGCGGAATAAAATTTTGAGCAGTTCAAAACTTTTTACCGCGTCCTGCAACGTCTATGAATCGACCGTAGCTCGTCGTAAACTCGACATCAACGCGAACAACACCGTCTGCTTCACGGGAGACCACTTTTTGACGTGTTTTGGCCGTGATTAAGCCGTAAAGCGCTGTGTGACCGGTCTTTAACCGGAAGGTAACCGGAGGCTGCGTTGCTATTAAAGACGGGGTATGGAATACTTCTTCTGACTCACATCTGTAGGAAGAGCTGGTATTACTACTTTCTCGTCTCCCTCTCATTCTTTACACCGAATGACCCTAAGTTGTCTACTATCACGTTTACAGGGGTAACCATGTTGACTTGATGTTTCATCGGCAGTGTGCGAAATGCTAATTCTTGATCTGAGAAGTATTTCTGTTCCCTCATAGTAACATCTAGATAGATGCGGAGATCAGAAATATCAACATAGCAAGCACTCGATGACAAATCGCTAGTGGTCTATTGATGTCACGGAACATTAGCCAGCAAGAGAGTGGCATCCTATCTCAAATTAGGAATGAACTGTTTAGGAAACTCCGTCGTGAGAGCAGCAATTTGATTTCACCGTTTGTTTGTTTGTTTGTTTGTTTGGCAATTCGTTTGTTTGATTGTTTGTTTGTTTGACTCTTTGTTTCTTTTGAGGGTTCGCTTGGGGTCACCGACAACAAGCATTAGTTCCTCTATCTATCTATAGATGAAATAATTCAGCTTAACCATCAGAAATGCCAACAAGTTGCCAACTGAGCACTTAAAGGACAAGTTCACCTTCATAAACATAAGGATTGAGAGAATGTAGCAATATTAGTAGAACACATCATTGAAAGTTTGAGGAAAATCAGACAATCCGTTCAAAAGTTATGAATTTTTGAAGTTTTTGTGCAGTACCCGATGGATGAGAAGACTACTGCAGTGTATGAATAACTTAGATGTCACATGCGTACAACAATATAAGGAAAATATAAAGAGAATTTCACAAAATTTCATCTTTTGAAAAAAGTACACATTCCCCTAACTCGTTACCGATAATTGTTATGGGTAATATTATTCCCCCTGCCTTTAGAAAGAGGCAAGTCAATTGCTCTTTTATTATGCGAAAAAAGTGAAAATATGTTGAATTTTCTTTTATATTTTCTTTATACTGTTGTACGCATATGACTCACAAGCTGTAGTAGTCTCCTCATCCAGCGGTTCCAACACAAAAATTTAAAAAATTCGTAACTTTTGCATCGATTGTCCAATTTTCCTCAAACTTTCACTGATGTGTTCTACTAATATTGTTGCATTTTCTCAATCCTTATGTTTATGAAGGTGAACTTGTCCTTTAATACAATGATATTAAACCAGGGGATAATTGATGGAGAAATGTATGCTTTCTTTACTTGCCACGAATGTCAATCGAATCAAATTTCTTTACACAACGAAGTAACTCCCCATAGGCTAATGCATCAAAAAGCGCTAAAACTAATAGCCGTACACAAATTGAGTTTATGTAAGTCCACTTTGCAGTGAAATAAAGGAGAGTACACTAAAGGTTCTAATTAATCATGATATTGATTGAACAACTTATAATGTGTCAGATTGTACTTTCTTTAAGTGGAACAAGTGCGAGAATACCCGTCGCCTTCTGAAACAAGAGAAAAAGAAAGTCGATAAAAGTTTATATTAAACAGCCTCACTGTTTTAATGCTAAAGACGCTGTCTTGTAATTCATATCTGCAAGCAGCTGTGTAAATATACACCGCAGCGTTGTTGGAAGTGATTACTTTCATATGACGTTAATAACGTTACTAAAAATAATGAGTACCGGAAAACATAAATTGTCGTGTACAATTGGGGTTACAACATAATATTATTTTCTTATTCCAGGCTTCAAGTGTGCAGAATGATGGCTTCACGTAGTGGATTCGTTTTCGGCGTAGTGCTCATAGGTCTTCTGATATCAATCGCAAATGCTGAATCCGGTAAGAGAACCATGTGTTCAATTTCAATATTCAATCTATTTTTTCCAACTTTCTTTTCAAGAATACCATGATCACAAAATAATGGAATAATAATATGGAGATTGTGGTATTATATGATTTTCAAGCAAACTCGATAAATCATTCAGATACAAAATGTACTAGATTGTTGCATCTTCACTTTCATGACATGATCCACTTTACAGGCCAGAGACGTAAAAATATGAAACCATATGAATTTTAATAATGCTTAATTGAGCAGCTGCCCTTGCCTTGTGACAAAATAACCAAATAAAAAAAATACAAAAAATGTTATTTTCATAATATCAGTATTCAGATATTGAAAAAGATAAAAAATGTAAAGACGCAAACCATTCGTCTACCGTCACACACGCAGACATACAAACTGGAATTAACAAGAGAAATAAAAACAACAATTAGTAGACGTCTGAATGGACATCGACGGAGGTGATTTCCTCTTATCTATCTTTAAGTGTAACAAAATCGTAAGTGCAACAAAATCTTAATCTATTTTCTATTTTCTCAATTCGGTAATTTGTTATACTCCGTGGTATTTCTTTGTTGTTGTTTTTTTGTGGACAGTGCTCTCATGAGACATATAGATAGAATTACTGTCAGTTATCTGTCTTGACTTGTGTATCACAAAGTATTTAAAAAATGCGCTATAGAATGTCTGTAATCTGATTTGTCAATTATCATGCATTGGTGTTTACTAATCCACACCGAGTCATGCGTCCTGTAAAATTCGGGGCTCAAGTCTTGCATAGTGTTGTAGGTGTACAGGGCGCATGATGAGGAAAAATGTTGAATGTCATGAATTTAAGGGCCCACAGACACATACACACTAATGATGCACAGGCCTATTTCGTGGATCGGTGAGAATATGTATTCTCTTTTTTAACTTTGGAAACAGTCTAAAACCCACTCGCTGCTTCCCAAAGTTAAACTCGCGCATCCAATTCTCACCGACCCACACTGTCCTGTGCATCATTTGTATATTGACATTTCATTATATTCCACTGACAGATTGTGTGGATGACAGCAACGATTGCGAAAGATGGGCCTCGGAGGGAGAATGTGATTCCAATCCCGGCTGGATGTCAAAAAACTGTCGCCTAAGTTGTGGAGTGTGCCAGGGCGTGATAGGTAAATGATTATTTGACTTCCCTGACAATAAAGATCTTTGCAAAAAGAATACTAATGTACTCATAAAATGCGTTTCTATACTTGTTAAGTTATTTCTTTTTTAAGACGTACTGCTCGATCTTCATTCTTAGACGTCCACCGTATGTACCTTATTCAGACAACTTCAGAATGTCATTTCCCTAAACTGAGATTCGACAGAGCGCCCAACAAGGTCGTTATTAAATATTAAATGCATGATAGTCACAGTCGAAGGCGTGATTCATTCAAAACATAGAAAAGAATTGATGACTTGATTTTTACTGGTTAATAGTTTTCATTACACTTTATTTCATTATATTTCTCATTTCAAATTCTGCACTTTCACAAAGTAAATAATTATGACATAAAGAAAAAATTTCCAGCATCAGTCATACATTGGACAAAAAGCAAATATATGTATGTATAATCATATTTATGTATATACCAATCATAAACTAAAGTATACGCAAACTGTTACACGAACAAGTGAAAATTCAATTCAATTCAATTCAATTCAAATTTATTCCGTTTTTCGACAATAAAAAATAACATGACACATCACTCTTTCTTCAGTGATAGGAATCATATAAAACAACAAACAAAGTGAGTTTAACAAAGTAAAGCAGTCCTTATTATACTTACAGTAAAGATACATTGCAATGCCTGAAGTAAATTTAAATAAAGTGGAATATCAACGTACACAAGGCGAAAAACGGAGGAACCCACTGAAAAGACGGAGCTTGTAGAGTGTGGGCCCCTCGGGAGAGAAAGAATCAGTGGATAATATTGGTAGCAATCGGCATCAGAACAGAACAAGAATGACTGAAGCAACAACAGCAAAAAATAATTGTAACAGCAGAAAAAGAAAAAGTAAAGAAAGAAGAAAAGAGAGAAAAAAAGAAATGTTTCAAACAATTGGCAAAGTAAAAATAGAAATAAACAAAATGAAAATAGAAATAGAAGCCCACACAATCAGAACAACAAAACACAACACAACACAACAAAATCGTTGATTATTCAATCTAATTATTAGTGACAAAATGTAGGAAACCTCTGTATTTAGCGTAAGCTTGATCTTGACTACAGCCTAGGAGAACTACGGTTTACTAATCGTTTCATATAATACACTCAGCAAAAAAAGTAAACACTTTTTCAAATTCATATTTCTCATCGCATTTTTAGCTAAATATTTATGTTTTATGTACCATTTCAAAGAATATTTAATTGGCTATCATCCTGGTAGGTCCAAAAAGGGTGAGAATTTACGCATGAGTGAGCACATCTATTTTTCTCTTCCAAGGTACAAAAGTAAAAATTGCAGAATGGACAAGATGTCATTCATGTGTACGTATTCTTCCATGTAACAATGAGAACAAAAGACAAGCTGATCGCAATAAGAAACACAAATTAAATTTCACAAATCAACCTTTGATCTATACAGTACAATGTCTATGTAGCCCCAAAAGATTAAGAAAGGCAAAGAAAAAATATGCAGGAAAATGAAGACTTTTCGGTCAAATCTAAATTCAAATGACATTAGAGACGAAACAATATCAACAAAGATGGTAGAAATTTGAAATATTATTTCAAATTAAAGAAATTGAAAATAACATTTGATTCTTGAATTTGTCTCATGAATTTCTAAAATCCATAAATTAAACAAATGAAATAAAGAAAATTTGTCCATTTTGTCACCTTTGCGGCTTACTGCCTTTGTGATGTCAAGTTATAAGTTAACAGAAAATCCTTATTTTCCCCTTTAGTTTCCCACTTTCTTTTTGTTTGAGGATATATAGAGTACAAGGGCACGACAACTTGTTTTTGTTTTTTCATTTATGTCTGTAATTGTGCAAAACTGATCTTTTGTTGTCAATGCCACCTTGAAGGGCATTTGCAAATGAATGACAAAATGTCAATTTCTGTAGTTTTTACATGTACTTTCGTGCCTTGGAGGACGATAATGAATGTCTTTGATCATGCGTGAAATTTCCCTTTGTATTCATCTATTAGGTTGATAGCCAATTGAATAAACTTTAATATGGTATATGACACAACGTTTGTTATCAAAATCTTGTACGAAAAAATATTTACTGGAAAAAGTGTTAGTTGGTGTTCTTTTCTTCTTCTTTTTTTTTTTGCTGAGTTTTCGCATGAGTAAACACTTTCATTTCTGTCCTCCAAGGCACAGAAGTAAAAATTGCAGAAATTGACATTTTGTCAACCATTTGCGAATGCCCTTCAATATACCACTTTTTATTGCCGGGTGAGGTGAGCAGAAATTTCATCAGTGCATGGATGAGTTTGGGTGCGTGAATGGAGATGCAGTTTTGTTGTCAATAACTTTTGTGTGTGTTGCCAACTCGAAATATTTCCACGTACGTGTCTCCAGGGTCCTGATTTCTAAGGTAAGTCTATGGCAGCATGTGTGGTGAGGACATTTATAATCGATTATATATTTGATAAAACGGGCCCAGGAAGCGCTGCGTAAAAAAGGAATAAACAAATTGAAAAAAAAATTATATATATATATATATATATATATATATATATATATCAACCGATCAAAACAAGAATCAACGAAATGCCTGTATCAGCTGGGGGAAGATGGTGTGTGTGTGTGCTTGTGGGTGTGTGTGAGAGAGAGAGATGGAGAGTAGGCGCTTGTGTACCGTGTACAGAAATTAAAACCACTAGTTGTAAAAATGCAACAAACCAAGGAAAGCAGAAAATTATGACCCTACAAGGAATCTCTTAAATGAGGCAACCTTATAATGGAATTATCAACCCTTTTAAATCAAGCTTTCATATTACTATTTTTTCCAAATCGTTTTAGAGTGCATTGACAAACACCATAATTGTGCGAACTGGGCTGGAAGGGGCGAGTGTGAGACAAACCCGAGCTGGATGAAATACAATTGCAAAGTCAGTTGCAACCAATGTGGTAAGTTATCTTCCCTGCAAATCACCATTATCCATTAAGCTTGTCAGATAAAAGTATGTTTAAAGTCTATCCTGTTCTTGTTCTCATAATAGAGATGAATCATAATGATTATGATGATGATGATGATGATGATGATGATAATAATAATGATAATAATAATGATGATAATAATGATGATAATAATAATAATAGTAATAATGATAATGATTATCCAATAGTCATAGAGAAATAACGCATTTCATAACTTGATAATTTACTAAAGCAGGGCAGTATCACAGCGCTTATCCATGAGACGACATCTTTTCCAATAATTGGCCAGAGCATCAAAAATAACTAATAATAGCAGGCTTTCTTAAGACGTCAGTAATAATAATCACATCGACTACAAAATTAATACAAATGATTCAAACAACAGAATGGAAACTAAGAGGAGTATTTTCCTTGCACAAAAGTAACAAAAATATTTGAAATGAGTGCAAAGAATAGGCCAGCCACAAACCTGTGATTAGTTGTAACGTTGAAAGAGAGTGTAGTTCCTCATTGTATTCATTTTCATCAGAAAACAAGATTAAAATTTGCGGCCATCATCAGATGAAGCGATCATTCGAAAGGGGAAATCATATTAATAGTGTAGGCCCACAAAGGGGTTTTGAGTCTAAGAATTCAGTTTGGGTCATTCACAATTGCATTGACTTAAGTGAAGTCATGATCTTTCCGCTCTGATTTCAAGAAGCATTCGCCATTTATTCATCAGTACCAGGTTAGTTAAAATATTCAGAACACGAAGCATTACTACAGCATTCATTATGTGTTGATGAATATTCAAGTTGGTATGTTTCGTATGATACATGCCTCTGTCGTAGCTTGCATGGCACGTGATAATTAGTTAATGAGTTAGAGAAATCATATGTGATTGTCTTTACATTATTCATCCCTTTCAAGTGACTTTTAATCTAGGCCTATGACTAATTAGTTTATTGATCGCGGATGTTCCAAAAAGCCCGGTGGTTTATCTAGAATCATCCAGCCACGCGACCCAACCTCCTAGACTGAATGACATTATACCATGACATTTTGCCATTATTTTTGAAGTCAGGTACTTCATGAAGGGTGAACCCACGAGCCATACAGCCCACGAGTCATGCAGCCCATGATTTATACAGCCCACGAGTTATACAGTGCGTATAAAAAAAAGGTAATCCAACTATGGAGGGCTACTATCTTATAATCATCAGCTATGGAGAGTGCAATGTTGGTTGAGAGGAAAGGGGAACTCTTCCTCTTTCCATTGATACCTATTTATGTTGAAAAATGTCATGCATGACTGAGCACATGAACTTTAAAGACAACAATGACAAATTGCACGTTTTCCAAGTTTGCATGTTATTGTGAAGGTACAATGCATATCTCACTGCATGGATGAGATATGTCAATGGAGGTGGCCGAATCATCAGGCCAGCCTGCATGACTGCAGGTTCGTGTTAAGGGTTTCTTCTAACCATTTATGGTTCATAGCCTTCAACATGGCCACGTTGTTGTAAACTTGGTCCTTCCCATAAAGGCTAAACCATTATCCATTTTTCTCTCTTCACATTTAAGACATGGTTTGTCACTGCGAGCTATGTGTTGAATATGAACAGAGAAAATGGATTGTGTGGGTTGACCTCTGTGGGAGTGACTTTAGTTATCCAACAGGTGGCCATATGAACCATAAAAGGTAAGGAAAAAAACCCTAAACACAAACCCTAAACACAAATCTGCATTCGTACAAGCTGGCCTCTTTGGCCACTTTCATTGACAGATCTCATCCATGCAGTGAGACATGCATTGTTCCTTCACAATAACATGCAAACTTGGAAAAAGTGTGATTTGCCATTGTTGTCTTTAAAGTTCATATGCTCAATCATGCGTGACATTTATCATCATAAATAGGTATCAATGGAAAGAAGAAGAGTTCCCCTTTCCTCACAACCAACATTGTGCTCTCAATAGCTGATAATTATGAAATAGTAGCCCTCCAAAGTTGGATTACCTTTTTTTGATACGCACTGCATTGCCCATGAGTTCGACACTCAGGAAAACAAGACCTACGAGACCGACACATGCCCCGTGTTGTATCTGTCAAACTCGTGGGTTGTTTTTACCAAGTGTCGAACTCTTCGGCTTTATTTGCCTAGCGTCGAACTCATGGGCTGTATGCCTCGTGAGCTGCATGACTCATGGACCTGTTTCCAATGTCGAACTCATGAGTCGCATGACTTTTGGGTGTCGGTCTCGTGGGATGACCCCCTTTATGAATCGACATTTCTGTTCACTCGCTTTTTGAAAAACAAACAAACAAACAAACAAAAAAAAACTTCACGCTGACCACGCAGTGTTTGAGGGCAATCTATTACAATCTTCTAATCCGATATTCATTTTCAAGAATCCACATTTTCATTCTAATTGCGGGATTCGGCTTTGTTTTTTAAATATCTTTGTTTTCCTTATATTAAAGTTCCACGTTCTACTACTGAGAGTCCCTCCTACGCGACAACCATTATCATAGGTAACACAATTCAGGAGACATTTAGCATTTAATCCATGAGTGCAGTAACCTTTTGTGTTATGATATTTTAGTAGGTTTTCTTGGTAACCTTATAAAAGGTGGAGTAATTAATTTCTCAAATACCGTCGTGAATATCACGAGGTATGGTTAACTTAAATTAATCTTTTTTAAATCACTTGCTAACTCCGATATACAAACATAGTTACGAGTCCTTTTTCCGTATATTGTTTTATACATTACTGGATTCTGAGAAATACACCTGTATGATGACAGTCGATTCTAGTAGCTAAACCTGGTATGTATAAGCCTTTCAAAGGGAGACTCACCTCCTTGATGAGAGCAATGGATTATATAAAGTATACCCGATCAACCCACTTTGGTAGTAAAACAAAATTAAGCTGGTGTTTCATTAAACTAGTTAGGTGTGCACGTAGTGACTGTTCATCCATTCACCATCATTCCTGCTTTTTTAAGGCATGATGTTATATATTCTTGTCACGATGCTTCAAATTCATTTCATAACGAAATGCATTTTAACTTTCAGATGATATTACCACAGAGTACGCCAGTACGCCAGGTAAGTCATAATTACATTTAACTAGAGCATATCTTGTATTTGATAAAAATGAAGAATTTCTCATGTATGTATCCCCTGTATAAGTAAGTTGAGCAATCGCTTTCTTCGGGTTCCTTGTATCTCATTCAAAGAACTACACGGCAGGACAGTATACTAGGTCAGCAAATCATCTGACATGTTGTCTTAACTTGGTGGATATGAATAAGAAAATATCAACGTGCTCTTGATGTTTAAGCAAAGATAAATCATATTCGAAAAAAACAGGCTGTTTTTACAAATTTACACATTGTGTTACTGCAGACTGGGTGGATGTTTAATGGAATATAAAACATACCACCGGTCCTGTTTGAATAGTCGTAATTGTTTGCGAACGCTTGCGATGATCTACTTACCTAAAATGTATTTGATATCTATATTGTACTATTTAGGCCGACTCTCTGATTCTCACACATTATTACAGACTTATCAAGTCTCACGCCTTGACTCGAGAGTCAAACTTGTAGGGACCTTTCTCACACCCACAAGCCTGACATGCCTTTTACCACTCCTCACCGTTCCCCCCCCCCCCCGCCAGAAAAAAAGGAAAAAGCCACCCACCAACACACGCACACACACACACACATACACACACACACACACACACATAATAGATTTGTAAACACCAAAAAGGCACATTTTGACATATTATTCTTTTTATATCAGGTTATCGTACCAAAGACATCATAGAAATTTAATGCGGAGGCTTCTTCGCTCTCCCTACCTCCCCCCCCCCCCCCCCCCCCCCCCCCCCTCCAGGCGTCGCAGAATCCCACGCCTGTTAAGATAACACTGCTATTGGACTTTGGTATCTTGGAAAATATAACGCCAGCTGTAGAACACGCTTCTATATAGTCGGCCTGCTATGAATCGATTTTTCATTAGACAGATGAGTTATAATATTGGTATCCTATATTCTTTTCAAAGAACGACAAGGTATTTCAAACTTGAAACAAATCATTCAGATAACATCATGTCACAAAAATCGTAGAATACGATTGCTCTAAACCTGGTTCGTATGAAATGAAAAGACTTTGATCCTTTCATGTTTAAACAATGATAGACATTTCAAACAAATTATATTACGCTATTTAACATTTTTATACTTATCAAGACTTTTTTATCAAGACTAATTTGCTTAATCAAAGCTATTTCTGAAACAAAGAAAGAGCAGTATGTGATTGTATTTTCCTTTGCAATGAGATGATATTATATGAAAATATATTACATATATATATATATATATATATATATATATATATATATATGACCGTGCACCTCAAAATGAACATAAAGTCGCACACACTGATTTCGCGTGAGGACTGAAAATAAGTGAAACGGGTCAACCTAGCCGAACTTGACTTTTTCATATTTTCTGAAAGAGCGGGTCTTCTTTTACATTATGCTAAAATTTGGTATCATAGAACAGGCAGGAAAGTGTGTTTTTTTTAGCAGTTTATCTCGAACATTTTGGGCAAAGCTTAAAGTCTGCTCTTTTAGAATATGGTCTTAACTGAAAATTCATGTCTGGCGACTTTTTGTTTGTTTTGAGGTGCAGGGTCACATATATGACCCTGCACCTCTAAACAAACAAAAAGTCGCCAGACATGATTTTTAATTAAGACCATATTCTGAAAGGGCAGACTTTAAGGTTCAAAATGATGTATAGCTCAAATCAAATGGACTCTCCTAACCTATCGAAATATTGGGAAGAAAGCACAAACTCAGGAAAAGTGTGAACTGAGAAATGAGGCTGTGTAGTACAGTGTCTATTCAAGCGTTTAATCTTTAACAAACCGTGCTGGCTGTGCGATGAATGGGACAAAAAACAGGAAGTAAACCACCAGAGTAACAACAATGAAGGGATTATTAGATTAAACTGAAATTAAGCGTGCCTCATTAACACATTCTGTCCATAATCAATGCCAACTTTCAAAGCAGTAGCACTATCCTATTAAAAGTTATTAGAGTTGAAAGTGAAGAGTGTGGACGAGGTTTTTTAGAAATGAACAAGGGATTCTAAAGACACACCTAATCACACTCTTCTACCAAAAATGTTCGAGATAAACTGCTAAAAAAACACACTTTCCTGCCCGTTTTACGATACCAAATTTTAGCATAATGTAAAGGAAGACCCGCTCTTTCAGAAATATGAAAAAGTCAAGTTCGGCTAGGTTGACTCATTTCACTTATTTTCAGTCCTCACGCAACATCAGAGTGTGCAACTTTATGTTCGTTTTGAGGTGCACGGTCACACACATATTTATACAACACCTTTAATAGAATGATGTCGAATTGTGATTGGCCAAGAACATGTCACATGACATTCAATAGAAAATACCTATCAAACTCATTGAGTTGCATGGGCCTATTGCACGGCTCGAAGTTACTAGGCCTATAGCACGGCTTAGCGGGGGGCTACTAATGCACGGCCGCTCACATTAGCAAAGCGCCAGCAAACTACGTGCTGGCTGGCTGCGCTGCCGCCTGCCGATAAGTCTCACAGACCATACCAGGCGCGGCGGAGTACTACTGCAACGTTAACGTGTATACGCGCAGCTACTTTACCTAGCTAGTTGCATGTATAGCGGTCTTACCTACGCTGCTACGGCTGTGTTTTTACTTTTGACTCTGATCTGCTACGTGGACCACAGTGATCCAAAAATCAAGACTTCATATCAAGTTGAGAAACCGTAATTTGATTATTTTTCTGTATCTCTATACAAAATCATTTTCGGAAATAGACAAAGTCTAGACCTACTACTAGATCTACTGACATCTCAGATCGGCCTAAACCAGGCTTAACTCGATCTAACGTTAGTGTAGAATGGGTATAGACCCTGCAGAGTAATTGTGATTCCTGTGACTGTGTGGTCGAATCATGACGAGTGTTTGAAAGCAGTACACTGGGTGGTTTACAATTCTCGGCCTAATTGTTACATTTATTTTTGGGATTCCTGGGTTGGTGGTCACTAATTTAGTGCTGTGATTGTGGACAATAATTTGTGATTTTGTTCGTGCATTGGAGCACGTAATATCGCACTCGGCGCGAGATTCGCCACTGGTCTATTCAACGCGGCGCTACGCGCCTTGTTGAATAGACCAGTGGCTTATCTCGCGCCTCGTGCGATATTCGTGCCCTAATGCACTCACAACTCATAAACAACTCATATATATATATATATATATATATATATATATATATATATATGTATATATATATATATATATATATATATATATATATGTGTGTGTGTGTGTGTGTGTGTGTGTGTGTAAATATGCAAACTGATTTTGGTTCTTGAATATTTTTTTTTTCGATCTCCCTGAGTCCTTTTATTCTAAAGTTCTGTTCTTCATCAATGTTTGAAATGATAATTGACGTTTATCTTCCCCAGTATTCCTTATAATAGATGGAAGTCCCGCCATCGAGCTTATTTTTTTCCATTAACCTTATAGAATCTTGCTTGATCTATTTTGTTATGTATAACTACTTCATACTTTTGATGATTATCATACTGGTGTGAAAAATTATTAGAAACTGTCATTTATCTCTCTTTAATGTTGTACTTGTTGTATGGAGAATTTATGGAATGGCACTGAAAGCAAACAATAAATGATTTGAAATTTCAGGTGCTTTCACCACAAAGTACGTCACTACGCCAGGTGAGTTACATTACGGTTTTTGTCGAGCCCACCGGAGGTGAGGGGAGATTAAGGGATTGGGTCTGTCCGACCGTCGTCCGTCCGTCCGTCGTCCGTCCGTCCGTCCGTCGTCTCTCCGTAACGCTACAAAAATTTCAATAACTCTTTACCCTGGGCTTCAATTACAATCAAACTTCGAGGGAAGAGGGCTCATACAAAGTTTCACATTTTACCATATATGAAGGTCAAGTTAAGTTTTTATGGCACGTTTCTATTATGGGTCATAACTTTTGATCCATAAGTCCGTTTAATACCAAACTTGGATGGTAGATGTCCCGTAGGGAGTGGATGGTCACCACAAGGTCAAAGGTCACAGGCAGGGGTCAACGAACTTTAAGAGCCCAATGTTAAGTTTTTATGGCGCGTTTCTATTATGGGACATAACTTTTGATCCATAACTCCATTTGTGACCAAATTTGAATGGTAGATGTCCCTTGGGGGGTGAATGGTCACCACAAGGTCAAAGGTCACAGGCAGGGGTCAATGAACTTTTAGAGCCCAATGTTACGTTTTTATGGCACGTTTTCATTATGGGTCATAACTTTTGATCCATAGGTCCGTTTAATACCAAACTTGCATGGTAGATGTCCCTAGGGGAGTGGATGGTCACCACAAGGTCAAAGGTCACATGCAGGTGTCAGGAAACTTTTAGATCCCAATGTTATTTTTTATGGCACGTTTCTATTATGGGTCATAACTTTTGATCCATAACTCCATTTGTGACCAACTTGAATGTTAGATGTCCCTTGGGGAGTGGATGATCACCACAAGGTCAAAGGTCACAGGCACGGGTCAACGAACTTTTAGAGCCCAATGTTAAGTTTTTATGGCGCATTTCTATTATTGGTCATAACTATGGGTCCGTTTAATACCAAACTTGGAAGGTAGATGTCCCTTGGGGGGGGGGGGATGGTCACCACAAGGTCAAAAGTCACAGGCCGGGGTCAACGAACTTTAAGGGCTTAATGTTTTACTCTTTTATATCTCTTTTTATCTGTTATATGTCTTTTTTATCTGTTATATCCCATTCGCGTACAATTTCTCGTATGCGAATGGGCGAGACACATTCTGGCACTTGCCTTGTTCATTGATGATTTCCTTTTTTTTTTTTGAGGAATACATTTCCTAGAAGTTAGAAATTTTTTACGGCATTAGCTTTCGTGCTTTTTCAATCCATTTGTTTAAAAAAAAACAACTTAAGTCTATATAAATGGACTGCAACTTTGTTAACCGTATAATGCAACAACTCAAACCCGTTTCAATTTTATCTTACAACTTGAAGACACATGTAACAATGTATTTACATCTTTAAATGATTGTATAAACAGCCGATTGAAAATTTAGCTTTCGTCAATGTAAATAAAGCGCACAATAATAATCATGATATATTATGTAGGGATGAGTTTATATTTTGTTAAATGGAACTGTAATTTCTGGAATCAAAGTGCAAAACTAACAAAGAAATTAATGATTTTGAACTCTCAGGTGTTTTCACCACATAGTCACTACCTCAGGTGGGTTATTCGATACGTCCTGATTTTTTTTATACATTTGTTTTAGTATTTTGTAACCGTTTTGAATTGTTCTGTATTTCCGATAGAATTGTCGGCATGTTTTCCCTACCACACATTAAAGTTAGTAAATCTGAATTGAAACGTTGCAGACCGTATAGATGCAGCAATTCAACTTGACATTCTGATAGACAACTTGAAAAGAGAATAGTTACAATGTTTTACTTGAATGTGATGGACAAATTGTCCTTCATCTCCGTAAATAAGCACCTACTAGTCAGTGCTTGTATATATGCATACTCTTACATCTTCTTAAATTGAAATATGATTTGTGGAATAGAGTTAACGAAAACTAACTAACAAACGACTGATTCGAACTTTCAGGTGTTTCCACCACAGAGTACGTCACTACCCCAGGTAAGCTATTCAGTACGTCTTTAATTTGGTCTTTACTATATAATCAGTATATAAAATCATATTATGATTCTCTTCTTTTTTTGCGCGCGAATCTCGTAAGTTAAGTTTTTGCAGAAGTTATGACTTTTTCTGAATTAGGGTCTTTTCAACGTCTATTTTTTTTTTACTTAGACATTAAACTTGATAAACATTACCTGTATGTCGTAGGCCGTACAATGCAGCAGGTCAACCCCGTTTATATCTTGTTTCGTGTAGTCAATAGACAACTCAAAAAAAGCAACAACGATGTATTTCAACTGATTGACAAATTGACGTACATAACACCGTCTATGATAAGTGTTTTAGTAGTGCCCATGTTTTAAAGGAAAGGCATGTATATTTAGGTTGGACCAAACATTTGAATTTTAATTATTTGTATTAAGTTGTTGCTTTGTGTGTGTGTGTGTTTGTGTGTTTGTGTGTGTGTGTTTTAGTTATTCCCTGATGTGCTTCTTTAAGTTGGTTGGAGAGGCCCAAGGGCCATGGTGATTTTGATTGAAAGCTTGACATCTTGTACCCTCTTGTTTTGCTTGTTTTGTTTGTTTATCTGTTATCACTTGTATTGTCTTGCAAATGCCTTTTGAATAATAATAATAATAATGATAACTAAGTATAGTTGGCATTAACGAGACTACCACCAAAGATATGTTTCATGTACACTGCGGTAGAATCATTTGTTTTGATTTTGCAAACAGCAACGGTTCATTTTTGCGAACATTCTCCATCTTTATATATTACAACTTATACCTCTCATGGCTACCAACCTGTAGAGTTCAACTACTTTTCTCATTTCACTATTATAGACATGGAGTGATCAACGAGGTAGATGTTTTGTTTTTGTCTTTGGAATAATCTCCTTGTGATCTATTACCTGTTAAGAAAAATACTGTCTTGAAAACACGAAGACAAGGATTAATTGTCAACGTAACTACCTGGCTCATCTACGTTCATTGATAAAGATATTACAGAAGAGAGGAAAAGGTGGTTTCAACTCAATAACATGTCACACATATCCTCATTGGCACTAAACAGATCATCTCCATACCAGGCTTTCTTGGAGTAACAGCAACTTAACTATATTTCTCCCCTCGAGTCAGTCCGCAGAGTCTCGAAACTTCCTCTGCCCCTCGTGGGCTCAACACGTTACTCTAATTTGCATATCTTACATATTCATAACAAAGGCATACTATCCTTAATTATCACTATTGTTTTTGTCTAGGCTCTACAACCACTGACGAGCCTGAGATAAGCACTACACCAGGTGAGAACGTTTAATTTGTTGCATTCACATGTCGGATCGTGATTCTAGGATAAAATAGACATACAACAGACCGGGGCCATGAAGTCCAGGTTGTGCACATGCGTGCTTTCAAAAACAACATGATTTCAGAAATCCCTCTCTGACATTCACTTCAAATCGCCAAAAGGCAAGAAAACTTTACATTCAAACTTTCAAAGAAAAATGAATACAATATCACTGCAAAATCCAGACTTTTATATTAATAGCATTAACAATGAACAATTTCCACGTCAACGTACCGTATGCATTTTAAGTATTTTCTTAATGCACATAATAATATTTGCCAAATACATTAAATGTCTTCTTCTCGATAATTTCGGAACATAATTTCCATCTCTTGAAAGGTATTCCTTCTTGTAGTGACTCGCAATTCGCATGCCCTAATGGTCATTGTATACCAGCATGGTGGGTTTGTGATGGGGACAATGATTGCGGCGATTTGAGCGACGAAAACAATTGTGGTAAGTTGTAAGCAACAAGCCTTATGATCAATATCCCCGTAGACTCTAGGAATCGATGAGCTTGAACAATTACTCGAAGCAATTTTGCTATGCTGAGAGTGCATAGATCCTGGACGTCGATGTTGGGAGAATTACATCTTTAATATGTGACCCTGCATCACAAATCAAACAAAACCTCGCAAGACATGGATTTTTAGTTAAGAGCATATTCTGAAAAAGCAGACCGGAAGCTTTAAAAGGATGTACAACTCAAATCAAATGGACTCTCCTAACCTATGTAAATATTGGAAAGAAAGCTCATACTCCGGAAAAGTGTGAACTGAGAAAAGAGGCTCTAAAGCACAAGGTCTATTCAAGCGTTTAATCTTCACCAAGCCGTGCTACCTGTGGAATGAATGTGACAAAAAAGCTGGATGAAAACCACCGATTTAACAACAATGAAGGGATTATGAGATTAAGCTGAAATTTAGCATGTTCTATCAAGACATTCTGTCCATGTAAATGCCAACTTTCAAAGCTGTAGCATTATCCTTTAAAGTTGAAAGTGACAAGTGTGTACAGGGTTTTGGAAGAAATGAAAGGGGGACTCTAAAGACGCACCTAATCACACTAATCTCAAAAAAAGTGTTCGAGATAAACTGCCACTTTCTTGTTCATTTTATGATACCAATTTTTAGCAAAATGTAGAAAAAGACTTGTTCTTTCAGAAAATATGAAAAAGTCAAGATTAGCCAATTGACCCTTTTCACCTGTTTTCAATCCTCACACAAATCAGTGCATGCGACTTTTTGTTCGTTTTGTGATGCACGGTCACATAATATGTGAGATATAATACGTCGAGATATATCCTGAAAGGACCAACTATGTTAGAGTTGGTCCTTTCAGTATATATCTCAACGTTGCCACAAAATTAAAAGATAATTCAGTGCCAGATTGATCTGGAGCTCAAGTAGATTACATTAAGATTTGTTGTCCTTTTAAAATTAGAAAAGCATTACTTTAGGTCACAAAGAAACAAAAATAACTTTTTTTGTTTGTTGCAAATAGCGTCCATCTCAATGGATCAAACATGCAACTCTTATATCTATCGATAGGTACAGTTCAACTACTTTTTTCATTTAAATAAAAGGACTGATCGACGTGGTAGATATCGTTTTTTTTTTCTTTGGAATAACTTTCTTGTAATCTTTTACTTGATAAAACAAATCGATAACTGTCATGAAACCACGAAGACAAATTTCCATTGTCAACTAAACTAACTGACTCATCTATGTTTATCGATAAAGGCACACAAACCTTAAATACCACTTGTTTTTGCCTAGGCTATCTAACTACTGAAGAGCCTGAGATAAGCACTACACAAGGTGAGAACGTGGAAGTTTTTGCATTCATATGACGGAACGTAATTCTAGGATGAAATAGATATATAATAGAGAAGGGCCATATTGTATTCATACGTGCTTATAAAAACAATAGGATTTCAGTGGTCGCTTTATGACATATACCTTCAAACCGCTAAAAAGCAAGAAAACGAAAAAAAAAAGAATAAGAAGAACAAAAAGAATCAGCTCACATTATAACATAAGCTGACATTAATAAGCGTTTTAGTTTTTCTCTTTTTTTCAGCGTTAGGTTTTGCTTTTTTCTATTTTTTTTTTTGCTTTTAAAGAGACACCAAAGTAAAGTCAACCTCTCCCCTGAAGGATTAATTAATCAATGTAAATGCATAAGAATAATTGCTGAATTGGTTGAAACGGATGTTTAATGATGATAATGTTCAAAATCATATATAATTTCTCATTCAAGCAGACAAAGAGAAATGAATATAGTATCCCTCTGTAAATTCTAGACTTTTGTATAACATCAATTATGAACATATTCCAGGCCAACGTGCCGTAGCCATTTCACGTGTTTTATTGACACTGCTTATGAAATTGATACAAAGAACCAATATCATGCACATAATAATATTTAGCCGATACATTAACTGTCGTCTTCTTGATGATTTCCCCAACATAATGTTCATCTTTTCAAAGGTGTTCCTTCATGCGGTGCCTGGAATTTTCAATGCGATAACGGTAATTGTATAGCAGCATGGTGGGTTTGTGATGGGGACAATGATTGCGGCGATTTGAGCGACGAAAACAACTGTGGTAAGTTGTAAGCATCAAACCTCATGATCGATATCCTTGTAGACTCGCGATATCGATGAGCTTGAACCTTTACCACAAACAATTTGCAATGCTGACATATGACAGATCCTGGAAGTCCGTATTCAGAGAACTTCTTCAAAATGATCATTTCAGGATATGCCTTTAAGTTGCCACAAGATTAAAACAACAATTCAGTGCCAGACTGTTAAATTTGGAATACAAGTAGATTCAAACAAATATGTTTGACCCGCCTTGACAAAAGAATCCGAAAGTCGCTGACGGCTGACTAAAGAGAATCGAGTTTAAAGTCCGATCTTCAAAATCGCTCAAAACCGGTCTATACCGTCCAATTTCTATTTCGGCATGATTCTGCAGTCTAATGTTTCGTCTACCATCTCCTGAAATTTCGAAGCTACACATGATCAAAGGAAAGGCAAGATATTGGCATTTTTCTAGTCCATGATTTCAAACGGAACAGAAACGTGTCCGCAGATTTGGACTTAGCGCCGCCGATAGACTCCGCCCCTAACAACGAGGGAGTGATCTTATTGGTCAGTGTGTGGCATCCTGGTTACTGACTGGTCGAACGTAGACCGCTGGCACTAAGCTTGAATGAACATCGCGGAGGTTGCTAGGAGCACGAAAAGTGTCTTACTTTCCCTTGATCACAAATACGTCGGAAGAAATCTTGAAGGGGGCTTTTCTCGAAATGCTGATTTCTTACACCATTCAACATAATCTCATAAAATTGTTGATATCTCCGCAACCGAGTACATTAATGAGTCATGTTATATATGCTATAAAAGCAGAGGAGTAAGGGAATAATGTCATGCCATTTTTAGAAAATCTGCCTTCCCGACTTTCGAATTCTTTTGTTGAAGCGGGTCACATTTTGTTTTCAACTCAGACAAGGATTTATGACCATACAAAAGGCAATTGTTCATTTTTGCAAACATTCTCCATCTCTATAGATTAAAACCAATAACTTGCATATCTAGCAATATGTGCAATTCAACTATTGTTTTTAAATTTGTATTTGGAATAATCTCCTTGTAATTTATAACCTAATAAGACAAAAACTGTCCTGGAAAAAAGAACCCCAAGACAAAGTTCAATTGAAAGCCAAGCTAACTGGCTCATCTATAATCATCGATAAAGACATACATGTAAATATTACTATTGTTTTTGTCTAGGCCATCTTACCACTGAAGAGCCTGAGATAAGCACTACACAAGGTAAGAATGTGGAAGTTGTTGCATTCATACGACGGAACGTAATTCTGGGATAAAATAGATATATGATATTGAGAACGACCATGAAGTCCAGATCGTGTTTATGTGTGCTTTCAAAAATAACAGGATTTCAGTAATCGCTTTATGGTGACATATACCTTCATATCACTTAAGGCAAGAAAATGAAAACATAAATAAACAGGGAGAAATGTGTAATGTCTCACAAAATCAATCAGTGTTTCAATTTGTTTATTTTTTTAGTGGTTGGTTTTCCTTTTTCTATTTTTGCTTTTAAACTTGGGGCGGATCCAACTAATTTTGTAGAGGGAGGGGGCGCAGAAATGTTTCTGGTGCCACATCTGGTGAACAAAACTAATACAGTTTTCTTTAATTTCGTCCAAAAAATAACAGAAGGGACATCCGGTACGCCCCCGACACGTCATTCAAATTGAAAGAGAAATGAATACTATCACTCTGTTAAATCCAGAATTTTGAATAGCGTCAATTATGAACATTTCCCACGTCAACGTACCGTCTGCATTTCTTGTGTTTTCTTGACTCTGCTTATGACAATGACACAAGGGACCTCATATATATAATAATATTTGCCAAATACATGAACAAAGCCTTCTTCTCGATAATTTTCCAACGTAATGTTTATCTCTTGAAAGGTGTTCCTTCTTGCAGTGACTCGCAATTTGCATGCGATAACGGTTATTGTATACCAGCACCGTGGATATGTGATGGGGACAATGACTGCGGCGATTTGAGTGACGAAACCAACTGTGGTAAGTTGTAATTAACAAACCTTATGATCAATATCCTTGTAACATAGTCTCTTGGAATTGATGAGCTTGAACCTTTACCACCAACAATTTGCAATGCTGACATATGACAGATCGTGGACGTTCGTATTTAGAAAATTACTTCTTCAAAATTATCTTTTCAGGATATGCCTTAAAGTTGCCACAAGATTAAAACAACAATTCCGTGCCAGACTAATTTTGAATACAAGTCGTGCAAGTAGATTCAAATAGATATTTAGTTTTCAACTCTGACAAGGATTTAGGTCTATACAAAAGGCAACGATTCATTTTTTGCGAACATTCTCAATCTCAAGGAAATAAAGCTGATCTTTTGTCTCACAAAGCGAGGTAAACACAAAAGAATGAATACGACGTTTCGGCCGCGAAATCTGCTAGCCTTCGTCTGCCAAAGTAGACCGAGCGATGTAGTGCGTGCCTATCCATATTGCTCGCGGGACAAAAGATCAGCTTTATTTCCTTCAGTTTCTACCACTATGATGAACATCTTCCGTACTATTCTCTATCTTTATAGACTTAAACCAAATTAAGTCTCATATCTATTGATATGTCTATTTCAATTACTTTTTCATTTCACTGATATACATGAACTGATCGTCGTGCTGGACATTTTTGGTTTTGTTTTTTTAATAGTCTTCTTTTGATCTATCATAACATAAAGACAAAGTTCAATTGTCAACTAAACTACCAGTGTCCTGTTAATTTTTTTTTATTTATTTTAATTTGATAAAAAGGGGCCCTGGCTCATCAATGTTCAACGATAAAGGCATGCTATCCTTAAATATGACTATTTAAAATCGGACGTCAATTGATGATAATGCACAAACACATACATGTACGATTTTTTTTATTCAAACTGTCGAAGAGAAATGAATACAATATCACTTTGTGCATTCTAGACATTTGTATAGCATCAATGATGAGCATATTCCAGGTCAACGTACCGTATGCATTTCACGTGGTTTTTTGACGCTGCTCATGACATTGATACAAAGAACCAATATCATGCACATAATATTTGGCCATTACTGCCTTCTTCTCGATAATTTCCGAACATAATTTCCATCTCTTGAAAGGTGTACCTTCTTGCAGTGACTCGCAGTTTGCATGCGATAACGGTAATTGTATACCCGCACAGTGGGTTTGCGATGGGGACAATGATTGTGGCGATTTGAGCGACGAAAATTGTGGTAAGTTGTAAGCAACAAGCCTTTAATGATCAATGTTTGTTTGTTTGTTTGTTTGTTTGTTTGTTTGTTTGTTTGTTTTGTTTTTTTGGTAGACTCCTGATATCGATAGGCTTGAACAATTTATTACTTTAAGAAATTTGCGATGCTGACATTAAATACATCCTGAACGTCGATTTTTCGGAGAATTACATCTTTGATATAGTTGATCCTTTCAGAATATGTCTCAACGTTGCTACAAGATTAAAACACAATTCAGTGCCAGATTGATCTGGAGTCAAAGTAGACTCCAATAGGATTTTTTTCTTTTTTTTAATCAGAAAATCATTTATGACTGCTGCGAATATTCTCCATCTCTGTCGATCTAATTTATAACTCTTATATCTATCGACACGTACAGTTCAACTTCTTTTTCATTTCAATAGAAGTCATGGACTGATCGACGTGCTTCATATTATTTTGTTTTTGGAATAATTTCCTCGTGATCTCTTACTTGAAAAGACAATGCCAGTTCTGAAGACACAAAGATAAAGTTGAATTGTTAACTTAACTACCTGGCTCATCTATGTTTATTGTTTAAGGCATAATTATCATCAATCATTATAGGTTTTCCGGGTCAATTTCATACTTTTGTCATTCAAGTTCCTATTCCGAGCATTCAATTTCACGCATTCCACTCTCGCAGCACTGAATCAGCAATCAAATTCAAAATCCGGTCATTCGAATTCACTATCCGAACATTCAAGTTCACTGTCGGAGCATTCAAATTCACTATCGGAGCATTCAAATTTAAGAGAGGAGCATGCATTTCATCAATGAGCATTCAAATTCATGTCAAGCTGACGGCGGAATCTCGTCGGTCATTCAAATTCGTGAATAGGCAACCATGTTCCAAATACATGTAAGTGCATTCAATTTAAAAGAAGTCTGGAATTTAGTTAGTTTGGGGCCGTGTATGCATGTGTTTCTCATTTGGCTTTGAATATATTGGGATTTATGATGATCATTTATTTTGCAGTAGAGGTCCACCTGTTTATTGACAATTTTGGACTCGCGCTTAGCAAATATGAATATACAGGCACATGTCCCTCGGATTAGACATAAAATGGAGGTTCGATGTGTGAGAGAGTCACAACTCATGCACGTAAAAGATCCCACTTCATTTATTCATCGCAAAGAGCAGAACATCCAACTGGACCTCATATGGAAGACCAGCTTTTGCAGCTGAATATGGGCTATCCAGCCATCTTCTTTGATGGAAAATGTAACAAACAAACAAACATTAGGCACTGTAATAGGCATACAGACGAGCATATTACGGAGGGTTAGTTGACACTTTCGAGGAAAAAAAAAAATTCGACTATATGTGACCCTGCACCTCAAAACAAACAGAAAGTCGCCAGACATGAATTTTTAGTTAAGACCACATTCTGAAAGAGCAGACTTTAAGCTTTAAAATGATGTATAACTCAAATCAAATGGACTCTCCTAACCTATCTAAATATTGGAAAGAAAGCACAAACTCAGGAAAAGTGTGAACTGAGAAAAGAGGCTCTGAAGTACAGTGTCTATTCAAGCGCTTAATCTTTACCAAACCGTGCTGGCTGTGCGATGAATGGGACAAAAAACAGGAAGTAAACCACCAGAGTAACAACAATGAAGGGATTATCAGATTAAATTGAAATTAAGCATGCCTCATTAACACATTTTGTCCATAATCAATGCCAACTTTCAAAGCAGTAGCACTATCCTTTCAAAAGTTATTAGAGTTGAAAGTGAAGAGTGTGGACAAGGTTTTTCAGAAATGAAAAAGGGATGCTAAAGACACACCTAATCACACTATTCTACCAAAAATGTTCGAGATAAACTGCTAAAAAACACACTTTCCTGCCCGTTTTATGATACCAAATTTTAGCATAATGTAGAAGAAGACCCGCTCTTTCAGAAAATATGAAAAAGTCAAGTTCGGCTAGGTTGACCCATTTCACTTATTTTCAGTCCGCACGCAAAATCAGTGTGTGCGACTTTATGTTCGTTTTGAGGTGCACGGTCACATATTGAAACTGATACATGAACATTCTATACGTGTTTTTTTTTTTGTGTATTGCTGTTGATTTACTTTTGCGAGACTATGTGAGATCATTGTGTGTCAGTTTGTCTTTTAATTGACGAATTGTCGTTATGTGGTTGGTGTTGGGGCTTTGTCAGCATGCAGTATCATCAAGAAATATGATTACTAGTCGTTGCGTTGTTTGGATGCACTGCTGATTGGACGTTACAATTTCAAATTTATTGACACGAAAAAACAATGAATACAAGAAGAGATAAGAATGTAGAACCCGTAAACAATAATAATTACACTACATGCAAGCCTTCATTGGTTGTGTTGGCCCTTTTTCCTTTCTTAAAAGTCCACTCCATGTTCCTCGTTAAATTGATTGCACGAAGTAGGAACTTCATCACCTGAAAATGAATTTGAACGATTCAAACAAGCTTATTGGGACTATCACGTGACTATCGCATGAATGTGAATGCACGCGTGGGAAAGTCGGTGCTCGCATTTTGAAATTGAATGCCCAATCGTTAATTTGATTTCACGAAAACGAAATAGAACGCCCATAAATGAAATTGATCGCTCGGATTCTGAATTCGAATGCCCGAATATTTTCACGTGCGTGCGCTGCGGGAATTTGAATGCACATTAATGAATTTTAGTGACAAAAGTATGAAATTGACCGGGAAAACCTATTATTATTTTTGTCTAGGTTATCTAACCACTGAAGAGCCTGAGATAAGCACTCCACAAGGTACTTGTATGACGGAACTTGATTCTAAGGTTAAATCAGAAACATATCAGAGAAGGGCCATGAAGCCCAGGTTGAGTTGAATTGAATTTATTTTATTCATACACGGAAGTAAAAGCCTGCTTTCAGCTGGACAGCTGTTTTCCAGCAAGGCCGTGTTTCACATCGAATAACAAGTATACATACACACGGCGAAAATACAAACATATGCAATGATATACAATAAATAATAAGCACTAAACAAGTTACAAAGAAGATCAATGACAAAAAAAGAAGAAAAAATTCAGATATTAAAAACAAAAGAGGAAATCGATATACTTCTTTGGACACATTAAGGGATTTCCGCTAACTTCATGATCTCTTTCGAGAAACTTTTGATGTCACTAATTGTTCTTAAATGAACAGGAAGATTATTGAAAGTTTTACATGCAACATATAATGGGCTATTTCTGACAAAAATTAGATCGAGGTTTTGGCATCACAATTTGAGTATTTGAGTTTCGTAGAGTGTAATTTTCAAATGATCTGAGTTGAACACTAGAGGACAAAGTTGTTGGAGCAAGGTTGTATTCACGTGTGCTTACAAAAACAATAGGATTTCAGTAATCGCTTTATGACATATACCTTCAAACCGCTGAAAGGCAAGAAAACGAAAAAAAAAGAAGAAGAACAAGAACAAAAAAGAGAATCTTCTAAGAAAATACCAGAAGCTAACATTAATGAGCGTTTCAGTTTCCTTTCTTTTTAAGAATTTGGTTTTTTGTTTTTCTTTTTATCATACGCTAAAATGAAGTCACCTCTTCCCCCGAAGAAGTAATCAATTAATGAGGATAATAGATGAATTCGTGGAAATAGGGTGTTCAATGAAGATTGTGGTCAAGCACATATAATTTTTTTTTTCATTCAAACTGACAGAAAAAAATGAATACAATATAACTCTTTAAAAAAAAACGTTTGTATAGCATCAATAATAAACAATTTCGACGTCAACGAACCGTTTGGCTTTGACGTGTTACTTGACGCTGCTCAAGACAATGACACAAGGAACCTCATATACATGATAATATTTGCCAAATACATGAACTGCCTTCTTCTCGATAAGTTCTCAGCATAATGTTCACCTTTTCAAAGAAGTTCCTTCTTGCAGTGACTCGCAATTCGCATGCGATAACGGTCATTGTATACCAGCACCGTGGATATGTGATGGGGACAATGACTGCGGCGATTTGAGCGACGAAAACAACTGTGGTAAGTTGTAAGCAACAAACCTCATGATCAATATCCTTGTAGACTCTTGGAATCGATGAGCTTGGACCTTTAGCACAAACAATAAATATCTATAATGCTGACATTAGACAGTTTATCTTTTCAAAAACTATGCCATTCGAGAATAAATCAATTGGAAAGAATGATTGATAAATGCGTGGAGATGGGATGTTCAATGAGGATATTGCTTAAAACATGTCATTTTTTAGTCAAACTGTCAGAGAGAAAGAATGAAATATTATTCTGTAAAATCCTGGTTTTTATACTCATTAATAATGAAAAAACGTCCGTGTTAATCGTATTTATTTTACGTGTTCTCTTATTACAATGGCACAAAGAATCTAATATATTATTAGCAAAATATATTAGATATCATCTTCATTATAGTGTCCAAACATAATGTCCATCTCTTCAAAGGTTTTCCTTCCTGCAATGAGTGGCAGTTTGAATGCGACAACGGTTATTGTATACCATCACAGTGGACTTGTGATATGGACAATAATTGTGGCGATTGGAGTGACGAATACAACTGTGGTAAGTTGTGAAGAGTAGTCGCCATGATCAACTAATGAGGTTGTCGCTGTCATCTTGTGCAGATTCTTAAATCAATGAGCCTAAAGATTTAACAGCAAAACACACTCATATATCCAGGCATACACACACCCATCCACACGCGCGAACACGCACACACACACATACACACACACACACACACACACTTTGTTATGGTATAGCATTGGCAGATTGGACAGACACTGGTAGTCGACGTGGAGAGAAGTACCTTGCACTGTATCGTCAAGTTGATTCTTTCGGGATATGTTGCGACTGAGCTTGACGTCATACTTTCATTTTGGAGTTCTAATATGTTCAAATGGCATATAACTTTACTTCTCTACGAAATTAAAACCAATAGATTGAATTGATTCACTAGAGAATGTTTGTTTGATAAACTGATGTTCGCTATTAGATAGTTGGGAATGAAAAATCCACGTGTTTTATATTTGGAATTAATTAATTAGATGGGAAGTTTAACCTACAGACACGTTTAGGAGGAATTGTGTGATTATGTCCATACATAGACTTATTTTCTTATAGATACGACATTTAAACTCTATAATCTACATTCTAATATTTTGCTCAGATCCAGGATATCATTGTGGGTCAAGTGAATTCCAATGTACCAACGGTCAGTGCATACCATACTATTGGGAGTGTGATGGGTTCAATGACTGTGCCGACAACAGCGACGAGCACAACTGTGGTAACTCAAAAAACACTTTCGTTTTCACCGTCATTTCAGTTTTCACTCTGCAAATCGCAAAATGAATAAAAAAAGTTTCATTTGTTTCAAGGGTAATCGGCAATACTCTGCCATTATCAGGAAAAAAATATGAAGGAAAAAATACGACTTTTTATGTTAAGTTTTGTGAATTTATGTCTTTGAATGCTCTCAGTCATCCAGATAAAGTAGGTCATGACTTAAATGAGTAAATCTAGTCAACTGGACTAGTTTTAGAGTTGTGACGTTTTACGTTGTTTTCAGGACACTTCCAAACACCAGTTAGTCCCGGAGAGGACGTGATATGTCGCAACTCCAAAATACAACTAAGTCCGCCTGACTAGATTATTCTTATGACAACAGGGTGGCTCAAAAAGAACGGAACGCCTAAGCTATTTAATTTAAGCAATATTGTTCCTAGTATGTCATTGTTTTGTATACTATTGGAAAGGTCAATCTTTTTCCAAAAGAATGACCCCAAGTTCTTTAGTTAATGCATCATGGTTTTAGGACCATTTTTGTCAACCCTTACAATTGTCAAAATGTGATTATTTTGCACTCTCAGAGACACCGAAATCGGCGAGAATTCGGCTTGCCATTGAAGCAGTAACCTTCACAATGTATGGAATGTGGCTGTCATTGTCCGTTACCATTGTGAATGAGACGACCTGACGACAATAACACTGTCCACCCCACATTCCGCACATTGCGAACGCTACTGGTTCTACGGTAAGCCGAATTTTCACTGGTTTCTGTATCTCTGAGAGTGCAAAATGATCACATTTTGAAAATTGCAAGGGTTGACAAAAATAGGCCTAAAATCGTAACGCATTAATCAAAATTAAAGAGCTTGGTGTTATTCTATTGGAAAAAGAATGGCCTTTCTAATAGTATGCAACATGATGACATATTTGCAACGATATCGCTGATATTAAAGATCTTAGGCGTTCCGTTCTTTTTGGGCCACCCTGTATAGGCCATGATAATATGAATTAAAGCTGAAACTGCTGCAAACTGTGTTTCTGTATAATTGCAGCTTAATCTAGATATACCTTACATCATTTAAAAATATGTATTTTAAACGACATTGAGTATGACGGGCTACCACTTGATCGTACGTCTCTACAACAACGTATGAGTGGAAACTTTTGATTTTAGAGGTGCCCTCAGTATCAATTCAATTCAATTCAATCATAGTTTATTTCCAATCATCGAAAATCAAAAAACATAGTACAAAGTATACATGTGATGAAATATTGTTCAAACGTTTGCATAAGATTCATGTAATATATATGCGAGACATATTATAGAACAACATATAACATGTACAATATTTAGGAAAACACTGTATCAATACTTCGTGGGCGAGCGGAAAATAAATTCGACTATGGAAAATAGTGATCCACTAAAAAGCATAGCTTGTCGGACGTGGATCGCTAGACAAATAATGAGTAAATTATATACTATTCTATAACAATATACATGTAATTATTTTGAGATACACCGGATGGGAAAAAATATAGAATACCAATGCTAGTGCCCGGACACTGCTCACTGAACCACGTGTACCGGGAAAATATGACAAGGACAACACGTTCGTACACACATTCGATTACCCACACGTATACACTGTAAGACGCGAGAGAGTACTGAGAGGAGAGAAGACAGTAACAATACAAGTCTACGAAGAACAAGAGACAGGAAAGGAAGAGGAGAGAAGAAAGAAGAGAAGTCTGCACACAGAACACGCCAAGTGCTGCGACATCAGGACAAGTGAAGGCTCAAACATGAATCAAAACAATTTAAATTATCTAAGATTATAAGTAGAAAGTAAATATTTTCTGAGTTTGTATTTAAATGTAACAAATTTGGGGGAATCTTTTAAACTATTATCTAAATTATTCCAAAGTCTGGGTCCGGTATAAAGAAATGTATTTTGGGCATGTGCGGTTCTCATTAATGGAAGATGAAATTCGTCGGATCGTCGCGTGGGATAGTTATGAACATGACTATTTCGATGAAATGAATCATGGAATATTCTAGGTAAAAAGTTACTGTTGTAATTAAACATAAACTGGCCAAGTTGAAACACATACAAATCATTTACTTTTAATATTTTATGGTCAGAAAACAAAGCATCTGTATGTTCTCGGGTATGTAAATTAAAAACAATTCTAAGCTCTTTCTTTTGCAGTAAAAGAAGTTTATCAAGTAACATCTGACATGTATTACCCCAAGCAAGAATCCCGTAGTTTAAATAAGGTAGTATCAAATTAGAATAAAGAGTTAATAATGCAGATGAAGGAAGAGAATATTTAAATCTATTCATTACGCCAATGTTACGTGATATAATTTTACATATGTTATCAATATGATTCCTCCATGAAAGCTTGTTATCGACGCAAACACCAAGAAATTTAAAGGAAGAAACTTCTTCTAAGGGAGTAGTATCAAATGTTATATTGCCTGGGAGGCTATTTAAGGAATTAGTAAAAAGCATAACTTTTGTTTTTTGAATATTTAATGACAATTTATTTTTCGTATATCCATTGTATAACCTTTTTCAGTTCTTCATTGACTGTTCTTATTAAAATGTTTGGGTCAGGGTGAGAAAGAAAAAGGTTAGAGTCATCCGCGAATAATATGAATGATAGTTTCTCCGAGGATCTATGAAAATCATTAATATAAATAATGAATAACAATGGGCCTAATAAACTCCCTTGTGGACACCAGATGCAATTGTTTTACTTTGAGAGTCAAAGACGTTGACATGTACAAATTGGGATCTTTCTGATAGGTAACTCGTGAACCACTCCAAGGCCTTTCCACGTATTCCATAATGAGACAGTTTGGCGAGAAGTATTCCGTGGTTGATCGTGTCAAAGGCCTTGGAGAAGTCCAAGAAGATACCTATTGTGTGTGAAAGTGTGTCGAGTGCGTGTGTGACTTTGTCGATGAGGGCAAGTAGTGCGTGTGTTGTGCTGTGATTTTCCCTGAATCCAAATTGAAAGTTTGAGAATATGTCGCAGGTTTTAAGAAAACGTACTGTCCTGATATAAACTATTCTTTCAAGAATCTTAGAAATAGAAGATAATAGAGATATGGGTCTATAGTTACATCAAAAGCTACATCAACAAGGGATTCTCCTTAAATCTTGCTTAGAAAGGGAATAAAAATGAAAACTACAGATTAACGAGCCCTGGTCTTTTTTTGCCCGTCATGTACAGGATCATATTATTTATCCGACACTAATCTGAAACAATTGTTGTCAGATGCTCAGTTGTTGTTGTTGCTGTTTTTTCATTCCCATCCATATCAATTAGCGATATACACGGAGCCGATCCCCTACGAAGGAAGTTGCAATGGCTTTAGTTGTGATTGTCAGGGAACTGACTGCCGGTCATCGAACTGTTACTGCGATACTGCGTGCTCTGTATTCAACGACTGCTGCAATGATTACAGCCTTTACTGTCCTGACAATGCACTAGGTATGATGAAATAATCGATATTCACTAGTCCTTGACATTGTTGGTATAAAAACGTCACAGGTAAAGGTTCATGAAATGTCAATAATGGTAGATTACAATTCAGATAATGTTCATAAATTTTCATACACACACACACACACACAAACACAGTGGCGGATCAAGGAGGAGCGTACCGGTCGCTCGCCCCCCCCCCTTTTTTTTTTTTGTTGTTAAAACAAATGAAATAAAAAATTGAGGCGGGTGCGTTAATCCCCCCCTTAATTTTGTAAAGGCGCTCCCTCTTTACGGAATTCCTGGATCAGCCCCTGCAAACTTAATAACACTACCTCATAGTATACAAAAAAAAATAAGGATTCTAATAATGTCCTAGAATGTAACGTCGTTCAATGCAAATATACAGCATGAAGACACCGTCCTAGTGAAAGTGAAGAAAATATCGATATCAAATTGCACTCTTGTTTTGTTTCATTATGTGTAGTGAATGGGATATACCTTTTGCAAGCTGTGGACTCCTTGCCGGTAAGTGTGAATAACTTACTTCCATCTTTGAAAAAACAAACAAACACCTAACACCTATACCGACCAAAAACGACAAAACCGATATTTATTACCTTGTTTTTTCTTGTTTCTTGTTGTTTTTTATATTGTTGTTGTCTTTGTGTATTTGTTTGTTTGTTTGTTGTTGTTGTGGATTTTTTTGGGGGGGTGCGCGTGGGTTATGAATCGTCTACAAAAGCAAATACAACCTAACTAATTTTTCGTAATAGAATTAGAGTACACTCATGTCATTGTCCATGTCGCCTATTTCTAGCAACTAATGTGTTATCCGAACCGTAGAATGTTCAAATGAAAGTATGTATTTTCTTAATTTCAAACACATCGAAATTGCAGTATTGCCCTTCATGGGCATAATGTAAACATTTATCTGTGATGACGATAAGCCAATTCATCCCTATATTATTATCTTTCCAATAAACTATTAGGTCGAAGTTCGACGCCGACGTGAAGTTGATGCCGTACGACGTCGAAAACGTCGGGATGCTTTGAAGGAAGGTGTCGATGGCAATAACAAAAACCGTCGTCGTAGACGAAAGGCTGTTGCCTAAAGATGTTACCTATCGAAAAGGAACCGAAATACCGAATCTGACTTAAATGTGTATGAATGAATCGTAGTTAGGCTAGAATTGATAAATACCTAAGAAATGTAACAAAAAGAAATGAATATTTGCACATAGTAATTGTATCTTTCTTTAGACGTTGATTTTTTTGTTGTTGATTGCGTCAAAATGATTTGATATGAGGAACTTTTCAGTTCATAAGTACAAGTTTAATAAAAGAACTTTAGCTTTGCGATTACAACAATGTGCCTACCAGGTATATCATTTGCATCACGCTTTATTTCTTTCTAATGTGCCTGTTCCTCTCCAACATGGTCAATGAGGACTATCAAAGCAGCCTGAAATGAGTAGAGATAAAAGTATCTCAGCGACAGAAAGAATTAAAAAAAACAAAACCACAGCGGTATGTCTTCAGCATGCCAGATTTGTAAACATTATTGTAGATCAACATAACGGCAGTCGCTACAATGTGTTTTGCATAAAAAAATAATAATAACAACCATTTGTTCCTGTCATGAAACCCCTTTGGGAAACAAAAAACCTAACTATTTGTTCACTATGGTAATAGCAAGAAACAGTGAGAGATATCTACATGAACCATCATGCTTTTGGCAAGCAAATACTTTTTTTATTTTCGATCTTTTATCGTATGGGTTTTCCTTGTAATTCCGCATCTCTACTTATGTTTTAAAGAATGTTTTCCATTCTGTGTGTGGTAGTTATTATTGTTTTTGTTTTCTCTTTAAAACTCCTTCATATACAAGTGGATATCATTTTCTCCACTTGGTAGTTTGGATAGAGGAAACACAGCAATGACTTATAATGCAAAAACAATCAATAAAATGATTTTAAGCATCACCTTTTTGTTGTTTTCTAGTAACGTATCCTATACCGTCTGTCTTTTAATGCATGCTGTCTGGTATTACGCCATAAGGAAAATATGCAAAGTGCAAAGAAAAATTCTCAGCAGTCAAACCTTTTAATACAGAGTTCTCTTTTTTGAAACCGAAGTCATATTTCCCTGCAGCTGCAAAGTAGTACATTCGAATCCAACCAACTCATTTCCTTGATTTAAGGCTCTGTATAGAATATTGTACTATCAGCCTCCATGTGGGACATGAAAAAGACGAAAATATCTATTTCAAAGACTGAAAACTGAAATCTGAAAGGCAGAAAAGGAAAAAATAGATCACACGACACAAAAACAAGAGTTATAGACTGTAAGCTTTATAGCAATTAGCGTCCTATGCTTAAATCACCACTCCATCCTTATGTATGCACACGGTATGTATGTATGTATATATATATATATATATATATATGTATATATATTACATATAACGTGAGTAAGGAGGCGGTAGACATTGCTTTTGAATCCTCACAAGTGATTTTACTTCAAGCTTTCGGGCTTTCTGCCCTTTGTCAAGACTGAGGACAAATCGGACAAAATACAAAACATGGATATCATATACATGATATTATATATGCTTGTTTGTGATTGTATGTATACAAGTTATATTATGTAAGATTAATGCATATAATATTATACACTCCCATCTGTGTATTTATTCTCTGCCGTCTCTGCCTCTATCACTGTCGTTATTTCATTATTGTCTTGATCATGATTATTTTTTGTATATGATATCCATGTTTTGTATTTTGTCTGATTTGTCCTCAGTCTTGACAAAGGGCAGAAAGCCCGAAAGCTTGAAGTAAAATCACTTGTGAGGATTCAAAAGCAACGTCTACGGCCTCCTTACTCACGTTATACACACTCCTAAAAAATGCGACAGCCCAGGGGTTTAGTAGCTGAAGACACACGACTCAAACTTACATATTACATATGTATATAAATATGTATAATATGTGACCGTGCACCTCAAAACGAACATAAAGTCGCACACACTGATTTTGCGTGAGGACTGAAAATAAGTGAAATGGGTCAACCTAACCGAACTTGACTTTTTCATATTTTCTGAAAGAGCGGGTCTTCTTTTACATTATGCTAAAATTTGGTATCATAAAACGGGAGGGAAAGTGTGATTTTTAGCAGTTTATCTCGAACATTTTTGGTAGAATAGTGTGATTAGGTGTGTCTTTGGGATCCCATTTTCATTTCTGAGAAACCTTGTCCACACTCTTCACTTTCAGTTCTAATAACTTTTGAAAGGATAGTGCTAATGCTTTGAAAGTTGGCGTTAATTATGGACAGAATGTGTTAATGAGGCATACTTAATTTCAGTTTAATCTGATAATCCCTTCATTGTTGTTACTCTGGTGGTTTACTTCCTGTTTTTGTCCCATTCATCGCACAGCCACCACGGTTTGGTAGAGATTAAGCGCTTAAATAGACACTGTACTTCAGAGCCTCTTTTCTCAGTTCACACTTTTCCTGAGTTTGCGCTTTCTTTCCAGTATTTAGATAGGTTAGGAGAGTCCATTTGATTTGAGTCATACATCATTTTAAAGCTTAAAATCTGCTCTTTCAGAATATGGTCTTAACTAAAAATTCATGTCTGGCGACTTTTTGTTTGTTTTGAGGTGCAGGGTCACATATGTGACCTTGCTAGTCGCTATAGACATGAATTTTTAGTTAAGGATAGATTCTGAAAGAGCAGACACTAAGCTTTAGAATGATGCATAAATCAATTCAAATGAATTCTCCTAACCTAGACAAAAATTGGAAAGAAAGCCCACACTCTGGAAAAGTTGGAACTGAGAAAAGAGGCTCCGAAGTACAGAGTCTATTCAAGCGCTTAATCTTTACTGAGCCGTGCTACCTGTGCCATGAATGGGACAAACACACGATGTAAACCACTGGAGCAACAACAATGAAGAGATTATTTGATTAAGCTGAAATTAAGCATGTTGTATTAACACATTCTGTACATGATTAATACCAACTTTCAAAGCAGTAACATCATAAGTTCAAGAGTTATTAGAGTTGAAAGTGAAGAGTGTGCAGAGGATTTTCAAGAAATGAAAAGTAGCCTGGGAAAAACCTGATCACACTTCTCCACCGAAAAGGGGGTTGTAGAAAAACTGCTGAAAAGGAACCTTCCCATTCAATTCATGATCCCGAACTCAAGAAAATTGAAGAAGAAGAATAGTTCTTTCAGAAAATATGAAAAACTCAAAATTGACTTGGTTGACCTTACCTTTCTTGAGTCCTCACGTAAAATGAAGGGGTGCGATTTTTTGTTTGTTTTTTGATGCACGGTCATATATATATATATATATATTATATAATGTAAGTTATATATATATATATATATATATATATATATATATATTATGGATATGATATCCGCAGTATACATTAGTTTACATTATGTATGTACGTGTGTGTGTGTGTGTGTGTGTGTGTGTGCGTGTGAGTGTGCGCTAAAGAAGAAAAGGGGTATTATGTCAAATGATGATATTATGTTCAGGTTTGTTACAAAATTAATGATAAAAATATTGGAGAAGCCGTAAGGTTTTTATCTGTTAAATCACACTTGAACCCAGCTGTTTGCGCTCTCAATTTCTGCCACAGTATTTAAAATTCGTCCTTCTTTAAAGACATTGGGGTGCTGTAACAGCTGGTATTTTTATGTTCACTGCACTGCAACAGGTTGTTGGATGTCTTCTTTTTTGTCTGGATTTCCAGGTGCATGTGTTCTCTTCTCTATCCCTCCCTGTCTCTTCTGAAGACACGAAATGCATGATTTTCTATAAAAACTGTTTAAACCGTGTACCATTGTCATCATACATTGATCCGCATTTTGTTATTACTGCCAATGATAACGGCTCACCCGCTTACAACATGTTCCTTTGATATCCGACCCCCAGACCTGCATCAAAGAAGTATTTGCAATATCCCTGTATATTTGTGTGTGTGTTTGTTTGTTTTTCTGTATTTTTTCTATATTTCGGTCATTTGTTGCACCCGTGCTCCTCGTATCAATTTGTAGCTCGAATTTAATTGGGAACTACGATTCACAAGCTTGCTTTTTAGTAGGTTCCTTCATATCTCTTTAGCATTCACTCCCATATTCCAACTTTTATCGATCGACCACTATGTAATATATGTTTACAGTATTCTATGTATGTCTCCTAGTTGGACATCATGTATTATTCAATTTTGTTACATTCAATGAATTTTATAGTATTAATTGAGAAATATGAAAATAAATGAAATGAGAAAAAAATGAAATGAATAGACGATTTTTTTTTTCATTCTTTCACTAGAAACAACTTTTTCTTCCCCTTTTTTGTTGTTCCTGTAGACTTTGAAAAGGCTTTTGTTTCGGTGGATCATAATTTCTTTTTCAGAGTCTTATAGGTTCGGGGAATCTTTCACAAGTTGGATAAAAGTCATGTATAAAAAATATCAGTAGTTGTGTTACGAATGGTGGGCACCGGACTGGATATTTTTGAAATCAAAGGGGGTGTTTATACTTGGGGATTCATTACAGTGCTATCTCTTTTTGTTAGTCATTGAAATACTGGCTCGTGTAATAAGAAAAAAAAATGTTGTGATAGTAAAGGAGTTAATTTCAGGGAACATGAGATTAGGCAAATATTGAAGGCAGATATTAATAATTATCATTCTGTAAAAGACAAACTATCTATCAATAACGTGCAGATTATTTTGTGAAGAATTTGAGAAAATCATTGGCCTTAGAGTAAGGGAAGACATTTTTCTTTTTTTATGGAGTACATATAAGTACATATTATAAGTATAAGTACATATTCAGCAGTTTTTCTACAACTCTTTTTGTAGAGTAGAGAGATCAGGTATGTCTTAGAGGTCCCTTTTCATTTCTTGATAACCCTTTGCACACTCTTCACTTTCAAGTCTGATAACTTTTCAAGGGATAAAGCTATACTGCATTGAAAGTTGGCATTACAGATGGTCAGAATGTTTTGATAGAGCATGCTCAATTTCAATTTAATCTGATAATCCCTTCATTGGTTTACATCATGTTTTTTGTCCCATTCATCTCACAGCTAGCACGATTTGGTAAAGATTACGCGCTTGAATAGACACATAGACCCTATACTTCATAGCCTCTTTTCTCGGTTCACACTTTTCCAGAATGCGTACATTCTTTCCAATATTTAGATAGGTTAGGAGAGTCCATTTCAATTGAGCTATACATAATTTTAAAGCTTAGAGTCTGTTCTTTCAGAATCCGCTGTCACATATCCGCGGTCACATATGACAAAATATTCATACTCACATCCGCTATGCATATAATACATATAATATAATTTATATATCGTTGTGCGCATGGCAGATTGTCGTTAGGGTGTGGGAGTGCGCATAGGGTTAACAACATTCTGCCATGCGCACGGAAGTGCGCTAACAACAATCTGCCATGCGCATGACGATATATTCTTGCGGTCGGCTACACGTCACTTCCGGTCGACTGGAGTGAAAACAAACAGCTTGCAAGCGCTAATAAGCCTGCATAATGCGCATACTGCATGCTGTGCATGTGCGACGCGTATAATTTATGTGCAACTCTACGCAGCTCGACATGGGGACTGTTTTTCATTATTCATTTTGTCATTTGTGCCATCATTCATGAGATACATGCATCATGTCTTGCCAGCAATATTCTAAAAATCTGGATCCTGTCGATCGATCGGTCCCGGTATTTTGCCAAGTTTAAGGCGGCCGGACTGGACCTGTGCCCGTATGAAATCGCGGCAGGACTCTAGATCAACGACCCGACAGAATGGCCAGATGTGCAGTAGAACCTCTTTGAGTAGGCCCTACCCCGATATCTACGCTTACTTAGTACCTCATAGAAACTTCAGGTAGGTCTAACGTTAGTACTGTAGTACTTAGGGTAGGGCCTAATTTAGAGTAGGCCTAGGGCCTAATCCTGCCGCCCGCACAGCTACAGTACCAGCTTGCGCTAGCGCTATGCTCTCGGGGCGCCCCGGCAGAAAACACGTACAGCGTTCACTCCAGGCTCACGCGAGTGGTTTGTTTTCACTCCAACGCTATCCATGACCCCGTGACACGCAAAATACCCGGATGTCCGACCATGAGAATATATATATATATATATATGTATATATGTATATATATATATATATGTATTATATATATAGGTAATCATATTTTACTGATGCATTTGTATGCAAAAAGACACATACATGTAAAACATTTATATGTGACCGTGCACCTCAAAACGAACATAAAGTCGCACACACTGATTTTGTGTGAGGACTGAAAATAAGTGAAATGGGTCAACCTAGCCGAACTTGACTTTTTCATATTTTCTGAAAGAGCGGGTCTTCTTTTATATTATGCTAAAATTTGGTATCATAAAACGGGCAGGAAAGTGTGTTTCTTTAGAAGTTTATCTCGAACATTTTTGGTAGAATAGTGTGATTAGGTGTGTCTTTAGAATCCCTTTTTCATTTCTGAAAAACCTTGTCCACACTCTTCACTTTCAACTCTAATAACTTTTGAAAGGATAGTGCTACTGTTTTGAAAGTTGGCGTTAATTATAGACAGAATGTGTTCATGAGGCATGCTTATTTTCAGTTTAATCTGATAATTCTTTCATTGTTGTTACTCTGGTGGTTTACTTCCTGTTTTTTGTCCCATTCAACGCACAGCCAGCACGGTTTGGTGAAGATTAAGCGCTTGAATAAACACTGTACTTCAGAGCCTCTTTTCTCAGTTCACACTTTTCCTGAGTTTTTGCTTTCTTTCCAATATTTAGATAGGCTAGGAGAGTCCATTTGATTTTAGTTATACATCATTTTAAAGCTTAGAGTCTGCTCTTTCAGAATGTGGTCATAACTAAAAATTCATGTCTGGCGACTTTTTGTTTGTTTTGAGGTGCAGGGTCACATATAATATTGACTGGCCCTGAGGGAGGTACCAGAAAATATTGCCCAAACTGAAAGCATATTGCCCGAGTCGAAGACGAGGGCAATATGTTTTCAGTGCGGGCAATATTTATCTGGTACCTCCCGAAAGAAAGGCCAGTCAATATCATGATTATTACCTATCCCCTAGGTAAATTAAGGAAATATGTAAATACGGCTATACACTATATATGATACAGATCAAGCCACATTGGACTACCTGTAGACCATCAACATGTTGAATAATTGCAAAATTGTTCATCAATGTATAGCATTCAACTCCAACTTCAAAGATACATGTAGTTGTAACAGGCAAATTTCAAACTTCTGAACGTTTTACACTTTATTTTTACTTCTCTGCTTAAAGTTTGAGAGTTGTAAATCTGATGGTCACTGTGCTATTACTGATCACAAATGGACTAGTCATTGCCTAGTGCTGCTGTAAGTGGTCGACCTTGTATGAGTTGATTTATCAGCGTTCTTCTGCGGTGCGTGTAACTGACACCCTGGACGTCCTGGAATGTTTTCTTTTCGTGGACGATCGGAGGTGGGGAGAGAGATTCCACTCTTTCTCTTCCCACCTCCCCAAACCGGAAGATTGCACTGCTTGCTCATACTGTTACTGTTACGCAGCGACGTGGCGAAAAGCATATTGACTGCTGACCTTTAACCCTGCAAAATAACAACTCCTGACCTTTAACCCTGCAAAATAACAACCGGAATTGCCTCCCAAAACTCCCTCGTATAGGTAATAATCATTAATATCTTACAAAGACAAACTCGTGAGCCATGCAAGTGTGTCATTGACTCGATGTGTGTCAATCAAATTGAAAGGGGAGTTCAGGCTATTTAATTGTAAGATAGGTTTAATCGTGTCGTAGCAAAACCGCGCCATTTTATTATAAACAAAGCGAACGCACCCTCTTCCGAGAGATGAAAAAGAAGCAATATTGGTGTGATTGAATTTTCCTGCAACGATAAACTAAAATGGAGGTCGCAAGATCGAGTTATGTTAAACACTAGTGAAGTCCTTGTACAAGGTGTTCTTACCCCAAATATCCCTGTTAATAGTTTTGCACTAAATATTCAGGCCAGGCGATATGGTGCACTTAACTCTTGCAATAAGACGCAACAAACTTTTGAATTCGTAACGGTCATGGAAGCAGTGTGCGAAGCGAAGGGCCACAAATCTCAAAAGTTAAACCTCCGGTATTTCCCTCAATCTCTTGAAACTTCATTTATGTATTTAATATGGATATGTCATTCTCCAGATGAATTTTGGGCGAAAATGCAGATGCATCTTTTGAGATATTTGTATTTTTCTGTTTGAGTCGATCGTGGGACAGTGACGAGATTATTTCCCGCTACAGCATGAATATGCATTAGTAGTCTGTTTGTCAATTTGTTTCCGTTGGGAAGCCTCGTCTGCGATTATCGGAAAAAAGCATAGGTTCTCAATGACAGTGTTTAGTGAATGATAAGCAAATAATCAACGTTGGTGAAGGTGATGGGACAAACTATCACTTCCGAGGCGATCTGGATGTAGCTATCTTTCCGAACCGCAGCTGAGGGAAGATACCGTACACATTCAGATCGCCGAGGAAGTGATAGTTTGTCTCATTGCCTGAAACTAAAAGTTGATTATTTGCTTTATATTCCACATCTAGGGTCCTAGAAATTCCCATTTTATTCCACATCTGAAACCGTTTTAGCTGTCTTTAGGTCAGCTTAGGGCTTAGGATACGTGTGCGCGTAGATGACAAAACCAGTGCCGTATATTAAGAGAGTCTGGCCAACTCGGTTTTTGGCTTACGTGTTTTGAAGCCTGTGATTGGTCAAAAGCTGGTCCCGTGATCTACAGGCGCCATGTCTTTATTGAAGTGCGCTCATACGCAGTGCCCATTGTTAACTACCCCTTATTTGGCTTGGTTATTTTGTTACGTCTGAGCGTACACGCTAATCCTGTGACGCGTAATACGCGCGGTAACGACATGGCGTCCAAATTAGCAGTTGGCCAGACTCTCTTTATATACGGCACTGGACAAAACCAAAGAGATTATAATCTCTTTGGACAAAACAATGAATTTGCTGCGCGCACCGTGGACGGCACTGAAGAGAAAGTGCGTTGCACTGTGTACTATCAAGCGACCTACTTAAATGATAGTCCACAGTACAACGCACTTTTATTTCGCGCGTACTCGCGTTAAGACTGCATGGGCTGCCAGGGATCAGCAAAACAAACAGCTGTCTTTATAGATGACAAAACAATGAATTTGCTGCGCGCACCGCGCAACACTGAAGGGAAAGTGCAATGCACTGTGTACTATCAAGTGACCTAGTTCTTCTCAGGTGATGTGATGGGCAAAACTACGCTTTATCACGTGATCAGCTCTTGACCAATCCTATAGCAAGATTCTTAGTATGTGGAATATAAAATCAAAATAACAGGGGGGGGGGATATACAAAGAAAACCGACCAAAATCGTTGAAGAAAAATTTTGGGCCAGTGAATAGTTTGTGTGATAAGAGAGAATTCAATTTAAAGGAACAAAACTGCTAACTTGTTCAAAGTGGATAAATTGTTAGAGAAATAACGCAAAAAAATACCGTAAGATATCTTTTATTTTCACAGTTGATCTGCATAATATGGTAATGCGTGAGCTTATACGATTTAATTCTTTCTTTGCACACTACAACTACTAACTTGTAACCAGTCTGGAACACCCCCCTTCCCATTAAGGGAAACAAAAGCACACAACACACAGCCCTATCTGTTGGTAAACGGCAGACAGCCCTGCTGAAAAAAAAAAAAAAAGATAACGGTGTCCCACAATGTGAAAGTGTGGACACATTATGTGATAACTCGTCACACTGTTGAACTCGAACGTTTTAACATGGTGAACACATTGTGAATTAATTCACATTGTGGGTGAAACAGAACATTACCATGTGCACACTCTGGAAAAACAAAACAAAGCACAATGTGAAATCATCTTTACACTATCAAATTCAAGCGTTTGCACATGTTCGACCATGTGAACACACTGTGAACACACTGTGTTCTTTCCAGTAGGGAGGGAACGGAAGGGGGGGGGGGCTCTTGGTCCTGGAGCTGTGAAGGATGGTCCCGTTTATCTAATTCGAAGCAGGCATACTGCTGATTGTTACACCTCCTCTCAGAAAAAAACGAATTTAAGTAGTTACAATTTTCTCTTTTCTATAATACTATTTTAAAAATGCACATTCACACACACACCCGCACACACACACACACACACACACACACACACACACAGGCACGCACACACACCTACACACGTAGCTTGAAGCTTGAATTACTCTGACAAGACCATAGACGGCGTTCTGTAGAGGGTTACACTATGCTTTGCTGTGCCTAATTGCTCTGCTGTGGTTGACGTGCTGGTGCATGAAAATCCGTGAGTTAATATGTACAGAGTAACGGTATGGCGCCCATGTTTAGCACTGTGGGCTTCTCAGCTACATCATTCTTAAACACACACACTCACACACACCCTCTCTCTCTCACACACACACACACACACATGCACACACACACATACACACGTATATGCTGCATCTTACATAACATCAATATAATTCTCACTCGAACGTACCGACCTTGTCTGGACCAAAACGGCATTTATTTAAGGAAGCAACGGGAACGGGAATTCATGTAGACAGAAAGAGTATCTTTATTAAATAGTGACTAGATATCAACGACGTTGATGACAATGTTGTTACATGTATTTCCTGTATGATATGATAAGAGCACCCAGAAACCCAGATGGACTTCTTTAATAAATTAAGTTGTATAGGACAACCATATTTCAATAGCAGAATCAAGAGCTAGTTGTCAATTTATAGCACTCTCATTAGACGGCCGAGACAGGTGGTTATAGTCAGAGTTTTAGGTTCGCAGTATGTTTTTATAGATTATTTCATTCTGGTAGCCAAGACGGCCCGTCACTTCGAAGGAAAAGAAGCTCTTGACCTGCGCCCACGAACCACATAATTACCTATCTAGTTAAAGGAAGCACTTAATGATAACTAAAATAACCTTTTTGAGACACAGGTTCATGCAATGTGACGGAGAGCATGGAGCCAAGCACTTCTTAACTACGATCAGCTTTGTGTATCAAAGAAGCTAGATTCGGTATACAGAGTTCAAATGGTAGCAGTCTTGAGACCGGAAAGTTTATGAATTAGAATGGGATAGGAATATCATAATATGCGAAGTTCTGGCTGCTTAGATCTAATAACCACAAAGTGAAGTATTTTCTTAATCGCGGTCACACTATGGCGATGGATAAAGCAACTTATTTTCTAGACCATTCATCTATTCTTTTTCTTGGCGCTTAGCTTGCGCGCTTCGCCGTTTTCGGTTCAGATGGGCGCGGCTCAGCTTTGCGCTTGACTTTTTCTGTGATCGGCCACGGGAACGATCTCCAGCTCGGCGTCGTCTGCGTGACTTCTCCGCGCTCTGTGCATCTTTGGCACCCGCGGTGCGTCTGGCTCGGAGGAGTTCCTCTTTCTCCTGGGCGTTCATCATTTTCCCTTCCACTCTAGCGTCACCAACTGCTCTCTTTGTCATCGTTCCTCGCTTGCGTTGTTGTCTGGCTTCTGCGCTTCTTCGACGTCGGGTAGGCACCTGGAGCAAATGCGGTATTGAGAAAATAAAAGAAATGATTGAAATAAATCCTATACAGATCACTCCTTGCTGATGACTAGTTTACTGCACTTTAGTTACGTCCCACAAGATTATTACAGCCACAAACACACACACACACACACACGCACACAAACAAACATTTACAAAAACAAGCACCAAAAAAAAAAAATCCTGCTCACCGGTATGTCTTGCACCTGCTCGATGTAGACGATCCAAGTATTGGGTGCTGAAGAAAAGGTATACATATAATATTGTAGTACAAAGAAATCATGGTAACTGTCTGCCATCAATTATCTACATTCTTCTAGTTGGCTGTGAGTATTGGCTATTTAAAATCACAGAAGAATTATCGTATTGCATTGTCGGCAGATTATGGTAAACGCAAATGTCAGTTACAATACGGGATTTTCTTATCAATGGTTTTTGTCTATTTGTTTACTTCGATGGGATCCTGGCCAGGAACCCTGTTGTAGGCCTGCCTGTCGCTCTCTGACAAGCCCTTCAATATCGCACTTAACTTCTGAAATTCCGTGGCCACCGGCGGCCAGGTTCGGAACCCCTGCAGCTGGAATGCGGCTCCTAAACTGTATTCTTTTTCCGCATCTTTTACAACGCGTGTGATAAATTTCTTACCTTCTAAATATGTATTTATGGCATCCTGACACACAAACAAACAAACAAACAAACCCGCCAACAGTCGTTGTTTCCTCTCTGTCCAGACTTCTTTATAATGTTTTACTCATATTGTTGCATCGCGTGGTTTCAAGCTTTTAGTAACAGTTGTTTGAGTTGTTTTTTACTTTAATCATTTCCCGAAATCATATAGTCTAAATAAATATTTGTGTTCCCTATTTCTCTGTGAGTTGACATGCTTGCTTTTACGTAGGAACGTCATATTTCTCGTACTTTTAACCCAACAATACTGTAAACATACCTTTTGTGTTTTATAGTGAATCAGACTGTTGTTTATCCAGGTGAAGTTTTACCTACTTTGTGTTTTGTAATTTTGGTATCGTATTGTATCTTACTCTGTGCCATTTTCATGACAAACACGGAAATGACCCGAGATTGAAATTGAAATTGAAATTGAAAACTTCGTGTAATATTATAATGGTCTTGTGAATTGTCATTATTATATTAAAGAGAGGAGTCAATAAAGCCCAACCTTCCCGTCAACACTGAATATATTCTCTGTGCACTTTAAATTTGGTACAATTGCTACATTTTGTTTTGGTCCCCCAAAATCCGTATCATGAAGAACCGTGAATATCGTTGTGTTTTCATGTAAATATTTATGTCAATTTTGTTATAAATGTAGACGACAAACGATGTATGGATGGATCAACACTTTTCAAAGTTTTTCAAATCACAAAGTGAAATAAATTGGCTGTTAAATGCAGAAGAAAAAGTAAACCACATTAAATGGTTTGAACTGTAAAGATTGCAATTTTCAAATCAATATCAACTACCCCACTTTGGTATGGATATCTTGCCCACATAATAAAAGAATGGCAGTGACGTAGAATGTTAAATTTGACCCATCAACTTCATAGATGCCAAATTGCATTTTGTATTGAATTGTTAGCATTGTATTCAGCTTTGTTGAAAATTATCTGAATGCCATTGCGCCCTCCGTTTGTGGGAAATAAACCAACACAACTTAAATGCAGCAGCGAGATCGAATGCAGCAGATTTGAAAACATGAGGAAATGAGGGTATTTCACGGCGATCAAATGCTATGACATTAGTAGAACAATAACACTAAAGCTCGACGTCTTATTAGGTGTCGATGCAACCGGTCAACTTTACTTAGATTCTCCTATTTACTATCATAGGTCATTGATGACATTAGAGCATAGCAATACCTATTCACTTACTCTCTTGTTCGCAGACATCGCCGTAGTCTTCACAACAGTCGAAATTTTCAAGGCAGAGCGTGTCACAATAACAGCCAGATACTGATCCTTCACTTCCGCAGCCAGCAGCGGCGCAGCTGCCTTGGGGTGTCTCTTCATAGCGTGTATAACAGAAACGAATTACATGCATACATGTTTGCACATCGACAGGCACACACGTAATCATTATGGATATAAATGAAGAAAGATTTCAGTTGGAATCCAGAGGTGCCGTGGGTTGTTGGGACAAATTACTGTAATGATTTAGCAAAGATTGCAGTCGTATTACAGTCGATTCCCGTCATAACGAAGTCCTCGGGACCGGGAGTTTTCTTTTGTTTTCGTTAGAACTGAACAAATGAACAATAAAAAGTATAGAGCTGATAATGTTGGGGCCTGAATTTTTAAATCGTTGTAACCTGAATTTCGTTATAACCGTGTTCGGTGTTACGGGAGTGGACTACATCTTGCGCATACTTCTTCAAGATAAGAAGCAAAGACAAGAAAAAAGAAATCACAATCTATATCAAGCATGGTTACGCCCTTTGTAAAGACCGGGGCTTTGATCGGAAACTTAACTTATGGATGGAACGTGACTTCCCTTCAGGTTCCCACTATCACGATTGGCGCCACGATTGAAATCGTGGTCTTAATCGCGCAGCAAGCGTGATGGTCTTATCAGATTGTATCAGATCTTAAGGTCAATCGTGGCAATCGCGTTAATCATAGGAAAATTTTGGACGGTTCAAAAATTTTCTACGATTATCACGATTAGTTTTTGATCGTGATCATCGCATCAGATCGTCTAGGATCGTATCCAAGCGCAGCAAATCTCTTCTAATCGTGCTTCTTAATCGTGTTAATCGGGATCGACTTTTTCACTTTACTTCCGCTTATCATTATTATCATTTTTGTCTATTTGCCCTTATTTTACTCATAAATTGATTTATTTTGTATTCTGATAGGTGGTAGCCTGCATCTTTAGATTATTATTTCCAAACGGTAAATTCTATGACGGTGTGGGTTTTAATTGTCTTAATTTTTAAGGTAATTTATCGAAATAATTTTTTTAAATGATTTCATAAAATGAAAGTTGTATTACAGATTTTTAGATGTTTTCATACATTATGAAAATGATGTTTTCATTAATGAGTTGCTATTACCATTATACAGATACACAAAACAGGATATGGGATAACTTTTGTAACGAAAACAAAAAAAATGAGCAAAAATAAAATGGCAATTGTATGTCTGCACGTATTGACTAACGTCAGTACAAAGATGAGAATATGATTTAATGAATCATGCTTGAATGGGTACATATCAAAGGCAAATGGTTAATTTTCATACAGAGTATTTTTTTTTTGGGGGGTGCAGTATCCTGATGTTTGTGTATTGTGCATAGTAATTAAAAGTTGTTGTTTCATCAGCCATCGTTTGACCCCTTTACATCTATTTTGACACTTTTCTCTTTTTTTTTGTATGTTTGGTAGAGCATAATTTTAGAGGGAAATGGTTATTTTCAACTCTTATTATTACTGCAAATGTAAAAGTGACCATTGTCGTGGATGTAAGATCACTCGTATGATTATGACAATGAAGATCACTCTTATTATTTTTCAAAGTTATTTATTCAATAAGTGTAGCAATATACCCCTGCGAAATAATTTTGCGTAAATCCTCCTTTTTGTTAAAAAAGTGACATCATTTTGATTAGGGAGTCACTTTTCTGTTATGTGTGTGTATCAGTTATGTTAAACATTGTTAAGTAAATCACTAAATCAAGCCGAATAAACCAAACTTTTAATAACCCATGAGATAACGACATTTTGAAATAAAAAGGCATATGATACATACACTTTGCGAATATGAAATCGAACACATAAGCAATACTATCCATTCGGTCAACTTTCTTATATCGAGCGTATATAACACATAATACTATATTAGATAACATTCAAAATGATCCCATCCTCTTTCTTAGCTTCCATTTCATCATATAATTATTTTCTTCATGTATTGGAGAGAAAGGTCATTTTGTCTTGCTGTTTTTTCATTTCATTTTTTTTTTTTTTGTAAGGGGGGAGGGTGAGCATGTCGATTTAATAATCTATTAATTTCTTTACGTTTAATATTAGACGAGGGAATATCTGAGGTTATGGCTGGCCTGGGTGCTGATTTCTCTCTGATAACATAATCGTCACTAGCAATACTGCAAAGGTTACGTTGTCATCATCGTCAACCTGTCAAGCCTTGCCATCACCAATGGTTGTGGATAAAATTGATAGGCCTAGTCACTCTGCATGATTTAAGGGAAACAATGAAATCCATCGTCAGGACTATAATATTCCCATTCGGGTCCAATCGCGCCTTAAATGGGGGTCGCTTCTGATCCCGATCGTAAAAGATATCGTATCTTATCTCAGCAGCCCGTATTGGTTCGCAGTATTCGTATTGGAACGTATCAGTACGTTGCTGCATGTACCAGATCGGGGATCCTGATCGTAATGGTCATGTTAGATCGGTACCAATCGTTAACTCAATCAGGACAATCCTGTCGGATCGTATTTGAACGGCAGACCAGATCGTGACAGATCGTATCGCTTGAAATAGACCAATCGTGACCATATCGCATCCAAGCGTACCAACACTTATTGACTCGCATAACCTCGTAGCCAAACGTGAAATGTCAGACGAGTTGAACAAATTTTCCACGATCAGTTACGAATGTCCAATCGTGGCGTTCGCAATGAATCGCACGATAGTGGGAACCCCGCTTACTGGTTTTACTCCAAAGTACAGATTTTTCTCGTGTCAAAAACTGTCATTTATGTTCTTGGCACTACTTTTGTCTCAGAACTTTACTTTATTTTCACGTCATATTTCCGTCACTGTCCGTTTGTGGTTGTTTCTCATTCTCTCCGATTCAGACATTCTCTATTAACATGGCTCCTGTAAATGACCTTGCATGAATAACATCCATACTTGAATATCTATGGCCCATTATCTTGTTCTTCTATAATCAATGCAGTGCTTTTTGGTAAACTGAAAAAAAGCCTTACCGCAATACATTTCGTCACTATTATCGTAACAGTCTGAGTAGTCATCACAGATCCACTCGAATGGAATACATTCTCCGGTCGGACACATGAACTCAGGACATCCGTAGTATTCTTACATACAGAAAGTGTAAAAAAAAGAAGAGTATATGGAATCAAGTTAAAAAAGTAATAGTGCAAGTGCCATTGTCCGACCGTGAGAAACATCTGTTTTTACAATAAAGATTACAATATCAATTATCGATGAAAGATTACACTTTAACACGTTTCCACGATCTAAAAAAGGGCCGTAAAGTCATACAAGGAGAAGGTAAATTTGAAGAAGGTTATACAGTCACGTAAGGCAAAGTAATGATGCCGCAATTATTACAGAATGTGGAGGCAAAGGTAATTATTTTTTGAGGAGAATATACGATAACAGTCTAAATTGCATCATAAGATTTCTTTTTTTTATATACGAGGAATATCTACAATCCAAGACATGATCATAAGGACCATTTTTACCATTGAAGCATAACCACAGTTGTTCATAAGAAAAGAAGTCCTTGCGCTTGTACATCTTGCCCACTTCATTCAGGCGACGCATGCGTTCTCACATTGACTTATTACTGAGCTTTAGGTCTGCGACGCGAACGATAAGACGACACTATTTAGGAAAAGATTATGTTCTGCACATGCGCGAAGACAGCTGTTTCCGTTGTCCGACCTGGGAGGAAGCGTCGTCTTTGCGTTTGCCTTGCAGATCTAAAGCTCGCCATTAATACAAAACGGCGGGAAAGGCATTATGGGTTCGAGAGACTCATTATTTTTGACATGAAATGTAGAATGGAATATTCATACCTGAATAAGAGCTGAATGAGGAGAAATACCAAGATGGTTCACCTGTAATTGAAGAAGAAAAAATCACACACAAAAAAGTTTACACGCTATTTTGCTACTGTCCTTTTCTGTGTATTTTGAATAATCACTGACGTTACAGCACAAATACAGACTCAAATACTCAAACCTACCTACCTCCATTTAAATGTCTTATATACGCACATTTGTGTGCATAAAATATATGCAGAGGATAATACATGTAACACACACACAAACACATAGATATACACAATAATACAGACATACATACATCATTCAAGTTCAATGACATTTAGGCCTATTTCCAGCAAATATGAATATGAATTTGAATATATTTTATCTATATATTATATAAAGTAACATGCGGTCAACTTGAAAATGCTGAGGGCTATCTCTAGTAGTACAAACACTTGTGACGAGTGTACGTGCCCTTAACCTAAATGAGTATTACATTCAATGATACTTATGCAGTATCATGGTAAATGTATAGAAATACAAAACCGAGGTAAGGACAAAGACAGAGACATAGACAACAATGGAAACAAAGACCAATGCATACATATGATTGTATAATTTTTGTTGCTATTGAATACCTTAAAGGGGCTCAGGATTGCCTGCATTTCATAAGGAGCTCATACATTACTACTGTTGTCTTTGGCTGTGTGGAGCGGTTCGATTAATTCAAGCAATGTTTAGTGATATCCATGCTGAGAAAGATGCGGAATGACCTGGAACATTTACAGATATGTGCAGTTTTAGTTGTGTAATATAACACTTGAAATTCTCGAGGGAGTTATGCTAGAATGTCAGACAAGACACTCTGTATAATTTTGTTGTTACATGTCAAGGAAGACACGCAAAACATTTTCTCACTGCAGTATGCTTCGTCAGTAAAGTCGCCGCAGTCATCAAAACCATCACAGATCCACTCGTATGGGATACATTCTCCATTCGGGCAGGTATATTCTGGACATCCGTAAAAATCTGTCAGTATAGAAAGATTCGGATCAAAGGTTTATCTGTCAGTATAGAAGGAATCAAGTAAAATGTTCGGTTACGCTTCATACAAAATTGAGTTGCTTTCAGATGATGAACAAGATGATTACATGGGAGAGCCTTAATCAAGTGAAAAGGAGTCAAAAATATGTTGTGTGTGTATGTGGATTTCTCTCCGTAACTTCAAGTAGATTATGAGATAAATGACACGGTGTTGATACGATGTGAAATTCAATATATACCGCGAGTGATTTCGATACTACCATCAGCGGTTACATATGGACAATTGAAGCAAAAACTCACCGCAGCCTATTTCGTCACTGCTATCGCTGCAGTCAACGATACCATCACAAATCCAGTAGTTCGGTATACATTCTCCACTCGGGCAGGTATACTCTTCACATCCGAAATCTGTCATGCACCGAGGAATAGTGAGAAAGATACTTATATCGGGTACCTGACTTCAAAACTTAGCGTCTATTTAAAATATACACTGTAAACATATTTCCTGTGAACATGTTTTTGAAGCCATTACCATCACATCTCGCACTTCCGCTTGAATATCTTCGACGATATCAATTATCCTCATTAATCACATCTTTCCTACCTGGGAATAATCAAAATCCATATATATTTACTATAAAAAGCGTTACTGTAGGAAGAAATTTTGAAGACACCATGAGGTTTTTCCTTTTGCTACCACCAAAATCCTGGAAAGAAGTTTATGATGAATAGCGCAGATTATTATGTAAATTTAACATCACAATTCCAAGTGGACAAGGTTGTATAAAGAAGGACTCATGAGTTCCTGAATCTTATAAATGAAGAGAAATAATAAAATATTGAAGAATACCTGTATACGAAGACAAGGAGCTGGAGAAGGAATCGGCTGTGGACAAAACGAAAAAGGAAATTTCATTACCCTTTAGAATGTCATAAAACAATGTAAAATGGTATAAATTTCTAAAAAAGAGATAACAGTCACTTTGCATGCCTAGGATTGAAAATCAAACATTCACTAAATAAACGACCTGCCGGATAGTGCGCAAAACATGTCAATGTAGGACGACGCACATGTGCCAATATAGACATGTAAGTAATAAGTGACAAGATTAAGTATTTAATTACGATAGTTTATCAATTTTGATCAACAGTACATTAGTGTCATCGCTGGGGTCAAGATAAGCCTATATGGATTGTTCCCTGCAGTAAAGTTAATTGGCGTAAATTTTACTCTACCGTGTTTCATTGGTATCTACATTCAACATGACATTGCTTTATGTCTTTTCTTTCAATGTTTTCTCTTGTATGTACGACACATGATAACAGAATAGTTGATTTTGGTACTGACAATACTGCCAGCATTTTGTGATCTTTTGCATCATTGCATTGACAATGGAATGCAGAAATTAGACTGAACAAAACTTAAATGAAATGAGCCCAACAAATTATGCCAATGTCAATCGGTACACGTGTCAAACTATGGTCGATGGAAATGTGTAGTTCAAATTCTGGTTCCTGTCAAAAACGTGTTGTTTCAATTAATTGTCTTATTTGTAAACTAAATCGCTGTAATATCTGGCATAAGAAAAGAAAACAACAGAGACTCCTCATTCCAATAACTATAACGATGATGTGTGATACTGATAGATCAACAAGAGAGGACAACAATTTGTTTTTATCCGTCTGTACAGTAAAATCTGATGATATGCCCCCCCCCCAAAAAAAAATGACAATTTATTGAATAGGATGGGGTTTCTTTGATAAGCAGCTCACTTGCGAATTCACAGAACAAGCCCTCGAAGCCTACGGGACAGAAGCATTCAAACGACATTAAGCCACCCTGGTCCATGCAAAAGCCTCCATTCTGGCAAGGGTTAGTATCACAAGGTGACACTACGGATAAAGCGAAATGTGGCAGTAAAAAATAAAATGCATAAATAACAACTCATACATGATGCTAACGTGATGAAGAAAGTAGCCTAACAAGCTGTTCAAAAAAAGAATCTAATGAAACCAATTTTCTTGGTATATTCCGAAATAGAGAAGTTCGACTGCAATAATGATCTTATGAATGTATTCTTAGGATCATTAAGCAAACACTTAGACGTTTCGTTATGATATTGAAAGATAATGAAATCATAATGCAATGAGCAAGTCATGTGAAGACACTTGAACATTAAATCACCGCAGCCCAATTCGTCACTGCCGTCGTCGCAGTCAACGATTGCATCGCAAATCCAGCTGTTGGGGATACATTTTCCATCCGGGCAGGTATGCTCGTCACATCCGTAATCTGTAATGGATGGATGATTAATTGTATAGACAAATGTATTCGTTACCTGCCATCAGGAAAAAAACAAAAACAAACTTCAGGTTAAGAGATTTCAACTTTTCCTATCATAGTGCCAATTATACATGTATATATGCTATGTTCCCATCCCACACTGCCATTCAGAATAAACTACTGCGAAAACATGCAGTGTACTATCATGTATGCCCATTCCAAACATCACTAACATAACAGAAACATAACATAACGAGTTTAAAAATCTTAGATGCGGTCAAGTTCGCATGGGAATAGACATTTTAACAATAAACGAGCAAACCCCCAAAAGTATTGTACTCTGAACACGGATTTCATAGGTTTTGAAACAATATGAAAAGAAAGCTGCTTACGATATTCAGATATTATGTTAATACAAATATGTATTACTTTCCAGCATCGTCATATCTTTTACTATTCCTTCGCTTGGATGTTGATACCAAAGTATTGTTGTGACTTTTTTCTTTTAAAGCTATCGGTATTCTCTCGTTGAATGATACACCTTTTTCACTTCCTAGATCAACTGTCATCAGGTTGCAGAAAAAAAAATATGAGGGTAAAATCGTAATAGGTACATTCATAAACACATATTTGTGTCAGAAATACCATACGCCTCTGCAATTTTGTTGGCATCAAATCATGCATACCAAGGAATGACTAATACAAGTTGGCAGATCCATAAGATTCAGAATTTGATTCCGACAACATTTTCCAGGGAAATATCCAATACGCAAGTTATAGTAATAATGATAAAAAATAAATAACTGTAAACTACAATACAACTGCAGTAGGAATACTAAAACATTGGCCCTACCTGAGTACGAGTTGAATGACGAGAAAGGGAAGCTCGGGTAGCTTGGAAAGGAATCTGTTAATAATATAAAAAAGGAAAGATTACATAAGAATAATGCATTCTGACGCATGTTTAAGTCTTACAGAATTTATAAACACGTCTGAGGGTGTGGATTGATCGCAACCAAAGTTGCTATGTATGTACACACATTATATATACATTGTACATATTATATATATATATATATCTATATATATATATATATATATATATATATGTGACAGTGCACCTCAAAACAAACAAAAAGTCGCCAGACATGAATTTTTAGTTAAGACTATATTCTGAAAGAGTTGACTTTAAGCTTTAAAATGATGTATAACTCAAATCAAATGGACTCTCCTAACCTATCTAAATATTGGAAAGAAAGCACAACCTCAGGAAAAGTGTGAACTGAGAAAAGAGGCTATGAAGTACAGTGCCTATTCAAGCGCTTAATCTTTACCAAACCGTGCTGGCTGTGCGATGAATGGGACAAAAAACAGGAAGTAAACCACCGGAGTAACAACAATGAAGGGATTATCAGATTAAAGTGAAATTAAGCATACCTCATTTACACATTCTGTCCATAATCAATGCCAACTTTCAAAGCAGTAGCACTATCTTTTCAAAAGTTAATAGAGTTGAAAGTGAAGAGTGTGGACAAGGTTTTTCAGAAATGAAAAAGGGATTCTGAAGACACACCTAATCACACTATTCCATCAAAAATGTTCGAGATAAACTGCTAAAAAACACACTTTCCTGCCCGTTTTATGATACCAAATTTTAGCATAATGTAAAAGAAGACCCGCTTTTTCAGAAAATATGAAAAAGTCAAGTTCGGCTAGGTTGAACCATTTCACTTGTTTTCAGTCCTCACGCAAAATCAGTGTGTGCGGACTTTATGTTCGTTTTGAGGTGCACGTTCACATATATATATATATATATATATATATATATATATATTATATATATATAATATATATATAATGTGTGTGTGTGTGCGTGTGTGCATGTGCGTCTATGTATATATTTACATGGTCCTCTCAGCATTTTGCAGTTCACCAAATGTATTCGACTGTATTAAAGTACTGTTGCGATTTTGTTCAAAGAAATGTAAATAATTTCTCCTTGCAGATTTTGAGATCGTAGCTTCCATCAAGACGCCAAAGAAAAGTTATGGAGTTACAAACATGATATTACAGAAAGGCTCAGAAACACCTATTCTTCTCAGGAAAACAATACATGTCTGTCACATTTGTTGTCATTAGATTGAAGACGGGCAAATTATGAGGATTGAGTATGCATGATTCAGACTGTCATTCAGCAATGTAGCATCACCAGAGAAACAATCAAATTGAAAAGACTTTATTTTCTCGTCGAGAGAACTAAACCCAGGCTAGTAGGATTGCTAAGTCATACCTGAATACGAAAAGAATGAATAGGACGGAAAGCTGGAGAAGGAGTCGCCTGTGAAGGAAATAAAAAAAAGAACTCAATATCATTTTTTTCCTGTAATAGATACAAGGATACTTTGGATGGCGAAGAGGCGAAGATATTATTGCATGCTGTGCGAAATATCCTAACCTTCATGATCAAACAAGCTATATCGTTATCATTCTTCATGAAAAGATGCAATCGTATTACAAGACGCACTGACTCGACATTAACTCTTCCTGGTCGCTGCATATTCCTCCATTCAAGTATGGTTTACTCGCACAAGGTGACAGTATTGATTAAGAGAAAAGTATCTGACGGAGAAAAAAAATCAATAACGGTAAATAAATAAAGCTGAATAAGATGACAAAGCATTTCATGTTGCTTCAATACTGTTTGCTCATTTTATTGTCCTCCAAAATTATGTTGTGCGATTATATTCGCTTACGTATTTATGCACGTATTTATGTATTTATTTGTATATCAAAATGTGTTTATTCAGGATGGCTTGATCAGCATTAGCAATTTTCCAACAAACTCCTGAGATAAAACACAGGAAAACAAACAAAAAATGCATTCATATGGAATATATGTATATATACATATATATATATATATATATATATATATATATATATATCATGAGCGTAAAAATCAAGGTCAGCTGCAGTAATATAAATAACAAAAAGATAAAATTAACAAATTGAAAATAAACAGATGAAATTATTAACAGGATAACGTCTCACATCTACAGATTTCAGCAACCCCTTTCTTATTAAGGAGAGAACTTTTCTCTTTAGTTTTAAGTAAGTCTTGTAATCGGATGTTATTATTCTTTTTTACAATATCTAGTAAGCACTGAGGAAACCGAAATGATGACGTTTTATCGAAAATAGAATTGCAGTGAATTAAAATGCAATTAATAAGCAGCACGTTTGCACGCTTGGAACATAAATCACCGCAGCCTGTTTCGTCACTGCCGTCGTAGCAGTCAACAATGGCATCACAAACCCAATTTTCCGGGATGCAATATCCATCCGGGCACATATACTGGTAGTCCGCACATCCAAAATCTGTAATTGAAGGATAATTAATTCAATAAAGTTAATTTTCTGAGTGAAGTGCCATCAGAAAGACCTGCAAAGTTTTCCTTTTCCTGATTTGTATGTCAAACACCTATATGAAAATATGTAGTTGATGCAAATCCGCACACTAAAGATATAAAACACAATCGGTATCGAAGTACCGCTGTTTAAGCATTTTTTTTTTATTTCTTTAAGAAGAGAAATACAATACCACGACATAAAGAACAGTGGAACATTGGTCCTACCTGAAGATGAATCAGACGAATAGAATGGGTAGCTAGGGAAGCTTGGGAAGGGATCTGTTCAAGAAAGAAAAAAGGAATGAAATATCACACATTTTTACATAATTAATCGTAAATTCACAATTTCATAACAGAGGTAAGGGTCACTTGGGATGCGTTTACAAGGTAACAATGTTGCAGGATACACCTAGTTGATATGTCAGTATTCAGTATTCATCAACGAGCAAACTTACGTCGCTGGTGTTCTTTATGTCAAAATGCAAAATCACTATGACATCATAACAAATTGCATTGATTTATGTTTTCAAACACACACACAAGGACAAATCATTACAGTTTATTTACCCTCCAACAATATCAAAGATGATAATAAAGATCATGATACCAATTCACAAAAAAAAATCCCCGAAAATGTACTTGTATGCTTGTCTGATCTTTATCTATTTGTCTGATCATATCTATCTAATACCAGAGTTTCCTGACATTTTGTTTGATTACTGCTAGCAACCCCGGCTAAAACGCTACGAAAGAAGCCCGTTTTTTAAGTTATGGTGTCGAGATTAAGTACTTAGATAATGTGTGGAAAATCAGGATAACGTATACTAGCGCGATCTGCAAACTCAAAAGGGTCATACTTTCAAATTTGAGTTTTTGGACTTTGAAGGCATAATTCACTATTTGCAGATGAAACGAAAACCCAACATTAGTGCTTTAAAATACACTGAGGTCCTAAAACGCGAGTTACGGATAGAAACGACCATTGTAAAAATGTGAGTCATTATTATCGATGTTAAGCATTGTTAAATACACAAAATGTGAACAATAGTTATAATAAAAATGTTTCCAGACTAAACCGTCTACCGTTATGTTCATTGTGATTTAAGATACTGATATCTCCCGATATTTTACGCTTTATTGCGAAAATTTGATATGGTAGGATGTTTTGTGATACAACAGACCTACACATATGCATCAAATGTGATCTTATTTTATCAAATCACTGCTCTAAATGGTAAACAGGACCGTTGGCACGTTGGCAGACGAGTACTAGACATAACCGGGGAACAAGCAAGTTCAAGAGTTTTCTCTTTTTTCGAATGAGATAGGTAACACCACGTTTAGTAGAAATTACCTGAATATGAATCAAATGAATAGGAAGAGAAGCTGGAGAAGGAATCTCCTGCAAAGGAAATAATAAAAAGAATGGAATATCATGTATTTTCACATATTTTAGAGCTGTACCAATTTCTTACGAAAGAATTAGAGATACCTAGAATAGGTAAACACAATTGACGGAAATGTTCCAGGTGTACAAAATATTCTTTTATCAAACAAGCTCATATTGCTCGTGACATTAAGCTCTCACTGATCCACGAAATGGGCCTGTCCATCCTTTGTGTTATAAAATGGGCCCTTATATTTATTAAATACAACCATTTTCCCCATCATGCGTCCGGTACACCTACAACATTATACAAGACTTGAGCCATTGCCATACATTCGGATTTTACCGGACGCATGGTTCCGTGTGGATCAGGAAAAATCAATGCATGGCCAATTAGATTGCAGAGATTCTAAAGCCCACTTTATAACACAAGATAACACTATGGATAAAGATAAATGTCGCTGGCAGAGAAAAAAATAGTGACACAGTAATAACATTCTATCTGATGGGGAGAATGAATTACACTATAAACCGTCTGCCGTATTACGTTGTTTCAACTCTCTTCGTTCACTTTAAAGTTCATCAAAATCATAAAAACCATGGTATATTACGAAAGACAGAAGTACCTCCTTACTTTATGTCCGTCTTGTAACTACATGTTTATTTTCTTTAATCTAGTAAGCACTGAGGAAACCGGTATGGTATCATTTATTGTAAAGTAAAAGTGCAATGAAATTATAATGCAATCAAAGATCAAGTCTTCACGCTTGGAACTTAAATCACCGCAGCCTGTTTCGTCACTGTTGTCGTAGCAGTCAACAATGCCATCACAAACCCAGCTCTTCGGGATGCAACGATATTCATCCGGGCACATATACTGGTAGTCATCACATCCAAAATCTGTAACTGAAGAATGATTAATCCCATAAAGTTAATTTTCCTAGTTCTTTAAAATTGATTGGAACAATAGCTGCTTGATGAAATATATATATATATATATATATATATATATATATATTGTGTAGGTTCTCCACGTGTTGGCAAAATGTCAAGTTAAGAAACAAACTTGGAACAAAGTTCATGCTGTATTTACCAACGGTTTATTTCTGCCCACAAATTTTTGAGCGTCTCGCCGCCCTTTCTCAAGTATTGATACTCGAGAAAGGGCGGCGAGACACTTCAAAATTTGTGTGCAGAAATAAACCTTTGGTGAATACAGCATGAACGTTGATCCAGTTTTGTTTCTTATCTTATACACAGACGTGTATATATACATTGTACGTTAAAACAAAGAAAGAGAAAACTGACCAGAAACAAATGATAGATAGTGAAAACTTTGAGAAAAGAAAATGGGTTTCCATTGGGTTTCGAATCTCGATAGAAATCCATTTTCTTTGCAAGAACAACTACAACAACAAATAACTGAAAAGTACAATACCACGACAGTAAGAACAGTAAAACATTGTTCCTACCCAAATATGAATCCGACGAATAGAATGGATAGCTCGGGAAGCTTGGGAAGGGATCTGTTCAAGAAAAAAAAATGAAATACCATAATTTCCTAACAACGGCTGGAACACACAAACACACACACACACACACACACACACACACACACACACACACACACACATACATTTTCCCCGAAATATTGTACGTAAGTTCATAAGCTATTTTCGCAGTCATCAAATTCTTGCATACAAAGATTTAATCGACAAAAATCGCCAGATCATGGGAAATTTATACGCTCGATTCAGACTGCCATTTCCCATGACCAGTGAAGTATCAAATTAGGAAAAAACAATATAAGGGGATATACCATGCTAGTAGGAGTTTACACAAGATCTGGAGAATAATTCACATTTTTTCTTTGTTTACAAGCTTTTAAAAGCATCTTGTATTTCTCTGTTTCATTATGTAGTTTTTATTGCTTACTCTAATAGTCTTCCGAAACATAAACACAAAATGATAATTATTGTGTAATGTATCATTGAAATTTGTGTGATTTAACTCATGTAAGCATTAAGTATTATGATTTGTACTATACTTCATTAATAGAAATCAAATTATTTGAATTGAATTGAATTGAATTGAATTGAATTGAATTGAATTGAATTGAATTGATAGAGGGCAGCTCTTACCTGAAGAGGAATAGTATGAGTAGGATGAGTACGATGGGTAGGAGGAGTAGCTGGAGAAGGGATCGGCTGTTAAAGGAAATACGAAGATACAGCAAATCATCTACTACACAATTGCACATATCTTTTGAAAATAGATTGATTTACCACTTTCACAAACAAAGGTGAAGTACCTATGATTGGATTTACAAGCATGAAAATGCTGCATGATAAACGTAGTATGATTGTATCATCAGACAAACTTATGTCGCTGATATCATTGTTTATGGGATAATGCAAATTCATTATATCATGCTATTATGAAATCGCAGCTATATATCGAAACACACATGATCCTTGTGGCATAACCAATTACTAACTTCATCTGTATCCTTGTCATGCTATTAATGTAATAATCAGTGACCTCCCCTTCAAAAATACAATTTAGAATGATAATTAAAAGGAATTTCCAAGAGATCTCAATAGATACATTCTTGAGAGTATGTCATGCTGTGTCTGTTCGTCGAATGAAATAGGAATAGCACAATTTACAACTCACTGGACAACTCGCAAGAAAGTCCCGCGAATCCTGGGGGACACAAACAGAGATATGTTTCGCCTGCCACGGCGTTGAAGCATAAACCTCCATTCATGCACGGACTGTTGTCACATGGCGTGTCTATGGATACAGAAATGAAGGAAAGAACATTATATTACATCTCTCTTCTTTTCTCTTCTTCTGTGATCGACGCCAAAAGTACGATGTGGAAATGACTGGACGCGAATTATACGCTAAGCGCATTTTTGTTTGTTCCCACTATCCTTTCACAATAAAAACAGGCATATTTAGATCGCGTTTGACAAAATGTATGTCTTTCTTTTTTATCATCAGCATACATTTCAAAGAACTGGAGTATAAAATACTTTGAAAGAAAACGCCGCCTCGGATACCTCTCAAATCATAGGCCTATACGGCAGAAGAGCTCAACGATAAATAGTCGAGTGCATTGCTTTTTCGGATTGGCTTTCTGCCTCGTCATTTGCCTCTTGTGCGTTGATAGTATACTCACAATGTCAGTGCGATGTGTAGAATCATTAACATACTTGTGCATTCGAATTTTTTACCTAGAAAACCTCCGCAGCAGCAGCAGCAAGCCCAAGATTTTCCCTTGTCTGCACGCATTGTCTGCACGCTTTTCCATATCACCGTGATTACATGCACATCAAGGACTCACGTTGAAAGAGCTTTATTACATGTTACAGCCTGTTTATGTTTTTTTTTTCAAATAATTCGAAAGGTATCTTCTTAGGGGCCTACGTGTATTGAAATGTTAAACATTTCGGTCATGAAAATTAATCATTTCTTTTTGACAAGGAAAAGCACATCAAGTCGCCTATTATGTCAAAGGACAATGTGGAGTGGTCTGATCTTATCCTGTCGAAAAGAACACAGTGTGCCACCGTGTAAAGCAAAACATTTCTACGTGAACTCTTTTCCTGTGAAAAACAACACGATAATGTGAAATCATAATTCAAACTGTTGAATTCGAGCATTTACACATAGTCGAATATGTGAACATGATTATTATGAACACGCTATGGGACACTAAGAAAACAGCAGGTACTCTAAGGCCTTCATTTCAGGTATGGTTTCATCATGAACCCCACTTCAAAGCTAAATAATCCAAAGCGTATATGGATTTGAGGGAATATGATAAGCGTTGCATCTTATATCTCTTCAAATTTATACTTACATCATAAAAAACTGATATCATGAATTATCATCTGTCAGAAGTGTTTAAAGATCTTTAAAAATATAACATTTGTTGAGTTTGTATGTCATGTATGTTTTACTGCATTGCAAGAAAAAAAAAGTTTGTCATATTGGCGGTTTTTATTAGCCTCTGCAAGTTCTTTCAAGAGATTAAAGAAGGAAAACAAAATGCTCCTTTTGTTCCATTATTCTATGTGGATATAATTTCATTCTATTATTTCAGTGTCCTTCTCACTGGGGCCTACCCCTTTATCATTTTTTTTTTTAGGGGGGGGGGAATAAAAGTGATTAAAGATAAAAACGAAAGCTGCACTAAAGCCCCCTCCCCCCCCCTTTTCTTTTTTTTTTCTTTTTTTTTTCTTTTTGCTTGTCAGCAGACGAAACCTGGAAGTGGGGAACAGTACGCCACTGTATTTCAACACTGATGAACGGAGCTTTCAGAATACAAACTAATCTACTGGATTTCTTTTGATATCTCAATTAGTTCAGAAAAGAAATTGAGGAAATAAAAGAAGAAGATATTCGCTCTTACATTCACATCCTGTAGTCTCGACCATCGCTATAGAGTCTCATTTGCCAACCCACAATACTTCTAATAATGCCACCGATGAAAATCTCTCCGGTAAAACAGATTGCATTTCACGATGCTGAATGTATCGATTAAAATTTACGATTTCTGTTTCTCTACGTTCATTTTTGTGCCATCAATACAGTATGTTTATATGCCATCTACAATCTTTGAAAGCATTTATCCAACTAACGTCAAAAGGAGGAAGGAAATGAAGAAGAAAAAGATAGACAGGTGCACTCAAAAATTGCTATCTGCATGGAGGTTATATCAAAATGATAAAATTTAAAAACGGCATGTTAAAGTTTGAAAACGAATCTCAGAAAGTGTCGCACTCTTATTTCCTTAAAACAATATGGGCAAATCCATTCTCTAAAATAAAATGGTAAATCAACGAAACCTTGTTAAAATTTTAAATTTAACACTCAAAACAATGGATTTACCCCCTTTTTTAAACTGAACTTAATGAAATGGTAAATCCGACATTTTGAGTGTCAGATTTAACATTTACATAGGTTTAGAGCAGTGACACCATATAAAAAGTTGATTTACCACTCCATTCTTTTAGATTGCATCTTTAAAAAATGCTGTTAAAGTGTTAAAAAAAACTAGGTTGATATAATGGCTAAGACATTTTGGGAAAATCTGTTCCATCACCTAGTAAAGATATTCGTATTCTCTTCTTGTAACTCCCGTCAGGAGGCGTAGAAAAACTGTGGACGTTACATCATTATAGATAAAGAAAACGCAAATACTCTTCTTAAATACGTTTATTATTATCTGAGTTACTTTTGATCAAAACCGTAGAGCAAAACAATGATATTGTCATGAAAGTCGCCAGATCCACGTGATCTCAACTTGAAGTTGTCCAGGAATCATCCAATACGTAAAGAAAGAAAAAATAACAACAATAACTGAAAAGTACAATACAACGATAGTACGAACAGTGAAACATTGGTCCTACCCGAATATGAATCGGATGAATAGAATGGGTAGCTAGAAAAACTTGGGAAGGAATCTGTTCAAGAAATAGAGAAAAATGAAATATCAACCATTTTTATCTATCGTAAATTCATAGCAATTTCATAACAAAGGTTAAGGTAACTTGACATGGGTTTACAAGGTGAAAATCTTCCAGGATACACATAATTGATACGTCAGTATTCATATTCATATTCATATTCATATTAACATCGAAAGAAATCGCATTGAATTGTATTTCCAAACATACACACCCGGATAAATCACTTTAAAGTCTATGTACGCTGCCACCAGAATAAATATGATGAAAATTAGATACAAATATCCAAGAAATCCCCTCTTATTTATTTGTCTGGTAGTCTTCTTTTCATCTTTTTTTTTTTGTCTGATCCTATCTCTAAATACCAGATTCTCCTCAAATTTAGTTTGATGACTACAAGCAACAAGGACTAAAGAGAGTAATAAATTGTAATCTAGATATGATTGCATGCACGTAAGTTACGATTTGTCCCTACTGATACACATGTACCGTATACCTCTTTATGTACCACGTGTTCCATATGTATGCGTGTGCGTTTATCTGCAGAAAGATTTGTCCCTATACTGATACACATGTACCGTATACATCTTTATGTACCACGTGTTCCATGTGTATTCGTATGCGTTTATCTGCAGTTACGATTTGTCCCTACTGATACACATGTACCGTATACCTCTTTGTGTACCACGTGTTCTATGTGTATGTGTGTGCGTTTGTCTGCAGTGATCGCTTTGAATGTTGATGCAGGTACTGTTGTGACTTTTTGGTTCTAAATATTGAAGTCTATGAAGATCGTTCTTTTCATTGATGTTCTTCCCAGAAAGGTCCATATTCTACTTCTACAAACTCAGCTTTTTTAGTAGGTCCTTCCATTATTCGCACTTTATATAGTTATAATCAATTTCGACCATTTCAATTTTCATGACAAACTGTAAGGTTCCTAAATTCTTGTACAGTCTTTTCATTCCTCAATGTTTTGTTTACCTTATTTGCTGAAAAAAAAACGTTTTTATCTTATTTCTATTTTTACCTATTATAGATCTTTTCAGGAGCAGCTGCAGCAGCATTTGGATAATGAAGGTAAATTCACAGTAGGCGCGCACACACAAACAATTCTTTCCAGAAATATCATACATAAATTTATATGGTACTTTCACTATCATCAAAATCGTGAATGCAAACATGGGTCGATAAAAGTCGGCAGATCATGAGAAATATAAACGCTTGTTTCAGAATGTCATTTCCACGAGCAGTGAAATATCTAATTATGAAAAACTATAAGGGGGATTAATGCGATGCCAGTAGGATTTATATACCTGATCTGGAGAGTAATTTACAAGCCTCGCTTTTCTTGTCAATTTCTCTATTCCATTAATCTATGCAGTTAAACAAGAATAGTTTTATTTGCTTACTTTTTCACTTGCCGAAACATTAAAAAACCACATTATTGGGTAATGGATTATTGAATTTTATGTGATTTGACTCATGCAAGCATTATGTATTACGAGTTGTACTATACTTTATACGTAGAAATCAATTATTTGAATTGAATTGAATTGAATTGAATTGAATTGGTACAGCATAGCACAGCACCTACCTGAAGAGGGATAGTATGAGTAGGACGAGTAGGATGGGTAGTAGGAGTAGCTAGAGAAGGGATAGTCTGTAAAAGAAAATATGAAGATAATTATCTACAATACAATTTCACATATCACATATCACAATTGTGAAATATGATTGGTTTTACAAGCATAACAATGTTGCATGATTTGTATCAATATATTGTATAATGCATTATTGGACTTGACGTGATTTGACTCATGCAGGCATTATGTATTATGAATGTACTATATTTCATATATAGAAATCGATTATTTGAATTGAATTGACTTGATACACCACAGCACCTACCTGAAGAGGAATAGTATGAGTAGGACGAGTACGATGGGTAGGAGGAGTAGCTGGAGAAGGGATCGTCTGTTAAAGGAAATATGAAGATAATGAATTATCTACAACACAATTTCATATATCACATATCACAAAGGTGAAAGTAAATATGGTTGGTTTTACAAGCATAAATATGTTGCATGATTTTTTATTATCAATATGTATCATCAGACAAATTTATGTCGCTTATAATATCCTTGTTTATGGGATAAGGCAAATTCATTATAATGTATATCATAATATGAAATCGCGGCTATAAACATCCAAACACACATACTTTAATGGACACATCACTTATTTCAATTTAGTGGTAAGTAACCTTGTCATGCTATTGGTGTAATTAATTGACCTCCCCTTCCAAAATAAAAATTCTAAATGATAATCATGATAATCCCCAAGAGATCTCTGTCAATGTGGTCTTGAGTGTGCTTCTTGTTGCATCAGTTTGTCTGTTAAATCCTTATAAGTGAATAAAAACAGAGTGTCCCGAATGAAATAGGAGTAGTGCAATTAACAACTCACATGTATCTTCGCAAGTAACTCCCACAAAGCCTTGGGAACACAAGCACACGAACGATATTCCGCCTGGCACGTTGATGCATATGCCCCCATTCGAGCACGGACTGGAGTCACATGGTCCGTCTGTGGATACAGAAAAAAAAATGAGGGAAAGAACAGTTTACTACATTTGTTTTTTTTTTTTTTCAGATCAGATGTGCGTAATCATGGACATAGGTTGTATGCGAGTTAATACAGTTATAATACGCATTCAGAACGGCTGGTTCTCTCTGCACTTTCACAAAACAAACAGTCGTCATGAAATCTCCTTTGACAAACTTATATGTTTTCATCATCATCAGCATACGTTGATACAAAGAATTAGCGTACAAATATCTTTACTTTGAAAAAAAAAAAAAAAAAATCTTCATATTCCCCTAACATAAACATAGGTTTTCCCAGCCAATTTCGCACTTTTGTCAATCCAATTCCTAATTGCTGCATTCAATTTAGCAAAATTTAGCGTAGATGACATGTTCGGTAATTCAATTTTATGATCTCTTCATTCAAATTCATTCTGGAGCATTCAAACTACCTTTCCCCTCATTGTAATTAACACTTTTTCAATTGAAATTCGTAAAACAAGCACCATTTCGTTATTCCTTCATTCAAATTAGAATAATATAGTCACATGATCACGGACATGCTGCACTCGTTCATTCAAATTCATTTTTCGGCATCCAATTCGACATCTTTTGCAGTCAATTTAGCACGCATGTTTATGCTTTGGTCCTTTCCTTAGCTTTTTCTTTCAACAAAGTTATTGTTTTGCAAGCGTCATTACATTTCATATTTTCGTACTCGTTTTAGAGATTTTGGCAAGTTTTTTTTTTTTCTTCAATGTGCTCAGTGAGTCTTCCAGTCTTCCAGTCTGGCCGTTGAGCGCTTTATTCCGAGTGTGTCGGCCAGTTTTAGGCAGTCATGGTTATGCTCATCAAATGTTCCTATAATTCTTTTTCTGTCTTCTGAAGAAATACGTCTGTATCTAACTTGTGCTGTCATGACTGTAAGAAGATGAATAATCTGTAGTATTGGTACATGTAGGCCTAAAATGACATGTATGAAAGAAAGGGGGCGTTACAGAACAACAAACTCGAGTTATATAGGGTCCAAAATATGATACTTTCACTGCCTAACAGTGCGTGGCTGAAACAAAAAAGCCACATAGAAATACGCGTTTAAATGTTATCACCTTGTCAAGAAAGAAATAACATGACGTTAATTTGAATGAACATGTTTGGAATTTGACTACCCATACGCGAAATTGAATGACTGAAATACCCCTTTCGGCCAGTGCTGGCGAATTTGAATGACTGGAGAGCACGTGCCAATTTGAATGCCCGTTTTACGAATTCGAAAGGCACATGTGCAAATTTCATTGATCGAAATGCTAAATTGAACGACCAACTTGCAATTTTGAATGACAGAATGTGCCGTGACGAGGATTTTTGCTAAATTGAATGAACCTTTTATCAAATGGACTGACAAGAAGTGCGAAATTGGCCGGGAAAACCTATAGTATACTGGAGATGAGCTCAGCAATATAAAGTATAGGCATGTGCGATCCTGTTATGTCCTCAACATATAATAATGATATCCTCAAAACAAAGATGAATGTCACACCGATTGGTAGAATATATCAAACGCATGCACTCGTGCATTCGAACGGGTGCCTATGAGACCCATGCCGTAAAAGCAAGCACAAGATTTTCAAGCTGTCCTTTCTAAGAGTTTAGTTTTATTTAGTTCAAACTTATACGTGGAAAATAAAAACTGCTGTCATAATCGATCACCTGTCCTTTGATGGTGTTTAAAGATCTTTGAAAATAAAATCTATTGAGTTTACAGAAGTTATACTCCTTAGTATTGGAATAAGACTGTTCATCATGTGGGTGGTTTTCTGATGGTTTTGCGGATTATCTTTTTTTTTCGAAGAGATTAAAGAAGGACAGACTATTCCTGACGTTTTATTATTCTATATGTATTATTGTATTATCTTATTGTTTTCTTTTCGTTTGCAACAGTGATGAACGGAGCTTTGAGAATACAAACCAGTGTACCGGGATGGCGATTCATATCTTAATTATTTCAGAAGAGAGACTGAGGAAATACACCTTGTAGTCTCGACCATCGACTAGTGCCTTTATTTGCCAACCCTAAATACTTAAGATAATGCCACCATATGAAAACTTCTCCGGTGATGCAAAGTTCATTTTAATTCAAATATACAAGGTGTATCGATCAAAATTTGTGATTTCTGTTCCTGTACATTCATTCGTGCCATCAAACAGGATGTTTATATGCTGATTGCAAACTTTGAAAGCATTTCTCCAACTAAACGTAAAAAAAAGAAAATGAGGAGGAAAAATTACACAGGTGTACAGAAAAATGCAATCTATTTGGTAGTCTGTTTGGTAGTTATTCCTTTGTCTTACAGTACACATCAAACTTCTGACATTTATGACGCCATGTTAAATTCTGAAAACGATTTTAAAAACAAAACTCACTGAAGAACAGCCCGTGTGACGATCCAGTCAAAAGCGCAGTCACCAGAAAGGCTGCGAAGGCCAACATGTTGAACACTGTCTGCAAGTCACCACTGTTAGAAAGACAACTTGTCCATAAAAGCTGTGGTGGATTTTCATCGTATTTATAGTTTATTCACAGACTGCATGCAGTATTTGTTGTTGCTATGTTATCAAAATGTTTCATGCCACTCTTTCTTCTCTAGTTTCCAGACAGTGATTTGTTTTTGTTGTTTTCGCTCTGAAATTTCATGCAGAAAGTTTCCGTTCAACAAAAGTGTCGATTCTACAAATAGGGACTTGAATATTGCTTCAGGGTTGATTATGAAACTGGATTCATTTAGCAATACGCAAGTTAACAAAGGGTTTCAATATCTATGTATGATATAATGCAGCTGCGACGGTGTGCGCGTAGATTAATGACCGTAACTGAATTCACGTTCCATCAATAAACTAAATAGACGCCTGGTTGATTTCACTTTTTGAAGTATAATATTGTAAGGGATATTATGTATGCCTACTGCTAATTTCCTCCACCATTTATTTTAATTGTTATGTCAATCTTCAACATACACCTTTTAACTTGTAACTATGATTATGTACTTACCCAAAATAATTTTGATTTGTATATGTATATGTATATATGTTTGATTTGATTGATTGTATATCTATAATGTTTTCTATTAAACTGAACTTGTGGAAATCAACTAAACTAAGCTTTTATTTTTGAAACCGAAAGACCTGTTGTAATGTTTTCATTTTCTTGGTTTTTTGTTATTAAAGTTCAGTTCATTGTTATGATATGTGTTAACGACAGATTTCTGGAAGCTTTTGGCAAAACTTTTGGCTACTGACTGAAACAAAATCGGCAGTTGGTACACTATCTTTACTTTTTTCCATTGTATTATTCCTTATCTTGGGGAATTCAAACACAATAGGGTGGGATGGGATGTTTCACCACCCTCCTCTGCAAAATACGAAATCAAGCGGAAATTACTTTTCCCTGATTGATAAATCAAAGGTTGAATTTGATATTTGGAAATCAATGTTGGACTATTCATCTTTTTGCTACCACGGGACATAAGTTGGTAAAGATCTTACATGTAGTTGCAGGAAAATAAGATTGTCTTAAAGGGAGTATTTCAATAGAGGAGAAATAAAAACAACAACATCTTTCCTATTTCTTAGGAATTCACATTTGCTGCTTTAATATGTGACCCTGCACCTCAAAACAAACAAAAAGTCGCCAGACATGAATTTTTAGTTAAGACCATATTCTGAAACAGCAGACTTTAGGCTTTAAGATGATGTATAACTCAAATCAAATGGACTCTCCTAACCTATCTAAATATTGGAAAGAAAGCACAAACTCAGGCAAAGTGTGAACTGAGAAAAGAGGCTCTGAAGTACAGTGTCTATTCAAGCGCTTAATCTTTACCAAACCGTGCTGGCTGTGCGATGAATGGGACAAAAAGCAGGAAATAAACCATCAGAGTAATAACAATGGAGAGATTATCAGATTAAACTGAAATTAAGCATGCCTCATTAACACATTCTGTCCATAATTAGTGCCAACTTTCAAAGCAGTAGCCCTATCCTTTCAAAAGTTATTAGAGTTGAAAGTGAAGAGTGTGGACAAGGTTTTTCAGAAATGAAAAAGGGATTCTAAAGACACACCTAATCACACTATTCTACCAAAAATGTTCGAGATAAACTGATAAAAAAACACACTTTCCAGCCCGTTTTATGATACCAAATTTTAGTACAATGTAAAAGAAGACCCGCTCTTTCAGAAAATATGAAAAAATCAAGTTCGGCTAGGTTGGCGCATTTCACTTATTTTCAGTCCTCACGCAAAATCAGTGTGTGCGACTTTATGTTCGTTTTGAGGTGCACGGTCACATATGTAGAAATTACTTATGTCAATATCATATTGCACATATCTTATGTATATATATATATATATGACCGTGCATCACAAAACAAACAAAAAGTGGAACGTCTTGATTTTACATTAGGACTCAAAAAAGGTGAAATGGTTCACCTTCGAATAGTCAATCTTGAGTTTTTCATATTTTCTGAAAGAGCTATCCTTCTTCTACATTATTCTTCAGTTTGGTATCTTAACATGAATGGAAAAGTGTGTTTTTAGCAGTTTTTCTACAACCCTTTTTTGGGGAAGAGTAGAATTATCATTAGGTATGTCTTAAAGGCCGCTTTTCATGTCTTGAAATTCTTTGCACACTCTGCACTTTCAAGTCTAATAACTTTTGAAAGGATGATGTTACTGCTTTGAAAGTTAATATTAATTATGGGCAGAATGTGCTTATAGAACATGCTCACTTTCAGCTTATTCTGATATTCCCTTCATTGTAGTTGCTCCGGTGGTTTGCATCCTGTGTTTTGTCCCTTTCACAGCACAGCTAGCACGGCTTGATAGAGATTAAACCCTTGAATAGACAGTGTACTTCAGAGCCTCTTTACTTAGTTCACACTTTTCAAGAGTGTGTGCTTTCTTTCCAGTATTTAGGTAGGTTAGGGGGTCAATTTGAACCGAGTTATACATCATTCTAAAGCTTAGAGTCTGCTCTTTCAGAATCTGCTCTTACCTAAAAAATCCATGTCTGGCGACTTTTTGTTAGTTTTGTGGTGCAGGGTCACACACACACACACACACACACACACACACACACATATATATATATATATATATATATATATATATATATATATATATGTAATATAATATATCATATGCATATATGTATAGTGACAGCAATGGACTTAACCAGAACATGGCGGGGCGGTGGAAGGACAGTTAAGTATATTGGCACAAAACTCTGGCAAAGAGACGTGGCTGATGTTGGTTGAATTGCACTCCTTTAATTTAGCTTTCAGGCGAATTGCCTTTCTTCAGAATTGTATTACTGCTGTGTGCGGTCTTGTGATGAAGTCTTTGTTGTATGCATATATGAATCGTGTAAATTTATATATAGATCAAGGCTTTTGTGTCTCATATAAAAACATTGGTACTGATACGTGTAGTATTTGTAATGAATACATCACACGATTAAAAGTTCACTCCAAATCCGATACCAACGAATCTAAATGCATCTCGAAAATCTCAAATAAGGTCTCTACAAAAATATTTGAGCATGACCTCTTTGTTTGCAAAAATTTTTGTACTAAGCCTTCAAAAGGTGGTCTTGTTTTGTCCATGTCTTGTAGATTTTTTTTTATTGATTTTTAATGGAAAGTATATGATTTATTGAATGAACTTAATTCATTTGAAACAACAGCTAAGCTTTACTTTAAGTATATACCTTGGAATATTATCCTTTATCTTATCTATTCCTACAATTTGTTGAACTAACTATATTGGAGCTTATTTTATTTGAATGCCATAAAATCAACTTTACCAACCCAGACTAAACAAACAAAACTGAAAAAAGAAACTTGGGTTTCGTAATTTCCATTCTCTTCTAAAGGCATAAAATGTAAAATGTCATTAAAAAAAGTAATCTCTTTTCTTTTCATCGTCAATACTGCCTCTTAACGTGTTTAGGGCAGTTGCGTTGACATTGATGCGTCGCTTCCTGAATCAATTTGAAATGAAATGACATAGATAACATCACGTCAATTGGCTTTTGTGAACTCTTCTCAGTTTCTGTTGGACTGGGTTCATTGCACTTTGATAAGGATCACATTAATATGATAATCCGGAAATTGAGATCCTAGACCAACTGATTCTATTGTGTGCATGACAATCAATAGGAATTTGTTTGCATATTACAGTGCATTATCCTGCTTTTGTGAGTTGCAGCCAAAAGGAAATATGGTGTAACAGGTGAAGTTTCCATCACCTGGCATTGTTTATTTACTGTTACATTATCGAGTTTTTTCTCTCTTTCTTTTAAACAACGAGTTTGTGTGTGTTTGCACAAAAGCATTGCATCAAGGTTGAACAGTTCAGCTTGTAATAGAATCGTATCCTTTTGGCGTGTTTGACAAGCATTAGAACAGCCCTTTTGGAAGTACGATAGACTTTTCAAGCGTTTGTTGGTAAATAGAGAATAAGGTACAGATTGCGTGGACGTGCAGGCGGTCAAATAGTCCTCTCATTGCTGCATGAAAGGTTGTAAATCATGTCTAGCTTTTCCTATCTTATTGTCTTTCTTTTCTTCTTTCTTTATTTCTTCTTTCTCTCTTTTTCACTTTCCTTCTCTCTTTGAATACCTCTTTTGGAGCGTAAAAATTCGACAAGGAATATGTAGGGCCTATATATGCATATTATTATGTATGAAGAGTGAAGTGGTTATCGCCAGTGTTAAACATTCTACAACAAGTCCATCGTCCGATAGAGTATAATATGTGTTTTTTTTTTCTGTGATGCCTTGTTTTTAACATTGGTTTAAGTTTTGGTACACAATGCTCCGCATTTTTTCTTACTCGTTTGCAAGCATTTTAATCACAATTATCTCATATCCATTAGATGGGGAAAAATCGTCTTTTGATCAACTCTTCATGTTATTATGTAGATAGTTCATCGAAAAGGTAAATCTTAATAAACACCCCTACCTATAGCAAATGTTGCACTATAGACATAGCACATGTATGCACACACACACACACACACACACATGCATGCATGCAAATGTACTATACATGTACATAACTGTGAGTCAAAAAAAAAATCGACTCTCGCGAAAGTCGCATTTTCTTTTTTTCTTTTTCAGTCCCGAGAGCTTCGGCTCGTGCGAGGTTTGCTGTACCCACGTATATGCAACATTTGCCATAGCCTGTAGCTTGTCACATATTTTCATACTCATTGTTGCCTCAGTCTCTGTACAACTCCCTTTGAGGAATATTTCATTTCAATGTTGTCATGGGAACTATTATCATGTTTTCGTTGTCTTTTTTGTGTTTGTGTTTGTGATGTAATGTATTTTGTAAGGCAGCTCACCACAAGCTTTGCTTTTTTGAGGTTCTGCCTTCCTGTACAATAATTTCATGCATGTGATTTCCTACATGAAAAAAAAAAATGGAAAATAAATGTTATACAAACTTGAACTTGAACTTGAACCCCCTTAGAAGTAATCATTGTTTGCTATATTAAGATACATTTTTTTTTAATGTGAAGAGCATTATGTCTTATGTCTTTCAGAAGGAAATGCTGTGCAAGATTGTGAATCTATCAACTGGAAGCTATGACGTCATCACTTCATCTAGCTGGCATGATTTAGGCCAATATCAGTAATATGTAAAAATAACTGAAACTGTAGAAATACATTATTGTAGCGTGTTTTTTTTTCCTATCAAACATCCGTTTTCTTTTCTTATTTTGCTCTATCGAAGACAGATGACCCTAAGCTTTATTTCACGTGTTTTCTGTGTGTTTCTGTGCGTGCGCGAATACTGTAAACTCATTTCCCGCTTCTTCATAGTTTTGGAGTAAAGAGCTCATATGAATACACAAATACCTCAGTGAACAAGGCTTAGCCACGAATATGTTAATACGCAGACAACAACGGTGGTGTGTTATTTTGACCGGTAGAGGGCAGTATAGACGAGTTGGGCCGACGGTCTTTTCTTATCGTACACATTAATTATTTCAAGAATCTGGTGTGCATGTGTGTGTGTGTGTGTGTGTGTGTGTGTGTGTCTATGTGCATTTTTAAAATAATCTTATAGAAAAGAGAAAATTGTAACTACTTAAATTCGTTTTTTTTTCTGAGAGGAGGTGTAACAATCAGCAGTATGCCTGCTTCGAATTAGATAAACGGGACCATCCTTCACAGCTCCAGGACCAATAGCCCCCCCCCCCCCCTTCCGTTCCCTCCCTACTGGAAAGAACACAGTGTGTTCACAATGTGTCCACATGGTCGAACATGTGAAAACGCTCGAATTTGATAGTGTGAAGATGATTTCACATTGTGTTTTGTTTTGTTTTTCCTGAGTGTTCACATGGTAATGTTCTGTTTCACTCACAATGTGAATTAATTCACAACGTATTCACTATGTTGAAACGCTCGAGTTCAACAGTGTGAAGAGTTATCACACTGTGTTCATAATGTGTCCACACTTTCACATTGTGGGACACTGTTATCTTTTTTTTTTTTTCAGCAGGGCTGTCTGCCGTTTACCAACAGATAGGGCTGTGTGTTGTGTGCTTTTGTTTCCCTTATGAGGGGGGGGGGGGGTGTTCCAGACTGGTTTCAAGTTAGTAGTTAGTGTGAAAAGAAAGAATTAAATCGTATAAGCTCACGCATTACCATATTATGCAGATCAACTGTAAAAATAAAAGATATCTTACAGTATTTTTTTGTTATTTCTTTAACAATTTATCCACTTTGATCAAGTTAGCAGTTTTGTTCCTTTAAAATTGTATTCTTTCTTATCACACAAACTATTCATTGGCCCAGAATTTTTCTTCAACCGTGACGATTCTGGTCGGTTTTCTTTGTATCCCCCCCCCCCCCCCATTATTTCGATTTTATTCACTAAACCCTGTAATTAGGAACCTATTTTTTTTTATATATATAATCGCAGACGAGGCTTCCAAACGGAAACAAATGGACAAACAAACAGACTATAAATGCGTATTAATGCTGTAGCAGACTTGTGTCGGGAAATGATTTTGTCACTTTCCCACTATCGACTCAAACAGAAAAATACAATATCTCGAAAGATGCATCTGCATTTTCGCCCAGAATTCATCTGGAGAATGACATATCCACATTAGATACATAAGTGAAAATCAAGAGATTGAGGGAAATACCGGAGGTAAACTTTTGAGATTTGTGTTCCTTCGCTTCGCACACTGCTTCCATGACCGTTACGAATTCAAAAGTTTGTTGCGTCTTATTGCAAGAGTAAATTGCACCGTATCGCCTGGCCTGAATATTTAGTGCAAAACTATTAACAGGGATATTTTGGATAAGAATACCTTGTCCAAGGACTTTATTAGTGTTTAACATATTAAAATCTATTTTGCGACCCCCTTTTAGTTTATCGTTACAGGAAAATTCAATCACACCAATATTGCTTCTTTTTCATCTCTCGGAAGAGGGTGCATTCGCTTTGTTTATAATATGGCGCGGTTTTTCTAAGACACGATTAATCCCATCTTACAATTAAATAGCCTGAACTCCCTTTTCAATTTGAGTGACACACATCCAGTCAATGACACACTTGCATGGCTCACGAGTTTATCTTTGTAAGATATTAATGAATGTTTTACATATTATATGTGTATGTAAGTCTTAACATCTGCACATAAATGCACCAGTAGAATATGATTTCATATAATATATGATATATATAATATATACAATATATATATATATATATATATATATATATATATATATATATATATAATATATCGTCGGCCTCATGCCAAAAGGGTCCTAACAGTGTACAGTAAGTCTATGGTGTTAAGGCCCTTTTGGCATGAGGCCGACGATATATTATATGAAGAGTTTGTTTGCAAAAATCGATAAGTCCATTTTGAAGATTTTTAAGTACGGTTTCTGTCATAAAATACAAAATGATACCTTTTAAATGATACATTGGTCACTACATATAAAGGCACATTTTTGAAGTGATGGCAAATATGGACTTATCTGTTTTTGCGAACAAACTCTTCATAAATATATTTATACCTCTCTCTCTCTCTCTCTCTCTCTCTCTCTCTCTCTATGTATATATATATATATATATATATATATATATATATATATATATATATATGTATGACTGAATAAATTATTCATACTCACATTTACTTTTGTATTGTGTTAGGTTTAAAATCATTCAAATAAATACACAATCAGTTTCTATCTTTTATTATGCTACTCAGATAATTGCAACTAAAACCTGTGAACGGATAACACTACGTTCAGTTTTAGGTAATAGTTTGGAATACATCCGTTTCTCCAGTGCTCTGTTTCATGCTGATGTATCCAATAAACATTATTGGTAGCGTGTATATCCTTTATTTAAAAAAATGAGGCAAAACTGAAATTATCCGGAGGTCATATGTTCGAATTTTGCGCCAGCATGAATCCCATGATTTGTTTTATCATGGCTACTACTAAAACACTGATCAATTCAGTGCTTAGTTACATCGATGTAGAATATTTCAATGAGCTGCAACAAAAAGAACTCGACGCAAGAATTTCATAGATTTGGAAATTGAAATGATTTGTTGAATTGGAAACGAGGAAACAGAAACTGCTTGTCCTGCCTTAACTAAGTACGTCATAATCATATAATTCACAAAGTGTAAGGTTCTTATGTTGACCATTATTGAAGGGTGTGTTTGTTTATGTTGCTCTGATTATCAGTTAACTGACAGACACCGAGCTCATGCAAATCATAAAAAAAATTGCGTCTCATGCTATATCATATTCATGTTATTTGAAAAAATAGGATTTATAGCTTCTCTTCCAAATTTTCTGCGACTCTCTATATTCTTCCAAGCCTTAATAATTTCCAAATAAAATGGCGGAGCCTTCAATGCCGAAATGGAGGACTCAAGATCATCACATTTAAACTCAATTCTTCCGACTGATCTAAAACAATGATCAAAATGCAATTTCCGTCCTGCATTTTTCCCTATATAACGGACGCTTTTACCACATTATTCGTTGTATGTTAACTGAAATTTGTCATTTTAACCCCATATAATATGTAATTCTGATACATTTCCATACCATAAAATAAAATAAAATACCATTCTACAATTATTTCTATTTCAAAATCACCCACTGTGGAACTGACATGAGTGATGACATGTAGTTAAACTTTGACAATGCTTATATCTTAATCAGGTTTATTTCTCTCTTAATTGTTAAATCAATTTCTTTCCACCATCCTAACATTTTGTTTAATTTTATTCAATATCTCTTTAAAATTCAAGTCATCCATAACTGTAACATTCATTTGGATACAAACACCATAAATCTTAACTTCCTGGACAAAATTTCCAAGAACAGATACATCAGGTTCATCACAAATCTTGCCCATCCATAAAAAAGAAAATGTCTTCCCTTACTCTAAGGCCACTCATTTTCGCAAATTTTTCACAAAATAATCTGCACGTTATTGATAGATAGTTTGACTTTTACAAAATGAGAATTATCATCTGCCTTCAATATTTGCCTAATCTCATGTTCCCTGAAATTAACTCCTTTACTATCACCACATTTTTCTTATTATTATTAGTAGTATTTCAATGACTAAAAAAAAGAGATAACACTGTAATGAATCCCCAAGCATAAACACCCGTTTGATTTCAAAATATCCAGTCTGGTGCCCACCATTCGTAACACAACTACTCATATTTTTCATACATGACTTTTATCCAACTTGAAAAAGATTCCCCAACCTATGAGACTCTGAATAAGAAGTCATGATCCACCGAAACAAAAGCCTTTTCAAAGTCTACAGGAACAAAGAAAAAAAAGGAAAAAAGTTGTTTCTAGTGAAAGAATGAAAAAAATATTATCTATTCTTTTCATTTTTTTTTCATTTCATTTATTTTCATATATCTCAAAGAAAATTATAAAATTCATCGATTGTAACAAAATTGAATAAAACATGATGTCCAACTAGGAGACATACATAGAATACTGTAAACATATAACACATAGTGGTCGATCGATAAAAGTTGGAATGAATGAATGCTAAAGACATATGAAGGAACCTACTAAAAAGGAAGCTTGTGAATCGTAGGTCCCAATTAAATTCGAGCTATAGATTGATATGAGGAGCACGGGTACAACAAATGACCGAAATATAGAGAAAAAATACAGACAAACAAACAAACACACACAAATATACAGGGATATTGCAAATATACTTCTCTCATGCAGGTCTGGGGGTCGGATATCAAAGCAACATGTTGTAAGCGGGTGAGCCGTTATCATTGGCAGTAATAACAAAATGTGAATAAATGTATAATGCCAATGGTACACGGTTTAAACAGCTTCAGAAAATCATGCATTTCGTGTCTTCAGAAGAGACGGGGAGGTATAGAGAAGAGAACACATGCACCTGGAAATCCAGACACAAAAAAGAAGACATCCAACAACCAGTTGCAGTGCAGTGAACATAAAAATACCAGCTGTTACAGCACCCCAATGTCTTTAAAGAAGGAAGATTCTGAACACTGTGGCAGAAATTGAGAGCGCAAACAGCTAGGTTCAAGTCTGATTTAACAGACTATTTACCTTACGGGTTCTCCAATATTTTTATCATTAATTTTATAGCAAACCTGAACATAATGTTATCATTTGACATAATAACGCAGGGCTCCCTTGTAAAGCATGCCCTTGTGGCACTGAATGGGACTACCCTGCTTTTAAAGAAGACTTAATAAATAAAATAAATAAATAAATACCCCTTTTTTCATTAGCGCACACAAACTCGCGCGCGCGCACACACAGACACAGACACAGACACAGACACAGACACAGACACACGTATATGCATGATGTAAAATTATGTATACTGCGGATGTAATATGCATAACATATATATATATATATATATATATATATATATATATAACATATATGATATATATATATAAATGACCCTGCATCACAAAACGAGTAGTAACAAACCGAGGAATTTATATAGTGACCACACGATCCTCCTGCAAATGCACCCAATTTCTCGCAAGAATCAAAATTCAAAACTGGAGATACAACCACGAAAGGAACAATGGTGCATGGTGGAACCAAAAGGACCAATAATCAAAACGCATCAATGTGAAATTTGCTGGGAAAACACGGTCGTTGTAAATCGAGATCTGGATGTGACTGAAGTGCTCATCAGCTTAGTCCCATATGCTTCACTACGTTATGTTGCAGCAAAGCATCGTCAAGAACACCCAGGGGTGAGTTTCCCGTTGGCGAGGTGAGGTTGGCTTATTGTATGAGACTACCCGTACCATCTCATCTTTGATATCATCATTGATATTATCCCACTGTGAAATACCATGGCGAAATCAAAACGCAAACATTCTTTGAAAACTAACACTTTCTATGGAAAACCCGGAACTGAAGACTTCCGTTGTAAGCTCCCGAAACATATTACCAATGATAGCATATACACTGTGTTACATCATCTCCTGAAACATGACATTGGGGATGCAGCTCTGGAAGAGGAGCAGATAGAGTATCTAACTGGAGAACTGAAAATGATATATGCAAATCTAAACGTGGAAATAGCTAGACATTACAGCAGTATTGCCATCCAAAATGGCCGCCACCATTTCAGCAGGGTCACTTCCAATGGAATTCTTTTCGACAATACGCTATTAGATACATCTATTCAGGGCGACCCGTCAACCTCCCCAAATCGGATCAGCAATACTGCCACACCTGCTAGCCCTATTGTCATGTCTGACAGTCCCAACGCCCATGACAATGACCATAGCCCCGTGGATTCTTCAATGTGTCTCCAGAATTTATCACTCCAAGTCAAACACCTCTCGAAAGAAGTGAATGATCTTCGGGTGCTCGTCAATGCACTAACTCCACAAAACAATGAAAGTGACCGGCATGTAACCGAGAGAATCAATGGCCTTACTACTTCAACGGGGGAGCATCAAACATCTGCCCAATATCCTAGTGCTGACGAACAACTGAGAGCTTATCGTGACAAACACAAAGTACAACATGCCTCGCTAATCACACCCCAATCTGTGACTTCAGAAGGAGCCTCTCTTCTAATCATTGGTGACTCAATGACAAAAAAGATAGTACCTTCGAGATTATCAAAGCGACGACGAGTTGCTAGCAAATCCCTCCCTGGTGCGCGGATAGAGGATGCATTTGAGGCAACATGTGCAGCGGCCAATCAACATCAGCCTGATGAAATACTCCTCCATCTGGGGACGAATAATCTACCCCATGACGATGACAACGAGGTGATTGTCAAATTAGCATCTCTGGCTGACCAGATAGTCGAGGAAACTAGTGCTTCTGCCATCACACTCTCATCGATCATACATCGCGCAAATGAAACAACGAAGGAATTCAGCAAAGTGGAAGATGTAAACAGAGGTCTCAAACTTCTAGCCAATAAGCACGGCTGGTCATTCATCGACAACAGCAACATCGACCCTCGCTCACACCTGTCGGTAGATGGCGTACATCTAAATGGCTTCGGCATTCGTGCTCTCGCTATAAACTACATAGCACACATTCGCGGAAACACAACGCGTATCACCGATGAGTCATCGCCGAGTTTTTGGCAGCACCATCATCAGAAATTCCGTCGGAGACCGAAAGGGAGGGTATTCCCTCGCGATTGGATGGACAGTCTGGAGACCGCCAAAAGGCTGCTGAACCCCAACCACTGAACTCTGATGGACAAGTATATGAACACCTAGTAGATGGTAACATTCCAAATACAGATTTATGTGGGCTGAAAATACGTCACCCCAATGTCAACTCGCTCCCCAGTATAAGTCGTGAGATTAAAGCAAATTATTTGATTAGTACTCAACTGGAAAATTTTACCGGATTGAAAGTAGCACATATTAATGTCTGTAGCCTCCTGCCTAAAATAGATGAAATTCGGTATATTTTGATTACATTTAATTTTGATATTTTGTGCATTTCTGAAACGTGGCTCCATGAACAAATTGGAGATCATGAGATTCTGATAGAGGGTTATGATATTATAAGAAAGGATCGTGTGTGTAAAAGAGGAGGAGGTGTTTGTTTATATGTGAGAAGTTCTTTAACTACAACCGATAAAAGTGATTTTATTGAGGAATATGATATTGAGTCAGTATTAATTGAACTGAAATGTAAGAAAATGAATTTATTGGTAAGTTGTATATACCGTCCCCCTAATGCTGGAAATGAGTTTTTTGAGATATGTACCAGTATGTTTGAGAAATTATTAATGGATAACAAGGAATTTATTATTCTGGGTGATTTTAATGTTGATTATAGTGGTGGAAATAACTCACCAATTCATGCATTAGAATGTCTTTTCTCTTTACATCAGCTTGTCCACAAGCCAACACGCGTTACCGCCTCCTCTTCTACGTGTATTGACCTTATACTTACTACAATACCCGAGAGCCATATTATAACTGATGTTGCACAGATCTCGCTAAGTGATCATTACATGATTTTCACGTGTGTTAAGTGGTCGGCTAGAAACTCAGGCCATAAATTGGCCCGTTTCAGAGATTACAGTGAATTTAACTGTGATGATTTTGTCAATGATATATGTAACTGTGATGTTTTGACAAATCATCAAGGTTTCTCATCTCAAATTATTTGTGATGATATTTGGCAAAATTGGATAAATGCATTTCTGAAAATATGTGATAAACATGCACCAATTAAACATATTCGAATAAAGAATAGATATAATCCATGGATAACATCAGAAATTATAGGTATGATGTATAAGAGAGATTACCTTAAACGCAAGGCTACATGTGCTACTTTTTTGAATGAATATCGGAAAGAAAGAAACATTGTCACTGATGCAATTCGTAAATCAAAGAAAGTGTATTTAGCATCAGTTTCTGAAAAGTATAAAAACAACCCTAAGAAACTTTGGAAGGAATTACATAGAGCCACGGGTAATTCGAAGTATCTTAATAGTGTTCATAATGAAATAAGTCCTGATAAATTGAATGATTTTTTTGTAAATGTTGGGCAGAAAATTTTTAATTCTTTTGATAATGCATCATTATGTTGGAAAAACCCGAAATGTCTTTACGAATTTAGATTCTCTGATATACAAGAGGATGATGTACTAAAGATTTTACGTGAACTGCCCAAAGACAGTAATTTAGATATTTTAGATATAGATAGTAAACTTTTGAATATTGCCGCATTATATATATCTAAAACTTTGACTGGTATTTTCAATGGTTCGTTAAAGACTGGACTTGTATTTGAAGATTGGAAATTCTCCCGTGTCACCCCTATCTACAAAGGGAATGGAGATAAAGAAGTTTTGTCAAATTACAGACCGATTTCGGTTGTCTCTCACGTTGCAAAAATTCTTGAAAAATTTGTCCAAAAGCAGTTCATTTCTTATTTACTTCATCATGAATTGATTACTGTTGAACAGTCAGCATTCTTACAATATCATTCAACTGTTACGTGCTTGCACAGAGTAATTGATGACTGGCTTGAAGCTCTAAATGCCCGTGAAGTAGTGGCAGTGTGTTTCCTAGATATATCCAAATGTTTTGATGCAATTTCACATGAATTATTACTTTTGAAATTGCAATATCATGGAGTTTATGGCACTGAATTATGCTGGTTTGAGAGTTACCTGAAAGGAAGGAAACAAGCAGTATGTTTGAATGGAAAGCTATCAAAGCCAAACAAAGTAACAATAGGAATCCCTCAAGGTGGAGTTCTTGGACCCATACTCTTTTTGCTCTTTATCAATGATATCACTCAGAGTGTTAATTCAGGTATCTGTAATATATACGCTGATGACGTTGCAATCTACAGCTATGGGCAAAATGTGAATGATGTTGAAATAAAGCTTCAAGCCTGCATTGATGAAATATATAGCTGGTATAGAAATAACAAATTGAAAATTAATGCTGATAAAACAAATGTAATGGTTGTATCCTCACGTTTTAAACCTAATTTGAAGGATTTGAATGTGAATCTTAATGGAATCAGACTTAAACAAGTCGATTGTGTAAAATATTTGGGTGTTAACATAGACAGTCATTTGACTTGGGATAATCATGTAAAACAGCTGTGTAAAAGCTTAGCATATAAAGTGTTTTCTTTACGACGACTTAGTAGCACCCTTGACACTCGGTTACTTAACATCCTATACAAGTCTACCATTCAACCATGTTTTGACTATGCTTGTTCTGTGTGGGGAAACTGCTCCGCAAAAAATCGCGAATCTATACGACGCATTCAAAAAAGAGCTGCCCGTGTAGTTTCCAAACAATTTGGATATGGTGATATAAGCGTGACTGAATTGTTTAACCAATTGAAATGGCAGAGCCTAGAAACCCGACGTGACTATTTTCTTTGTATGCTCATGTATCAATGCATTCACGGTACAGCACCAGTCAGGCTTTGCAATGAAGTAGAAATGTATTTTGATAGACATGGCCTAAACACAAGAAATGCAAATTCGTTAAATGTAGTATTACCGAAGCCAAACAATGAAATGTTTAAACAATCTTTCAGATACTCGGGCTCCATTGCCTGGAATTCTCTTCCCACTGAATTGCAAAATGCACCAACTCTTTTGACTTTTAAAAGGTTTTACAAACGTACCTTTTTTAAGACATATATTGTGAAATAGCAGTTCTTAGTTATTCAATGCCTTGAAATCTATGTATACAGCCGTCACTACATTTTTATTTTGCCTAATGTCGTGTATTTGTATATCCAATGCTGATTGTAAACTTTTTTTCCTTTATTTGAATTTTGTGAGCTTTTCCTGCACGGGGATTCCTCGGATATTTCATTAAGTATGATTTTATATTTTCAATGATTGATTGATTAATTGTTATAATGGTTATTTTGAACTGCCGGGCTGTCACTTTTTACCAGTCACCTACCACACATTTTCATCTCTGTATTTCAGTAGGCCTATACATAGAAATGGAGGTTGTTGTATCGCATTTTTTTTTTATTGACACGTTTATGTACATGTATAATGCCATCGCCAGTGTCGTATTAATGTACTGTATATTACGTTGTGTTTCTAGAATGTGTATTGTATGTGTGCATTGTTTGTGTGAGTATTTGCCTGTGATATGTCATCTTGTGTTGTATCACTGCATGTGGTGCGAGTGTGTGCTCGAGTGAGTTTTGTGTGTGGTGTGTCTGTTGATGGTGTGCGTGTGTAATTGTGTGTGTGTGTATGTGTGTGTGTGCGCGTGTGTAAGTGAGTGTGCCGTGTGTGAACTGTAGGCTTGACCGAGTGTCTGGTGTTGTATAAATGGGGTTGCTGAAAACTGCGTGTTTCAGTCTTGTGTGTATTGATTCTGTTTGGTGTGAATAGTGGGCAGAATATACTCCAAAACTTAGCATTTTTCATATTTTTTTTAACGAATTGTGCATTTGTATCCCAGTCCGGCAGTCCTTTTTGTTCTAAATCTGTTGAAAATGATTTTTTTTCTTCGCTTTTTGATGGTCTCTCTTTTATAGTATATACATGTATCCCCTGTGCAGGAAAATGCATTGTTTTTACACAGGACTTCGATGTAAAACAGCTTTTAGCTGATCGTTTTTATCCTGTATAAATATGTTTCAATAAATAAACAAACAAAAAATCGCATCCCTTGATTTTACGCGAGGATTCAAGAAAGGTAAGATCAACTAAGTCAATTTTGAGTTTTCCATATTTTCTGAAAGAGCTTTTATTCTTCTACAATATTCTCGAGTTCGGGATCATGATTTGAATGGGAATGTGTCTTTTCAGCAGTTTCTCTACAACCCCTTTTTTGGTAGAGAAGTGTGATCAGGGGAGCATTTCATGAAGGAACTTGTCGGATAACATATCTGACAAGTCAATTATATCCGACAAGTTTTGAGAAATTCTTTAGTCTGATTGGCTGATTTCTCTGAACTTGTCGGATATTATTGACTTGTCAGATATTTTATCCGACAAGTTCCTTCATGAAATGCCCCCCAGGTTTATCTTACAGGCTACTTTTCATTTCTTGAAAATCCTCTGCACACTCTTCACTTTCAACTTTTGAACTTATAACGCTACTGCTTTGAAAGTTGGTATTAATCATGTACAGAATGTGTTAATACAACATGCTCAAGTTCAGCTTAATCAAATAATCTCTTCATTGTTGTTGCTCCAGCGGTTTACATCATGTTTTTGTCCCATTCATGGCACAGGTAGCACGGCTCAGTAAAGATTAAGCGCTTGAATAGACCCTGTACTTCAGAGCCTCTTTTCTCAGTTCCACCTTTTCCAGAGTGTGGGCTTTCTTTCCAATATTTGTCTAGGTTAGGAGAATTCATTTGAATTGATTTATGCATCATTTTGAACCTTAGAGTCTGGTCTTTCAGAATCTGTCCTTAACTGAAAATTCATGTCTGGCGACTTTTTTTTTTTGATGCAAGGTCACCTACATATATATGTAAGATATATATATATATATATATATATATATATATATATATATATATATATTTACATACCGTATGCATACATAAGGATGGAGTGGTGATTTAAGGAGAGGACGCTAATTACTATAAAGCTTACAGTCTAAAGCTCTTGTTTTTGCGCCGTATGATCTATTTTTTCCTTTTCTGCCTTTCAGATTTCAGTTTTCAATCTTTGAAATATATATTTCATCTTTTTCATGTCCCACATGGAGGTTGTTAGTATTTTGTACAGAGCCATAAATCAAGGAAATGAGTTGGTTGGATTGGAATGTACTACTTTGCAGCTGCTAGGGAAATATGACTTGGATCTCAAAAAAAAAAAGTGACCTCTGTATTAAAATCTTTGACTACTGAGAACTTTTCTTTGCACTTTTCGTATTTTCCTTATGGCTTAATACCAGACAGCATGTATATGGATTAAAAGGACAGACAGTATAGAACACATAATTAGAAAACAACAAGAAGGTGATGCTTAAAATCATTTTATTGCTTGTTTTTGCATTATAAGTCATTAATGTGTTTCCTTCTGTCCAAACTACCAGGTGGGGAAAATGATATCCACTTGTATACGAAGGAGTTTTAAGAAGAAAATAAAAGCAACAATAACCACCACACACAAAAATGGAAAACATTCTTTAAAACATAACTAGCGATGCGGAATTACAAGGAAAACCCATACGATAAAAGATCGAAAATAAAAAAATAGCATTTGCTTGCCAACAGCATGATGGTTCTTATACATATCTCTCACTGTATGTTGCTATTACCATAATGAACAAATAGTTGTTGTTTTTTTGTTTTCCAAAGGGGTCTGATGACAGGAACAAAATGGTTGTTGTTATTGTTTTTTATGCAAAACACATTATAGCGACTGCCGTTATGCTGATCTACAATGATGTTTCCAAATCTGGCATGATGAAGACATACCGCTGTGGTTTTTTTTATTCTTTCTGTCACTGAAATACTTTAATCTTTACTCACTTCAGCCTGCTTTGATAGTTCTCATTGGCCACGTTGGAGAGGAGCAGGCACATTGGAAAGCGATGCAAACGATATACCTGGTAGGCACATTGCTGTTATCGCAAATATATCTTTTTTATATATAAATTAAACTTGTACTTGTGAACTGAGAAGTTACTGATACAAAATCACTTTGCCGCAATCAACAACAAAAAATAACGTCTAAAGTGACATACAATTAAGTGTAAAAAATGATCTTTTTTACAGTTCTGAGGTATATATCGACTCTAGCCCTATAAGATTCATTTATACACATTTAAGTCAGATGCGGTACTGTATTTCGGTTCCCTTTTGATACGTAACATCTTAGACAACAGCCTTTCGTCTACGACGACGGTTTTTGCTTTTGTCATCGACACCTTCCTTCAAAGCATCCCGACGTTTTCGACGTCTTACGGCAGCAACTTCTCGTCGGCGAACTTCGACCTTCGAGTGCGTTGGAAAGATAATAATGATAGGGAGAAATTGGCTTATCCTCACAGATTGATATTTATATTATGCCCACGTAGGGCAATACTGCAATTTCGATTTTTTTTTTTTTTTACGATGAAAAGATACTCATTTTCGTGTGAATATTCTACGGTTTGGATAACATAAAATGATCTAACACTAGTCGCTAAAAATAGGTGACATGGACAATGAAATGAGTGTACTCTAATTCTACTCAATACGAAAAATCAGTTAGATCTCTGCTCTTTTAGAAGATTCATCCCCCCCAAAAAAAAAGAAAAAAGAAAAAAGAAACGAAACACAACAAAGCAAAACAACCAACCAAACACACAAGCAACACACAACAAAAACAAAGAAAAAATATCTGCTTCGTTTCTTGTTGTTTTTTCCGTCAGTATTGGAGTTAATATAGATGGAAGTAAGTTATTCAGACTCACCGGCAAGGAGTCCACAGCTTGCACTACACATAATGAAACAAAATGAGAGTGCAATTTGATGTCGATATCTTCTTCACTTTTACTAGGGCGGTAATGTATATTTGCATTTTACCGATTGAACTTACGATGTAATATTCTAGCACATTATTTGAATCCTAATTTTTTCGTATACATATGACGTAATGTTATGTTTGCAAGGGCGGATCCAGAAATTCTGACCGTAAAGAGGGAGCGCCTTTACAAAATTAAGGGGGCGCACGCACCCCTCCCCCACTTTTTTTGTTTTATTTTAACAACAAAAAAGGGGGCGCGCGCCCGGTGCGCTCCCATGACACTGTATATGTTTGTGTGTGTGTGTGTGTGTGTGTGTCTGTCTGTGTGTGTTTGTGTGTGTGTGAACATTGTTTTATTTTTGAATAATGATTATCTGAATTGTAGGTAACACCATTTGTCTTCATAGTTTCACGACAGTTATTGATTTTGTTTTATCAGGTGAGAGATTACAAGGAGATTATTCCAAAAACAAAACAAAAAAAAATATCTTGCACGTCGATCAGTCCATGTCTTTTATTTTTTATGAGAACAGTAGTTGAACTGAACGTATCGATACTAGATATGAGAGTTATAAGTTTGATGTATAGAGATTGAGACTATTTGTTGAAAAAGCCCTTGTTTTTTTCCATCGACGTAGTCCAGGATCTATCCACTGTCAGCATGGCAACATTCTTTAAAGTAATTGTTCAAGCCTATCGATATCAGGAGTCTACAAAAAAACAAAAACAACATTGATCATTAAAGACTTGTTGCTTACAACTTACCAAAATTTTCGTCGCTCAAATCGCCGCAATCATTGTCTCCATCACAAACCCACTGTGCTGGTATACAATTACCGTATAATCGCATGCAATTAATGGTGCAATTATCCTTAGTTTACACTGAATAATTCTTCAGGGAAGAAGTTGACTTTATTTAGGTGCCTGTTTAAAAGCAAACAATTGAAAAGCAAAACCGAACGCTGAAAAAAGAGACAAATGTAACGCTTATTCAGGAGAGAGGTTGACTTTATTTAAGTGCCTGTTTAAACGCAAAAAAATAGAAAAACCAAGCACTGAAAAAAAGGAAAATTGAAACGCTTATTAATGTCAGCTTCTGGTATTAGGTGAGCCAATTCTCTTTTTTTTTTCTTAATGTTCTTTTTTTTTCGTTGCCTTTTAATGGTTTGAAGGTATTTGTTATAAAGTGATTATTGCAATCCTGTTGTTTTTATAAGAAGATACAATCTGGGCTTCATGTCCCTTCTCTATTATATATCTATTTTATTCTAGAATTACGTTCCGTCATATAAATGCAACAACTTCAATGTTCTCACCTTGTGTAGTGCTTTGTACAGGCTGTTCAGTGGTAAGATGGCCTAGAGAAAAACAATAGTGATATTCAAGGATAGTATGCCTTTATCTATGATCAAAGATGAGTAAGGTAGTCTAGTTGACGATTGAAATTTGTCTTCATAGTTTCACGAAAGTTATTGATTTTGTTTTATCAGGTGAGAGATTACAAGGAGATTATTCCAAATAGAAAAAAAAAATATCTTACATGTCGATCAGTCCATGTCTTTTATTTTTTATGAGAACAGTAGTTGAACTGCACGTATCGATACTAGATATGAGAGTTATAAGTTTGATGTATAGAAAGTGAGACTATTCGTTGAAAAAGCCCTTGTTTTTTTTCCATCGACGTCGTCCAGAATCTATCCACTATCAGCATGGCAAAATTCTTTAAAGTAATTGTTCAAGCCTATCGATATCAGGAGTCTACAAAAAAACAAAAAAAATGATCATTAAAGGCTTGTTGCTTACAACTTACCAGAATTTCGTCGCTCAAATCGCCGCAATCATTGTCCCCATCACAAACCCACTGTGCTGGTATACAATTACCGTTATCGCATGCAATTAATTGTGCAATTATCATTAATTTACACTGATTAATTCTTCAGGGAAGAGGTTGACTTCATATAGGTGCCTGTTTAAAAGCAAAAAAATTGAAAAGCAAAACCAAACGCTGAAAAAAAGAGAATTGTAACGCTTATTCCGGAGGAAGGTTGACTTTATTTAAGTGTCTGTTTAAAAGCAAAAAACTAGAAAAACCAAACACTGAAAAAAAAAGGAAAATTGAAACGCTTATTAATGTCAGCTTCTAGTATTAGGTGAGCCAATTCTCTTTTTTTTTTCTTAATGTTCTTTTCTTTTCGTTACCTTTTAGCGGTTTGAAGGTATTTGTTATAAAGTGATTATTGCAATCCTGTTGTTTTTATAAGAAGATATAATCTGGGCTTCATGTCCCTTCTCTATTATATATCTATTTTATTCTAGAATTACGTTCCGTCATATGAATGCAACAACTTCCACGTTCTCACCTTGTGTAGTGCTTTGCACAGGCTGTTCAGTGGTAAGATGGCCTAGACAAAAACAATAGTGATATTCAAGGATAGTATGCCTTTATCTATGATCAAAGATGAGTAAGGTAGTCTAGTTGACAATTGAAATTTGTCTTCATAGTTTCACGACAGTTATTGATTTTGTTTTATCAGGGGAGAGATTACAAGGAGATTATTCCAAATAGAAAAAAAAAATATCTTGCACGTCGATCAGTCCATGTCTTTTATTTTTTATGAGAACAGTAGTTGAACTGCACGTATCGATACTAGATATGAGAGTTATAAGTTTGATGTATAGAGATTGAGACTATTCGTTGAAAAAGCCCTTGTTTTTTTCCCTCGACGTTATCCAGGATCTATCCACTATCAGCATGGCAAAATTCTTTAAAGTGATTGTTCAAGCCTATCGATATCAGGAGTCTACAAAAAACAAAAACATTGATCATTACAGGCTTGTTGCTTACAACTTACCACAATTTTCGTCGCTCAAATCGCCGCAATCATTGTCCCCATCACAAACCCACTGTGCTGGTATACAATTACCGTTATCGCATGCAATTATGCAATTATTATTAATTTACACAGATTAATTCTCCAGGGAAGAGGTTGACTTTATTTAGGTGCCTGTTTAAAAGCAAAAAATTGAAAAGCAAAACCAAACGCTGAAAAAAGAGACAAATGTAACGCTTATTCTGAAGAGAGGTTGACTTTATTTAAGTGTCTGTTTAAAAGCAAAAAAATAGAAAAACCAAGCACTGAAAAAAAGGAAAATTGAAACGCTTATTAATGACAGCTTCTGGTATTAGGTGAGCCAATTCTCTTTTTTTTTTTTTCTTAATGTTCTTTTTTTTTTTTCGTTGCCTTTTAATGGTTTGAAGGTATTTGTTATAAAGTGATTATTGCAATCCTGTTGTTTTTATAAGAAGATACAATCTGGGCTTCATGTCCCTTCTCTATTATATATCTATTCTATTCTAGAATTACGTTCCGTCATATAAATGCAACAACTTCAATGTTCTCACCTTGTGTAGTGCTTTGCACAGGCTGTTCAGTGGTAAGATGGCCTAGACAAAAACAATAGTGATATTCAAGGATAGTATGCCTTTATCTATGATCAAAGATGAGTAAGGTAGTCTAGTTGACAATTGAAATTTGTCTTCATAGTTTCACGAAAGTTATTGATTTTGTTTTATCAGGTGAAAGATTACAAGGAGATTATTCCAAATAGAAAAAAAAATATCTTACATGTCGATCAGTCCATGTCTTTTATTCTTTTATGAGAACAGTAGTTGAACTGCACGTATCGATACTAGATATGAGAGTTATAAGTTTGATGTATAGAAATTGAGACTATTCGTTGAAAAAGCCCTTGTTTTTTTTCCATCGACGTCGTCCACGATCTATCCACTATCAGCATGGCAAAATTCTTTAAAGTAATTGTTCAAGCCTATCGATATCAGGAGTCTACAAAAAAACAAAAAAAAATGATCATTAAAGGCTTGTTGCTTACAACTTACCAGAATTTCGTCGCTCAAATCGCCGCAATCATTGTCCCCATCACAAACCCACTGTGCTGGTATACAATTACCGTTATCGCATGCAATTAATTGTGCAATTATCATTAATTTACACTGATTAATTCTTCAGGGAAGAGGTTGATTTCATTTAGGTGCCTGTTTAAAAGCAAAAAATTGAAAAGCAAAACCAAACGCTGAAAAAAAAAGAGAATTGTAACGCTTATTCCGGAGGAAGGTTGACTTTATTTAAGTGTCTGTTTAAAAGCAAAAAAAAAAAAAAATAGAAAAACCAAACACTGCAAAAAAAGGAAAATTGAAACGCTTATTAATGTCAGCTTCTAGTATTAGGTGAGCCAATTCTCTTTTTTTTTTCTTAATGATCTTTTCTTTTCGTTGCCTTTTAGCAGTTTGAAGGTATTTGTTATAAAGTGATTATTGCAATCCTGTTGTTTTTATAAGAAGATATAATCTGGGCTTCATGTCTCTTCTCTGTTATATATCTATTTTATTCTAGAATTACGTTCCGTCATATGAATGCAACAACTTCCACGTTCTCACCTTGTGTAGTGCTTTGTACAGGCTGTTCAGTGGTAAGATGGCCTAGACAAAAACAATAGTGATATTGAAGGATAGTATGCATTTATCTATGATCAAAGATGAGTAAGGTAGTCTAGTTGACAATTGAAATTTGTCTTCATAGTTTCACGACAGTTATTGATTTTGTTTTATCAGGGGAGAGATTACAAGGAGATTATTCCAAATAGAAAAAAAAAAAATATCTTGCACGTCGATCAGTCCATGTCTTTTATTTTTTATGAGAACAGTAGTTGAACTGCACGTATCGATACTAGATATGAGAGTTATAAGTTTGATGTATAGAGATTGAGACTATTCGTTGAAAAAGCCCTTGTTTTTTTTCCATCGACGTCGTCCAGGATTTCTCCACTGTCAGCATGGCAAAATTCTTTAAAGTAATTGTTCAAGCCTATCGATATCAGGAGTCTACAAAAAAAAGCATTGATCATTAAAGGCTTGTTGCTTACAACTTACCACAATTTTCGTCGCTCAAATCGCCGCAATCATTGTCCCCATCACAAACCCACTGTGCTGGTATACAATTACCGTTATCGCATGCAATTGATTGTGCAATTATCATTAATTTACACTGATTAATTCTTCAGGGAAGAGGTTGACTTCATTTAGGTGCCTGTTTAAAAGCAAAAAATTGAAAAGCAAAACCAAACGCTGAAAAAAAGAGAATTGTAACGCTTATTCCGGAGGAAGGTTGACTTTATTTAAGTGTCTGTTTAAAAGCAAAAAAAAAAAAAAAATAGAAAAACCAAACACTGAAAGAAAAAAGGAAAATTGAAACGCTTATAAATGTCCGCTTCTAGTATTAGGTGAGCCAATTCTCTATTTTTTTTTTCTTAATGTTCTTTTGTTTTCGTTGCCTTTTAGCGGTTTGAAGGTATTTGTTATAAAGTGATTATTGCAATCCTGTTGTTTTTATAAGAAGATACAATCTGGGCTTCATGTCTCTTCTCTGTTATATATCTATTTTATTCTAGAATTACGTTCCGTCATATGAATGCAACAACTTATACGTTCTCACCTTGTGTAGTGCTTTGCACAGGCTGTTCAGTGGTGAGATGGCCTAGACAAAAACAATAGTGATATTGAAGGATAGTATGCCTTTATCTATGATCAAAGATGAGTAAGGTAGTCTAGTTGACAATTGAAATTTGTCTTCATAGTTTCACGACAGTTATTGATTTTGTTTTATCAGGGGAGAGATTACAAGGAGATTATTCCAAATAGAAAAAAAAATATCTTGCACGTCGATCAGTCCATGTCTTTTATTTTTTATGAGAACAGTAGTTGAACTGCACGTATCGATACTAGATATGAGAGTTATAAGTTTGATGTATAGAGATTGAGACTATTCGTTGAAAAAGCCCTTGGTTTTTTTCCATCGACGTCGTCCAGGATCTATCCACTATCAGCATGGCAAAATTCTTTAAAGTAATTGTTCAAGCCTATCGATATCAGGAGTCTACAAAAAAAAAATGATCATTAAAGGCTTGTTGCTTACAACTTACCACAATTTTCGTCGCTCAAATCGCCGCAATCATTGTCCCCATCACAAACCCACTGTGCTGGTATACAATTACCGTTATCGCATGCAATTAATTGTGCAATTATCATTAATTTACACTGATTAATTCTTCAGGGAAGAGGTTGACTTCATTTAGGTGCCTGTTTAAAAGCAAACAATTGAAAAGCAAAACCAAACGCTGAAAAAAAAAAGAGAATTGTAACGCTTATTCCGGAGGAAGGTTGACTTTATTTAAGTGTCTGTTTAAAAGCAAAAAAAAAAAAAATAGAAAAACAAAACACTGAAAAAAAGGAAAATTGAAACGCTTATTAATGTCAGCTTCTAGTATTAGGTGAGCCAATTCTCTTTTTTTTTCTTAATGATCTTTTCTTTTCGTTGCCTTTTAGCAGTTTGAAGGTATTTGTTATAAAGTGATTATTTCAATCCTGTTGTTTTTATAAGAAGATATAATCTGGGCTTCATGTCTCTTCTCTGTTATATATCTATTTTATTCTAGAATTACGTTCCGTCATATGAATGCAACAACTTCCACGTTCTCACCTTGTGTAGTGCTTTGTACAGGCTGTTCAGTGGTAAGATGGCCTAGACAAAAACAATAGTGATATTGAAGGATAGTATGCATTTATCTATGATCAAAGATGAGTAAGGTAGTCTAGTTGACAATTGAAATTTGTCTTCATAGTTTCACGACAGTTATTGATTTTGTTTTATCAGGGGAGAGATTACAAGGAGATTATTCCAAATAGAAAAAAAAAAATATCTTGCACGTCGATCAGTCCATGTCTTTTATTTTTTTATGAGAACAGTAGTTGAACTGCACGTATCGATACTAGATATGAGAGTTATAAGTTTGATGTATAGAGATTGAGACTATTCGTTGAAAAAGCCCTTGTTTTTTTTTCCATCGACGTCGTCCAGGATTTCTCCACTGTCAGCATGGCAAAATTCTTTAAAGTAATTGTTCAAGCCTATCGATATCAGGAGTCTACAAAAAAAAAGCATTGATCATTAAAGGCTTGTTGCTTACAACTTACCACAATTTTCGTCGCTCAAATCGCCGCAATCATTGTCCCCATCACAAACCCACTGTGCTGGTATACAATTACCGTTATCGCATGCAATTGATTGTGCAATTATCATTAATTTACACTGATTAATTCTTCAGGGAAGAGGTTGACTTCATTTAGGTGCCTGTTTAAAAGCAAAAAATTGAAAAGCAAAACCAAACGCTGAAAAAAAGAGAATTGTAACGCTTATTCCGGAGGAAGGTTGACTTTATTTAAGTGTCTGTTTAAAAGCAAAAAAAAAAATAGAAAAACCAAACACTGACAGAAAAAAGGAAAATTGAAAAGCTTATAAATGTCCGCTTCTAGTATTAGGTGAGCCAATTCTCTATTTTTTTTTCTTAATGTTCTTTTGTTTTCGTTGCCTTTTAGCGGTTTGAAGGTATTTGTTATAAAGTGATTATTGCAATCCTGTTGTTTTTATAAGAAGATACAATCTGGGCTTCATGTCTCTTCTCTGTTATATATCTATTTTATTCTAGAATTACGTTCCGTCATATAAATGCAACAACTTCAATGTTCTCACCTTGTGTAGTGCTTTGCACAGGCTGTTCAGTGGTAAGATGGCCTAGAGAAAAACAATAGTGATATTCAAGGATAGTATGCCTTTATCTATGATCAAAGATGAGTAAGGTAGTCTAGTTGACAACTGAAATTTGTCTTCATAGTTTCACGACAGTTATTGATTTTGTTTTATCAGGGGAGAGATTACAAGGAGATTATTCCAAATAGAAAAAAAAAAATATCTTGCACCTCGATCAGTCCATGTCTTTTATTTTTTATGAGAACAGTAGTTGAACTGCACGTATCGATACTAGATATGAGAGTTATAAGTTTGATGTATAGAGATTGAGACTATTCGTTGAAAAAGCCCTTGGTTTTTTTCCATCGACGTCGTCCAGGATCTATCCACTGTCAGCATGGCAAAATTCTTTAAAGTAATTGTTCAAGCCTATCGATATCAGGAGTCTACAAAAAAAAAATGATCATTAAAGGCTTGTTGCTTACAACTTACCACAATTTTCGTCGCTCAAATCGCCGCAATCATTGTCCCCATCACAAACCCACTGTGCTGGTATACAATTACCGTTATCGCATGCAATTAATTGTGCAATTATCATTAATTTACACTGATTAATTCTTCAGGGAAGAGGTTGACTTTATTTAGGTGCCTGTTTAAAAGCAAAAAATTGAAAAGCAAAACCAAACGCTGAAAAAAAAGAGAGAATTGTAACGCTTATTCAGGAGAGAGGTTGACTTTATTTAAGTGTTTGTTTAAAAGCAAAAAATAGAAAAACCAAACACTGAAAAAAAAAAATAAGAGTTGAAACGCTTATTAATGTCAGCTTCTGGTATTAGGTGAGTCAATTCTCTTTTTTTCTTAATGTTCTTTTCTTTTTGTTACCTTTTAGCGGTTTGAAGGTATTTGTTATAAAGTGATTATTGCAATCCTGTTGTTTTTATAAGAAGATACAATCTGGGCTTCATGTCTCTTCTCTGTTATATATCTATTTTATTCTAGAATTACGTTACGTCATATGAATGCAACAACTTCCACGTTCTCACCTTGTGTAGTGCTTTGTACAGGCTGTTCAGTGGTAAGATGGCCTAGAGAAAAACAATAGTGATATTCAAGGATAGTATGCCTTTATCTATGATCAAAGATGAGTAAGGTAGTCTAGTTGACAATTGAAATTTGTCTTCATAGTTTCACGACAGTTATTGATTTTGTTTTATCAGGGGAGAGATTACAAGGAGATTATTCCAAATAGAAAAAAAAAATATCTTGCACGTCGATCAGTCCATGTCTTTTATTTTTTATGAGAACAGTAGTTGAACTGCACGTATCGATACTAGATATGAGAGTTATAAGTTTGATGTATAGAGATTGAGACTATTCGTTGAAAAAGCCCTTGGTTTTTTTCCATCGACGTCGTCCAGGATTTATCCACTGTCAGCATGGCAAAATTTTTAAAGTAATTGTTTAAGCCTATCGATATCAGGAGTCTACAAAAAAAAAAAAAACATTGATCATTAAAGGCTTGTTGCTTACAACTTACCACAATTTTCGTCGCTCAAATCGCCGCAATCATTGTCCCCATCACAAACCAACTGTGCTGGTATACAATTACCGTTATCGCATGCAATTAATTGTGCAATTATCATTAATTTGCATTGATTAATTCTTCAGGGAAGAGGTTGACTTCATTTAGGTGCCTGTTTAAAAGCAAAAAATTGAAAAGCAAAACCAAACGCTGAAAAAAAGAGAATTGTAACGCTGATTCCGGAGGAAGGTTGACTTTATTTGAGTGTCTGTTTAAAAGCAAAAAAATAGAAAAAACCAAACACTGAAAAAAAAAGGAAAATTGAAACGCTTATTAATGTCAGCTTCTAGTATTAGGTGAGCCAATTTTCTATTTTTTTTTTCTTAATGTTCTTTTGTTTTCGTTGCCTTTTAGCGGTTTGAAGGTATTTGTTATAAAGTGATTATTGCAATCCTGTTGTTTTTATAAGAAGATACAATCTGGGCTTCATGTCTCTTCTCTGTTATATATCTATTTTATTCTAGAATTACGTTCCGTCATATAAATGCAACAACTTCAATGTTCTCACCTTGTGTAGTGCTTTGCACAGGCTGTTCAGTGGTAAGATGGCCTAGAGAAAAACAATAGTGATATTCAAGGATAGTATGCCTTTATCTATGATCAAAGATGAGTAAGGTAGTCTAGTTGACGATTGAAATTTGTCTTCATAGTTTCACGAAAGTTATTGATTTTGTTTTATCAGGTGAAAGATTACAAGGAGATTATTCCAAATAGAAAAAAAAATATTTTGCATGTCGATCAGTCCATGTCTTTTATTTTTTTATGAGAACAGTAGTTGAACTGCACGTATCGATACTAGATATGAGAGTTATAAGTTTGATGTATAGAGATTGAGACTATTCGTTGAAAAAGCCCTTGGTTTTTTTCCATCGACGTCGTCCAGGATTTATCCACTGTCAGCATGGCAAAATTCTTTAAAGTAATTGTTCAAGCCTATCGATATCAGGAGTCTACAAAAAAAAATGATCATTAAAGGCTTGTTGCTTACAACTTACCAAAATTTTCGTCGCTCAAATCGCCGCAATCATTGTCCCCATCACAAACCCACTGTGCTGGTATACAATTACCGTTATCGCATGCAATTAATTGTGCAATTATCATTAATTTACACTGATTAATTCTTCAGGGAAGAGGTTGACTTTATTTAGGTGCCTGTTTAAAAGCAAAAAATTGAAAAGCAAAACCAAACGCTGAAAAAAAAGAGAGAATTGTAACGCTTATTCAGGAGAGAGGTTGACTTTATTTAAGTGTTTGTTTAAAAGCAAAAAATAGAAAAACCAAACACTGAAAAAAAAATAAGAGTTGAAACGCTTATTAATGTCAGCTTCTGGTATTAGGTGAGTCAATTCTCTTTTTTTCTTAATGTTCTTTCCTTTTCGTTGCCTTTTAGCGGTTTGAAGGTATTTGTTATAAAGTGATTATTGCAATCCTGTTGTTTTTATAAGAAGATACAATCTAGGCTTCATGTCCCTTTTTTATTAGATATCTATTTTATTCTAGAATTACATTCCGACATATTATGATTCCAACAACTTCCACGTTCTCACCTTGTGTAGTGGTTACAACAGGCTGGTCAGTGGTAAGATGGCCTAGACAAAAACAATAGTGATATTCAAGGATAGTATGCCTTTATCTATGATCAAAGATGAGTAAGGTAGTCTAGTTGACAATTAAAATTTGTCTTCAAAGTTTCACGACAGTTATTGATTTTGTTTTATCAGGGGAGAGATTACAAGGAGATTATTCCAAATAGAAAAAAAAAATCTTGCACGTCGATCAGTCCATGTCTTTTATTTTTTTTATGAGAACAGTACTTGAACTGCACGTATCGATACTAGACAATGCTAGATATGAGAGTTATAAGTTTGATGTATAGAGATTGAGACTATTCGTTGAAAACGCCCTTGTTTTTTTTTCCATCGACGTCGTCCAGGATTTCTCCACTGTCAGCATGGCAAAATTCTTTAAAGTAATTGTTCAAGCCTATCGATATCAGGAGTCTACAAAAAAAAGCATTGATCATTAAAGGCTTGTTGCTTACAACTTACCACAATTTTCGTCGCTCAAATCGCCGCAATCATTGTCCCCATCACAAACCCACTGTGCTGGTATACAATTACCGTTATCGCATGCAATTGATTGTGCAATTATCATTAATTTACACTGATTAATTCTTCAGGGAAGAGGTTGACTTCATTTAGGTGCCTGTTTAAAAGCAAAAAATTGAAAAGCAAAACCAAACGCTGAAAAAAAGAGAATTGTAACGCTTATTCCGGAGGAAGGTTGACTTTATTTAAGTGTCTGTTTAAAAGCAAAAAAAAAAAAAAAATAGAAAAACCAAACACTGAAAGAAAAAAGGAAAATTGAAACGCTTATAAATGTCCGCTTCTAGTATTAGGTGAGCCAATTCTCTATTTTTTTTTTCTTAATGTTCTTTTGTTTTCGTTGCCTTTTAGCGGTTTGAAGGTATTTGTTATAAAGTGATTATTGCAATCCTGTTGTTTTTATAAGAAGATACAATCTGGGCTTCATGTCTCTTCTCTGTTATATATCTATTTTATTCTAGAATTACGTTCCGTCATATGAATGCAACAACTTCCACGTTCTCACCTTGTGTATTGCTTTGCACAGGCTGTTCAGTGGTAAGATGGCCTAGACAAAAACAATAGTGATATTCAAGGATAGTATGCCTTTATCTATGATCAAAGATGAGTAAGGTAGTCTAGTTGACAATTGAAATTTGTCTTCATAGTTTCACGACAGTTATTGATTTTGTTTTATCAGGGGAGAGATTACAAGGAGATTATTCCAAATAGAAAAAAAAAAATATCTTGCACGTCGATCAGTCCATGTCTTTTATTTTTTATGAGAACAGTAGTTGAACTGCACGTATCGATACTAGATATGAGAGTTATAAGTTTGATGTATAGAGATTGAGACTATTCGTTGAAAAAGCCCTTGGTTTTTTTCCATCGACGTCGTCCAGGATCTACTATCCACTGTCAGCATGGCAAAATTCTTTAAAGTAATTGTTCAAGCCTATCGATATCAGGAGTCTACAAAAAAAATGATCATTAAAGGCTTGTTGCTTACAACTTACCACAATTTTCGTCGCTCAAATCGCCGCAATCATTGTCCCCATCACAAACCCACTGTGCTGGTATACAATTACCGTTATCGCATGCAATTAATTGTGCAATTATCATTAATTTACACTGATTAATTCTTCAGGGAAGAGGTTGACTTCATTTAGGTCCCTGTTTAAAAGCAAACAATTGAAAAGCAAAACCAAACGCTGAAAAAAAAAAGAGAATTGTAACGCTTATTCCGGAGGAAGGTTGACTTTATTTAAGTGTCTGTTTAAAAGCAAAAAAAAAAAAATAGAAAAACCAAACACTGAAAAAAAGGAAAATTGAAACGCTTATTAATGTCAGCCTCTAGTATTAGGTGAGCCAATTCTCTTTTTTTTTTTCTTAATGATCTTTTCTTTTCGTTGCCTTTTAGCAGTTTGAAGGTATTTGTTATAAAGTGATTATTGCAATCCTGTTGTTTTTATAAGAAGATACAATCTGGGCTTCATGTCTCTTCTCTGTTATATATCTATTTTATTCTAGAATTACGTTCCGTCATATGAATGCAACAACTTCCACGTTCTCACCTTGTGTAGTGCTTTGTACAGGCTGTTCAGTGGTAAGATGGCCTAGACAAAAACAATAGTGATATTGAAGGATAGTATGCATTTATCTATGATCAAAGATGAGTAAGGTAGTCTAGTTGACAATTGAAATTTGTCTTCATAGTTTCACGACAGTTATTGATTTTGTTTTATCAGGGGAGAGATTACAAGGAGATTATTCCAAATAGAAAAAAAAAATATCTTGCACGTCGATCAGTCCATGTCTTTTATTTTTTATGAGAACAGTAGTTGAACTGCACGTATCGATACTAGATATGAGAGTTATAAGTTTGATGTATAGAGATTGAGACTATTCGTTGAAAAAGCCCTTGTTTTTTTTTTCCATCGACGTCGTCCAGGATTTCTCCACTGTCAGCATGGCAAAATTCTTTAAAGTAATTGTTCAAGCCTATCGATATCAGGAGTCTACAAAAAAAAAGCATTGATCATTAAAGGCTTGTTGCTTACAACTTACCACAATTTTCGTCGCTCAAATCGCCGCAATCATTGTCCCCATCACAAACCCACTGTGCTGGTATACAATTACCGTTATCGCATGCAATTGATTGTGCAATTATCATTAATTTACACTGATTAATTCTTCAGGGAAGAGGTTGACTTCATTTAGGTGCCTGTTTAAAAGCAAAAAATTGAAAAGCAAAACCAAACGCTGAAAAAAGGAGAATTGTAACGCTTATTCCGGAGGAAGGTTGACTTTATTTAAGTGTCTGTTTAAAAGCAAAAAAAAAAAAAAATAGAAAAACCAAACACTGAAAGAAAAAAGGAAAATTGAAACGCTTATAAATGTCCGCTTCTAGTATTAGGTGAGCCAATTCTCTATTTTTTTTTTCTTAATGTTCTTTTGTTTTCGTTGCCTTTTAGCGGTTTGAAGGTATTTGTTATAAAGTGATTATTGCAATCCTGTTGTTTTTATAAGAAGATACAATCTGGGCTTCATGTCTCTTCTCTGTTATATATCTATTTTATTCTAGAATTACGTTCCGTCATATGAATGCAACAACTTCAATGTTCTCACCTTGTGTAGTGCTTTGCACAGGCTGTTCAGTGGTAAGATGGCCTAGACAAAAACAATAGTGATATTCAAGGATAGTATGCCTTTATCTATGATCAAAGATGAGTAAGGTAGTCTAGTTGACAATTGAAATTTGTCTTCATAGTTTCACGACAGTTATTGATTTTGTTTTATCAGGGGAGAGATTACAAGGAGATTATTCCAAATAGAAAAAAAAAAATATCTTGCACGTCGATCAGTCCATGTCTTTTATTTTTTATGAGAACAGTAGTTGAACTGCACGTATCGATACTAGATATGAGAGTTATAAGTTTGATGTATAGAGATTGAGACTATTCGTTGAAAAAGCCCTTGGTTTTTTTCCATCGACGTCGTCCAGGATCTATCCACTGTCAGCATGGCAAAATTCTTTAAAGTAATTGTTCAAGCCTATCGATATCAGGAGTCTACAAAAAAAAAAATGATCATTAAAGGCTTGTTGCTTACAACTTACCACAATTTTCGTCGCTCAAATCGCCGCAATCATTGTCCCCATCACAAACCCACTGTGCTGGTATACAATTACCGTTATCGCATGCAATTAATTGTGCAATTATCATTAATTTACACTGATTAATTCTTCAGGGAAGAGGTTGACTTTATTTAGGTGCCTGTTTAAAAGCAAAAAATTGAAAAGCAAAACCAAACGCTGAAAAAAAAAGAGAGAATTGTAACGCTTATTCAGGAGAGAGGTTGACTTTATTTAAGTGTTTGTTTAAAAGCAAAAAATAGAAAAACCAAACACTGAAAAAAAAAATAAGAGTTGAAACGCTTATTAATGTCAGCTTCTGGTATTAGGTGAGTCAATTCTCTTTTTTTCTTAATGTTCTTTTCTTTTTGTTACCTTTTAGCGGTTTGAAGGTATTTGTTATAAAGTGATTATTGCAATCCTGTTGTTTTTATAAGAAGATACAATCTGGGCTTCATGTCTCTTCTCTATTATATATCTATTTTATTCTAGAATTACGTTCCGTCATATGAATGCAACAACTTCCACGTTCTCACCTTGTGTAGTGCTTTGCACAGGCTGTTCAGTGGTAAGATGGCCTAGAGAAAAACAATAGTGATATTCAAGGATAGTATGCCTTTATCTATGATCAAAGATGAGTAAGGTAGTCTAGTTGACAATTGAAATTTGTCTTCATAGTTTCACGACAGTTATTGATTTTGTTTTATCAGGGGAGAGATTACAAGGAGATTATTCCAAATAGAAAAAAAAAATATCTTGCACGTCGATCAGTCCATGTCTTTTATTTTTTATGAGAACAGTAGTTGAACTGCACGTATCGATACTAGATATGAGAGTTATAAGTTTGATGTATAGAGATTGAGACTATTCGTTGAAAAAGCCCTTGTTTTTTTTTTTTTCCATCGACGTCGTCCAGGATTTATCCACTGTCAGCATGGCAAAATTTTTAAAGTAATTGTTTAAGCCTATCGATATCAGGAGTCTACAAAAAAAAAACATTGATCATTAAAGGCTTGTTGCTTACAACATACCACAATTTTCGTCGCTCAAATCGCCGCAATCATTGTCCCCATCACAAACCCACTGTGCTGGTATACAATTACCGTTATCGCATGCAATTAATTGTGCAATTATCATTAATTTGCATTGATTAATTCTTCAGGGAAGAGGTTGACTTCATTTAGGTGCCTGTTTAAAAGCAAAAAATTGAAAAGCAAAACCAAACGCTGAAAAAAAGAGAATTGTAACGCTGATTCCGGAGGAAGGTTGACTTTATTTGAGTGTCTGTTTAAAAGCAAAAAAATAGAAAAACCAAACACTGAAAAAAAAGGAAAATTGAAACGCTTATTAATGTCAGCTTCTAGTATTAGGTGAGCCAATTTTCTATTTTTTTTTCTTAATGTTCTTTTGTTTTCGTTGCCTTTTAGCGGTTTGAAGGTATTTGTTATAAAGTGATTATTGCAATCCTGTTGTTTTTATAAGAAGATACAATCTGGGCTTCATGTCTCTTCTCTGTTATATATCTATTTTATTCTAGAATTACGTTCCGTCATATAAATGCAACAACTTCCACGTTCTCACCTTGTGTAGTGCTTTGCACAGGCTGTTCAGTGGTAAGATGGCCTAGACAAAAACAATAGTGATATTCAAGGATAGTATGCCTTTATCTATGATCAAAGATGAGTAAGGTAGTCTAGTTGACGATTGAAATTTGTCTTCATAGTTTCACGAAAGTTATTGATTTTGTTTTATCAGGTGAAAGATTACAAGGAGATTATTCCAAATAGAAAAAAAAATATTTTGCATGTCGATCAGTCCATGTCTTTTATTTTTTTATGAGAACAGTAGTTGAACTGCACGTATCGATACTAGATATGAGAGTTATAAGTTTGATGTATAGAGATTGAGACTATTCGTTGAAAAAGCCCTTGGTTTTTTTCCATCGACGTCGTCCAGGATTTATCCACTGTCAGCATGGCAAAATTCTTTACAGTAATTGTTCAAGCCTATCGATATCAGGAGTCTACAAAAAAAAATGATCATTAAAGGCTTGTTGCTTACAACTTACCACAATTTTCGTCGCTCAAATCGCCGCAATCATTGTCCCCATCACAAACCCACTGTGCTGGTATACAATTACCGTTATCGCATGCAATTAATTGTGCAATTATCATTAATTTACACTGATTAATTCTTCAGGGAAGAGGTTGACTTTATTTAGGTGCCTGTTTAAAAGCAAAAAATTGAAAAGCAAAACCAAACGCTGAAAAAAAAGAGAGAATTGTAACGCTTATTCAGGAGAGAGGTTGACTTTATTTAAGTGTTTGTTTAAAAGCAAAAAATAGAAAAACCAAACACTGAAAAAAAAATAAGAGTTGAAACGCTTATTAATGTCAGCTTCTGGTATTAGGTGAGTCAATTCTCTTTTTTTCTTAATGTTCTTTCCTTTTCGTTGCCTTTTAGCGGTTTGAAGGTATTTGTTATAAAGTGATTATTGCAATCCTGTTGTTTTTATAAGAAGATACAATCTAGGCTTCATGTCCCTTCTTTATTAGATATCTATTTTATTCTAGAATTACATTCCGACATATTATGATTCCAACAACTTCCACGTTCTCACCTTGTGTAGTGGTTACAACAGGCTGGTCAGTGGTAAGATGGCCTAGACAAAAACAATAGTGATATTCAAGGATAGTATGCCTTTATCTATGATCAAAGATGAGTAAGGTAGTCTAGTTGACAATTAAAATTTGTCTTCAAAGTTTCACGACAGTTATTGATTTTGTTTTATCAGGGGAGAGATTACAAGGAGATTATTCCAAATAGAAAAAAAAAATCTTGCACGTCGATCAGTCCATGTCTTTTGTTTTTTTTATGAGAACAGTAGTTGAACTGCACGTATCGATACTAGACAATGCTAGATTTGAGAGTTATAAGTTTGATGTATAGAGATTGAGACTGTTCGTTGAAAAAAGCCTCTGTTTTTTTTTTTTCCATCGACGTCGTCCAGGATCTATCCACTGTCAGCATGGCAAAATTCTTTAAAGTAATTGTTAAAGCTCATCTATTCCTAGAGTCTACAAGGACATTCATCACAAGGTTTGTTGCTTACAACTTACCACAATTATTTTCGTCGCTCAAATCGCCGCAATCATTGTACCCATCACAAACACACTGTGCTGGTATACAATTACCGTTATCGCATGCAAACTGCGAGTAACTGCAAGACGGTGCACCTTTCAAGAGATGGAAATTATGTTCGGAAATTATCGAGAAGAAGACAGTTAATGTATTTGGCAAATATTATTAAGTGCATGATATTGGTGCATTGTATAACAGTCATGAGCATCGCCAAGAAAACACTTGAAATAATCTATATACACGGTACGATGACGTTGAAATTGTTCCATATTGATATGATATAAAAGATTTTTTTTTCCAGAGTTATATGTGACCCTGCATCACAAAACGCACAGAAAGTCGCCAGAAATTTTAGTTAAGAGCATATTCTAAAAGAGCAGACTTTAAGCTTAAAAATCTAAATATTTGAAAGAAAACACACATTCAGAAAAAGTGTGAACTTAGAAAAGAGGCTCTGAAGTGCAGTGTCTATTCAAGCGCTAAATCTTTACCAAGCCGTGCTGGCTGCAATGAATGGGACAAAAAAACAGCGTGTCAACCTTGTCCACCAGAGTAACAACAATGAAGGGATTATCAGATTGATCTGAAATTGAGCGTGCCTGAATTAACACATTCTGTTCATAACTCTACGTCTTTCAAGATGGCGGATATACGATAATTACAAGCTGCTGGTTACGTGTGTATGGTGCACGTATTACTCAATGGCATCCACACGCTATGCCTGTGTGTATACGTCACGGGAGCGGGTAGCACATTCGTATCCACATCTTTACGAATCACGTTTTCATAGCGGTTGATTTGTCTTGTAAATTTCATCATTGGGACCCTTTCGAAGGTAGAAAGATGAAAAGGGTCATGCTTCCTGTAGTTTTTTTTTTTTTTTTTTTTTTTTTTTTTTTTTGATGCTGTACATGTGTTGCATTGTGTGATAAACAAGCAAGCAAGTAAACAAGCAAACAAACACGACTTTACTTAGTTTGGTGCAATTTTGACGTTTACGACAGTGTATTATTTGAATACTGGTCATTTATGACCACTCCTTTTCTCTCTTCTGCTGTCTTTTTGAGTCAATCTGCTGTCATATTTACTACACGCACAATTAACAAGTCAGTTTCTGATCGCATGTTGCACGATTTGTGTGGCAATTTGCCACTCCCATACGCTTAAATCATGTTCCCTATCGTATCTATTTTCACGTTAAAGTTAGTGCTGCCTAGTGTTGCTGTTCACCTTTTGTTTCACTTCCGTTGTCGAACATTGCGGTAGAAAAGCTCGGATAGAAAGCCAAACGAAGAGCTTACACTATAAAAAGACCGAGCGTACTGGTATCTATTGTAGCGACAACGATGGAGCATGCATGCGTGGACAAAACATTTTCGACACACTGCGAGGCGTATCCCCGAAAGCCGAACTATGTAAATGTGTGCGACGCACTATCCAATCGCACGCGAGATGCCGCGCCGTAGCAACATTGGGCAGTGGCGCGGCGTTCGAAAGAAGATCGAAACTGACGAGCGCGATTTCCAACATAGGGTGTTTAAAATTCCATTTTCGGTAGGAAAAACTTAGTGTAATGATGTGAAATTTAGTGTAGATGTAGAAAACATATCAAAGATTCAAATTCTGCAAAAACCCAAAATCGACAAAAATAATCTTTGTACCCCGCCTAGGAGGGAATTTGCTCTTGCGACTTTTGCCTGAAACCATTGCCAAGGGTCACAATTTGTTTTTATCCGTCTGTACAATACAATCTGATGATATGCCCAAAAAAAATGACAATTTATTGAATAGTATGGGTTTCTTTGATAAGCAGCTCACTTGCGAATTCACAGAACAAGCCCTCGAAGCCTTCGGGACAGAAGCATTCAAACGACATTAAGCCACCCTGGTTAATGCAAAGGCCCCCATTCTGGCAAGGGTTAGTATCACAAGGTGACACTACGGATAAAGCGAAATGTGGCAGTAAAAAATAAAACGCATAAATAACAACCCATACATGATGCTAAGGTGATGAAGAAAGTAGCCTAACATGCTGTTCGAAAAAAAAAAATCTAATGAAACCAATTTTTTGGCAAATTCTGAAATAGAGAAGTTCGATCATCAAACAAAAACTTAGACGTTTTGTTATGATATTGGAAGATAATGAAATCATAATGCAATGAGCAAATCATGTGAAGACACTTGAACATGAAATTACCGCAGCCCAATTCGTCACTGCCGTCATCGCAGTCAACGATTGCATCGCAAATCCAGCTGTTGGGGATACATTTTCCATCCGGGCAGGTATGCTCGTCACATCCGTAATCTGTAATGGACGGATGATAATGTATAGACAAATGTATTCATTACCTGCCATCAGAAAAAAAAAAACCCACAAAAACTCCAGGGTAAGAAATTTCAACTTTTCCTATTATAGTGCCAATCAATGTACGCTATGTTCCCATCCCACACTCCCGTTCAGAATAAACTACTGCGAAAACATGCAGTGAATCATGTATGCCCATTCCTAACATCATGAACATAACAGAAATATTACATTTACCAGGCAGACCAATTATTAAAAATCGATCAAGTTCGCATGGAATAGACATTTTAACAATACACGAGCAAATCCACCGTTGAAAAATCAAAAGTACTGTACTATGAATGAACACGGATTTCATAGGTTTTGAAACAATATGAACAAAAGCTGCTTAAGATATTATTGATATGTATTACTTTCTAACAGTCACACCTTTTACTATTCCCCCACTTGGATGTTGATACCAAAGTATTGTTGTGACTTTTTAAAAGTTGCTAATATTCTCTCGTTGAGTGATACACCTCTTTTTTATTTCCTAGATCTAGTGTCATCAGATTGCTGAAAAAAATCATGAGGTTAAAATCGTAATAGGTACATTCATAAACACATATTTGTGTCAGAAATGACATACGTCTATCTAATTTTGCTGGCATCAAAAATCATGCATACCAAGGAATGACTAATAAAAGTTGGAAGATCCATAAGATTTAGAAGTTAATTCCGACAACGCAGGGAAATATCCACCACGCAAGTAGAAATAAAACTACTCATAAGAATATTAATAATGATAAAAAATAAATAACTGGAAACTACAATACAACCGAAGTAGAAATAGTAAAACATTGGCCCTACCTGAGTACGAGTCGAATGAAGAGAAAGGGAAGCTCGGGTAGCTTGGATAGGAATCTGTTAAAAAAAAGAAAAGATTGAATAAGAATAAAGCATTCTGACATAGTATGTTAGAATCTTGCCAATTATTTTTCTAAACAAAACTGAGGGTACGGGTTGATTGCAACTAAAAATGTTGTGTGTGTGTGCGTGTGTGTCTATGTATATATTTACATACTCCTCTCAGCATTTTTTGCAGTTCACCGCTAAATAATAATATTCGACAATACTAAAGTATTGTTGCGATTGTGTTTAATGAAATTCCAATAATTTCTCCTTGTAGGAATAACCTAGGAAAAGTTCATATTTTGAGATCGAAGCTTCCACCAAGACGCCAAAGAAAAGTTATGAAGTTACAAACATGATATTACAGAAAGGCTCAAACACACTGACTCTTCTCAGGAGAACAATACATCTGTGTTACATTTGTTGTCATTAGATTGAAGACGGGCAAATTTGATATGATTGTGTATGCATGATTCAGACTGTCATTCAGCATTGTATCATCACCAGAGAAACAATCAAATTGAAAAGACTTCATTTTCTCGTTGAGACACTAACACCAGGCTAGTAGGATTGCTAAGTCATACCTGAATACGAATAGAATGAATAGGACGGAAAGCTGGAGAAGGAATCGCCTGCGAAGAAAATATTAAAAAAAAAACTCAATATCGTACTTTTTCTGTAATAAATACAAGGATACTTTGGATAGGTGAACACATGAGGCGAAGATATTATTGCATGCTGTGCGAAATATCCTAACCTTCATGATCAAACAAGCTATATCGCTAACATTCTTCATGAAAAGATGCAATCGTATTAAAAGACGCACTGAATCATTAACTCTTCCTGGTCGCTGCATATTCCTCCATTCAAGTACGGTTCACTAGCACAAGGTGACAGGATTGATTAAGAGAAAAATATCTGTCGGAGGAAAAAAATCAATAACGGTAAATAAATAAAGCTAAATAAGATGACAAAGCATATGGTGGTTTCAATACTGTTTGCTCGATGTATTGTTCTCAAAAATTATGTTATGTTTTTTCTCTTACGTATTTGTGCACGTATCTTTGTATCTATTTTTGTATCAAAAATTAATGTGTTTATTCAGGATGGCTTGATCAGTATTAGCAGTATAAAATACAAGAAAACAAACAAAAAATACATTCATGTGGAATATATATATGTATATATATATATATATATATATATATATATATATAATTACATATATATATCATGAGCGTGAAATTCAAGGTCGGCTGCAGTAACATAAATAACAAACATATAAAATTCACAATTTAAAATAAATAGAAAAACTATTAACAGGATAAAGTAACATCTACAGACTTTAGCAACCACTTTCTTATTGAGGAGAGAGCGTTCCTCTTTAGTTTTAAGTAAGTCTTGTAATCGGATGTTATTATTTTTTTACAATGTCTAGTAAACACCGAGGAAACCGCAATGATGACGTTTTATTGAAAATAGAATTGCAATGAATTATAATGCAATCAATTAGGGGCACGTTTGCACGCTTGGAACTTAAATCACCACAGCCTGTTTCGTCACTGCCGTCGTAACAGTCAACAATGGCATCACAAACCCAATTCTCCGGGATGCAATATCCATCCGGGCACATATACTGGTAGTCCGCACATCCAAAATCTGTAATTGAAGGATAATAATTTCAATAAAGTTAATATTCTTAGTGAAGTGCCAACTGAAAGACCTGCAATGGTAAGAGAATTCAGGTTTTCATTTTCCTTATAATGTAAGTCAAACATTTAAATGAAAATATGTAGTGATGCGTAATGCACCCACTACACTTGTTATAAAACACAGTCGGTGTTGTAGTCAATACGACGTAACATGTACCGCTCTTTCAACATTTTTATTTTTTTTTTTTTTACGAAGAGAATAAAAATACCATGACTATAAGAACAGTGGAATATTGGTCCTACCTGAATATGAATCGGATGAATAGAATGGGTAGCTAGGGAAGCTGGGGAAGGGATCTGTAAAAAAAAGAAAGACATATCATACGTTTTTACATAATATTCGTTAATTCTCAATTTCATAACAGAGGTAAGGGTAACTTGGGATTCGTTTAAAGTGTTGTAGGACACACCTAGTTGATATGTCATTATTCAATATTCATCAACGAGCAAACTTATGTCAAAATGCAAAATCGCTATGACATCATAGCAAACTGCATTGAGTTATATTTTCAAACACACACACACGGACAAATAATTACAGTCTATTTACTCTCCAACTATATAATTATGATAATAACGATTATGATACCAATTCCAAGAAATCCCCGAAAATGTACTTGTATGCTTGTCTGATCTTCATCTATTTGTCTGATCCTATATATCTAAATACCAGAGTTTCCTTGAAATTTGTTTGATTACTGCTAGCAACCCCGGCTAAAACGTTACGAAACAAGCCCTTTTTTAAAGTTATGGTGTAACGTACCAGCGCGATATGCAAACTCAAAAGGGTCATACTTTCAAATTCGAGTTTTTGAACTTTAAAGATAATAATTATAAAGTTTTGGTACCTCAAAAGTTTCCCTGAATTTCCTTGTCTTAGTTTGTGTTTCAGGTTAAAGTACCTTTCCTATAACTAACACTGTGAGACTTACACGCCCCAAAGTGCTCTCATGTCTTAGCTACATACACTGAATACTACGGCCAGCACATGCGCACACATCACATGCGCACAAATTTCAAATCCATGAACGGATAAGATGTCTGTGTGCGCATGCGCTGGCCGTCAATTCAGTATAGCTCTCCCGAGGTCCTCTCGACCGAGTCACATTTAGTCATCAATTCGAACAGAAAGGGACTATTGGCAAAACCAAACTTTGCCCGAAGCCTGTTTTCAATACTTCAACTTAACTGGTAAGTCTTCAAATTGGAGAATTTTTTGGATCTTAAGTTGATATTTACCCGCAATACTAAATCTGTCATGACCCTGAATGCTACAATGCGAAGCCCCATTTAGCTATGCGTATGGGGCTGCTGGTCGCAGTTAGCTATGCGTATGGGGCTGCACGCCACTGCTGGTCGCAGTTACTGATCATGCAATAATGGTTTCGTACAATACGTGTACTACTAGTACTTCGCCGCCGTACGGCGTCTCATACTAGTAAACGGCTATTACATGATTACTAAGACATGAGAGCACTTTGAGGCGAGTAAGTTTCACAGTGATAGTTATATGAAAGGAACTTTAACCTGAAACACAAAATAAGACAAGGAAATTCAGGGAAACTTTTGAGGTACCAAAACTTTACAATTTATTATTATCTCTAAGGGCATCATTTACTATTAAAAAATTTTGCAGATGAAACGAAAACCCAACATTAGTGCTTTAAAATAGTCCTAAAACGTGAGTTAGGGATAGAAACGACCATTGTAAAAATGTGAGTTATTATTATCGATGTTAGGTATTGTTAAATACACAAAATGGGAACAATAGTTGTAATAAAATGTTTCCAGACTAAACCGTCTACAGTTATACTTTTTGTGATTTAAAATATTGATATCTCCTGATATTTTACGCTTTATTGCGAAAATTTGACATGGTAGGATTTTTGTGATACAACAGACGTACACATATGCATCAAATGTGATTTTTTTTTTTTTATCTAATCATTGCTCTAAATGGTAAACAGGACTTTTAGCACGTTGGCAGACGAGTATTAATCATAATTAACCGAGGAACAATCAAGTTCAAAAGTTCTCTTTTTTCGAATGATATAGGTAATACCCGCACGGTAGTAGAAATTCGAAGATTACCTGAATATGAATCAAATGAAAAGGAAGAGAAGCTGGAGAAGGAATCTCCTGCAAAGGAAATGATAAAAAAAATGGAATATCATATATTTTCACATATTTTAGAGCTGTACCAATTTTATATGAAAGAATTAGGGATACTTAGGATAGATGAACACAATTGACGGAAATGCTCCATGATGTCCAAAATAGATTTTTTTTTTCTCAAACAAGCTCATATCGCTCTTGACGTTAACTTTTCCTGGGCGCTGCATAAGTGATGCATAGGACTAAGTGGATCGGTGAGAATTTGATGCGGGAGTTTAATTTTCATGACTTTGAACCTGTTTAAACCCACTCCCTTCGCTCGTGGGTTTCAGACTGTTCCAAAGTTATTATACGAGAGCATCCAATTCTTACTGAACCACGAAATAGGCCTGTGCACCCTTTTTGTTATAAAATGAGCCCGTATATTCATTAAATACAACCATTTTCCCCATCATGCGTCCGGTACACCTACAACATTATACAAGACTTGAGCCATGGCCATAGGTTCGGATTTTACCGGACGCATTGTTCCGTGTGGATCGGTAAAAATCATTTATTTATTTATTTATTTATTCACAACATCTTTTAACAGGGACATTCCGTTCAGTTCTGCTGACAGCCAGCAGACCTGCTTTTCAAGGAAGCCCTGTATACGATAATACAATGCATACATAAACTTTCAGGTAAAAACAAACAGTATGTGACCTACACAAAAACAAACAAACAAACAAACGAATTATATACAGTATTTACAAGTACATTCACAAATGGTACTAGAGGGGTACCAGTGTATTACAATAACATGTGGTAACATCAATGCATGACAATTGACCAATTAGATTACAGAAATTCTAAAGTCCACTTTATAGCACAAGATAACACTATGGATAAAGATAAATGTCGCTGGCAAAAAAAAAAGAAAGAAAAGATAATGACCAAGGTAATAACACTCTATCTGATCCGGAGAATAAATTACACTATAAACCGTGTGCCGTATTGCGTTGTTTCAATTCTCTTCGCTCACTTAAAGTTCATCGAAATGATAAAAACCATGGTATATTACGAAAGATAGAAGCACCACTTTATTTTATGTCCGTCTTGTAACTGGATGTTTATTTTCTTTAATCTAGTAAACACTGAGGAAACCGGTAGGGTATCATTTATTGTAAAGTAAAAGTGCACTGAAAAATGCAATCAAAGACCAAGTCTTCACGCTTGGAACTTAAATCACCACAGCCTGTTTCGTCACTGCTGTCGTAGCAGTCAACAATGCCATCACAAACCCAGCTCTTCGGGATGCAACGATATTCATCCGGGCACATATACTGGTAGTCATCACATCCAAAATCTGTAACTGAAAAATGATTAATCCCATTAAGTTAGTTTTCCTAATAAAAAATGCCATCAGAAGGACTTGTGAGGGTAACAAAATTCGATTTTTCATGTTCCTGGTTTGTATGTCAAACACTTACGTTTAAAACACAACCGGTGTCGAAGTCTAGACAAGGTCAAGGATGCTGCTGTACAAGTATATGCATTTCTTTAGTAGAACAATATGGGCAAATCCGCATTCTAAAAGTTTGTTACTCTTCGAACCTTTTGTAAGTGTTAAATATCACGCTCAAAATGTTGAATTCAAGACCCAAAATGTTGGATTTACCTCTTAGAGGTTTAGATTGAATATTTACATAAGATAAGAGGAATAACAAAATTAAAAATGTTGATTTACCACTTCACTCTTTCAAAATTGATTGCAACAACAGCTGCTTGATAATTGATATATACACTCAGCAAAGAAAGAAAGTAAACACTTTTTCAAATTTATCTTTCTCATAGACTATTTGGCTCAAAATGGTGTTTTATGTACCATGTTAAAGGTAATTTGATTAGCTTTTAACCTTGTACGTCAATGAAAATGTTAACTTTACGCATAAGTGAATTGCAAAATTAACAAGTTGTTATTCAAGCGTATTTGCTCTTCCATGTAATAATGAGAACAAAAGACAAATTAACACAAAAGAAATGCAAATTAATTTGCAAAAATCAACCTATGATCTCAATAATGTCACTGTAACCCTCAAAAGATAAAAAAGGCAAAAAATAATGGAGGAAACTGAAGAATCTTCTGTCAAATCCGCAGTCAAAAGACATACTAGAGAAAATTATGGTAATAAAGAAGGTTAAATTTGAAACGTTATTTCAAATTAAGAATATTTGAAATAATATGTGGTTATTGAATTTGTCTCGTACATTCCTAAATTATTTAATTGTTTATTTATAATTATGTGTGTCTATGTTCCATATGTAGTTTTTATTGCTTACTTAGTTCACTTTCCGAAACATAAAGACAAAATGATTATTATTGTGTAATGTATCATTGAAGTTTGTGTTATTTGACTCATGTAAACATTATGTATTGTGATTTGTACTATACTTCATTTTTGGAAATCAAATTATTTGAATTGAATTGATAGAGCGCAGCTCTTACCTGAAGAGGAATAGTATGAGTAGGATGGGTACGATGGGTAGGAAGAGTAGCTGGGGAAGGGATCGGCTGTTAAAGGAAATACGAAGATTTCACATATCTTTTGAAACAAGATTTATTAACCACTTTCGTAAACAATGGTGAAGTACCTTTGATTTGGGTTTACAAGCGTGAAAATGCTGCATGATAAATGTAATTCATCAATATGATTGTATCATCAGACAAACCTATGTCGCTGATATTGTTTATGGGATAATGCAAATTCATTATATCATAATATGAAATCGCAGCTATTTGTATCGAAACACACATGATCCTTGTGGCATAGCCAATCACTAACTTCATCTGTATCCTTGTCATGCTAGGTCATGTAATAATCAGTGACCTCTCCTTCCAAAATATAATTCAGAATGATAATTAGAAGAATCTCCAAGAGATCTCAATAAATACATTCTTGAGAGAATGTCATGCTGTGTCTGTTCGTCTGAGTCTATCTGAATAAAAACAGAGTTTCCCGAATGAAATAGGAATAGCACAATTTACAACTCACTGAACAACTCGCAAGTAAGACCCGCGTATCCTGGGGGACACAAACACACGTACGACATTTCGCCTACCACGGCGTTAAAGCATAAACCTCCATTCATGCACGGACTGCTGTCACATGGCGTGTCTATGGATACAGAAATGAAGGAAAGAACATTATATTACAATTCTCTTCTTTTCTCTTCTTCTCTGATCGACGCTAAAAGTACGATGCACCATTTTTTTTCCTTGTTTAAATGGGCTGGATGCCAATTAATAATACGCTAAGCGCATTTACAATATATTGCTGGTTCCCACTATCCTTTCACAATAAAAGCACGCATATTTAGATCGCGTCTGACAAAATTTATGTCCTTCTTTTTCATCATCAGCATACATAACAAAGAATTGGAGCACAAAATACTTTGAAAGAAAACGCCGCCTCGGATACCTCTCAAATCAAGAGTAGGCCTATACGGCAGAAGAGCTCAACGATATAGTAGCCGAGTGCATTGTTTTGTTTTTTCAGATTGGCTTTCTGCCATGTCATTTGCCTCTTGTGTGTTGATAGTATACTCACAATGTCAGTGCGATTTGTAGAATCATTAACATACTTGTGCATTCGAATTGGCTACCTAGAAAACCTCCGCAGCAAGCCCAAGATTTTCCCTTGTCTGCACGCATGCATTTTTCTTTTCCAAAGGTGATTACATACTCACGCACATCAAGGACTCACGTTGAAAGAGCTGTATTACATGTTACAGCCTGTTTATGTTTTTTTTTTTTCAAATGATTCGAAAGGTACCTTCTTAGGGGCCTACTTGTATTGAAATTTTAACCATTTCGGTCATGAAAATTAATAATTTCTTTTTGACAAGGAAAAGCACATCAAGTCGCCTATTATGTGAAAGGACAATGTGGAGTGGTCTGATCTTATCCTGTCGAAAAGAACACAGTGTGCCACAGTGTAAAGCAAAACATTTCTACGTGAACTATTTTCCTGTGAAAAACAACACGATAATGTGAACTCATAATTCACACTGTTGAATTCGAGCATTTACACATAGTCGAATATGTGAACATAGTCATTGTGAATACGCTGTGGGACACTAGGAAAACAGGTACTCTAGGGCCTTCGTTTCAGATATGGTTTCATCATGAGCCCTTGTAGAGCCCACTAATGTCAAAATCGCCCACTAATGTCAAACAACCACTGATGTCATAACACGTCGACGACAAATGTCAAAACAACCATTAATGTCATAACGCGTCGACGACAAATGTCAAAACAACCACTAATGTCATAACACGTCGATGACAAATGTCAAAACAACCACTAATGTCATAACACGTCGACGACAAATGTCAAAATCGGATCAACCACTAATGTCATAACACGTCGACGACAAATGTCAAAATCGAATTAACCACTAATGTCATAACACGTCGACGACAAATGTCAAAATTTCCAAATTTCCTGCAAAATGTCATGACGCGTCACAAGGGCGGATCGAGGAATTCCATAAAGGGGAGGTGTCTTTACGAAGTCAAAGGCTGGCGCGGCCCTCGCCCCCCCCCCCCCATTTTCTTATTTTCATTTCTGTTGTCTTCACAAAATAAAGAGAGGGGGGCACTAAAGGGGGATGCGCCCCCTCTAAATCCGCGATTGCGTCAACCACAAATATCAATATTGGATTAACCACAAATGTCATAACACGTCGACCAAAAAAAAAAATGTCATAACGCGTCACAGGGGCGGATCCATGAATTCCGTAAAGGGGGGGGGGGGGGCTTTACAAATTCAAAGGCTGGCGCGACCACCTTTTCTTATTTTTGTTTCTGTTAGTGAGGGTGCACGAGAGGGGGAAGCGCCCCCTCTCGATCCATCATTGCGTCAACCACATATGGAAAAACTCATTGCTTGCATTACAGGGGCGGATCCAGGAATTCCGTAAAGGGAAGGCGTCTTTACAAAGTCAAAGGCTGGCGCGACCTTCCCCCCTCCCCATTTTCTTGTGTGGACGAAATAAAGAGAGGGGCAGTAAAGGGGGATGCGCCCCCTCTCAATCCACGATTGCGTCAACCACAGGTCAAAATCGGGGATTAACCACAAATGCAATAACACGTCGACCACAAATGTCATAACACGTCACAGGGGGAGGGGGGGATCCAGAAATTCCGTAAAGGGGGGGGGGGGGCGCCTTTACAAAATCAAAGGCTGGCGACACTCCCCATGAGGCAAATCTCTCGTTTGAAGAAGCTACACCCCTGTAGACAATGCCAGTGTATATCTTGGCAATCAAGGACTTAAAAACCAAAGATATAAAACACTTGTTTCTTGACCCTGGCCTAATCTAAGCATCAGTCACCGGCCACGGGGGGGGGGGGGGGGGGGGGCACCCGCGAGAGGAGGAGATTGTTTTGGTTTTGACATGGTAATGTAGCTCCATGGTGCGTGTGTGTGTCGACAAAGTTCTACAATGCTCTCCTTAATCCTGTATTTTCGTTATTTATGGGTCAATTTTTTTCGTTCGAAATTCAAAACGGATGACTATAGAATTTCTCAATAGAATGCCCCCCCCCCCATTTCTTATTTTTGTTTCTGTTGTTTTAACCTAATAATTACAGTGAGGGTGCACCAGAGGGGGATGCGCCCCCTCTCGACCCATCATTGCGTCAACCACAAATATAAAAACTCATTGCTTGCATTACGGGTGCGGATCCAGAAATTTCATATAAAAGGGGAGGCGGCTTTACAAAATTAAAGGCTACCGCACCCCCTCCATATTTTTCTTTTTATCTATGTTGTTTTAACCCCCCAAAAAAAGAAAAAAAAAGAAAAGAAAGGGGACACCAGAGGGGGGTGCGCCCCCTCTTGATCCATCATTGCGTCAAGCACAAATGACCAAACTCATTGCTTGCATTACAGGGGCGGATCCAGGAATTTCGTAAAGGGGAGGCGTCTTTGCAAAGTAAAAGTCTTGCGCGACCCTCCCCCCTCCCCTATTTCCTTCTTTTTATTTCTGTTGTGTTGACAAAATAAAGAGATTGGGCATTAATGGGGGATGCGCCCCTTCTCAATCCGCGATTGCATCAACCGCAAATGTCAAAATCGGGGATTAACCACAAATGTCATAACGCGTCGACCACAAATGTCAAAATTTTCAAACTAACTGCAAATGTCTTAACGCGTCACAGGGGTGGATCCAGGAATCCCGTAAAGAGGAGGGGCGCCTTTAAAAAAAAAATCAAAGGCTGGCGTGACCCCCCCCCCCCCATTTCATATTTTTGTTTCTGTTGTTTTAACCTAATAATTACAGTGAGGGTGCACCAGAGGGGGATGCGCCCCCTCTCGACCCATCATTGCGTCAACCACAAATATAAAAACTCATTGCTTGCATTACGGGTGCGGATCCAGAAATTTCATATAAAAGGGGAGGCGGCTTTACAAAATTAAAGGCTACCGCACCCCCTCCATATTTTTCTTTTTATCTATGTTGTTTTAACCCAAAAAAAAAGAAAAAAAAAAGAAAAGAAAGGGGACACCAGAGGGGGGTGCGCCCCCTCTTGATCAATCATTGCGTCAAGCACAAATGACCAAACTCATTGCTTGCATTACAGGGGCGGATCCAGGAATTTCGTAAAGGGGAGGCGTCTTTGCAAAGTAAAAGTCTTGCGCGACCCTCCCCCCTCCCCTATTTCCTTCTTTTCATTTCTGTTGTGTTGACGAAATAAAGAGATTGGGCATTAATGGGGGATGCGCCCCTTCTCAATCCGCGATTGCGTCAACCGCAAATGTCAAAATCGGGGATTAACCACAAATGTCATAACGCGTCGACCACAGATGTCAAAATTTTCAAACTAACTGCAAATGTCTTAACGCGTCACAGGGGTGGATCCAGGAATTCCGTAAAGAGGAGGGGCGCCTTTAAAAAACAATCAAAGGCTGGCGTGACCCCCCCCCCCATTTCTTATTTTTGTTTCTGTTGTTTTAACCTAATAATTACAGTGAGGGTGCACCAGAGGGGGATGCGCCCCCTCTCGACCCATCATTGCGTCAACCACAAATATCAAAACTCATTGCTTGCATTACGGGTGCGGATTCAGAAATTTCATATAAAAGGGGAGGCGGCTTTACAAAATTAAAGGCTACCGCACCCCCTCCATATTTTTCTTTATATCTATGTTGTTTTAACCCAAAAAAAAGAAAAAAAAAGAAAAGAAAGGGGACACCAGAGGGGGGTGCGCCCCCTCTTGATCCATCATTGCGTCAAGCACAAATGACCAAACTCATTGCTTGCATTACAGGGGCGGATCCAGGAATTTCGTAAAGGGGAGGCGTCTTTGCAAAGTAAAAGTCTTGCGCGACCCTCCCCTCTCCCCTATTTCCTTCTTTTTATTTCTGTTGTGTTGACGAAATAAAGAGATTGGGCATTAATGGGGGATGCGCCCCTTCTCAATCCGCGATTGCGTCAACCGCAAATGTCAAAATCGGGGATTAACCACAAATGTCATAACGCGTCGACCACAGATGTCAAAATTTTCAAACTAACTGCAAATGTCTTAACGCGTCACAGGGGTGGATCCAGGAATTCCGTAAAGAGGAGGGGCGCCTTTAAAAAAAAAAAAAAAATCAAAGGCTGGCGTGACCCCCCCCCCCATTTCTTATTTTTGTTTCTGTTGTTTTAACCTAATAATTACAGTGAGGGTGCACCAGAGGGGGATGCGCCCCCTCTCAACCCATCATTGCGTCAACCACAAATATCAAAACTCATTGCTTGCATTACGGGTGCGGATCCAGAAATTTCATATAAAAGGGGAGGCGGCTTTACAAAATTAAAGGCTACCGCACTCCCCCTCTATATTTTTCTTTTTATCTATGTTGTTTTAACCAAAAAAAAAGAAAGAAAAGAAAAGAAAGGGGACACCAGAGGGGGATGCGCCCCCTCTTGATCCATCATTGCGTCAAGCACAAATGACCAAACTCATTGCTTGCATTACAGGGGCGGATCCAGGAATTTCGTAAAGGGGAGGCGTCTTTGCAAAGTAAAAGTCTTGCGCGACCCTCCCCCCTCCCCTATTTCCTTCTTTTTATTTATGTTGTGTTGACGTAATAAAGAGATTGGGCATTAATGGGGGATGCGCCCCTTCTCAATCCGCGATTGCGTCAATCGTAAATGTCAAAATCGGGTATTAACCACAAATGTCATAACGCGTCGACCACAGAATCAGTCAAAATTTTCAAACTAACTGCAAATGTCATAACGCGTCACAAGGGTGGATCCAGGAATTCCGTAAAGGGGAGGGGCGCCTTAAAAAGAAAATCAAAGGCTGGCGTGACCCCCCCCCCCCCCCATTATCTTATCTTTATTTCTGTTGTTTTAACATATCTATAGTGAGGGGGAACCAGAGCGGGAAGCGCCCCCTCTCGATCCATGATTGCGTCAACCTCAAATATCCAAACTCATTGCTTACATTACGGGGGCGTATCCAGGAATTTCGTAAAGCGGAGGCGGCTTTACAAAATAAAAGGCTGGCGCGACCTTCGCCCCCCCCCCCATCATTTTCTTATTTTTATTTTTGTTGTGTTGAAAAAATAAAGAGAGGGGGCACTAAAAGGGGATGCGCCCCCTCTAAATCCGAGATTGCGTCAACCACAAATATTAGTATTGGATTAACCACAAATGTTATAACGCGGGGGGGCGCCTGTCCAAAATCAAAGGCTGCATGGCGCGACTCCCATTTCTTATTTTTGTTTCTGTTGGTTTAACCTAATATAGTGAGGGTGCACGAGAGGGGAAAGCGCCCCCTCTCGATCCATCATTGCTTCAACCACATACGGAAAAACTCATTGCTTGCATTACAGGGGCGGATCCAGAAATCTTGTAAAGGGGAGGCGTCTTTAAAAAGTGAAAGGCTGGCGCGACCTTCCCCCTTTCCATTTTCTTCTTTTTATTTCTGTTGTATTGACCAAATAAAGAGATGGGCATTAAAGGGGATGCGCCCCCTCTCAATCCACGATTGCGTCAACCACAAGTCAAAATTGGGGATTAACCACAAATGTCATAACACGTCGACCACAAATGTCATAACGCGTCACAGGGGTGGATCCAGGAATTCCGTACGGGGAGGGGGGGGGGGGGCGCCTTTACAAGATCAAAGGCTGGCGAGACACTCCCCCCCCCCATTTCTTATTTTAGTTTCTGTTGTTTTAACCTAATAATTATAGTGAGTGTGCACCAGAGGGGGATGCGCCCCCTCTCGATCCATCATTGCGTCAACCACAAATGACCAAACTCATTGTTCTCATTACAGGGGTGGATCCAGGAATTTCGTAAAGGGGAGGCGTCTCTACAAAGTCAAAGGCTGGTGCGACCCTCCTCCCTCCCCCATTTTCTTCTTTTTATTTCTGTTGTCTTAATGAAATAAAGAGAGGAGGCACTGAAGGGGGATGCGCCCCCTCTCAATCCGCGATTGCGTCAACCGCAAATGTCAAAATCGGAGATTAACCATAATGTCATAACACGTCGACCACATAGTATGTCAAAATTTTCAAACTAATTGCAAATGTCATAATGCGTCACAGGGGTGGATCCAGGAATTCCGTAAAGGGGATGGCCGCCTTTAAAAAATCAAAGGCTTGCGCGACCCCCCCCCCCCCCCCGCTTATCTTATTTCCATTCCTGTTGTTTTAACAAAATATAGTGAGGGGGCACCAGAGGGGGAAGCGTCCCCTCTCGTTCCATGATTGCGTCAACCACAAAAATCAAAACTCATTGCTTGCATTACAGGGGCGGATCCAGGAATTCCGTAAAGGGTAGTCACCTTTACAAAATCAAAGGCTGGTGAGACCCCACCACATTTTCTTATATTATTTATTTCTGTTGCGTTAACAAAACATTGCGAGGGGGCACCAGAGGGGGATACGCCCCCTCTCGATCGGCGTTTGGGCCAACCGCAAATGTCAAAATTGGATTAACCACAATGTCATAAGACGTCGACCACAAAAATGTCGAAATTTCCAAACGTACTGCAAATGTCATTACGTGTCACAGGGGCGGATCCAGGAGTTTCGTAAAGGGGAGCCACCATTACAAAATTAGAACTGCCGCACCCCTCTTTTTTTCTTTTTATTTCTGTTGTTTAAAAAAAAAAAATGAAAGAAGGCAGCAGAGAGGAATGCGCCCCTCCTGATTCGCGATTGCACTATATAGGGGCGGGTCCAGGAATTCCATAAAGGGGAGACGCCTTTAAAAAAATCAAATGCCTGCGCAAGCCACCTCTCCTTTTTTTTTTAATTTAATTTCTCTCGTGTTAACAAAAATAGAGACGGGGAAGGGGTATACCCCCCCCCCCCCCCTCTCGACAATCTCATTGTTTGCATTGCATGGGGCGGAACCAGGAATTCCGTAAAGGGGAGGCCCCTTTACAAAAGATTGCCGCACCCCCATTCTTTTCTTTTTCTTTTTTTTAACGTTTAAACAAAAGAAATGAAAAGAAAAATAAGGGGGACGGGGATTGCGCAAGCCTTTCATTTTGAAAAGACGTCACCCCTTTGCGCTTTAAGGAATTCTGGGACCCGCCCCCGTAATGCAAGCAATGAGCTTTGACATTTGTGGTTGACGCGATCGCGGATCGAGGGGGGGGGGGGGGCGCATCCCCCTCTGGTACCCCCTCTCTATTTTTTTTTTTGGTTTGTTTATTTGTTGTTAAAACAACACAAATGAAATTAAAAAAAATAGTGGTGCGGCATAACGCGTTACAGGGGCGGATCAAGGAGTTTCGTAAAGGGGAGGCGTCTTTACAAAACTAGAACTGCCGCACCCCCACCCTCCATTTCTTTTTCCATTTTTTCTATTGTTTTAACTAAAGAAGAAGAAAGAGAGGGAGCACCAGAGGGGGATGCTCCCCCTTCTCGATCCGCGATTGCGTCAACCACAAAATTTCAAAACTCATTGCTTGCATGATAGGGGCGGATACAGGAATTCCGTAAAGGGGAGGCGCCCTTACAAAATCAAAGCTGCTGCATCGTTTGCATTACAGGGGTGGATCCACGAATTCCGTAAAAGGTAGGCACCTTTACAAAATTAAAGGCTTCCACCTCCCCCCCCCCCCCCCATTTTTTTTTATTTTTGTTGTTTTAACAAAAAAAGGGGGGCACCAGAGATGTATCAGTCCCCTCCCAATCCATGATTGCGTCAACCACAAATGTCAAAACTCATTGCTTGCATTAAGGGCGGATCCAGGAATTCAGTAAACGGGAGGCGCCTTCACAAAATAATTGTAAGGGCTGCGGCCGCACCCCCCATATTTTATTATTATTGTTTTAAAAGAAGAGAGGTGGCACCAGAGGGGGATGCGCCTTCTTCTCGATCCGCGATTGCATTAACCATAATATCAAAACTAATTGCTTGCCGTACAGGGACGGATCCAGGAATTCCGTGAAGGGGAAGCGCCTTTACAAAATTTAAATCTGCCGCACCACCTATTTTTTCTTTTAATTTTCTATTGTTTAAAAAAAAAAAATTGAAGGAGTCACCATAGAGGTATGAGCCCCGTCTCGATCCGCGATTGGGTTAAACACAAATATCAACACTCATTGCTTGCATTAGAGGGGCGGTCCAAATTCCGTAAAGGAGAGAAGCGTTTATAAAATCAAAAAGTTGCGCAAACTGCCTCGCCTTTTTTTCATTTAATTTCATTTGTGTTAACAAATATAGAGACGGGGAGGGGGTACCGTGTCCCCTTCTAGATCCGCGACTGCGTCATTCACAAGTTAATGGCAGAACCCATTCTTTGCATTACAGGGGGCGGAACCAGGAATTCCGTAAAGTGGAGGCTCCTTTACAAAATTAAAGACTGCCGCTTTAACTGTCGTTTAAACAAAAGAAATAAAAAGATATTAATAAGGGGGAGGGGGATTGCGCTAACCTTTCATTGTGAGAAGACGTCTCCCCTTTACGCTTTACCGAATTCCTGGACCCGCTCCTGTAAAGCAATGAGCAAGCATTTCTGTTGTTGTTAAAACAACAGAAATGAAAAATAGGGGGTGCGGCAGGTTTTAAATTTGTAAAGGCTCCTCCCCTTTACAGAATTCCTGGATCCGCCCCTCTAATGCAAGCAATGAGTTTTGACATTTGTGGTTGACGCAATCATGGATTGGGAGGGGACTGATACATCTCTGGTGCCCCCCTTTTTTCGTTAAAACACCCCCATGGTGCCCGAAAAGAAGAAAGTGGGGTGGTGTCGCGTGAGCCTTTGATTTCGTAAAGGCGCCTCCCCTTCACGGAATTCCTGGATACGCCCCTGTAATGCAAGCAATGAGTTTTTCCATTTGTGGTTGACGCAATGATGGATCAAGAGGGGGGCGCTTCCCCCTCTGGTGCACCCTTACCATATGTGACACTGCACCTCAAAACAAACAAAAAGTCGCCAGACATGAATTTTTAGTTAAGACCATATTCTGAAAGAGCAGACTTTAAGCTTTAAAATGATGTATAACTCAAATCAAATGGACTCTCCTAACCTATCTAAATATTGGAAAGAAAGCACAAACTCAGGAAAAGTGTGAACTGAGAAAAGAGGCTCTGAAGTACAGTGTCTATTCAAGCGCTTAATCTTTACCAAACCGTGCTGGCTGTGCGATGAATGGGACAAAAAACAGGAAGTAAACCACCAGAGTAACAACAATGAAGGGATTATTAGATTAAACTGAAATTAAGCATGCCTCATAAACACATTCTGTCCATAACTAATGCCAACTTTCAAAGCAGTAGTACTATCCTTTCAAAAGTTATTAGAGTTGAAAGTGAAGAGTGTGGACAAGGTTTTTCAGAAGTGAAAAAGGGATTCTAAAGACACACCTAATCACACTATTCTACCAAAAATGTTCGAGATAAACTGCTAAAAAACACACTTTCCTGCCCATTTTTATGATACCAAATTTTAGCATAATGTAAAATAAGACACGTTCTTTCAGAAAATATGAAAAAGTCAAGTTCGGCTAGGTTGACCCATTTCACTTATTTTCAGTCCTCACGCAAAATCAGTGTGTGCGACTTTATGTTCGTTTTGAGGTGCACTGTCACATATTAGGTTAAAACAAAAGAAACAAAAATAAGAAAAGGGGGGGGGGGGTCGCGCCAGACGCGTTATGATATTATTTTGTGTTCGAAGTGTTATGGCATTTGTGGTTAATCCAATATTGACATTTGCGGTTGACGCAATCGCGGATTTAGAGGAGGCGCACCCCCCCCCCCCCCCGTAGTGCCCCCTGTCTTTATATTGTCAACACAACAGAAATAAAAAGAAGAAAAGTGGGGAGGGTCGCGCCAGCCTTTCATTTTGTAAAGGCGCTCCCCTCCTTTGTGGAATTCCTGGATACGCCCCCATAATTTCAAGCAATGAGTTTTCCCATTTGTGGTTGACGCAACGATGGATCGAGAGGGGGCGCTTCCCCCTCTGGTGCACCCTCACTATATTAGATTAAACCAACAGAAACAAAAATAAGAAAAGGGGGGTCGCGCCATCCTTTGATTTTGTAAAGCCCTCCCCCCCCCCCCCTTTTTTTTACGGAATTCCTGGATCCGCCCCTGTGACGCGTTATGACATTTTGTGATAGCAGTGTTATGACATTAGTGGTTAATCCAATATTGACATTTGCGGTTGACGCAATCGCGGATTTGGAAGAGGCGCACCCCCCCCCCCCCCCCCTTAGTGCCCCCTCTCTTTATTTTTAATTAATTAAATTCATTTAATTAATATCAATTTTTTTGGGGGGAATAAAAGTGACAAAAGACAATGAAAGCTGCCCTAAAGCCCCCTCCCTTTTTTGTTTGTTTGTTTGTTTGTTTGTTTTGTTTTGTTTTGTTTTTGCTTGTCAGCCGACGAAACCTGGAAGTGGGGAACAGTACGCCACTGTATTTCAACAGTGATGAACGGAGCTTTGAGAATACAAAATAATCTACTGGATTTCCTTTGATATCTCAATTAGTTCAGAAAAGAAACTGAGGAAATAAAAGAAGATACTCGCTCTTACATTCACATCCTGTAGTCTCGACCATCGCTATAGAGTCTCATTTGCCAACCCACAATACTTCTAATAATGCCACCGATGAAAATTATTCCGGTAAAACAGATTGCATTTCACCGATGCTAAATGTATTGTTAAAATTTACGATTTCTGTTTCCCTACGTCCATTTGTGCCATCAATACAGTATGCTTATATGCCATCTACAATCTTTGAAAGCATTTTTCCAACTAACGTCAAAAGGAGGAAGGAAATGAAGAAGAAAAAGATAGACAAGTGCACTCCAAAATTGCTATCTGCATGGTGGTTATATCAAAATGATAACATTTAAAAACGGCATGTTAAAGTCTGAAAACGAATCTCAGAAAGTGTCCCACTCTTATTTCTTTAAAACAATATGGACAAATCCATTCCCTAAAATAAAATGGTAAATCAACGAAACCTTCTTAAAGTTTTAAATTTAACACTCAAAATGATGGATTTACCACTTTTTTTTATACTGAACATTATTGAAATGGTAAATCCGACATTTTGAGTGTCAGATTTAACATTTACATAGGTTTAGAGCAGTGACACCATATAAAAAGTTGATTTACCACTCCATTCTTTTAGATTGCATCTTTAAAAGACTGTTAAGATGTTAAAAAACTAGGTTGACATAATGGCTAAGACATTTTGGGAAAATCTGTTCCATCACCTAGTAAAAATATTCGTATTCTCTTCTTGTAGCTCCCGTCAGGAGGCGTAGAAAAACTGTGATTGTAAAATCATTATAGATACAGAAAACGCAAATACTCTTCTTAGATACCATATATCTCAGTTACTTTTGTTGTTATCAAAACCGTAGAGCAAAACAATGATATTGTCATGAAAGTGGTCAGATCCATGTGATTTCAACTTGAAGTTGTCCAGGAATCATCCAATACGTAGAGAAAGAAAAAAAAACAACAACAATAACTGAAAAGTACAATACCACGATATTACGAACAGTGAAACATTGGTCCTACCTGAATATGAATCGGACGAATAGAATGGGTAGCTAGAAAAACTTGGGAAGGAATCTGTTCAAGAAATACAGAAAAAATGAACTATCAACCATTTTTTATCTATCGTTAATCCATAGCAATCTCATAACAAAGGTTAAGGTAACTTGACATGGGTTTACAAGGTGAAAATCTTCCAGGATAACATAATTGATACGTCAGTATTCATCAACAAGGTAACTTATGTCGCTGGTGTTCTTTATGTCAGAATGCAAATTCATATTAACATCGAAAGAAATCGCATTGAAGTATATTTCCAAACACACACACATACGGATAAATCACTTCAGTCTATGTACTCTGCCACCAAAATAAATATGGTGACAATTAGATACCAATATCCAAGAAATCCCCACTTTATGGATTGTCTGGTAGTCGTCTTTTCATCTCTTTTTTTTTTCTGATCCTATCTCTAAAATACCAGATTTTCCTAAAATTTAGTTTGATGACTACAAGCAACAAGGACTAAAGAAAGTAATACATTCTAATTTAGATATTATTGTATGCACGTAAGTTACGATTTGTCCCTACTGATACACATGTACCGTATACCTCTTTACGTACCACGTGTACCATGTGTATGCGTGTGCGTTTATCTGCAGTTATCGCTTTGAATGTTGATGCAGGTATTGTTGTGACTTTTTGGTTCTAAATATTGAAGTCTATATGAAGATCATTCTTTTCGGTGATGTTCTTCCCCAGAAGGGTCCATATTCTACTTCTACAAGCTCAGCCTTTTTAGTGGGTCCTTCCATTATTCGCTCTTTGCGAATAGTTATAATTAATTTCGACCATTTCAATTTTCATGACAATGTATAATTACTATAAGGTTCCTCAATTCTTGTACAGTCTTTTCATTCCTCAATGTTTTGGTTACCTTACTTGCTGTTTCAAAAGAAAGTGATGTGTATATGTTTTTTGTCGAAAAATGAAATAAACTGTTAAATGAATTGAAAAAAAAAATACGTTTTTATCTTATTTCTAATTTTACCTCTTACAGATCTTGTCAGGAGCAGCATTAGGATAATGAAGGCAAATTCAAAGTAGATGCACACACACAAACAATTCTTTCCAGAAATATCATACATAAATCTATATGGTACTTTCACTGTCATCAAAATCGTGAATGCAAACAAGGATGGATAAAAGTCGGCAGATCATGAAAAATATATACGCTTGTTTCAGAATGTCATTTCCACGACCAGTGAAATATCTAATTAGGAAAAAGATATAAGGGGGATTAATGCGATGCCAGTAGGATTTATATACCTGATTTTGAGAGTAATTTACAAGCCTCGCTTTTCTTGTAAATTTCTCTATTCCATCGATCTATGCAGTTCAACAAGAACAGTTTTAATTGCTTACTTAATTTACTTGCCGAAACATATATAAAATATATATTATTGGGTAATGGATTATTGAAATTTTTGTGATTTAACTCATGCAAGCATTACGTATTATGATTTGTACTATACTTCATACGTAGAAATCAATTATTTGAATTAAATTGAATTGAATTGAATTGAATTGATACAGCACAGCACCTACCTGAAGAGGGATAGTATGAGTAGGATGAGTGCGATGGGTAGTAGGAGTAGCTGGAGAAGGGATCGTCTGTTAAAGGAAATATGAAGATAATCATCTACAACACAATTTCAAATATCACATATCACACAAAAAAATAAGGTGAAAGTAAATACGGTTGGTTTTACAAGTATAAAAATGTTGAATGACTTGTGTTATCAATATATTTTATAATGTATATATAGGTTTTCCCGGCCAATTTCGCACTTTTGTCAGTCCATTTGATAAAAGGTTCATTCAATTTAGCGAAAATCCTCGTCACTGCACATTCTGTCATTCAAAATTGCAAGTTGGTCGTTCAATTTAGCATTTCGATCAATTAGATTTGCACATGTGCCTTTCGAATTCGTAAAACGGGCATTCAAATTGGCACGTGCTCTTCAGTCATTCAAATTCGCCAACACTGGCCGAAAGGGGTATTTCAGTCATTCAATTTCGCGTATGGGCAGTCAAATTTCAAACATGTTCATTCAAATAACGTCATGTGATTTATTTTTTGAAAAGGTCATAACATTTAAACGCGTATTTCTATGTGTCTTTTTGTTTCATCCACGCGTTGTTAGGCAGTAAAAGTATCATATTTTTGACCCTATACATGACTCGAGTTTGTTGTTCTGTAACGCCCCTTTTCTTTCACACATGTCACTTTAGGCCTACATGTACCAATACTACAGATTAACTTCATCTTCTTACAGTCATGACAGCACAAGTTAGATACAGACGTATTTCTCAAGAAGACAGAAAAAGAATTATAGGAACATTTGATGATCATAACCTCCACTGCCTAGAAATGGCCGACACACTCGGAATAAAGCGCTCAGATAAGTTGTGGCCACATGATGCACAATCTTTGGACTAGAAGACTCACTAAGCACTTTGAAGAAAAAAAAATCTGTTGTCAAAATCTCTAAAATGAGTACGAAAATATGAAATGTAATGACGCTTGCAAAACAATAACTATGTTGAAAAAGAATAAGAAAGAACCAAAGCATAAACATGCGTGCTAAATTGACTGCAAAATATGTTAAATTGGATGCCCAAAAATGAATTCGAATGAACGAGTGCAGCATGTCGGTGATCACGTGACTATATCATTCTCAATTGAATGAACGAATAACGAAATGGTGCTTGTTTCACGAATTTCGATTGAAAAAGTGTTAATTAGAATGAGGCTAAGGGTAATTTGAATGCTCCCAAATGAATTTGAATGAAGAGATCATAAAATTGAACTACCGAACATGTCATCTACGCTAAATTTTGCTAAATTGATTGCAGCAATTATGAATTGGACTGACAAATGTGCGAAATTGGCCGGGAAAACCTATTGGACTTGACGTGATTTGACTCATATACGCATTATGAATTATGATTTGTATTATACTTCATATATAGAAATCGATTATTTGAATTGAATTGAATTGATACAGCACAGCACCTACCTGAAGAGGAATAGTATGAGTAGGATGAGTAGGATGGGTAGGAGGAGTAGCTGGAGAAGGGATCGTCTGTTAAAGGAAATATGAAGATAATAAATGATCTACAATACAATTTTACAATTTCACATATCACAATTTCACAAAGGTGAAAGTAATGGTTTGTTTTACAAGCATAATAAAATGTTGCATGATTTGTATCATCAATATGTATCATCAGACAAATTTATGTTGCTTATGATATCGTTGTTTATGGGATAAGGCAAATTCATTATATCATAATATAAAATCGCGGCTATAAATATCCAAACACGCACACTGTAATGGACACATTACTTATTTCAATTAGTAAGTAACCTAGTCATGCTATTGGTGTAACCAATTGACTTCCCCTTCAAAAATATAATTCAGAATAATAATTATAAGAATCCGCAAGAGATCTCTGTCAATGTACTCTTGAGTATGTTTCCTGTTGCATCTGTTTGTCTGTTAAATCCTTATAAGTGAATAAAAACAGAGTGTCCCGAATGAAATAGGAGTCGTGCAATTAACAACTCACATGTATTTTCGCAAGTCACTCCCTCAAAGCCTTGGGGACACAAGCACACGAACGATATTCCGCCTGGCACGTTGATGCATTTGCCCCCATTCAAGCAGGGACTGCTGTCACATGGTCCGTCTATGGATACAGAAATATGAGGGAAAGAACATAATAGTACATTTCTTTTCTACTCTGATCGACTTAAAAAAGGACAATTCACCATCTTTTTCGGAAACTTTTTTGTCCTTTTTTTGTATTTGTTTTGTTTTTACCAAATAGCAAACTCAGTCAGACGTGCATAATCATGGATATACGTTGCATGCGAGTTAATACTATAATTTGTATTATGACACCCGGTACGCATTTAGAACGACTGGTCCTCTCTGTACTTTCACAAAACAGACAGTCGTCATGAAATCTCCTTTGACAAACTTTTATGTTTTGATCATCATCAGCATACGTTACAAAGAATTAGAACTCAAAACTTTGAAGAGAACGCTGTCTTCATATCCCCCTAAAATAAATAGTATACTGAAGATGAGCTCAGCAATAAGTAAGCATGTCAAAATTGTGTGTTGATAATAGTGTTTCCTCGCAACAGGTATGAATTAAACACATGCAGTTGTGCATTTCGACATGTGTCCAGGAGACCTATGCCGTTAAAAAGCAAGCTTAAAATTTTCAATCTGTCTTTTCTATTCAAGCCTTTAGTTTTATTTTGTTCAAACTTATACTTAGATAATAAAAACTGCTATCATAAACTCTTACATGTCCGTTGAAGGTTTTTAAAGATCTTTGAAAATAAAATCTATTGAACTTTATTATACAGTATGTCGTGCAGGCCGTTCTGCACCGCTAGAACCACCATTGGTTTTGAGCAAGGAGTTAAGACTCGTTGGTATTGAAGTAAAACTAGTTTATCATATGGGTGGTGTTCTAATGGTTTTGCAGATTATCTTTTTTTCGAAGAGATTAAACAAGGACAGACTATTCCTCTCATTCTATTATTTTATTATCTATTATCTATTATTCTACTATTTCATTGTTTTATTATTTGATTATTCTATCATTTGCAACAGTGATGAACGGAGCTTTGAGCATACAAACCAATCTACCGGGAGGGCGATTCATATCTTATAGTTCAGAAGAGAGACTGATAAAATACGCCCTGTAGTCTCGACCATCGCTACGACTAGTGCCTTCATTCGCCAACCCTCACCACTTTAAATAATGCCACCGTTGAAAATTTCTCGGTGATACACATTTCATTTCACCTATCGCCTATACTAGCAGTATCGATCAAAATTTACGATTTCTGTGTCTGTACATTTATTTGTGCCATCAATACAGGATGCCTATATGCCGATTACAATCTTTGAGAGCATTTCTCCAAGTAAACGTTGGAAGAAAAACAAAAGAGAAACTGAGGGGGGAAATTATACAGGTGTACTGAAAAATGCAATTTGTTTGGTAGTCATTTCGTAGTCTGTTTGGTAGTCATTCCGTTGTCTTACAGTACACATCAAACTTCTGACATTTATGACGCCATGTTAAATTCTGAAAACGATTTTAAAAACAATACTCACTGAAGAACAGCCCGTGTGACGATCCAGTCAAAAGCGCACTCACCAGAAAGGCTGCGAAGGCCAACATGTTTAACACTGTCTGCAAGTCACCACTCTCAGAAAGACAACTTGTCCATAAAAGCTGTGGTGGATTTTCATCGTATTTATAGTTTATTCACAGACTGCATGCAGTATTCGTTGTTGCTATGTTTTATGTCACTCTTCTCTAGTTTCCAGACTGATTTTTTTTTTTTCGCTCTGAAATTTCATGTAGAAAGTCTCCGTTCAACAAAAGTCTCGATTCTACAAACAGGGGCTTGAATATTGCTTCAGGGTTGGTTATGAAACCGGATTTATTTAGCAATACACAAGTTAGCAAATGGTTTCAATATTTATGTATTATATAATGCAGCTGCGACGGTGTGCGCGTAGTTTAATGAACGTAACTGGATTCACGTTCCATCAATAAACTAAATAGACGCCTGACTGATTTCACTCTTTAAAGAATAATATTGTAAGGGATATTGTGTATTTTTTGAAACCGAAAGACCTGTTGTGATAGTTTCATTGTCTTGGTTTTTGTGAAGATCAATTCATTTTTATATTATGTGGTAACGACAGATTTCTTGAAGCATCAATAATAGTTTGGTAACACTTTTGGTTACTGACTGAAGCAAAATCGGCAGTTGATACAGTACTTTTATTTTTTTTTCATAGTATTATTCCTTATCTTGGGGGATTCAAACAAAATAGGGTGGGATGGGATGTCTCACCCCACTCCTCTGCAAAATACGAAATCAAGCAAATAATTACTCTTTCCTAATTGATAAATCAAATGCTGAATTTGATTTTTTTTTAAAGCAGTGTTGACTATTCATCTTTTTGCTAACACGGGACATAAGTTGGTAAAGATCTCAGTTACATGAAAATAAAGGGAGTATTTCAATAAAGGCGAAATAAAAACAGAAATATCTTTCCTATTTCTAAGGAATTCAAATTTGCTGCTTTGATATGTAGGAATTACTTATGTCAATGTCATATTGCATATATATATATATATATATATATATATATATATGTATAGTTGAAAGAAATTGGACTGAGGCGGGACGTTGCTCTCGATCTTAGTCTCCCTTTTATTTGTCAAGCTTTCGGCCCGTCATTGGGCCTTCGTCAGGACCTACCAACAGAACGATTATTATATGAATAACCTGATGTGTCATAATATATAATGCAATTTCACATATTACCAATCTTTTAAATCATTTCCTTTATATACACAAATCAATCATTCAATTCAATACAAATATCCAATCTAACCTCAAATCATCATCAGAATAACATCATATGTCCAAAAATATATATAAATAAATTCTTATATCATAATGCTGCCATATAATAATCATATTGTCTTAGCATGATGATCACAAACAGAATCATTATACATATATACCATATCCATATGTCTATTTGCATTGTGTATATGTATACATCCGCATACGCACACATAAATAAATTCTTATCATAATGCTGCCATATAATAATCATATTGTCTTAAAATTCTTAGCATGATGATCACAAACAGAATCATTATACATATATATCATATTCATATGTCTATTTGCATTGCGTATATGTATACATCCGCATACGCACACACACACACCCACATACATACGCACATATATACATATTCACATACACACACACAAGCAAACACACACACACTCACATACGCACACACACACACACACAACTCCGGTTGATATAATACTATCTAAATCAACATATGTTATTTTATTTCGTATATTACCGAAATATAATAGCGTCAACCCTGCCAAAAATATATCAACTCTTAGATCAAATGTGTAAACAACAACAATTTCTGTAAATTACCTGCGTGGGACTCCTATGGTTATCGTGCATCCCAGCACCGTGTGCTCATATTCTGTTCAAAAATACAATAATTACCATTCAATCATTCATAATGCCTCTTATTTTGCGGATATAATCAAACATAATCATATTAAAACATCACAAGATCATATTCACAAATCCATCATACACTATTTTCCATATCATTCTTATCCATGCAGTCAGATCAACTCGTGACGCTCAGCAGTAATCATGAATCGTGTGATCATACAATAAATATCAACAGAATTTCACAATAATAGTATTCAATCATGATATCTGTTATGTTACATATAAAAATACAGTAAAAAATGATCATATCAGAAATCACAGATTCATACATTTTCCCAAATTCATCATTGTACACCATTATACATTTCATTCATATCAAATCACATGAACTTATTACACTCAACTTTATTCATACATCTTGTGATCATACAATATATCAGTACATATACAAGTGAAATCTCAATAATCACAATATATCTAACCTGAAATTCATTAGGGTGTTATATGTATGTATATATGCATGTATGTATATATGTAAACTTATAGATCAAGGCTTTTCTATCACAAACAAAAACATTGGTACTAAAACGTCTAATAATTTTGTAATGAATATATCACACGATTAAAAAGTTCACTCCAAATCCGGTACCAACGAATTCAAATGCACCTCGAAAATCTCAAATAAGGTCTCTACTGAAATATTTGAGCATGACTTCTTTGTTTGTAAAAGTGTGTGTACTAAGCCTTCAAAAGGTGGTCTCGTTTTGTTCGTGTCTTGTAGATTTTTTTTTATTGATTTTTGATGGAAAGTATATAATATATCGAATGAATTTAATTCATTTGAAACAGCAGCTATAAGCTTTACTTTAAATACCTTGGAATATTATCTTTTATCTTATCTATTCCTAAAATTTGTTGAACTAAGTATATTGGAGCTTCTTTTATTTGAATGCCGTAAAATCAACTTTACCAACCCAGACTAAACAAACAAAACTGAAAAAAACTCTCTTCTAAAAGCATAAAATGGAAAATGTAATTTTTTAATAAAAGTAATCTCTTTTCATCGTCAATACATTGCCTCTTAACGTGTTTAGAGCAGTTACGTTGACATTGATGCATCGCTTCCTGAATAAATTTGAAATGAAATGATAATCATAATGGTGCCAGTTAAAAATGGCAGAGGTAAAAATGGCAGGAGTAAAATGGCATAGGAAAATGGCAGAGGTAAAAATGGCAGAGGTAAAAATGGCAGAGGTAAAAATGGCAGGGGTAGAAATGGCAGGGGTAAAAATGGCAGGGGTAAAAATGGCAGGGGTAAAAATGGCAGGGGTAAAATGGCAGAGGTAAAAATGGCAGAGGTAAAAATGGCAGGGGTAAAAATGGCAGGGGTAAAAATGGCAGGGGTAAAAATGGCAGGGGTAAAAATGGCAGGGGTAAAAATGTGCAGAGGTAAAAATGGCAGAGGTAAAGATGGCAGAGGTAAAATGTTAAAAGTAATGAGAACGATTTCGTCAGAGATAAACGTATAATGAGGTTTTGAATGATAACCTAGCCAGAGCAAACTGTATTTATCGAATTATCAAATCCAAACTGCAGATTTGAAGAATGTTTATTGAATTTGTTTTTTAAAAAGATTAGAGCACTCACATTATTCTGAGTTTGATTCAAGTGCAGTGGCGTAATCTGTCTGTTCAGAGGAATGATAAACCAGCTAAGAGCCTAGTAGGCCTATGGAAATTATTTTCATTTTTCATTATTTTTATAATCATTATTATTACTGTTTATCATTATAAAGAGGGGTCCAACAATGCTGCAAAGCCTTTAAACAGTATAATCCTACGTTGCTTCGCCCAATGAAGTTATCACACACACACACACACACACACACACACACACACACACACACACACGAACCCACTTTTGGTATAAACATAATGACCACTTCTATACGTAGATATACATACTCAGTACTCTCACACACACACTCTTGCACAACAAACGAATTCCGCTCACGTCCAGGCTAGTATTTTGTCATTATTTCTAATTTTTTTAACTGTTTACTGTAAAGAAGTGAAGGAGACATAGTCGAAGCAAACCGCTAATTTTCACCTGTTCTATGTTATTTTCTCACATTCAGGTTTCGTAGGAGCCTATTTATCTCACAAGGCCTGATCGCGACATAATGTAGAAGTAAAAATACAAAACGCAAAAAACAAACTACAGCAGATGTATCGGCAGACATAAGTAAGCTCTTGCAAAATATTTTATTACATTGTTCAAGTATCACATGGCGCAAAAACAAATATCTCGAAGTTCAATGAACACTTTGTGGTCACTTTACAAACTTATGCCTTTTAAAACTGGAGATGAATTTTAGCAATAAACTGTTCTAGTGAGGGAAGAAACCGATAGTTTGCCATGGGATTTCTTTCAATCATTGTTCAACGAATCCGCAGGTGAAAAAAACGTAAATGTTTGATGCCTTTCAAACTTAGCTGTTGCCCCAAAGCATGGGCGTAAATCCCGGAACAAACCAGAATCAGGTCAATAGCACCATTAGACCCAGAGATAATCGCAACTGTAGATTTCAAATGCCGACCATATTTTGAAATCCAATATGGCGGACATAAAGAGAGAATTCCAAGTGGCCCAATATCTGAAAATGTTTGCAATATGTTAATGTACATTTGTGCCAAATTTAGTGCTTGTATCCCAAAATGCACGATAGGTTTGCTAAGCTGCCCCACTAAGAGTATTTAGTGTTATAAAACATTTTCGTGTAATTGTGACCGTGCACCTCAAAACGAACATAAAGTCGCACACACTAATTTTGCGTGAGGACTGAAAATAAGTGAAATGGGTCAACCTAGCCGAACTTGACTTTTTCATATTTTATGCAAGAGCGGGTCTTCTTTTACATTATGCTAAAATTTGGTATCATAAAACGGGCAGGAAAGTGTGTTTTTTTAGCAGTTTATCTTGAACATTTTTGGTAGAATAGTGTGATTAGATGTGTCTTTAGAATCCCTTTTTCATTTCTGAAAAACCTTGTCCACACTCTTCACTTTCAACTCTAATAACTTTTGAAAGAATAGTGCTACTGCTTTGAAAGTTGGCATTAATTATGGACAAAATGTGTTAATGAGGCATGCTTAATTTCAGTTTAATTTGATAATTTCTTCATTGTTGTTACTCTGGTGGTGTACTTCCTGTTTTTTGTCCTATTCATCGCACAGCCAGCACGATTTGGTAAAGATTAAGCGCTTGAATAGACACTGTACTTCAGAGCCTCTTTTCTCAGTTCACACTTTTCCTGAGTTTGTGCTTTCTTTCCAATATTTAGATAGGTTAGGAGAGTCCATTTGATTTGAGTTATACATCATTTAAAAGCTTAAAGTCTGTTCTTTCATAATATGGTCTTAACTAAAAATTCATGTCTGGCGACTTTTTGTTTGTTTTGAGGTGCAGGGTCACAATTAATGATTTGTTTAACCCCTTATTTTGGGGGAATGGGACATCAAGCGGGGAGAAATGAGACAACCTTGAGAGAAATTGGATAACCATCATGACCAAAGTAGGAATTACATGTGCCGCGGGGAAAAATGTAACACTGCCGTATTAAATTTCTCCCAGTGGTAACAGAAACAGTAAAAGATCCCTGCCAATTTTTCATACCTGCGTGTCTCTTATCATGCAATGTTATTTTCAGAAGTTTGCACACTTATTAAAATACCTATTAACATAGTATAGGATCTACCAGATCTATAGTAAGTTTGATATTTTACTGACAAGATACCTGTAGAGCTGTACATATAGTGGTTAATATGTCCATTTTCAGGTGTACCGAGGCTCATCTTTTTACTGATACAATTGGATTGTTGACGGGCCAAGTATTTTTCAAGTTACACGATTGTCCCATATTTCTCTCCATGTCCCATTTCTCCCCGGTCTTCCCCGTGCTTTATTTCAGAAGGCACGAAAAGGGCGTATTGCGAGAAAGGTGTCAGAAACATGAAGAAAGAAATCTGTCAGTTTTACATCGTCCTTTTGCATTTCAACGACAAAATTTTTATCAATGGCATTTTTATCTCTAGCATTTTGACCACTGACATTTCGACCACTGACAACTTTACCTTTGACATTTTTACCACTGACATAATTATTTACCTGTGACATTTTTACCTCTGACATTTTTACCTCTGCCATTTTTACCCCTGCCATTTTTACCTCTGCCATTTTTACCTCTGCCATTTTTACTTCTGCCATTTTTACCCCTGCCATTTTTAATTCTGCCATTTTTACCCCTTCCATTTTTACCTCTGCCATTTTTACCTCTGCCATTTTTACCTCTGCCATTTTTACACCGAACCATAGATAATATCATGTGAATTGGCTTTTGTGAACTGTTCTCAGTTCTCTCGTACCTCCTTGGTTGGACTGGATTCATTGCACGTTGATAACGATCACATTGATATATGTTATCCGGAAATTGAGATCCTAGACCAACTGATTCTATCGTGTGCATAACAATCAATAGGAACTAGATAGCGTATTATAGTGCATTATCCTGCTTTTGTGAGTTGCAGCCAAAAGGAAAATAACGTGTAACAGGTGAGATTTACATCACCTGTTATATTTATTTACAATTACATTATCGGGTTTCGTGCCATTTTTCTCTCTTTCTTTTTATAAACAACGAGTTTGTGTGTGTGTTTGTACAAAAGCATCGCATTTTAAAGGTTGAGCAGTTCAGCTTGTTATAAAAATCATATCCCTTTGGCGTGTTTGACAAGCACTAGAAGAGCCCTTTTGGAAGTACGATAGACTTTTCAAGCGTTTGTTGGTAAATAGAGAATGAGGTACAGCCTGCGTGGACATGCAGGCGGTCTAATAGTCCTCTCATTGCTGCTTGAAAGGTTGTAAATCATGTCTAGCTTTTCTTATCTCATTGTCTTTCTTTACTTCTTTTTTTATTTCTTCTTTCTGTCTTTTTTTCTCTTTCCTTCTCTCTAGGTGTTGGTGCGTAAAAAGTAGACAAGGAATATGTATATATGCATATACATAATATGTATGAAGAGTATAGCGGTTATCGCCATTGTTAAACATGCTAGAACAAGTCCATCGTCCGAGTATAATATTGTTTTTTTTTTTCTATGATACCTTGTTTTTAACATTGGAGTATTCTGTAAGTTGTGGTAAAGAATGCTCCGCATTTTTTCTTACTTATTTGTAAACTTTTTAATCACAAATATCTCAATCCCATTAGAGTGGGTAAAAACTCGTCGTTTGATCAACTATTCATGTTATTATGTAGATAGTTGATCGAAAAGGTAAATCTTAATAAACACCCATTAGAAAGAATCAGTGTTTGCTATTAAGATACAATTTTTTAATCTAATGTGAAGAGCATTATGTCTTATGTTTTTGAGAAGGAAATGCCGTGCAAGATTGTAAATCTATCAACTGGAAGCAATGACGTCATCACTTCATCTAGCTGGCAGGATTTGGGCCAAAATCAGTAATATTGTAAAAATAACTGAAACTGTAGAAATCCATTCTTGTAGCGTGTTTTTTTTTCTCTTATCAAACAACTTTTTTTTTTCTTATTTTGCTCTATCGAAGACAGATGACTCTAAGCTTTATTTAACGTGTTTTCTTTGTGTTTCTATGTGTGAGCGAATACTGGAAACTCATTTTCCGTTTCTTCATAGTTTTGGAGTATTAAAAGAGCTCATTGATCATTGTTGATTATGAAAACACGACCTCAATGTGAACAAGGCTTGGCCATGAATATGCTACGCAGACAACGGTCGTGTATTATTTTGGCCGGTAGAGGGCAGTATAGACGAGTTCGGCCGACAGACTTGTCTTTAATACCGTACACATTTCTTATTTCAAGAAGCTGGTGAGTGTGTGTGTGTGTGTGTGTGTGTGTGTGTATTTTCTGATGCACTTGTTTACATGGTAAAATTTGTCATTGTACCAGAAAGCGTATATTTGCCTGTAATGTCTTTTCTTTTTCAAACGTGAATTAAAAAAAAAAAAGACAGTGCGTTACATATTATTTCTATCTTTTCAGTTACTGTTATTCATCATCAAACACTTATTAGCTGATTATAATCCTTTCAAAGTAGCCTTAAGACTGCAGCCTCCATTCATAATTACCCTCCCCGCATTGATGGTCTCGTCTTTATGATTCGATCAATTCTGAGAAAATGGCAAAAATGTATATTGCTTTGTTTTGTTTTGTTTTTTCTCTTTATTCTGTGTTATATATATATACGTATACATATGAAGAGTTTGTTTGCAAAAACCGATAAGTCAATATTTGCCAAACGGAGATATTTGCGATTAAAGGTCAAGAAAAATAACGAGAATAATAAGAAAATATTTGCTTCTTTTGACCATAACTTCAAAAATGTACCTTTATATGTAGTGACCAATATATCATTTTAAAGGTATTATTTTGTACTTTATGATAGAGACTGTACTTGAAAATCTTCAAAAATGGACTTATCGGTTTTTGCAAACAACCTCTTGATATATAATATATATATATATATATATATATATATATATATATATATATATATATAATAGCATACATACTTATAATACAGGCCGGCAGTGCACGACAAAAGTTATAGTGCACGCAAAATATAACGATTGCAAACGATAACCCACTATCGATTTGATATCGGTTTTTGCTCCCTCATTTTAATCATCGAGTACTTGAATCCCGCACCTTATCAACGCGATTGCGCCCCAGCCGCGATATGTTTTGCTCGATATTATCGTTATTCTCAATTCTCGCAGGCTGGCTATGCCAGCAACTTGTCTGTGTGATGGGACTTGACTTTCAGCGGTAGATTTAAACATGGAAGCTGAAATGAACAGGTTCGCTACTTTTAGAGAGACTGATCTATATAAACAGTATCTTAGACAATAAGGACACAAAGGATGCCATCAAATACGCCCTACGAATTTTGGACTCCTACTGTTCTGAAAAAGGAATCAATCCGACGGATATTAGGCCTACTGAGCAAGTCAACCCAAGATTTGTGCCGCTTTCTCCGTACATTCTACGTGGAAGTGCGCCGTGGAAATGGGCAGTGTGTGGTGTGTACAGTATACGCTAAGCGCTCTTTGATCACGCTACGCTATGAACTTTACTACGACATTCACAACACACTCTCGGAATCCGCATGTGCAGCAATGGGGCCTGGCACGAGCCTTGTGTTTAAATCCAGTAGATCCCTAATCCTACAAAACATCATCTAGTCCTGGTCCTGGACCCACAGTGCAGTAAGTAGGGCGTCTAACGTATTACTGTTCGTTGACCTATTGTAGGGTCAACTGTTAACTAGCTCTGTTTGCTCGTAAGTGACGTACAGTA